>NC_135715.1:150125719-150739221 GCF_964656455.1 Halichoerus grypus | reverse complement strand
AAGAAAGGACAAGGCAAATACTGGATCATCCAGCAAGTCAAGTATCTAAAAAATTGGAACTCCAAGAAGAGAAAATAAAGAATATTAAGAAAAGGAAATTTTTTAATCCAAAAAAATTTCTTAGAACTGAAAGCTATGAATTATCTGACTGAAATGACCCACTGAGTGCCCAACACAGAGAATAAAACAGACCCAAGCCAGAGCACATCATGAAGATTTCGGAACACTTGGACACACAGATGACGCCACAAATTTTCAGAGAAGAAAATGTGTCACATGCTAGGGATCAGGAACCAGAGATGACTTCAGATTTCTCAGTGGGAGCTATGGTGAGCCAAATCATTATTCAAGTTTATAGGTGAAATAAAGACATTTTACCTACGTAATTTCTCAAAAAAACATACCTCTTGTGTACCCTTTCTCAGGTTGTGTGCCACCAAAACAAGGGACTAAATCAAGAGAGAATAAGACAGAGGATACAGGACATAAAAGACCTGACGTGGGAGAGACGCAAAGGGACACAGGCACGCTGGTGACTGGAGGTCCCGGCGTGACAGCTACGTGCCAGACACACAGGGCGGCGGGTCTAGCAGGGGGCAGGTCTGAAGGCCCCCAGACAGCCTTTAACAGCAAAATGACACTGACAGAGTAACAGTACATCTGAATGTCCCAAGAGGAAATTTAGATAATTGGTGAAGAGTTTAGGGCTGAATTAGTGGTCAGTACAGAGAAAGTTAAGTAAGCAAAACATTACAAGAAAACGAAAAGTTGCACAGGAAAAGAAAAATAAGCATAGTTTACTGCATGTCTCAGCTGTAAGTACACAGTCATACTAATGCAAATAAATAGTGACTACTGAACTCCAAAATTGCCACATCACCACATTGAGAAGATATGAAATGAGAAGGTTGAATAGGTATAGAGAGCTGGGGCAGGAAAGAAGAGTTAAATCCGTATCTTCCATAGTGAGAAGACAGTAGATAATGCCTACACTTAAAAATCAAGAGTTAAGAATACAAGCATTTTATTTAAAAATACACAGGTGAATATCAAAATGGTAGCCTAAAATGCAGAGGAAGGAGTTGCCTCTGATGGGAAATGAGCGATGGGGTAGAATCTGGTTGTTGTTTTACTTTTAAACGAGCTCTATAAAATTGTTCATCTTTAAAAAAAAAAACTTTGTACGTGCCTATCTCTGCTTTAAAAAATAAAAATCAAAACTGAAAAAGAAATATGCAGTCATGTGAGCTTTATCTCTATAAAAGATAATAACTGAAACAGCTACCAGTACCCTTCTATCCCAGACTGAAAATAGTTTTCAGAATTGTACAGAATGAATTCTGACTATGAATTCCAATCAGGTGGGCTTTAATTAATTATCCTCCATAAATCAACCACTGAGTCTTTAACAAGTAGGTCACAGAAGGACACCAAGTCCTTTTAAAAAGGCGTAAGTCTCTGATTTGTCCAAGTGATGCTGAGAACTGATGCCCAAATGCTAATTCAAAGCTGCAAAATACCTTACATTTGAATGTTGATTTAAACCTTGTTGAGTGACTTTCTCCCAAACCATTCTTTCCTCACCATCTTATTCAAATGATTTTTGATTATCATAAGTTCATGCAAGGTTTCTCTTGCTCCATGAGTCCAGATGTTAAGTAGTTCTCTAAGTATCAACAAATGCAAAGTAGTTACTGGAATGTTCTTCTCCTATAATATTCAGTACCTTTGTATGAATGTCATATCCATAAGAATATGAATTCATAAGAATTTCAATTCTAAAAATATAAACAAAAACTTTTAGTTTCAATTCAGGACACTAATGTTTAGACTTAATATTTTCAGGTTATATTTAGATTTTGAGGAAAAGGAACCAAAACAATCACATTTAAAACACAGTGACAAAATACAGTTCAACTACAGTCATCTGTACGATCACAGGATCAGGGACAAAAAGAAGTAAATGAACCAAAACAAACTCTGTATTTTAATAAATTAAAATATGCCCCAAAGTACGGCATGCTTTGGCTGACTTAGATTACATTTAATTTGCCATAAGGATTGATAGAGCAAGTATAAAGAGCAGTAAAAATATTTATATGCTGGATGAAGTACTTAGTCTGTTTACAAACCAAGGAGAGGTATTGTTTATTAAGTAGTCTAACAACATGAACCCATTAAGCTAACATTTTGTTTAAACCTCTTTTTTTTTAAAGATTTTTTTTTAAAGTCTTTTTTTTAAGAGTCTTTTTTTTTCAAAGATTTTTTTAAAAGAAACTTTTAAAAAGGAGAGAAGACATTACAAATCATACACAGAATTAAATTTATGAACTTCTCTGGGAAATCTCTACTATAGGTTTGCAGTTAATCCTACTTGGATAAGAAGGACTTTTATTTATTAGAAAAGCAGAAAACTTTTCTCACCTAGCACTCTCTAATGATAGTAATCAACACCATTACGGTGAAAATATAACACAGCCTTTTAAAACCTGGAAAAACATTCTACCAGTACTTCTACTGAGTCAATCAACTAGCAGGTATTTCTGAATTATTGATGACAGGTGATGAAATAATTCTTGTTAAAATTGATAGCTATCTTCATTATGCATTTAAATGGAAACTGCTCAAACATGTATTGAGGTATCCACAAATATATGAGTATGGAAATGGATTCAGCTTTTCAGGGGGAAAAAAAACCCCTTAAACCTGAATATATCGTTTGGAATAATAATTGCCAAAGGTCAGATTTACAAACATAAAGTAGCAGCAACATAACTCTCAGTGATGGAGAGGAAACACAGAAAGGACAGTCCCCTCTTGGCACCATTTCTATCATAACTCGATATTGCCCAGAGACCAGTACTGAGGCTGAAAAATGGGAAAATCCACATTTTGAACCCTCAGAGCTAGCTCTACGTTGTCAACTGTTACTGACCATTCTCTGTGCCTTTAAGCAATATGAGTCTCAGGGCAGGTCTCTACTGCTGCAATTTATTATCAGCAGACATAGAGAAACCCCTCTAAACAAGACTTAGAGTCCTGGTATTCAGCCACTACATTCTGGAACATTGAGTTCAACCCCCAGAATTTTCCAGAAAGAGCTTTCCTCAGAGCCTTAGCATTCAATGTCAATTCCAACAGATCTTTTTCCCGTAAGGATTGCCTTAGGATCTGCTAGACCTTTAGCCAATGTCATGAAAAAGAAACATAAGGTTGGTTTTATAACAGTTATACAAGCTACAAGGGCATTAAGGTCTATAGAGGTGAATGACTATTTTGGAATCTTCCTCCTCCTTTTGGAGCATTTTGACATGGCTCCTCTATGGCTAAACCAAATTGTAAAAGAGTCAAAACTGGTTCTAGTCCTGTCAGCCCAGCTCGATCCTCCAAGGTCCAGCCTGAGCCCTCCAGACACTCACTGCTTCCCACAGCTGCTACCAACATCATTCCACTTGACGGAAACTCCTCCCACAACCTGCCATCCCTCTTATTCTTGGTGGACCTTTCCCAGGCTCATAGCAAAACCTGTCTGCTGGGTGACAAACTGATTCATACAGTGGCGAATACATACCTCGTGGTTGGCCATCTTGACAACATATTTATTTTCATAAGGGTTCAGTGGGGCTATATTATTATCACAGTTATTACCAACTACAACACAACAACACTTGAGTAGTATCTGCTACAGGTTTAAAATGTATTAACTCACTTAATCATCACAATAGTCCTCTGGGGTAAGATTACTTTCCCAACTTTACAATGAGGAAAATGAGCCACAGAGAAGGTAAATGATTAGCCCAAGGTCAGCAGGGAGCAGGAGGCTGAGCTGGTGGTGTTCAAATCCAGACAGTCTGTGCAGAGCCTGTGTCTCAAGGCATTGTGTAGCTACTAGACAGGGATGGCCAAAACGTGGTCTTGGGCCTCAAAGGCTTGCTTTATAGTTGACAAGATAAACCCAAAACACAAGGAAGATTTCAATGACAAGTGACAAGAATAATGAAAGCTACGAAGCCCCGCATAATTAACAGGAAATGTTACAGACAATGGGGTGCATCTGGAGCTCAGAGCAGAGAGCCCAAACTTCAGATAGACGTTATTAAGAGAATGAGGGACTTAACTTGAACCCCGAAAGATGTACAGGATTTGTCTTGGGCAAAGATGAATGGGAAAACTATTCCAGGATAGTGGAAAAGAAGGGATAACAGGAGATCCTTAAAGTGTTCATGTGGGGGCTGAGGGGCATCTGAGGCTAGCACACAGCAACAGATCACAGAGGGCCCTACAAATCAAACTGAGGGGTCACAGGAGAGAACACAGAATACCACATTAGAGACTTCTATTGAAAATTAAAGACGTTCTTTAATCCAACAAATATAAATGTAGCACCAATCATTGGATGGGATGCGTGTTTGCTGATCCATAATTCCAATGGTGAAGACCCAGTCCTTGCTATCAAGCTCAGTGGTGAGAGAGAGAGAGGTAAACACAGTCACAATGCACTGTGCTATATGTTAAAACAGGAGCAAGCATAGTTGACACAGGAATCTCTGGGGTGGGGCCTCAAGGAAGTCTTCAAGGACGAGAGAGTAACCCACAAGAGGAGGAGCAGGGGAGGGCCTGATCAAGAAGGGCCTTCTACACGCTACGAAGGGGTCGCTGAGTAGGGGATGTGAGACTGGCAGAGATTAGAATCCTGGCTCTGTCACTGACTAGTTCTGTGGCCTTGAGGAAGCTCCTTCTTTTAGTCTCCGCATCTACAAAATGAAGAATATAATAATACTTTTCCGTTAGGGTAGCTGGGGGGATGAAAAAGCATAATGCATATTGAACTCTTAGCACAGCACCTGATATATAGTAAGAACTTGTTGGTATTCATTTTGAGCACAATAGAGAGCCATTGA
This sequence comes from Halichoerus grypus, assembly GCF_964656455.1. NCBI lineage: Eukaryota > Metazoa > Chordata > Mammalia > Carnivora > Phocidae > Halichoerus > Halichoerus grypus. The sequence continues at coordinate 150,734,320 of NC_135715.1, read as the reverse complement.
AGAGAATTAAACAGGAGAATACAATGGCCACATTTGTATTTTACGAAGATTATAGCTTCAGTGTGGAAAACAGAATGGCAATATTTTGCTACTGCAACCCCTAAGGATTTCCTAACATTTGATCTTTTATTTTAGTGTACTGGTCTCAACACTGATTATAAATACTAACATCCTGTGATAGAATTACTTTTTTTTTCAAGATTTTATTATTTATTTGAGAGAAAGAGAAAGCACAAGTGGGGAGAGGGGCAAAGGGAGAGGAAGAGGCAGACTCCCCGCTGAGCAAGGAGCCTGAGAGGAGGGACTCAATCCCAGGACCCTGAGATCATGACATGAGCCAAAGTCAGATGCTTAACTGACTGAGCCCAGGATCCAGGTGACCCTAGAATTACTTTAGATAGTACTCTATGAATTGCATTTAATGCAATCTTCTATAACATCTGGAAATGGAATCAACTTACAATATTCTCCTGACTCCTTTGATTACTCTCATACCTGAGCTGTGGTAAGACTTGTGGATAATTTTATTGCTTTTTTTTTATAGGCATTTCTTGTCTTCCCAACTAGATTATAAACTCCTTGAATGGGGAATCTAGTACTTAGCATATTGCCCTTTACTCTTGTAAACTCACAATAAAGATTATTTTTGACAAGCACCTGATAGCAACATATATATATATATACACACACGTATACATATACATATCTATATATATATAGTATTTTCCTAAAGTTTAATGTGACAGATTAATTTTAGGAAGTGCAGAGATGCTCTCCTGGCTTTGACAAATCAGTGCCTCTTTGAGCCTCCCTTTATTCATTGTGAAATGGGGATCAAAACACAAACCCAAGTCAACTAACCTACAGAGGGATTCTAAGGCTTAAATGAAATAATGTATGAAATAACATTTTTCTTTTTTTTCTTAAAGATTGATTTATTTACTTTAGAGAGAGCAAAAGCAAGACTAAATTTATGTTCACATCCATTTCCACGTCCTCAGCCTAATTTTTTCTGGGGGGGGGCAGGGGTGTGGGGCGGGGAGAAGAAGCACACTGGCTCACTAGAGAACATTGTTCATTAGGGACTGGAATGATAATTAGGTATCTCCAGGCCAGAAATACCTATTCATTTAAAATAGAGCCACCTGTAGGAACATTTTAATTATATTTGTAACATAATAAATGTGAAAGATAGGAGCCGAAATCCTACCGTATTTCCCTTCATACTGCTAAGAGAGTGAAAGGAACAAGTTATTCTCATCTCTTAAGGGTGTGGTTGTGAGGGAGGAAATAGTCTTTAATCCTAAATGTGGCTTTAGCAAAAAGCCAAGTGGATTTTCACTTTCACTTTGCGGAAGACACAACTAAATATAATTCAAAAATCGGTCGTTTAGATCCTTAGACTTTATCAATCATCATGGAAGCAAATTCCTATTTATTTGTTTTAGGTTTCTGATTAAGTGTTGTGCCAGGAGCTTACAGCATAAATGTGAAGCAGGCCCCAGAACCTTGTTTCCTTCTACGCCTTTATTTAACTTCCTGCCTTAAAACAAGCCCAGTGTGAGGAGTAAGTAACAGTTCAAATTACAACATGAACAGAATGTTTTTTTTTTTAAAAGATTTTTTGATCATGTGAGCTTCTCCAACAACAACGAAATCCAGTGGATGTTTGAGATGGGGTGAGAGTCACTGGACAAGCTGCTGCTCACACTCTGCGTTTATTTGTCAGAAAGGAGACTGGAGGGCTTGAAGGGGCTGGCCGGGCCACAGGACCTTTGTACATACAGACCCGAAGCGCAGTCAACGAGCAATAGCCAGAAAGGGCAAGGAAATTGTCGGTTGAGGATAACCGAACTGATGAATAGGCTGTGTTTCCAATATTCATTGTACTTCGACTGCGGAAGCTTAGAAACCAGTTCCCTCTGAACTAATACCTAAGCGGTGGAAATGCCCAGATTACTGAAGCAGAGTGCTGGAAGAACCAAAAGTTAGAGCGCCTAACTTTTATTTATTTATTTATTTAAAGATTTTATTTTTAAGTAATCTCTACACCCAATGTAGGCCTCAACAGAGATCAAGAGTCGCACGCTCCACCGACTGAACCAGCCAGGCACCCCCAGAGTGCATAACTTTTAAATGAGAGGAAATGCTCTTTTTCAGTCTGGAATGTCAGCAACATGTCTCCCAAGACAGGCCCATCCAGAGCATTCCTACTCACTCCCCTCTAGGCACAGCAGCGGGCATGGGAGCCCAGCCACTTGCGTCCTCCCGAGCAATAGTTCCAACCTGTGGGAGCCATGGAGTCTTTGCCAGAAGTCTTTGAAAGCACTAAATACATGTGTCGCACATAAGTGGTCCACTCATTTTCAAATGTTAATGTAATTCTTTGAGCTTTCTGTCCTGTGTTTTCTCAGATAGCGGGCCCTATGAGCACAACTCTTTTCATGTGAAAGCCTGGAAAATCTATTCGCATTGAAATGGTGTCTTCAGACCCCTTCCAGGTAATAGAAGAGGTGCAGGGTTAGAGGAGAGAGAAAGAGGGCAGGCTGCAGCCCCGTCAGCGCCAGCCGGGCCCCAGGGGACCTGGCTATTGCAGCAAGTCAACACTTACCTTTTGAAGACTCTATGGTCAAATGATTTACTGTTTTAATGAATATAAATGCAATCTTTATTTCTCTGGCAAGAAGGCAACATGGAAAATCTTAGACTTATCTTTTCAAAGCATGAAACAAAAGGTTTTTAAAAGGTTGATACTGAAAGAAGCGACTTGCTTAAGGTTTTAGAGAAAGATTTTCCCCAATAAATTTTTGCTTGGTCTACTTGAGCAGCAATTTATAGAGAAGATACATCAGTAAAAACAAAAAAAGACTAATTACAATTCTATTAAAGTGCTTTTTGGTTTATTTTTAAACCTTGTTATGTGAATCTGTTTTATACATAGAGACACATTTTTTTTTTCCCAAATCTTTTCAGAAAAGGGCTGACTCAGGTAAATATATTAGTATGGGACTATGGGTTCAAGATCTAAAAATACTAGGAACACAGGAAAAGCAGACTATGGAAAAGTAAGAATTATAAGGAGAAATAAAAACACAATTCCAGGTATTAGTAATAAGAGATTATGTTAGAGCGCTTACGTGCATACGGGCATACATTTGTAAAATAATGTGATATTTATAATGTGTTGTTGATGAAAGCTTATTCAGTAAAAGACTGGTGTTATTACCTGGATGTTCTGACCTCTTTTAAGACACTGAGGAAGTTAAGAGGGTTAAAGAAAGTACAATCTACCCATAAGACAAGGCATTTTAAACAGAAATTTATAGGTGCTCAGACACATCTTTTGTGAATTTATAATTTAGATCAAAATATAGACCTCAAGATTTAAAGTACATTTTTCTACAGACATGCAGCCACCATCTCTGATTTTTATTTACATCCCCTAAATGCTATCATCTAAAAAAATAATTTAAATCCTAAGCACATTCCAGTGTATGTAATCTAAAATTCTTATACTGTTAGAACTCTGATAAATTGAGAGTTAACATGAGCTATCAATTTCTTTCAGAAAAAAACTGATTACCTAGCCCATTAAAGTAAAAATACATACATGCCATACCAATACTTTTGAAAATGAAAATATTCATTCATTACCAGGATGAAGACTGATAGGGACTCTCATTAACTGAGAAAAGTATAACCTTTCTAGAATGCAATGATTTAAGTGTAAGGATGTTCATTTCAGTACTTTTCATAATAATCAAAACTGGAACATATGAAGCAATCAGTAATAGGAGCAGTTCAATAAATTATGGTATGTCCAATGAGAGCAAAATAGAACTTAATAGAGTAGAATTAATAGAATATGGAGAAATGCTTATGATCTATGTATGCATCCCATTAAGTGAAAAAAAGCAGGACACAAACACTTATGTATTGTAAAAGTTTATACTCATAAGTTTATGTACTTCATATAAAATATGTTTTAGAAAAAAACTTGAAGAAAACAGTAACAAAATGTTAGTAGGGCTATCTCTGAGAAGTTAGGAGTTACTTAAATTTTTTTTCCTTATACTTTGCTGGATTTTCCTTCAGTGAGCATTTATCACTTTTAAAATACAAAAGAGGCATTATTTTAAAAACAAGGAATTTGATGGGGTGCCTGGGTTGCTCAGTCGGTTAAACGGTTAAGAGGCTGCCTTCGGCTCAGGTCATGATCCCAGGGTCCTGGGATCCAGCCCCAGCGTTGTGTCAGGCTCCCTCCTCAGTGGGGAGCCTGCTTCTCCCTCTCCCTCTGCTGTTCCCCCTGCTCATGCTCACTCTCTCTCTCAAATAAATAAATAAATAAAATCTTAAAAAAATTAAAAAACAAGGCATTTGAGTTTCAATCAGGACACCCTTGATCCTGGAGTTCCTGAAAAGTCACAGGGAGTTGCTAAATTGAAGTCTGCTTCTACTTGGGCTGATCCCACTTACTGGTAGAGACAACTGAAAAGGCCTGCAACAAGGGCTTTGAGATACCCTTAAAAGATTTTGTATCTTCAGGATAGCAAGATGGAGATTCCTCAAAAAATTAAAAATGGAATTACCACAGGATCCAGTAATTCCATTGCTGGATGTTTATCCAAAGAAAATGAAAAAACAAATTCGAAAAGATATATGCATCTCTGTGTTTACTGCAGCATTACAATAGCCAATTTATAGAAGCAACCCCCGTGTCCCCTGACAGATGAATGGATAAGGAAGAGGTGGTGTATACACATGCAATAGAATACTACTCAGCCGTTAAAAAGAATGATATTTTGCCAATCGCAACAACATGGAGGGACCTAGAGGGTATTATGTTAAGTGAAGTAAGTAAGACAAGAAGACAAATACCATATGATTTCACTTACATGTGGAATCTAAAAAACAAAATGAATGAACAAACAAAAAAGTAGAATCAGACTCATAAATACAGAGAACTGGTGGTTGCCATGGTGAAGTTGAGGGGATGGACAAAATAGGTAAAGGGGATTAAGAGGTACAAACTTCCAGTTAATTCATGGTGATGAAAAGTACAGCATAGGGAATATAGTCAATAATATTGCAACAACTTTGTCGGGTAACACATGGTAACTAACACTGCAGTAACCACTGCATAATTTATAAATTGTTGAATCACTATGTTATATACCTGAAACTAATGTGACATTGTATGTCAACTATACTTTAATAAAAAATAATTTTTAAAAAGATGTCATACCTTCAAAATATAGGGAATCTGATTATACAGCGAATAAAATTAAAATGTGTGTCATTTTTACCCTCTGAGAGTATAACAATAAAATCTTTTATTCAAACTCCCTCATATAGGTGAATTTGGGTTTCATTTGTTCATTCAACACAGTTCCACAGAACTTATTTTGAAAGAGAATTAAGAAGGTACTCCATATTAGGCGCAAAAGTTTGACCACGCTGGACCAGATCAGTGTATTTCATTAAATCATAGATGGCGTGCCTGTCACTTTGTATGGTTCTGCTTTATGTTTAGTGTAGGGGCTTCAGACTTCGCTGTTAAGAGAGGCCTCGTTTACCTTGGGCCCAAGTGTGTTCTCTCTTAATCTTGTCCCTAAAAGTACCCAGCGCAGTTATGAGACAAGAATTTGCCACATGGCTCACAGGGACCCGCTCCTCCACTGTTCCGGGGTTGCAGAGTTCCTCTGCTGCTCGGCACCCCATGGGCAGCAGGGCCCACGCTGAAGCAGCTTGGGGAAGGCAGAGGGCACCTGTTTGTGCAGTGGAGGTCTCTCTACATAGCCACTCAGGCAGCTTACTACCACACCAGGCTCCTTACGCCCTTCCCCTTGGCACAATTAACCTATAAATCAGGCTTGTTGAGACAACATCAGTTCCTCTTTCCAGTTCTCCTTTTATCCTCAACAAAGCCACACCACAGCTCCCTCTGGCCACTGCTGACTCATGAGGGCCAGACTCCCACTCTCCCCCGGTTCCACTCCTGGTCTCGGATCAAAACGTTTCCTCAGAGTTATTCAAAATTGGACTTCCCTGTTTTCTATTTGCAACATGTTCCCTAGATTTGTCTTCCCTTCTCAAACACATGTGAGAACAAATGTCAAAAAAAGGTGTCTCAGCCCTCCTTTACTCAATCCTCTTTCATCCCTCTGGAATATGGGTTTTTCTCAGAGCCTAGATTTCATTCCATCTGCTCCACCCCTCCCCCCGAGCCTAAAATGCAGCAGGACCACCAGGGCATGAGGTAATACAGCGTTCTCACTCACATCTCCAAGCCTCAAAAATCCCTTCAACACAATCTGCACATCCCCTGCTCAGCCGCATTTACATTACATTGGACCAAGGCAGATGGAGGCTACTTTTAATACAACACTCTGGGTAGTTTTTGTTGGTGCTGAGGTGGGGGTGTGGGCGTGCTTGGGAGCTACTTAGACCCACAAACTAGCAAGATGAGTTGCAATATCTATAGCAAATACATACTGATATATAGGCTCAAGGTTTAGGTGTTTCACATTTAGCTTATTTAGTTTTGGCTTGGTTTTCTCTTTGGGGCTCTGCCCCAGTAAATCATTGTGTTGTTTTTTTTTTTTTTAAAGATTTTATTTATTTATTTGACAGAGAGAGACACAGCGAGATAGGGAACGCAAGCAGGGGGAGTGGGAGAGGGAGAAGCAGGCTTCCCGCCGAGCAGGGAGCCCGACGCGGGGCTCGACGCGGGGCTCGACGCGGGGCTCGACGCGGGGCTCGACGCGGGGCTCGATCCCAGGACCCTGGGACCATGACCTGAGCCGAAGGCAGACGCTTAACGACTGAGCCACCGAGGCGCCCCCAGTAAATCATTGTTTTAACAAATGACTCTGATAGTTTCCAAAAGCTTCCTGGCCAACTAAATTAAGATAGTGCCATTTTACAAAACAGTAAATAAGTGTCTTCTAAATATGGAGAAGGAAAACCGGCTAGGAAAGAAATGTTACTGAAATCAACAGGGCTAAGTACTACATAATGTGTCATCTGGGATTTAGGGAAACAAATCAGGCTGACACAGACCCTTAAAAAACAAGACCAAACATAACTTCGTAAGGAAAAAAGTAAAAGCACCCTCTTATCACCCCACCCCATCCTACTTCCTTCACGTAGCCAATGTCAACTGTTTGGGGACGATGAGGTGTATGTGTACCGGCACACGTGTTTAGGTATATGCATGTAAATCTCTTTTTCAATTTCCTCTTTTCACTTACTATATCTTGACTTTTCCCAAGACAAGGTACCAAAGCGGCTAACAGACATATTTACATTTATTGCATATCTCCCTTTCCCTACAATGTGATCGCTAAATCAAGATTTCCTGAATATCGAAAAAAGGAAAGCCAAAAAAACCTGTCGGTCTAATACTAAATATGTCTTTGGTTATTTTCATTTTTCTTACACTTGCCTTCAGCCTAAAAATGGTGAGAACAAATGAGTATATATGCATTAATATGCATGCAATATAAATGTACAGATTATCTTACATAGATAAATGTTAACATATGTAATATATGTACACTGAAATGTAGTTAATTTTCAAAGTCAAAAAGCAAGGGAGGGCACTTGCGTAGTGGTACGGCCCAATGGATCCCCAATAAAGAGGAACATCATGTGGAAATTTCCTAGGCTTTGCAGCCAGAAACATGGGGTCAAATCTAACTCCACTTCTCACTGATTATGTGGTTTGTGTAAATTCCTTAACTCTTCTCAGCTTCCTTTTCATCATCCACAATGCTGGGGAAAAGACTTCTCTCACAGAGACTTAGAAATTAAGTGTGTAAGATGGTGTTTTGAACATAGTACTCAAAAAGTGCCTTATTACCGTCAACAATCCAGACAGACTTGGTGATCCAATACCTCATACCACCAAACAATCAAACCTTGCTGTTTTATCTTTATGTTTTAGTTTGCCTCATCTGTACACAAACAGAAAGGGCCTTAGAAATAAATTACTGCAAACATGCTTAGTAGCTTTAACACATTATTGAAATGTGATCCTCTCTCCTACTCACCCAGTGTCTTACACCGGGCTCAACAGCAATGTCCCAGCCTCCTCCTAAGCAATCCTAAATTTTACTTGCAACTTGCGATAAACACAAGCCATCTGGCTACCTAAATAAATGAAAATATCCTGCATGTCTGCTAATGGCCAGCTGCTTAAAGTGTCAAAAGCCAATCTTACCATTGACTAGGGTTCCTATCCTCTCCCTTTACTTAGCAAGGCCATCCATATGCCTTTAGCTGGCTAGTTCCTCATGTCTTGGGGAAGGGATGCTCTGCAGACACCAGGAATCTACTAAATACACATCTGTTGTTGGTCAACTGTCCACCCACTCCCTTATATTTCTCTACATTGAAGAGGTTAGATTTTCACAAAATCCTGAACTTCTAGAACAAATAAGGGGAAACCTGGCTACCACACTATCCAACCATCTCCTTTTACATGTGAGAGGACTAAGGTTGAGGAAGGTGTGACATGCCCAAGGACACGCAACTATTTGGACACCAACTGTTATTAGAACCTCAACTTTTTAAGGTTCTTTCCTACAACTATTAGGCAAGGTTTTATCTGTTCCAGGAGCTTTGTAAGGTGTTTATTGAATATTTTTGGATGAAAAGGAAATGCCTGTGGTTGTGAATGTGTGTGGGAGAGGTAAAATGCACCGTGTGCCTGCCTTACGGGTAATTAATCCACCTGTCTGCGAGGCGAAGAGAGAAATGAGGGGATAAGCTGCATTTGAAATTTTTCACCTTCCTACTTAAAATTACAGGGGGTTGGGGAATAAATAGGACCCAGAAAGGCTAGTAACCCCCATTAGTATCTCAAAAAAGCTCTAGGGACATGTTAGACCATGTTAGGCTTCAGTTAAGAAGCATAAGGCGGTAGCAGGCATGGGGGTAAAGGTAATTCTTCGCATTTATTCACCTGGGGAATCAGACGCTGTCAATTTCCTTCTCTTGGCACACAAGTGGTCCTGTTCTTGTCACTGGGGCCGTCTGCAGGTTCTCGCTTCCCCCTTTCCCTCCCCGAGGATGTTTATGGCAAGGGCGCCAGGCAAGCTGGGCAGAGAAGGGCCTGGACGTGGGGGCCTAGCCCTCTCCCGGCACCGGCACCGGCACCCCCACCCCCACCCCCTGCAGCTGCCAGAGCCGGGCGAGGGCTCCCTCGGGCAGCGCCTTTGTTTTCCCTACCCCAGTTACGTTTGCGGAAGTGCTGCCCGCGTCGGGCGCGCCGGGGGTGCCGGCTGCAGCCTCCCCAGCGCCCCATAAAGATGACAACCGACACAGAAGCCGAGGGGAGGGAGGGAGGAAGGGAGGGAGCGGCGGAAGAGCCGGGCTGGGAGCAGAGACACCCACACCTGCTCGCCCCGGGAGCCGCGCCTCTGAAACCACCCCCCCCCCCCGACAGCAGGTGTGCGCGCCGGAGGGGAGCTCCCCGCCCTCTGGGCCGGCCGCCCCCGCAGGGGAAGCTCGGGCGGGGCTGCCGCGCCGCCCCCCGCCGAGCGCCCCCTCCCCGCGCGCCAGGCCCGGACTCACCTGCTGCGGGCGGCGCTGGCGCTCAGCTGCGCGGGGCGCGGGGAGCCTTCTCCCCCCGGCGCGGGGCGGCGGCTCGGGGCGCCGGGGCGGCGGCTGTCGGGGCGGCGCGCACCATCTCCGGCGGGTCGCTGGCTCCTCGGGGGCTGCGGCGGGCGGGGCGCGGCCGAGGGATGCGTGCCGACTGGGGCGACCCGCAGCGGCGAACCGAGCGCACCCGCCGGCGCGACCTTCTCTCCTCTTTCCCCGCGGCCCGGTGGCCTCCGCCGCTCGCTACCGGCTGGACCCGTTTCAGGGCTGAGCGCCGAGGACCCGCCGCCAGGTGCAGCGCTCCGCCTCCTGCGGCGGCGGCGGATGCGTCGGCGGCCGCCTCCCGGCCTCCCGCCCGCGCCGGCGACCCCGGGGGACCCCCGGAACCGGCCCTGCGGGCGAAGCGCGCGGAGGAGGGGAAAGCGGACCGTGGTTGTGTCCCCGCACCCGAGCCGACCCCACCCCACCCCGGCTCCCTCCGCAGGCTAGTGATGCAGGCCTAGCTCCCGGGGGAGGGTGCGGGGAGTAGATGGCCGCCTGCTTGGGAATCATCACCATCGTCATTTATTGAGCGCTTATTAAGTGCAAACACAATGCTGACGCTCTTAACGAATTATCTCAGCGCCTCTAGCCCTGACCTTGGCCGACTGTCCTCAGTTGACCAGGGAGAGAGGAAGGGGCCAGTGGACCGAGGCAAACAGTGGGGTTTCAGGACTCACCGGGGAAGGATACACCGAAGCTAAATCAGCCTTTCAAATTGGGAAGGTGCTACTGAGTATCTGGCGCGTCGCTGAAGAGGTAACCGTCTGTGTCGCACTAAGAACGTAATGAAAGTTGTATTTCTGGTTAGACGCGATGAGAAGGTGGGGAGAGTGCAGTTGGTTGTAAAAGGTAGCATTCCCTCAGTGATTGTGCGCCTGTGATGGGCTCTGGGGGTGCAGGATACTGTTCTCAGGGAGCTTATGGTCCTGTTCAGGCAATAACAACAACAATAATGATTACAGTTAACATTTAGGAACATATCTTATATATGAAACACTGTTTAAGGGCCATTTAACGTTACCATAATCCTAAAGGTACAGTAATATTATTCCTATTTTATAACTGATAAAACCGAGGCTGAAAATTAATGGGACCTCTCCAAAATTACTAAATAATAAAAGGAAGAGAAGTCTTTTTTTATATCCAGGATTTAAGCTCTTAACCCCGAAATCATATTGATGAGAATTTTATAGGCCCTGAAGCTTTAGGATTTGAGGTTCCCTCTTTAGGAAAAATAAAACAAAATTATGAACACAAAGTCACTATCGGCCCCCTCTCCCCCCAAAGGCCAGGAAGGGTCCCAGAAGCTTAAACTACATTAGCCTCATGCTAAATCCAGTTGCAATACTTTTGCAGAAAAGTAAAAACAAAGGCAGTGAACGCTAAAATTTCAAATGAAAGAGATTAGGTGGATTGTTAGAGATTTTGGTCTAGCGTGGCTTCCTACTGCATTATTGGAACTGACTGCTCACAAGTACCAAGTTGGTAGCTGTCGTAATAGAATCATCATTCTTTTCTGTCCAGCTATTAAAGAAGCAACCTTAAAAAAAAAAAAAAAAAAAAAAGGTCTAACATAGCTCAAATCCTCTCCTGCATATAGAAGGAAAGGAAGGAGAGCAGGAAGAAATTGGAGGAAAAAAGGGTAGCTCTTAGACTACAGAAGCTCAAAGGTGGCTCCATGTTGAATAGTGAAGCCAAATCACCCTAGAGATTTAAGCTGGTGTTTCTCTTTCAGATAGGACAGGGTAGCTTCAAGGGTTAGCATAGCACAAAATGTTTTCACTGGCCTCTTTAGGGCAGGAATTTTTTCCTGGCAGCCCCTTCCCTTTTCAGTAGAACTAAGAAGATGCACACATGCACCAAAGAAAAGAGATCTGCCACTCCTGCATCTCCCTACCCCCATGAGGTAATTTGGGGGTGTGGTGGTTAGCTCCCCAACATAATGCCAGGCTGGCTATCCCAGAGGTCACCCCACAGAGAGGCGCAAAAACAAAATTAAGATGTTGAGATCTTATGCTTTTTGAATCAATGTACAATACAGGGGAAGAAGAGAGGGTAGATGAACACACTTGGGAGAGGGTACAAGTGGGTGGTATATGTTATGAAATATGAATAGAACCTGGGCCTTTCTCTCCCTCTCCCTCTCTCTTTGATTCAGCCTTCCTTGTGTCGTCGGTGTGGGGACAAGGACCAGAAGTGAGGTGGAACCAGGGGACTTGACAGATAGGCGATGCCGGGGACCAGAGCCAACACATGCTTTCTCTGCTGAGACGTGGGAACCAGGATGCCTGGCTCTAGTTCTAGCTCACCAGTTAGGCTGATGAGTAGCTATGGATTTTATCTGCGTTTCTCAGGCAAAGAACTAATGGAGGCTGTGTAGATGTCACCAGTGAGTAGCCAGTTTAACCTTTTAACCATTTTATTATTCCTAATACTGAGTGTCTCACGTTCTTCATGAATATTTACACATCAGCATATTCGGTGCATACTCAGACCTTTCAGCCCTTCCTCTATGTTCGGCTCACATACAGACTACTTTTCTCCCCAGCTACCGGCTTCTACTTTAATTTTATATTTCCTCCTTATGATGTTTGTTTCTCTTATTTCCTTTGGCAGACTTTATTATTCTAAAATAACGAAACAAACACATTACAGTATGTAATAATGATAATAACAGCAATAGCTAACACTTAAGAGGACTTATCCTGGGCAGGGCACTTTCCATATGTGTATTTATTCATTTAATTCTCTCAACAATCAGATGCAAGTAGGTACTGTTCCTACCCCGTTTTACAAGTGAGAAACCTGGTGCTCATCAAAGTTAAGTAACTTGACTGGGATCACACCACTAAGTGGTAGAATCCACATTCAAGCCAAGGTAGTCTAGCATCAGGGCTCTGGCTCTGAACCAGTCCTTCTTCCTCGATCTTAGAAATACTTAGAAACATCTATATTCCCACACGGAGGGGTGGGGATTTTACTTTTATGCAAATGGTGTCATCTGCTTTTCTCTGTCTACCCGTTAGCGACATTGGACGCAACAGTAGTCCCCCCTTAGCAGTGGTGTTGCTCTCCTGAGTTTCCATTACCGGAGGTCAACCGAGGTCTGGAAGCGGATGATCCCCCTTAACAGGTATGTCACAGTGCCTACGTTGTTCACCTCACTTCATCTCATCACTGAGACATTTCATCATCTCCCCTCATCAGAAGGAGAAGGGTGAGTACTATACAATAAGCTATTTTGAAAGAGAGACCACGTTCAGATAACTTTATTACAGTATGTTGTTATAATTATTTTAGTACTAGTTAATGTTGTTGATCTCTTAGCTGTGCCTAATGTATGAATTAAACTTTATCATAAATTTGTATGTATGGGGTTTGGAACTTTCTGCGGTTTCAAGCATCCTCTCAGGGGCTCAAAATGTCTCTCCCATGGATAAGGGAGGACTGCTATATTGACTGTCTCTTCCTTGAAACTCTCCTTTCCTCTGACTTATGTGACCCACAAGCCCTGGGTTTTTCTTTTCCTCTTTGGCCCTTGTATGCTCCACTTGGCTTTTGTTCTAGGCCTTTCTCTCTTCTAACTCTGTTTTTTCTGTGCTTGCTCTCACCTACTCCCTTCACTTCAGTCACAGAATGCTTGAGGAAACCCCCAAATCCCTCTCTCAGGGACACTTTCTCTTGAGTGCCAGATCCATAGGTCAATTGTCCAGTTGATTGTTTCATAGGCCCTGAGTCCCACATGAGCCCCTCATTAGCTTCTGCCCCTCCCCCACTCAGTCTTACTTCTGGGTTCCCAAGTGGTCATCCGCCCAGTTGGTGCCCCCTTCGCCCTTACCCACACACCCAGTGTATTAGTTCCTTGTTGCTGCTGTACCAAATTACTGTAGACGTAGCAGATCAAAACAACACAAATTTACTACCTAGAAGTCTGAAGTCCAAAATGGGTGTTATTGGACTAAAATCAAGGTGTCTTCAAGTGTCTTCCATCTGTGGGCTTTAGAGGAGAATCCACTTCCTTAATCTTTCCAGCTTTTGGAGGCTGCTCACATTCCTGGGCTCGTGGCCCCTTCCTCCATCTTCAGAGCACACCACTGTCCCTTTGCTTTAGTTGTCAGCGTGCCTTCCTGGCTCTGAGCTCTTCTGCTTCCCTCTTATAAGGACCCTTGTGATTACATTGGGTTCATCCTGATAATCCAGGATAATCTTCTCCTCTCAAGAGCCTTAACTTAATCACATCTGCAAAGTCCTTTTGGCCATGTAAGGTAACATTTCACAGGGTTCCGGAAGGAGGACATGGGCATCTCTAGGAGGCAATGATTTTGCCTACCACACCCAGTCAACACCAAGCTCCCTGGAGACCACCTTTCAAAATATCCCTGGGATTGGTCTTCTGCTCTCTGTCCCTGTGTTAGGCTCATCCATAAGGTTCTCTCTCCTCTGCCTTATAACAACCATTTCTCTGATCTCTCTGCCTCAGTGTGTTCTCTCATCCAATCAATTTTCCCTATTGTAACCAAAGTCCTTTTTAAGAATATCTGACCATGTCACTTCTTTGGAGTCCCACAGTGCTACACAATACCGTGGGGGCACCATCCACATTGTGGCACGCCTCCTGGATGTGCTACCTGCCGACCTTACTCCTCTACTTGAAACCCGGCCAAGGCCCCTGGGCTATGATGAAGAGATTCAAAATTCTGGTAGTTAAATATGATTAAAATCTGTTTTTCTCATATAACCATCCATAAGTAGGCAGGCCAAGTTTGTGAGTGTGGTCCCACCATCCATACAACACATGGATTCCAACCCTGGTCCCAGGTGACTGCTTCAGATCCCACCATTCCCAGTACATGGGATGGGGAAGTGTAAGCCCAGTCACCCAAAGAGAAGTCCTAGTGTTTGTACATGTCACATCCATTCATATGCCCTTGGCTGAAACGGTCACACATCTACATCTGGGTGCAAAGGAGGGAAACATAGTTTAGCTGAGCAGCCATATGCCGAGCTAAATAAATTCTATTACTACAAAAGAAGGGGTGAGTGGATTTGGGGAGTCAACTGGCAGTCTTCCACAGGGAGAAAAACAAAGAGCTATGTAAGGGAAGAATGGAGGGGTGTAACTTAGATTGGAGGATGCAGAAGGCCTCTGAGGAAGTAGTAAACTAAGACCGAGACATAAGTAGGAAAAGGGTTCGGGGCACACCTTTCCCCACAACAGGGGCAGCTATGAGGTGGCAAAGGGCTAAGCTATGGTGAGGAGCAGAATGAGTGGGGGGCGGAGGGGAAATGTCCAGAGATAAAGTGGGATAAGCTGGCAGGAGGCAGCCGCCCGTGGCTCATATGAAGCATTTTGGATTTCACCTTACATTCAGTGCAGTCCATTGAAGGACATGTAAGGGGTCTGATATGTACCCTAAAAAGATCGCTGTAGCTGCTGTGTGGAGAACGGCATGGAGGGGGCAGAGGTGGAAGTGAGACTCACTTAGAAAATACCCATCGGGGAGGAGGGAGATTAGCAGGCGCTTGGAGCTTAGTGGAACTGTGGGGCTGGAGAGAGGCGGATGGATTTGCCAGAGAGTTTTTGGAAATGTATCTGCACACTTGGTGATATAGTGGGTGTGGGAGGCAAGGGAAAGGAGGTGGTAAGAATGACTCACAGGTTTCTGGCTCGCACAAACTGGGTGGATGGTGATAACCTTTACTGAGAGGGAGAAGCCTGTGGGAGGAGCAGGTTGGAGGGAAGAAAGGAAGAGTTCACATTTTGGCATAATACGTTTGAGATGCCTGTAAGACTTGCAGGTGGAGCTGTGAAGTAGGCAGTTAAATATGAGTCCAAAGCTCAGAAGAGAGAGCTGGAGTTGGCAGTCATCAGCACTGAGGGGCTCCGTACTATCTATCGTGGGAACGAAGGGAATCACCTGGAGAGAGAATATACGATAGAGCCCCGGGAAAGGTCAACATTTACCAGTTGGTATGGGAGGGCGGATTAGCCACAGAAGAAGGAGGAATTTCAGGAGGGTGTTGTCATTGAAGCCTAGAGAAGAACTTTTTTTTTTTTCAAGATTTTATTTATTTATTTGACAGAGAGAGACACAGCGAGAGAGGGAACACAAGCAGGGGGAGTGGGAGAGGGAGAAGCAGGCTTCCCGCTGAGCAGGGAGCCCGATGTGAGGCTCGATCCCAGGACCCTGGGACCATGACCTGAGCCGAAGGCAGATGTTTAATGACTGAGCCACCCAGGTGCCCCGAACTTTTTTTTTTTTTTTGAGATTTTATTTATTTATTTGAGAGAGAGATTGATCGATCACAAGAAGGGGGGGAAGGGTAGAGGGAGAAGCAGACTCCCCAGTGAGCAGGGAGCCCAATGCGGGGCTCGATCCCAGGACCCTGGGATCATGACCTGAGCCGAAGGCAGATGCTTAACTGACTGAGCCACCCAGGCGCCTGAGAACTTTTTTAAAGCAGGATTGAGTAGATAACACATCACCTTCCTTCCTTCCCATGCCAGATAAAACATGATATCCCTGTAGACTAGGTTTCCTGTCCCTCAAGGGCTTCATGCACCACTCACCGGCTCTCCTGTGCCGCTCATCAAATAGCATTTTAATGCTGGGCTCTGAGCTCCTTAAAGACAGGGAACAACTTGTCTTGTTCAAGATTTGTATTATTTGTATTCGTTAGCATATAACAGTTCTCCCCCATATAAAAGTTCCTGTAAATAGGGAGCTCAGTGGTGTTGGGAACCAGGAGATTTATGATTCTTTGGATCTTTTTGTTTTGTCACTTTCAACATAAAGCTTCCATCTCAAAATCCAACCTGGCTTCTCCAACTTTTCCTGTAGCGTTCACATTCCTGTCATTGGGAAAGAGAAAAAGGAAAAGAGGAAGGCATGTTCCTTTCTTTTAAGAACATGACCAGGAGTTGTACATATTAATTATACTTAGATTCTAGGAGCAGAACGAAGGGTATGGCCTCACCTAGCTGTGAGGAAGGCTGACAAATCCAGTCTTGAGTAGCATGTGCACAGATACAAATTCTATTACTGTGAAAGGAAGAGAGAACAGATACTAGATGCAACTTGCAGCCCTCCCATACCATTCATTGTCACTCATCACAGAACCTGGCTGTTGCAATTGGCTTGTATGAACCTAGAGAAAGGTGGGGAAGATTAACCCCAAGCTCTTGAGATTGATTGCCTCATATGGGAGGAAATGGAAGGGGCATGGAGGGAGAGGTGATAAATATTTGTTGAATAAATGGATGATAATAAGTGGACAAATTCCAGGGTGACAAGAGTAATGACGAGTAATGACAAGAGTAACGTTCCTTTTAGCTCCCTCTACCATCATGCCTTTTTTCCTTGGCATCAGCTTCATGGAGAAAGTGCAACTTATACTAAACTCAAAAGATGGCTTAAAATGTAAATAAGAGGAAAGAAGGCTAACTTAGAGAAATCCTTTAGTATCTTTTTGTTTACTTCTCTGGAGTTTTCCAGGTGGATGATCATATCAACCTATAGATAATACTGTAGTCTCCTTTCCAGTCTTTATCTCTATTTTTGAAAATATGATTACATTGATAAAACAATTATAAATATTCATGATCAATAGTTCCCTTGTGTTACGACTTTCTTTTTTTTTTTTACTATGAGTGTCCCTCTTGCTTCACCACTGAGAATAAGACTAGCTAGCGCTGTGAGGTAGATAATTCTTCATTAGGTTACTAAAATATCCCTCTATATATTTCTCAAGTTTAAATGAGAGTTTATGATGTAATAAGAGTTTTAAAAATTAAAAGTAGGTGTTTTAATGTGATTTCTTCATGTACTTTCTAAAATGTCTTCTTGTCCATTCACAATCCAGTACCACATCATCATATGTTTCTTTTTTTTTTTTTTCAAAGATTTTATTCATTTATTTGACAGAGAGACACAGCGAGAGAGGGAACACAAGCAGGGGGAGTGGGAGAGGGAGAAGCAGGCTTCCCGCTGAGCAGGGAGCCCGATGTGGGGCTTGATCCCAGGACCCTTGGGATCATGACCTGAGCCAAAGGCAGACGCTTAACGACTGAACCACCCAGGCGCCCCTCATATGTTGTTTCTTACATGACAATAAATCCATGGAAGTGTGGCATAAAGTTAAGCCCCTGATATATAGGGAAGTATAGAATCAGGACCCTTCCATCAAAAGGCTTGTGATTTACTTACTAGCAGAGACATGGTTATAAATAGGTTGATTATAATAGAAGGTAGCATATGCTGTGAGTGGCCCACAGATTAACTTTTCAGAAATATCACTTCTATCATGTTCCCCCACCATTTAGAAAAACTCATGGATGCCTGAGTGGCTCAGTCAGTTAGGCGTCTGCTTTCTGCTCAGGTCATGATCCTGGAGTCCCGGGATTGAGCCCCACATCAGGCACCCTGCTCAGCGGGAAGTCTGCTTCTCCCTCTGACCCTCCGCTCTCTCATGCTCTCTCTCTCTCTATCTCTCAAATACATAAATAAAATCTTTTTAAAAAAAGAAAAATTCATTAGATTTTTGTGGCTTAATGCCTAAATCTCCAAATTTTTCACCACTTTCAATCAAATACTAAGTCTTGCCAATTTTATCTCCTTGGCATTTCTGTAAGATGTTTCATCTTACCCATTCCTACACATGCTACCCTAAGGTCTTCGCGAAAAGGTGTCCAAATTGGCTTCCCTGTCTCCAGCCTTGCAAATCTCTTCAATACAAACCAAGGCACTTAATAGGGATCACAGTTATGTAATTTTTAAAAATACTTGCTTCTTAATCTTTAAAACTTTTTCTTAGAGTATGATATGTAGAACAGTATACAAATCATAAGGGTAAAATTAAATAAGTTATAATAAACTTAATAAAAAGTCTGTGTAGGGCGCCTGGGTGGTTCAGCCAGTTAAGCGACTGCCTTCGTCTCAGGTCATGATCCCGGGGTCCTGGGATCGAGTGCCACATCAGGGTCCCTTGCTCTGCGGGGAGGCTGCTTCTCCCTCTGCCTCTGCCTGCCAGTCCCCCTGCTTCTGCTCTCTCTCTCTGTCAAATAAATAAATAAAATCTTTAAAAACAAAAAAACTCTGTGTAATCACAATAGTAAAAAATTGAGTATTACCAACCCCCAAAAGCTTCCCTTATGACCCTTACAAATTACTCCTCCTCCCTTCTTCCCAAAGGTAACCATCATTCTGATTTATAACCTCTTTAGTTTTAGAGTTAGAGTTTTAGTTTAGATTAGTTTTGCCTGTTTTTAAACTTTATATAAAAGGAATTAAAAGTATATAGTCTTTTATACTTGATTTCTTTTGCTCAAAATTACATTGCTGTGTATAGTTATTTCCAACATACAAAGATGCAGCATTATTTTTTTTATTCTTCTGTTGATGGGCATTTGTATTATTTATATTCCTTGACAATTACCAATAATGCTGCTATGACCATTCCTGCACTTGTCTTTTGCTTCACATATATATGAATTTCTATCATATATACCTAGGAGTATAATTGCTAAATCATAGGATATACAAGATTTCATCTTTATTAGTTAGTACCAAACAAATTCCCAAGGGGATTACAAGTATTTATATTCCTTTCTTGTTTCATATCCTTGCCCTCACTTGGCATTTTCAGTCTTCTTTTTTTTAAAAAAAAAATATTTTATTTTAAGGTAAATTATTACTTACAGAGAAGTTGCAAAGATAGAACACAGAGCTACCCTGCTTCCTCCACTGTTACATCCTACATAGCCATAGTACAATGATCAAAACTGACATTGCCATTGCTAAACCCTGATACAGATCCTATTTGGATCTCACCAGTCTTCCATCAATATCCTTTTTCTGTTCCAGGATCTAATTCAGGATTTCACATAACACTCGTGTCTCCCTAGTCTCTCCTTCAATCTGTGACTGCTCAGTCTTTCCTGTCCCTTCCTTTACCTTGCTACTAGTCCTAGGGTCCTAGTCAGATAGTTTATAGAATGACTCTCAATTTAGTTTTACTGATACTTTCTCATTGTTAGAGTGAGGCCATATCTTTGGGGGAAGAATGTCACTGAGGTATGTGTCCTTCTCACATCCTACCAGGTAGCGCACACATCCTATGTCCTATTACCTGGGATGTTAATCTTGAGCCCTTGAGAAAGGTGATGTCTACTAGATTTCTCCACTGTCAAGTCACTATCTTTCCCTTTCTGATTAACAATATTTGGAAGGAGACACTGATGCTTTATGCAAATATGCCATTTCCCTTTAAACATTTATTCATTAATTTTAGCATTCATTGGTGGTTCTTGCTGTCAGCTATTATGACTGTGATACTCTAATGGAGATTTCATACTGTCCTGATTACTTATACATTTATTAACTGGAATTCTTTTGTAGAGAAATGTTTTTCCTTCTCCACTTATTTACTTATTTAATCAAGTATTTATATCAGTATTGCCTCATGAATATTTATTCTATTCTTTGACTTTATTTATTTGAGAGAGAGAGAGAGAGAGAGAGAGAGAGAGCATGAGTAGGGGGAGGGGCGGGGGGGAAGGAGAAGCAGACTCCCCACTGAGCAGGGAGCTTTAACCGACTGAGCCACCCAGGCACCCTTCTTCTCCACTTATTCACTTATTTAATCAATTATTTATATCAGTATTGACTCATGGATATTTATTCTATTCTTTGACTTAAAATTCAATCTCTTTCTTTCTCAAATAAGTCTTTTTAGAAAATGGGACACCTGGGTGGCTCAGTCAGTTAAGTGTCTGACTTTTGAACGGCTCAGATCATGATCTCGGGGTCCTGAGATTGAGCCCTGCATCGAGCTCCACACTGGGCCTGGAGCCCACTTGGGAATCTCTCTCTGCCCCTCCCCACACTCACACACTCTCTCTCTCTCAAATAAATAAATCTTTAAAAAAATAAAATGAAATTCAATATTTTCATTATTTGTTTTCTTTCTCAAATTGTTCCATATTTAGCCATTGGGTATTCTTTTCAAGTTGACTTCTGTGTCCTTTTTTTCAGGGTGGAATTTGAGTATAATTTATTATTTTTAGCAGAATTTTAAATATATAACCAGGATAATTTTGGCATGAACTTTACCAAAATATTTTCTATTTTTTTTTAAGATTTTATTTATTTATTTGACAGAAAGAGACACAGTGAGAGAGGGAACACAGCAGGGGGAGTGGAAGAGGGAGAAGCAGGCTTCACTCGGAGCAGGGAACCCAATGCGGGGCTTGATCCCAGGACCCTGGGATCACGACCTGAGCTGAAGGCAGACGCTTAATGACTGAGCCACTCAGGCGCTCCTACCAAAATATTTTCTAAAATCACTCCTCACATTAGTGGCTTCATAAACTCATTTTTTAAAATTGTGTTAATACATAACATAAAATTTACCATTGTAACCATTTTTTTAAAAAGATTTTATTTATTTGAGAGAGAGGGAGAGAGAGAGAGAAAGAGTGCATAAGCAGGTGGAGGGACAGAGGGAGAGGGAAAAACAGACTGCTGAGCAGGGAGCTGGATGCGGGGCTCTATCCCAGGACCCTGGGATCATGACCTGAGCCGAAGGCAGACACTTATCCGACTGAGCCACACAGGCGTCCCATACCATTGTAACCATTTTTAAGTGGCTAGTTCAGTAGCATTAAGTACATCAACATTGTTGTGCAACCATCATTTTCGTCAGTCTTTATAACTATTTCATCTTCCCAAACTGAAACTACATACACATGAAACAGTAAGTCCCACCCTCCCCTCCCCAGAGGCCATGAAAACCATCATTCTGCTTTCTCTATGAATTTGACTACTCTAGATACCTCATATAAGTGAAATCATACAGTATTTGTCCTTTTGTGTCTGGCTTGGTTCACTTAGCATGATGTTCTCAGGGTTCATCCATGTTGTAGTGCGTGTCAAAATTTCTTTCCTTTATGACGTTGAATAATATTCCATTGTGGGGATATACCATATTGTGTTTATTTCTGTGCCTATTTATTTATTTATTTTTAGGAGCTTCGGCATCACAAGGTGCTCTAGGCCCATTTTA
This sequence comes from Halichoerus grypus, assembly GCF_964656455.1. Taxonomy (NCBI): domain Eukaryota; kingdom Metazoa; phylum Chordata; class Mammalia; order Carnivora; family Phocidae; genus Halichoerus; species Halichoerus grypus. Next base: position 150,712,609 of record NC_135715.1, on the reverse strand, counting down.
CATATCCCAACACTAGAATCAACTCCTTCTCCAAAGAGCTATGCTTCTTTTCATTTGAGGATGTATTTAGGAACCAACTGATTGTGCTTATTATAACTGGGATGTCACTGCTTCTAGGCCTTATCAGTGGACAGAGTAGGAAATGTATGCATGTTTACTAACCCATTTATCCATACATATCTATATTTATTTCTGTACCTATCTGATTATATAATGAAAAACAAAACAAAACATGAGTTCATACTGATATTTTCAACTCCAATCCAGCATTATAGGGTTCCTTCTAGCATTCCCCCCTTTGCTTATTTATAACTTTTCTCTACCAGTGAGAAACCTGGCCTGCTTTATCTATAAGATACTTATTTGTTCAAAGCCAGGATGCATGTCAAGTAGTTTAAGTAGTTTCACTAATACCCCAGAGAAATAAGTTTACCAACTAGAGTACAGTGTTTGGGAAACTTTTTTTGTTTAGCCTTACAATATCCAGTCAAAACACTGTTTTCCAAATAGTTATCATATGATCTCACAGATATATGGAATTTAAGAAACAAACAAGAGGATCATAGGGGAAGAGAGGAAAAATGAAACAAGACGAAACCGGAGAGGGAGATAAACCATAAGAGACTCTTAATCATAGGAAACAAGTTGAGGGTTGCTGGAGGGGAGAGGGGTGGGGTAACTGGGTGAGGGACATTAAGGAGAGCACGTGATGTAATGAGCATTGGGTATTACATAAGACTGATGAATCACTGACCTGTACCTCTGAAACCAGTAATACATTATAGATTAATTAATTGAATTTATTTATTTATTTTTAAGATTTTATTTATTTATTTGACAGAGAGAGACACAGTGAGAGAGGGAACACAAGCAGGGGGAGCAGGAGAGGGAGAAGCAGGCTCTCTGCTGAGCAGGGAGCCCGATGCGGGGCTCGATCCCAGGGCCCTGGGATCATGACCTGAGCCGAAGGCAGATGCTTAACGACTGAGCCACCCAGGCGCCCCAATTAATTGAATTTAAGTTAAAAATAAATTAAGCCCCCCCCAAAATAAAGACTTGCAAATTGAAAATATCATTTAAAAAAAAAATTTAAAAACCCATCTTAAAACACTGTTTTCCAAAGCTGCTTGGGTCAGCTCCTGTCTCATCCAACCCTTCAATGTGGTCACTCACGTGTAACGTGATTAGATTAATTCGTGCTGCAATTTGAATCACCTACCAACATTTTGCATTTTATCTTGAGTCGCCTTCCCACATACAATAGAATTCACTGATTTTGGTGTATTGTTCTGTCGGTTTTTAGAAGATGCATAGAACCATGTTCCTATTAGTTCAGTAACATAAAGAATAGTTCCATCACCTTAAAAATTCCTTTGTGCTGCGTCACTTTATAATTAACCTCCAGCTCCTGCCAACCACTCATCACATCAGAGCCTATAGTTTGCCTTTTCCAGAATGTCATAGAAAGGGAATCATGCAAAATGTAACCTTTTAGGTCTGACTTTTTTCACTTAGTAATATCTGTTTAAGATCTACTGATATTGTATGACTCAACGGTTTATTCCTGTTACTGTTGAGTAGTATTTCATGATAGGGGCATAGCACAGTTTTTTATCCACTCACTGATTGAAGGGTCTCTGGGCTGTTTCCAGTTATTGGTTATTATTAATAAAACTTCTATAAATATTTATATACAAATTTTGTGTAAAGAAAAGTTTTCAGTTCATTTGAGTAAATACCTAAGAGTGGGATTGCTGGGGCACAGCGTTTAAATGTATTTTGAACTTTATAAGAAAGGGCCAAACTCTTCTCAGCACAGCTGTAAGGCTGCATTCTCACCAGCCAGACAGGGCAACTTCGCCAGCCCTTGTTATTTACACCGTTTTCATTTTAACCCTTCTCATCGGTGGGCAGTGGCATATCATTATGGTTTTCATTTGCCTTTCCCTAAGACTAAAAATACTGAGCATCTTTACATATGCTTATGCATCTCTTCTTTGGTGAAGTGTCTGTCAGATATTTCACCCATTTTTTTTTTTTTTTGAGTAAGTTTAGGCAACTTTTATTGAAATGGAAAAAAAAACTTTCTAAGTACAAGGCACTGTGCCATACTTAGTAAATTTGGAATGGAGATAAGGATACGGAAATGAATTCAAAGGCATGGTATCTAACTTTAAGGAGCCAATTGTCTAATGAGGGAGGCGTATAGATAAAGCAATCACTGTAATTATACGCATAAAAAGCTATTGATGGCTACCACTGATTGAATACTTACGATGAACTTGGACCTATGGCAGGGACATAACATATAGTAGTGCTAATTAATATGCACAAACTAATTTTTACAACATTCCAGGGTAGTTATTAGTATTCCTATTTTGCAGAAGAAAAAAATGACATCACAGATCTTAAACTCACTAAGGGCACGTAGCTAAATTGATGAGACTGTACTATCCATTATGCTTAGGTTTCTTTCGAGGCTTAGAAACATTTCTGTTGGAAAGTTTATTTAAAAGGAATGAGTGTTTCTTTTTTTAATTGAAGTACAATTTACATACAATATCCTATTAGTTTTAGGTGTATATCATACTGATTCTATATTTTTATACATTATAAAATGATCCCTATGATAAGTTTAGTTACCATACAAAGTTATTACAATATTGTAACTATATTCTCTATGCTGTAAATTACATCCCATGGCTTAACTTATTTTATAACTGGAAGTTTGTACCTCTTAATCCCCTTTACTATTTCACTCCTTTCCCCTCTGGTAACCAACAGTATCTATGTTTCTGTATCTATGAGTCTATTTCTGTTTTGTTTTGTTTGTTCCTTTGTTTTTTAGATTCCACATATAAATGAAGTCATATAGTATTTGTCTTTCTCTGTCTGACTTAATTCATAACATAGTACCCTCTACGTCCATCCTTGTTATCACAAATGGCAAGATTTCATTTTTATTTATTTTTCATTTTTTATTTTTTTGGAGCCCCATGCAGGGCTTGAACTTAAAACTCTGAGATCAAGACCTGAGCTGAAATCAAGAGTCAGATGCTTAAACAGCTGAGGCACCCAGGAGCCCCAAGATTTCATCTTTTTTATGACTAATATTTTATTATATATATAATATATATTATATTACATATATATGTATATCACATCTTTATCCATTCATCTATTGGGGGACACTTTCTTTTGCCCATTTTTATTGGTTTGTTTATATTCTTATTATTGAGTTTTGAGAGTTCCTTATATATTCTGGATATAAGTCCTCTACCAGTTATGTGATTTGCAAATATTACTCCCAAGTCCATAGCTTGTCTTTTCATTCTCATAACAGTGTCTTCTGTGGGGCAAAGTTTTAATTTTTATAAAATCCAACTTACCAACTTTTTAATTTTGTGGATTATACTTTTGGTGTCATATCTAGTATTTGTGCTGCCGAAGTGAGCGCTTGGTGTCATATCTAAAAGGTCTTTGCCAAATCAATAAAATTAAAGATTGGTTCTTTGAAAAGATCAATGAAATTGATAAATTTCAAGCCAGATTGAACAGGAAATAAAAAGAGAAAATATAAGTTACCAGTACAAAAAAAAAAAAATGAGAGAGAGGATATCATTACCAATCCTATTGAAAGGATAATAATATTATGAACAATTACATGCTAATAAATTTGTCAACTTAGATGAAATACACAAATTTCTTCAAAGACAAACTATCAAAGCTACTTGAACAAGAAATAGATAACATGAATAGGCATATATCTATTAAAGAAATTGAATTTGTACTTTAATACTTTTCCACAAAGGGAATTCTAGGCCTTCATGGCATCACTGGTTAAGTCCTACCAAATGTATAACTAAGAAATAAGACCACGTCTATAAATTTGCTTCCAGAAACCAAAGAGGAGAGAACTCTTCCCAGCTCAACTTATGAGGCCAGCGTTACCCTGATCCCAAAACCAGACAAAAATATTATAAGAAAATAAAACTACAAGCCAACATCCCTAACGTAGATGCAAAAATTGTTAATGAAATTTTAACAAACTGCATCCAGCAATATATTAAACATCATAACACGCCATGACCCACTGGGGTTTATTCCAGGAATGCAGGTTGGATCAATATTTAAAATCCAATCAATGTAATATACTGTGTTAACAGAATAAAAAGGAAACATGATTATCTCAAGAGAACAAACTGACAAAATCCAACCTCTATTCAACACTGCACTAGAGGTTCTATGTAATATAGTAAGTCAAGAAAAATAAAATCATCAATATTGAAAAGAGAAAAAAGTCAAACTGTCTTTATTCATAGATGACATGTTTGTCTATGTGGAAAATCCTAAACAATCTACAATGAAAGAACTGATAGAACTAGTAAGTGAGAATATCCATTTTGCAGGACACAAAAATCAATTAAAAATTAATCGTATTTCCGTGTATGGGCAGTGACAAGAAATTTACGAGTAAGTTGCATTTGTAAGGTATTACCACTTACATGGCATCAAAAATATAAAATACTTATTTTTCACCTGTTAAAAAAACTTTTTGTTAAAAAACCTTTTAGGGGTGCCTGACTGGCTCAATCGATAGAGCATGTGACTCTTGATCTCAGAGTCGTGAGTTCAAGCCCTGTGTTGGGTGAGCCTACTTAAAAAAATAAGAATAAAAATAATAAAAAAAATAAAAAGAGGATCTCTACCTTACTTCATACCACATACAAAATTAACTCAAAATTAATCATATACCCAAATATAATAGATAAAACCATAAAACTTCCAGGGGAAAATTTTATTTACATTTAATCTGGCAATTTTTCTTAAATAGAATATTAAAAATGCAAACTATAAAAGAAAATAATAAATTAGACATTGTCAAAATTAAGTAGTTAAGTTTGTTCATCTGGAAAATTCAGGGGAATCAAACTGAAGAATTATTAGAACTAAAATTAGGTTGGGGCGCCTGGTTGGTACAGTTGGTTAAGCCTCCGACTCTTGGTTTCAGCTCAGGTCATGATCTCAGGGTCATGAGATCAAGTCCCACATTGGGCTCTGTGCTCCGCTCAGAGTCTACTTAGACTTCCTCTCCCTCTGCCCCTCACCCCCACTCTCACTCTCTCGCTATCTCTCTTCTCTCTCAAATAAATAAGTCTTAAAAAAAGAACTAAAAATTGGTTTATGTAATATGGCAAGGTACAAAATTAATATACAGAATTCAGTATTTCCTAAATATCATGCAAAAAACAAAGACTGTAGGATGGAAAAAAAAAATGATACCATTCAGAACAACAAGAAAATTCTCACTACTTGGTCACTTCTTCTGAACACTTTCTACTTCTGTATCCTTCTCAAAGTGTAATCTTGGGAATCAACTGGAATGTATTTATGATCATAAAGCCTTTCTGGAAAAGCTGTCACTTTGGTGTCCAAAGTGTCATCTTCTCCTCTCGATTCGGTGTAATGCCTCGGTTTCTATTTCATTCAGCAGATCAGTTGAAAACAAGGTTCTTCGTGCCACAGGCCATAGCCTGATCCATCCTACCATTTGGTTGTCTAGGAATTTACTAATGAGTTAATTTATGTAAAGTGATCCTTCTTCATATTGGATATTTTTCTATATGATGATGAACTCATATAATTCAGGAGAGCTGTGTAGGTAAAACAGTATGTTTGTAATTACGGATTTAAATTAAAAAGACAACAAGGAAATAAATATTTGTGTACTCACCAACTTGTGTAAATAGAATTTAAAACTTTTGCTGTATGGTATTTTAGAATAGATGTTAAAACAAAACTATGAAACAAACTTCTTTTTTTTTTTTTAAACAAACTGTTCTTGATTATTTAAAGTCAAATAGTATTTTTTTGTTCCTGTTAATTTTTGCTTTTGTTTGTTAAGTTTTTATTTAAAGTTCAATTAGTTAACATACAGTGTAATATTAGTTTCAGGTGTACAATATAGTGATTCAACACTTCCATACATCACCCAGGGCTCATCACAAGTGCACTCCTTAATCTCCATCACCTGTTTCATCACCCCCCTACACTCACTCCCCCTGGTAACCATCAGTTTGTTCTCTGTAGTTAAAGAGTCTGTTTCTTGGGGTGCCTGGGTGGCTCAGTTGGTTGAGCATCTGACTCTTGGTTTTGGCCCAGGTTGTGATCTCAGGGTCTTGAGATCAAGCTTCATGGTGGGCTCCCCACTCAGTGGGAGTCGGCTTCCCCTTTCCCTCTCCCTTTGCCCCTCCTGTCACTTGCTCTCTCTCTCTAAAAAATAAATGAAATAAAGTCTTTTTTTAAAAAGTCTGTTTTTTGGTTTGCCTCTCTCTCTTTTCCCCCCTTTGCTTGTTTTTTAAATTCCACATGTGAGTGAAATCATATGGTATTTGTCTTTCTCTGACTGACTGACTTTGCTTAGCATAATACTCTCTAGCTCCATCCATGTCATTGCAAATGGCAAGACTTTTTTATGGCTGAGTAATAGTCCATTGTGTATATATACCACATCTTCTTTATCCATTCATCTATCAATGGACACTTGGGCTGTTTCCATAGTTTGGCTATTGTAGAAAATGCTGCTATAAACAGCAGGGTGCATGTATCCCTTTGAATCAGTATTTTTGTATTCTTTGGGTAAATACCTAGTAGTGCAATTGCTGGATTGTAGGGTAGCTCTGTTTTTAACTTTTTGAGGAACCTCCATACTGTTTCCCACAGTGGATGCACCAGTTTGCATTCCCACCAACAGTGCAAGAGGAGGGTTCCCCTTTCTCCACTTCCTCACCAACACATGTTGTTTCTTGTGTTTTTTGAATTTAGTTATTCTGAGGGGTGAGGTGATATCTCATTATACTTTTGATTTGTATCTCCCTGATGATCAGTGAGTTTGAGCATTTTTTCATGTATCTGTTAACCATCTGTATGTGTTCTTTGGAAAAATGTCTATTAATGTCTTCTGCCCATTTTTTAAATTGGGTTATTCATTTTTGGGGTATTGAGTTTTATAAGTTTTTTATATATTTTGGATTCTAACCCTTTATAAGATATGTCATTTGCAAATTTCTTCTTTTTCAGTTTTGTTGAATCAAATAGTATTTATTATTAAAAACATCCCAACTGTTTACTCTGGGACCATAAGGCCTGAGGGCACTGAATTCCCTCACTGTATGCAGATAACTAAACCTTTATAGTTATGAGAGTCTCTTATATAAAATGAACTTGGAATTGGTCATCTTTAAGGTCTCTTCTTGTAAACGTTTCTGTGATTCTCTGTAATCTGTACCTGTCAAGTATTTTCATCTCTGCTTTAAAAAAATTATCCAGTAGGGGTGCCTGGGTGGCTCAGTCAGTTAAGCATCTGCCTTCGGCTCAGGTCATGATCCCAGGGTCCTGGGATCGAGCCCCGCATGGGGCTCCCTGCTCAGTGGGGAGCCTGCTTCTCCCTCTCTCTCTGCCTGCCGCTCTGCCTACTTGTGTCCTCTCTCTCTTTCAAATAAATAAATAAAATCTTTAAAAAAAAAATTATCCAGGAAACAATGTTTCCGTTTAAAACAAAAAGTCCTGTGGGGTAAACATAAGTTTCGCATTGCTATTGTTGAAAAGTTGATTGTAATATCACTGGTCTTCTATGTATCCTATATTGAAGATATTATGACATGACATATAGGAAATGTAAGAGGAACCCGAATTCCATCTATCTTCATTTAACTAGATTGTAATTCGACTTTCTACTACATTTAATATTGCTAAAATAAAATAGGAATAAAGTTTACATCCTTAAATACCAGTGATAAATCATTTTTATCACCGATAATAAGTAATAAATTATCAATTACTGAGCAATTATTCAGTTAATATTTATTAGGTGCTCAAAGTTCTGGTACAGTCCTTATTGAAGTGGAGTAATACAGAGCACACACCAAACAACAGGCCATGCTATTAAGGAGCTTACAGTCTTAGCAGAAAAAGAAATATACTTAAAGTGTATTTTAGGAATGTTTGTTATTTGAGGAAAAGTACATGTCTGTATTTAAGTGATCCCCCTTAAAATATATTTTCCATAATACCATGTGTATTACTCCTTAGAGATTACTAAATATATTAGGAAACTAGCTCTACTGTCCTAACATTCACATCAAAGACTTGGACATACTCATTCATTTGACTACTATTTACTACTAAGTGCCCACTTTGTGACTCACTGTTCTGGGAGCACAGCCACATGGATCTAAAAGTCCCTACTCTCATCAAGTTTACCTTCCAGAGGGTATATATAACCTGTAGCCCAAATGTTACTTTTTTTTTTTTTTTAAGATTTTATTTATTTATTTCAGAGAGAGAGAGAGACAGAGAGGGAGGAGGAACAGAGGGAGAGAGACAAACAGACTCTGCTGAGCACGGAGCCCGACATGGGGCTCGATCCCACAACCTTGAGATCATGACCTGATCTGAAATCAAGAGTTCAGACATTTAACCAACTGAGCCACCCAGGCACCCCCAAATGTTCCTTTTTTCTTAAAGAAATGTTGTATCAACTTTATTTCACTCTTTTCCCTAGTTGTAAAAGTAATTCTTGTGTATATATGGATACAAACTACAAGGATACAGAAAATGAAGATTCTCTTGTAATCCTAGCCATTGGCATAATTACCATGAATAGTTTGGTGTATATACTTACAGGCTTTAAAAAAATTTTTTTTTTTATTTACAAACTAAATCACTCTTTTGTACATTGTTTTTTTCACTTGGCAACACAATACACAATACACCATCACCCTGTACCCGGAGTGAATTTTCATAACAAGGCATCTAGACCTAACTCTTTCTGTTCATTGGTTGCATAACATACCATTATATATAGACTGCAAGTTATTTTGACCATTCTTTTATTGATGATCATTGAGGTTATCTCCAGTTTTCCCACTATGATTAGTGTTTTGCTCAAGAAATCTTTGCTTACCCCAAGGTATTCTCAAATTCACATTGCGAGACCTAAAGACAGAGACAGCTCCGGCTCGCAGCTGTCTCACTGGACTAGGGAGACAGAAATTGGAATTTAGAGATTGGGCAGCCAAGATCTAAGGGTTTAACATCCCAGAGAAAAGAATATAGAGCAGTGAGCCTGGTGCTTTGTATGCAATTTCCCTTGAAGGCTTTTTTTGCAGTTCCTAAGTTGTACATGCTGAGGGTAAAAGGATGAGAAGCCCAGTAAAAAGCAGCTAGGTGATAAGAGTCTCAAAATCTTTTCTTAGAGTCTCACCTATTTTTCTTTCTTCATTTCCTTGGGCTGGGGGGCAGGCAGCGGGAGGCAGGAGGAAGGCCTTGTATGCCGACCTACCCTAGGAGTAATAGAAAGTCACCGGAGCGTTTTAAGGGAAATGAGAACCTGACTTAGAATCAGTTGTACAACCCTATGACGCAGCAATTGCACTCCTGGGTATTTACCCCAGAGACACAGATGTAGCGAAAAGAAGGGGCACATGCACCCCAATGTTCATAGCAGCAATGTCCGCGATAGCCAAACTGTGGAAGGAGCCGAGATGCCCTTCAACAGATGAATGGATAAAGAAGATGTGGTCCGTATACACAACGGAATATTATTCAGCCATCGGAAACAATGAATACCCACCATTTGCATCGACATGGATAGAACTGGAGGGGATTATGTTAAGAGAAAGACAATTACATGGTTTCATATGTGGAACATAGGCAATAGCACAGAGGACCATAAAGGCAGGGAGGGAAATCCAAAGGGGAAGAAATCAGAGAGGGAGATGAACCATGAGAAACTGTGGACCCTGAGAAACAATCTGGGGGTTTCAGAGGAGAGAGGGTGGGGGGAGGGGGTAACAGGGTGATGGATTGAGGAGGGCACGTGCTGTGATGAACACTGGGTGTTATGCTTAACTAATGAATCGCTGAACACTACATCAAGGACTAATTATGTACTACACAGTGGCTAACTGAACATAATAAAAAAGATAGCAAAAAAAAAAGAATCAGTTGTACAGTATTGGCATCGAAAGGGCCCCTTGTGACTGTCCTGCCAATGAAGAGACCGTAGCACAGGGAGTTGTCCCCATCCACAGTCACATATCACTCACAGCAGCAGATTTCACTCTGACCCCTAGTCTAGGTTTTCTTCCAACTATGCAGGTTCCTCAGAGCCCTGTCGCAGTACGTGTGTAGGGGGGGAGTCAGAGGCAAGGGAGGTCTGGCCAAAAGTGGTGACCAGGGAGTTTGAAGGATGAAAGGATGTTGGAGGCCAGGAAATGGGGAGAGAGTGGGGAGAAAGAGCTCAAGGAAGAGAACAGGACCCCAGAGTTTTCCCTCAGGGCAGGATATGGAAGAGGAGATCTAGAATCAGAAAATTAGAGTGTGAGAGGAGTCTAATAGAGGAGGGAAGGGCAGGATGGGACAGGTGACTACTTTGGGAGCTGTTGAGTCCCGTGGACTGGCAAGACTTGGAGGTGGAAATGGCGGGCAGGCAATTAGAAATATAGGTCTGGGGTTTGAAAGAGAGATTAGGGCTTTTCCTTATTCCAATCCGTGCCCTCCTTTTTTCCATTTTTCCTTTTATAAATTTGGGAATCAAATACAAGCTTCTTGTATTGAGTTCAAACTTGCCTCTCTATAATGTCTGCATATTGGTTTTTTAAATATAAATATTTAAGCTTTTATCTACTTTGCATGATAAAATGGTATAATTCAAGGAATACAGTAGAGTTCACTAATTACTTAAAATTGGCTGACTAATCATCAGCATGTAATTAGTTTTTTTTTTTTAAAGATTTTATTTATTTATTTGAGAGAGAGAGAATGAGAGAGAGCACATGAGAAGGGTTAGGGTCAGAGGGAGAAGCAGACTCCCTGCCGAGCAGGGAGCCCGAAGCGGGACTTGATCCAGGGACTCCAGGATCATGACCTGAGCCGAAGGCAGTCGCTTAACCAACTGAGCCACCTAGGCGCCCAGCATGTAATTAGTTTTAAGAAGAGCAATAGAATATTAAAACAACCTGATCTACTTGTTTCAATTGATGCTATCTGGTGTTGGCAAGAATGTGGAGAATGAACATTCTCATCCTCTGATGATAAGGTATCAGTTGGTAAATCTTTTCTGGAGGACCCTTTGTCAATAGACACCTAAATTTAGAATGTCCATTTCTGATCTAGCAATTCCACTTTTAGGAATTTATCTTGATGGAATAATTAGAAAAATGTTCAAATATAGACATTCTTCCAAGTATATTCATTGGCTTTTTTTAATTGAAGTATAACATACATATAGTAAAATATACAAAATTTATATAGCTCAATGAATTTTTACAAAGTAAACACTCATGTGTAGCTGCCATCAAGGTATAGAACATTACTGACACCCCAAAAAGCTCTCTCTTGCCCTTCTCCAGTCATTGCCGCCCCAAAGGTAACTACTACTCTCACTTAGATTAGGTTCCCAGGGAAGCAGACTCAGATTACTGTGTGGCTGGGACCAATCATTGTGGGAGGGAAGAGAAGGGGAAGGAAAGAAGCACGATTGAGCAGAGGTAGGAGTTGAATTGCAATGTCAACAAAGCCTTCAACTAACTGTACAGAAACTCTGAAGCTCAGAAGGCACTAAAGAGTTATCCCAAATTTCAGTGAAGGCCTTCATCCCCAGGGTTGGGATTGTGATCTTGGGTCAGCTGAGGCATTTCCGAAGAAGACCATTCCTGAACAGGGACCTTGATGGTGCTTTCCATTAGTTCTGCTTGGTTTTGAACATCATATGAATGATGAATGGTATCATATAGTACATGCTTTTTCTGTGTTCTTCCATTAGGCATAATGTACATTGATTGGTCCACAGTGTTTCATTCTATTTTGGTATACTATGATATATTTACTCTTTCTACTGCAGTTGAGCATTTGCTTGATTTTCTCCACTCGGCACACAGGGACAGTACCAATACCACCAATTTTGTAGACGTCCTGGAGAGGCAGACGCAAGGGCTTGTCAGTTGGACGAGTTGGTGGCAGAATGCCATCCAGAGCTTCAAGCAGTGTGGTTCCACTGGCATGGCCATCTTTACGGGTGACTTTCCATCCCTTGAACCGAGGCATGTTAGCACTTGGCTCCAGCATGTTGCCACCATTCCAACCAGAAATTGGCACAAATGCTACTGTGTCGGGGTTGTAGCCAATTTGCTCAATGTAGGTGCTGACTTCCTTAACGATTTCCTCGCATCTCTTCTGGCTGTAGGGTGGCTCGGTGGAATCCATTTTGTTAATGCCGACAATTAGTTGTTTCACACCCAGTGTGTAAGCCAGAAGGGCACGCTCACGGGTCTGCCAGTTCTTGGAGCTACCTGCTTCAAACTCACCAACACCAGCAGCAACAATCAGGGCCCTCAGAACAGTCAGCCTGACATGTGCCTGCAATCATGTTTTTGAGAAGTCTCTGTGTCCTGGGGCATTAATGATGGTCACGTAATACTTGCTGGTCTCGAATTTTCACAAGGAGTTATCAATGGTGATAGCACATTCACGTTCAGCTTTCAGTTGATCTAAGACCCAGGCATCCTTGAAGGAGCCCTTCGCCATCTCAGCAGCCGCCTTCTCAAAGTTTTCAATAGTTCTTTTGTCCATGCCACCACACTTGGAGATCAGATGAGCAGCAGTGGTAGACCTCTGCCCCGGTCTACGTGTCCAGGGATGACGACGTTGATAGGAGTTTTCCCCTTCCCGTTTTGGTTTAGGTTTCGTGGTGGTTTGCACGGCACCCGTGTTCTGGCGGCAAAGCCGTTGTGAAAAAGCACGTGGCCATTTTTAAACTGGGCCTTATTTTTCTGGTTGATCTGTAGGAGGCCTTTATCTCTTCGGGGTACAGGTCCTTGACCAGATATATATTACAGAGATCTTCTCCCACTCTGTGGCTCATGGTTTCACTCTCTTCTGCACAGAAGGAAAACAACTCTAGGGAAGCGGACTAAAATGTCAGCAGTCGTTGTGTCTGGGTGATGGATTTTCCTCCTTGTTTCCACTTCCTCCTATGTTCTAGTTCTTTAAGCATGGAACGAAAAGAATACTTAAAACACAATAAAAGGAATGAGTTGTTTAAAGAAAGCAGCATATTTAACACATAATAATGTAGTTTAAAAGCAACCTATTGGAAGAGGTTAGCCAAGACAAGAACCTCGCTATCATTTGCCTTTAATATCACAGAAGGGCCTGCACAGATCTGCTGGAGACACCTGGTGGAGGGTGTTAATAAGTTTCCAGCAAATGTGCTTGAAATGCCACAGAATAAAGGGCCAGCTTACTTACCAGGTGAGAAGTGTATACAAAACAGTTTGGTTCCCTTATCACCTCAGGTTTTGGATAACGGAAAACACCCTTCTGCTCTCAGTTGGGGGAGACCTTACTCACAAGGAGGCTCGCTTTGAGCCTGACCAGCAAATATGACAACAATTCAAAGTAAAAGACAATGAGGTTGGAAGTGAAAATGAGATCGATACAGGGCCAGCTACATAATTTGTGGCACCCAGTGCAAAATGAAAATATGGGGCCTTTGTTCAAAAAGCAGGGGGAAAGTACTAAAGTATTTAAATACTTAAAGGTACTAAAGTATTTTAGTACCTTTCTTTAGTATCGTTTCTTCCATGGTCTCTCTCTCAACCTGTCATGATATTGTTTATTTGCTATTTAATGTCATTGTAGGTAAAGAAAATTAAAAAATTTAACTTATTAGCATGGATTTTATTCATCTTTATATTGTGTAATGCCAGTTTTAAATGCAGATATAAAAGGCATTTAAATCATATGTGGAATTGCCACAATTACATGATCCATTTTCCATAGTTCCTATATGAATACATATTTAATTCTTACCGGAACAGTGAGAACAGTCCACGAAACCAACTCGACTGTTTTTCTTTCTTTTCTTGATACTCACACCTTCTGCCAGCCCTCTCCACCTTCAGCTTACTGGCAGACAAGGACGAGAACGGGAAGGAATTATAGGTGACTCTGGCTTTCCCTTTCCTTCCACGCCATGGTTTTCAGTCGATGCGATTTGCTAATACAGAAAAATAACACAGATAAGAAAGGGTGTGGTAGGTTCACCTGGTTGTTCACTCAGGTTTCTCAGAGTGCCATTGCCTTCTTTTTGTATTGGAAGCAAGTTCTGGTTCTCCGGGGCTGTCAGTGACCCACTTAATCATAAATGTAATGTACTTACCTTGTACTCACTTTGAGTCTCATCGGACATCACGGGCCCATGGGAATTCCATGCTCACTGCGCACCGTGAGAAGTAGGTGAATGGGATGGGGGCAGCCGGGGTGGGGGGGGACATACTGTACGTTGTACCCCCGATCATGCGTATGCTCCACTGTCCTTTTGACTTAACTCACAAGTCAAAGATAAATTTTTTTTCTAAGAAGAAGATTTTATTTTACTCTCCAAATTTTTATTTAAATTCAGTTAGTTAACATGCAGTGTAATATTGGTTTCAGGTGTAGAATTTAGTGATTCATTACTTCCATACAACACCCAGTGCTCATCACAAGTTCCTTCCTTAATCACCATCACCTATTTTGCCCGTCTCCCGGCCCACCTCCTTAAAGATAAAAGTTTTAAGAATTTTGAGATGGCAATAGCAGAACCAAGTACAGTGCCTTTCTGAGTGAGGAGCCTCTTACAGCTGCATGAGTCCTCTCCTCTCCCTTTCCCTCTCCCCCTCTCTTTCCTTCCTTCCTTCCTTCCTTCCTTCCTTCCTTCCTTCCTTCCTTCCTTCCCTCCCTCCTTTCTAACGGGTAAAGAAAGAAAGCTCTTAATCCTGCACAGTCCTGGCTCCTTCAGGAACAGGAACATTGAAAATATAGCCTGAAAAAGAAAAATCATATTAAGATTATAGGCATTTTGTTACAGAGCCAGAATTCTGGCTAGTCTGATTATCAGATAGAAATAGTAAACAAAACCTTTTAAGAAATGTCAGTGCTCAAAACAGCTCCATCCCCTGGATCGGTTTCAGACATTTACTTGTGCACATACCGGGCTTGCATTGCGTCCCGGCCACTCTAAGAGGATATTTGCAGTTACTTAGGCTTGCTTTATGGACATGTGTTTCAACCAGTTTGTACCGAGCTGGAAACGATTAGAGGTGTTAACTATGGGTGTGAAAGGCTACAATGGACTTTTTACTCTCTCTTTGCACTTAGAGGAAAAAATGAAAACAAAACTGGGGGACAAGAAGGCAACTGTAACCTTTTGCTTGCTTTTTTCCCCTTTGGGGAAAACAGCAAATGTTTGTAGGTATGTTTGACTTTTTCTGCCATGGGATGGGCAGTGCTGTTTCTGGGTAGTAGCTGTTTAAGGCCGGTTGCAGCAACACACTCTGGACTGTGGATGCGGGACAAGGAGTTACATCCGGCTTCTGTGGCCTGGGCTGAGCAGACTCCGACGTGGAATGGCTAAGCATGGTATAGACTCGACACAGGCTTGTCTGCATGCTGAGCACTGGACAGACAGGCAGAGGGTGTGGTTGGATGAGAGGGGGCGGCAAGGGAGTTGGCAGGGTCAAGAAGCCCAGATATTTATCATAGATCTTGGGAGAGAAATAACTGCTTTTGTTCATCTTGTATTTTCATCTGTGCTTTTACTGGCAGGAAGCTCCCTTTCTTTATCATTTTGATAAATGTATATATTTATGGCACTTTGAATTCTTTGGGGGATGAAGTAGATAAGTGAGTGTGGCTAAGGGTTGGAGTAATCTGGCTATAAAGGTCATGAGACATGAGTGATAAGAACAAGGGATGTGTGATCAGAGGTCAGACCAAGGCCCAAGCCTGCACAGCTCAGTGGGACTGAGTGATAGAGATTGCTGGTGGTTCTCCAGTGCCTCTTTGCTATCTTCAAGGGTGATAAAATGCCTGGTTTGGGCTGGGTACATGGCTGCTGGCTACATGGCTGGGTACGTTTTCCAGCCTTCTGTAAATAAGCATAGTCATATGACTAGGTTCTGGTCAGTGAGCTGAAAAATCACCTACTTTTTCCTTTTCTGTCTTTTCCTCTCTCTTGCTGCCTAAAATGCAGAGCCTGGGATGCCTCGGTGGCTCAGTCGGTTAAACATCTGCCTTCGGCTCAGGTCATGATCCCAGGTCCTGGGATCGAGCCCCACATTGGGCTCCCTGCTCAGCGGGGAGTCTGCTTCTTCCTCTCCCTGCCTGTGCTCGCTCGCTCTCTCTGACAAATAAATACATAAAATATTTGAAAAAGTAAAATAAAATGCAGCCTTAGACCATGAGATGAAGGGCCAAGGTCTGGGGAGGGAAGGAGCCTGAGTCCCTGAGGATGTTATGGTAGAGCCACCTTTCAGCTTACCAGACCACTTTTATCTTATTTAAGCTGTTGTTATTTTGCCATTTTGCTCCTCATAGTTAAGGCTAATGTTTGCTGACATAAAGCATTACTGCAGGCTTAGCCTGGCTGGACTTCTTCCGGACAGAAGGGCTGTCTTACAGACTTTAAGCATAGGTGAAAAGGTCTGCTTTTTATATTCCCATCATTAGAACACAGCAGAAAGCCCTTTATAGAATACCCATCTCTTGGCAGTTCAGAAGTCCATGCAGGGAGCCTATAACTAAGGGGTCAGAAGCCAGGGCAGAAGACTGGCAACATATAAAGTGCATTAAAGGGCAGTGGTCTTTAGGACCGTACTCAACGTGGGAGCCAGTCCTTAAGAACAGCTGGACTGAGTTAGGGGTGATGATAGGAGCAAGCAAGCGGCTGGTATAGAGTAACAGGTGAAAGGAATCTGTAGAAAATGTTTTAAAAAGAAGATCTCGAAAAGTTATTAATTAATTTAGTTCTTTTTTTTTTAAAGATTTTATTTATTTGAGGGAAAGAAAGCACGAGAAGAGGGAGGGTCAGAGGCAGAGGGAGAAGCAGACTCCCTGCTGGCATCAGAAGCCTGATGTGGGACTCGATCTTGGGACTCCGGGATCATGACCCGAGCCGAAGGCAGATGCTCAACTGACTGAGCCACCCAGGTGCCCTAGTTTAGTTCTTTAATGTAAGCCAAATATCTAGTTAGGAGGAAAAGACAGTGTTATGCCATGGCATCTAGGGATATACAGATTTGCTTGTTATTGTAAATAAAAGAATGTAAGTAAATGTCTACCACAGCACTTGGAGTATAGCGATCAATATGTGTTAACTGCTAATATAATATTATGTTATTATATTACAACAAAAGAATTAAGCTTCCCAGAGACCACCCTTACCACCGGGCAGGGAAGCTCTCTCATTACCACCCTCCATCTAAGTGACCTGGCAGATAAGTCCGTATCCATTAATAAACCGAATTGCTGACTAGATAAAGTGAGGTCTCTCCTTTAACTTACCTTTTCACTTTTAACTTACGTTTTTGTTTCCTGATAATTTTTAGGTTGACTGCATTCTATAGGAATAATAAAAATATTCGCAGCTATGTTTTATTGAGCATCTATCTACGGTGTTAGAAATGTACATACATTTTTCATTTGCTTCTTACGATATTCCTGAGAGATGGCATCCATCATTTTACTGGATGAAGAAACTGGAATTCAAACAGGTTACATGGCTTAGTATCCAACTTAAGATCACATTGTGAGTGGCAGTGAACCCAGGTCTGTTTATTCTAAGACCCATGTTCTTTCCCTTGTACCAATTGTTATTCTTTCTTTGGTAACAAGGTATATGTCAAGTTTTGTTTGTGGTTCACTTTGGCCTATTGAAACAAAATGATGGACAAGAATTTTCTCATAGTCATGTTAATTTTAATAGAATTTAAATCAGTTATTGAAGATACAGTAGCATATGATTATATGAAAGAAGGAATAAATCAGTAGTTACCACATAGGAAATGTGAGAAATAAAACAACAAAATGTAAATGAATAACTTACAGATAGGGCCTAGAAAATAAAACGACTATTAAATATTTACTAACGGCTTTTAATAGTGAACTTAATGCCTTACTGAACTGTTGCTTTGTTATTATATTCATCAAGTTGCAAGTTAAGATATTTTATTCTAAAATTTAAAACTATTGTCCCATTGCAAAAATTGTGTTATAGAGATGTCTGTAACAAATTATGAGTATTTTACCATTTTCATAAAATCCGGTTTGTATTTCCATTTATAGCATATCTCAATTCAGAGTAGACACATTTCAAGGGCTCAATAGCCACCTGAAGCTAGTGGATATCATTTGGAAAGTGCAAGACTGGATTACCTGTAGATTGGATTACGATTCTAAAAATAATGTGGTTAATGAAATCATAATACTTAGAATTTATTTAAAAAAAAAAAACTTCTTGAGGGCGCTTGGGTGGCTCAGATGGTTAAGCGTCTGCCTTCAGCTCAGGTCATGATCCCGGGGTCCTGATATCAAGTCCCACGTTGCGCTCCCAGATCAGCGGGGATTCTGCTTCTCCTTTTCCCTCTCCCCCTGCTTATGCTCTGTCTCTGTCTCTCTCTCAAATGAATAAATAAAATCTTAAAAAACAAACAAAAAACAATTTCTCACATGTATGACCTTGCTTAGATTAGTGTGATAAATTGATAGAAATATCTATCCTGGGGGTAAAATAATATCAAAGCTACCAATTTCTCACCGTAATGGCGCTCCTCCCTGTATCCTAAGGATAAAAATATATTAACTCTCTCTGGCTTGTCATTCTTTTGCCTACTTCTATACTCTAAGGCTTGACATATCAAGTTAACTGTATGATGAGTTTGCCCCTGCAGCAAGCTGTCTTAATACACTAAGGGCATAGCTGGGCTCATTTGAAAGTGAGGTTGGTAAGCCAGCCTGGCATGGAACTCTGGGCTTATGGAAATACTTGGCCTAAGGTAGATGCATTTACACAGCATTGTATCTCAAGCTACTGATGGCCAAACCCAGTTGAAAAGGCTTAGCTTTTACTGTAAAGAGGTGGCCAGTTTTCCTCAAACTGCAGCTACTGCAAGCTCTCTCGTTCCTGCCCCACTATCGAAAAGACACTGGAGTGGGGGGAAAGTGACTTGGCTTCCCAGAGGCTGCCCTTACTACTGTGCAGTGGAAGCTGTCTTTTTATCACCCTCTGTCTAAGTGACTGGCAGATTCGTGTCTCTCTCCAGTCTCCTGTAAACCACACTGATGCAACCGACACCTGACCTTCATGGCCAACAGGCTACTCAGGCACATTCCCTCCATCACTACCCCCAACTCCCATTCCCATCAAGTGAGTTGTATGTTCGCCAGGAGTTGTTGACTACTTTCCAAAAGTATGTATTCTGATTGTACTTTTAATAGATTAATTACATATGAAATGATGGAACATGATTTTGAAAACAAAGAATTAAAGGCTTTGGAAAAGGTTGATAAAGGTGAGGTTTTTTTTTTTTTAAGACTATTTTTTTAAGTAATCTCTACACCTGACATGGGGCTCAAACTCACAGTCCCAAGATCAAGAGTCACATCCCCCCACCAACCAAGCCAGCCAGACACCCTGATAAAGGTGAGTCTTAAGAAAACAGAGTATGATGGGGCGCCTGGGTGGCTCAGTTCGTTAAGCGACTGCCTTCGGCTCAGGTCATGATCCTGGAGTCCCTGGATCGAGTCCCGCATCGGGCTCCCTGCTCGGCAGGGAGTCTGCTTCTCCCTCTGACCCTAACCCCTCTCATGTGCTCTCTCTCATTCTCTCTCAAATAAATAAATAAAATCTTAAAAAAAAATAAAAATAAATAAAAGTACCAAGCCAAAGAACTTTGAAAAAAAAAAAGAAAACAGAGTATGAGACAATTGTAAAAATAGAGGGAAAAATTTTAAATCCAGAAGACGTCCTCACATCACTTTGCAAGTATTTTTAAGTTTTGTTCCCTAAAGAAATCAATACTAGAGATCATACTCCCATGGGTGTAGTTTATGCAAGAAAAACTGCAGACCTGTCCTCAGACATATGCTTAAAGAAGGGCCTTGGCTTTCCTGCAGATTGGCAGGGAGTGTGCCTAATGGATGTTAACAGAATAGACATGATTTCCTGTCTTATCTAGCTTTTCTTCTCTCATAAATCGATAAACTGCTTGTTCAGATCACATTGAAGAGGATGGTTTTCACTGCATTTTGATAATTTACATGCTCTAAAAATGTTCATGTGGACAATAAATGCTTTTTCTTTTTTTAATTAATTTTATTTTATTATGTTATGTTAGTCACCATACAGTACATCATTAGTTTTTGATGTAGTGTTCCATGATTCATTGTTTGTGCATAACACCCAGTGCTCCATGCAGTTCATGCCCTCTTTAATACCCATCACCAGGCTGACCCATCCTCCCACCCACCTCCCCTCTAGAACCCTCAGTTTGTTTTTCAGAGTCCATAGTCTCTCATGGTTTGTCTCCCCCTCCGATTCCCCCCCTTCATTTTTCCTTCCTACTATCTTCTTTTTTTTTTTTTTTTTTAACATATATTACTTGTTTCAGAGGTACAGGTCTGTGATTCAGCAGTCTTACACAATTCACAGTGCTCACCATAGCACATACCCTCCCCAATGTCCATCACCCAGCCACCCCATCCCTCCCACTCCCCTCAACTCCAGCAACCCTCAGTTTGTTTCCTGAGATTAAGAATTCCTCATATCAGTGAGGTCATATGATACCTGTCTTTCTCTGATTGACTTATTTCACTTAGCATAATAACCTCTAGTTCCATCCACATCATTGCAAATGGCAAGATTTCATTTTTTTGATGGCTTAGTAATATTCCATTGTATATATATACACCACATCTTCTGTATCCATTCATCTGTCGATGGACATCTTGGCTCTTTCCACAGTTTGGCTATTGTGGACATTGCTGCTATAAACATTGGGGTGCACGTACCCCTTCGGATCACTACATTTGTATCTTTGGGGTAAATACCCAGTAGTGCAATTGCTGGATCATAGGGTAGCTCTATTTTCAACTTTTTGAGGAACCTCCATACTGTTTTCCAGAGTGGCTGCACCAGCTTGCATTCCCACCAACAGTGTAGGAGGGTTCCCCTTCCTCTGCATCCTCGCCAACATCTGTCATTTCCTAAGCGGTTAATTTTAGCCATTCTGACTGGTGTGAGGTGGTATCTCATTGAGGTTTTGATTTGTATTTCCCTGATGCCGAGTGATGTTGAGCACTTTTTCATGTGTCTTTTGGCCAATATAAATGCTTTTCCTTGAACCATATTCTATTTCTCCTTTCTGGCACATTTCAGGGAGCAGGACTATTTTCTGGGCTTTCGTTTTTAATGTGGTTTGTGAAGAATGAACTCACTTTTATTTAAAATCAGTCGTTAAGATGACACTGTAAGTGGTAAGAATATATAGTTTGAGAGGCAACAGTCCATCACAAAATACAACGATGGCTTTAAGTGCGATAACTCGATTGCCAATAATGAAATTATTGAATCTGCTGTACGCAACACAATACTATGAAAAGGAGTTTGTCATTTTCATTCGTTTGTAATTATAGAAAAATAGAAGATGCTGCAGAAATATCCTTTGGCCCCCAGAGGGCGCAAGGCAGAAAGAAATCAGAGCTGAGAGCTGGATCCCTCCAGATGGGGGACTGGGTCCTTACCAAGGCTGCTAAAGAGTATAGGAAAAGAGGTCCACGTTCACCTCAGAGGACATTCAATATGGGATTCTAGTAGACACAAGGACTCTATATTTAGCTCTACCCCTGGTTTTTGAAGTGTAAAAATTGAAAGAATTGCAGAAACCTCTTTATCCCCTTCTGCCATAGATAGAAATGGAGTATGTCTGTGACGATATTAGAGAATTAGAGAATATTAGAGTGTGTGTGTGAGAGAGAGAGAGAGCACCCATGTGAAAGTCAGACTGTGAGAGAGAGAGAAGGAGGGGACACACAGTGCTCCAGGCTTTCTTTTAAGGAACATAAGAATACTGTTCAAAGTACATGAACTTGGCTAAGTTATGCATCAAATTCATAGTTCTAAGTGTTCTGCCAAAGGCTAAAGCTGCAGATTATCCCTTCAGGACAGGAAACAAAACCCAAGCACAGCTTTTTCTTGTGCGCTCCCTAATATTTCAGTGACATTTTACTTATGACTTAGATGCTTAGAGGAGTGTTACTAACTGAGCAGGAATTTTTCCTCTTCAATATTTTATTGGAGTGTTTCAAGCAACACTAATAGCACAATATCCACTATTAAGAATTTCACACATCTGTTTAACTGCTGCACAAATATCATTCATTTATTGAAATTAACATTCTTAAGAACACATAATGGAAAAATGCTCCTCAGAAGAGGAAGGAGAATGTTGACCATCAATAGGACAAAGCTATCTTCAAAAGATAAGAGATGTGGGGAATTGTTTCACAGTTGGGTGTTGAACAAGCACACGAGGACGGAGTTCGTCTATGTGCGTGTATCCCCAGGCGCGAGGTTTGGGATGAGGAGGCTCAGGAATGTCTCCAGCTGCTTCCTTGATCTGTATGCAATCAGTCCTCCCTTGTTGGCCCACCGATCCACGCCAGCCGCACCTTCGTTTTCCACGTGGTACAGCAACTGTGGCCAGTCAAGCGCCGTTTCGGAACTTCTTTGCAGGCATTGTCTTAAATCTGCCATTCCCCCACCCAGGGCCCTGAGTATGGCGTGAGCAGCACAAGAGTCCCACTTGAACGTGGTATCCTCTGAGAAGATGTAAATGTCAACAAGGCCTTGGACAACACAGAGGCTCTTGTAACCAGCCCCAGCTGCCGGGAACATGCGCTCGCCACATACACGTGACAAAGCGGCTTTGACAGTGTCCTTTTCGCTTGTACTAATGACAGCTGAAAACCTGTGGGAGCATTCCGCCTCAGAGTTGGTGTCTTCAGTCACGTGGCTCCGTGTGTCCCTGCTCTTTCTTTCCGAGTCGGGAAGCTGAAGTGAATGGATGTTGGTCCCCAAGTAAGAAAGGCCCCAGTAGCACTGTCCTTTCCACCTGCGGAAGAGAGCTTTTCAGTTCGGGGAGGTAGGCTATCACGTTGTTTTTATTACTCATGTTGTTTTCCAACTTAATGATATGAAAATATATAATGCAGTGAGTCTCGATGCCCTGAAGCCTAGAAATAGCAAGCAGCTCATTCGTTTGTAAAAGTTACTGTTATGCTTGCAGGTGCCGGGTTGCTGCAGATTAGGAATGCTGGGTTTGTTTGTTTGTTTTTAAGATTTTATTTATTTATTTGAGAGAGCAAGCGAGAGCAGGGGGGAGGGGCAGAGAGAGAGGGAGAAGCAGACTCCCCGCTGAGCAGGGAGCCTGGTGGAAGGGGGGTGGGGTTGATCCCAGGTGCCCAAGATCATGACCTTAGCCGAAGGCAGATGCTTAATCAACTGAGCCACACAGGCGCCCCTGCTGTGGGTTTTAGATGTGATCTAGGACAATGTGAAAATATCTCTGGGATTTCTGGCCTCCAGGAACACAGCAGAATTTCATTTGCCACTTTTGGCATTTAACACTAAAAAGGGAAAAAAATGAACAGATAAACCATCTCTCTTTTCAACCTGCGAATCTTTGACCATCTTTACCAGTTTTTCTTCATTTGGTGACCCCTTCTCATTCTCTTATTCACTAGCTCCACTTTGGCTTTAACACCAAGAAAGATGGACTCATTATTTGTGGCCACAACAACACCAAACACTTATTTCTCCATGTTTAACTTATTCTGTCGTGTTGGGTCGTTACTCTCTTTACAGAGGGGAGAACGGGGCCTTAGAGAATCTCACTGTGTGGTAGTCAGTGTTGGCATCTGCATGTAAGCCAGGAAGCCTCACTCCGCAATCGGCACCACTGACTACTTTGCCAGTCGTTCCTAGGCCACGATTATGTCTGCATCCAGTCCCAGTTCTTTTTAATTTCTTAATAACCCTTTAAAGATAACAGACACATTTTTCAGTTTGAAAGAAGGCAGGGTAGAGGAAAAAAAAAATGTCAAAATTGCAGAGGTGTCGTTTATGTTCATTAAAGAACAAATCTTCGTTGTGGGAAGCAACTCAAAGTTCAATAAAAATGTGTAGTCATATAGACATGGAAGAATAGGGCCTGTTTCAAAACTGGAGCCACAGGAGAAAAGCTGCTGGCTTCCACCTGGACTCTGCCATGCGCTGGAGTCAACCCAAGTACAGGCCCTGGGGCAGAGGCAGTGGGCAGCCTGGCCACCTCCATGCTCTGTGCTGGAGGCCATGCAAGGTGGGGGGAGAGGCAGTATTTATAGGGAGAGTACCCCATAGTCAGGGTCCAGTCCTGGCCATATCTACTCATCTTTTCACTGCACACTTACTCATATTTGTTTTGAAAATTTTCTAAAATTGCATGAATGTTTGACGTGGCTGTATTGATAGCACCTACCCTGTTCCGAATGTAGTAGAAGACAGTGTTACCACTGTTCTCCCAGTCTGCTTTTGAATGGATTCTAGAAAACAGGGAATGGGACTGATACCTTCCAAATGCAAAACTAGGATTTCTCCAAGATAGACTTTCTTTTAAAAGTTTCTGTCTGCATGCACCTAGCCCCCACTAAAATTATATTTAACCCGAGACTGAAAAGAGAAAGAATTTTAATTCAAACCTGCAGACTTTAGTAGGAGCACCTCAGTGTATCAAGTCACGATAACGTCATGTCAAGTGATCATCTCGACAATAAGCAAAGCTGAGGTGGTGAATTCCCCAAACCACAATATACCGGAAATGTTCCCCTTTTACCTGAGGGTGTTTAGGTCTTGTGATACAAAAGGTTGGTTGATGACTCCCATTAGGGGCACCCCTGTGTGTAGGTCATAGACACCAATTAAAATGGTGACACACTGAAGTCCGCTAGGGAAGATTCCTTGGTTGGATTTAATGTCAGCAGAACCTCTTATATACTGATAAGTGGAATCTGAAAAAAATGAAGCAAATTTGTTTGGATTCAGGCAGTGATTATTTAAAAGATAATGACGGAAACATCTATAAACTCGGCCCTGTGTCATTTCTGTCTTCTACTAATCTGGTAACTGCTATGGTCTGAATGTGTCCTCCCCAAATTCTAACTCCCCAAAGGGGATGCTATTAGTCAGTGAGGCCTTTGGGAGGCACCTAAGTCATGAGGGTGGAACCCTCATTAATGCAATTAGGGCTTTATGAAAGAGGCTCCAGAGACATCCTTCGTCCCTTGTGCTATGCAAGGACATGGTGAGAAGTGGCCAGCTACGAAGCGGGAAGAGGGCCCTCATCTTACCCTGCCAGCACCTTGATCTTGGACTTCCCAGCCTTCAGAACTTGGAGAAAGAAGTTTCTGTTGTTTCTAAGCTACCTAGTCCACGGTATTTGGCTACAGCAGCCTGAACAGACTAAGAGAGCAATCAATCAAGTTTTACCTTTGGGTGTCACTGGTATGGAATTGTTATTTGATCTCTTGTACTTTATTTTTAAGATGACTGTGTTCCATTTTCCCCAACTCTATGGGAACTCTTGAGGGGGGACGACGCGTCTATAGTTCCTATGGCATCTAGCATAGCACCTTGCATACGATAAGCACTCAGATATTCATTGCATGTCAAAAGCATTTAAAAGCTAATGACTCAGGATAACTGGTGGGATTCTTTAGAGCTCTTACTAATCAGAGGGATGGATGGGAAAATCTCTTTCCAGAAGGCTCTCGGGGTTGGAATTAACTTTTTTTTTTGGTCCCTCAAAGTAGAAGAAGGAAAGAGACCATGATGGTGGCACAAAAGGAAGAAACTTATGGTGCTCCTGTGAAAAAAAGCCAAGGAACCAGGTTTCCCCTTAAGAGACCTATATGCCAGTAGCCGACTGCCAACATCTGGTGAGTTCACAGCCGGCTAAGGGGGTGTGGGGCAGAAAAATCCCCATAGCTGGCTAACAGAGTCAACTCAGAATAGAACCAAGAAATAGGAGATCCCTGTCCCTCAAAACCTCAGCTAATGCTAATTTACCATGAAGTGATAAAAGATTTTGGGAAAGATTCTTAGTCTGCATATGTAATCCATTGAATGAATGTTCTGTAATTCCCTAATGATTAAAGGCATTTTGATAATGTTATACTAGTATGCTTGCAAGATGGGAGGATGGGGGCATTTGCCTGGGAATGGTCCCAGTTGGGTTGGGTGGAATATGCCAGGCAAGTAGGCACGAAAAAAGGGAGGAACTCCGCAAATCAACAGCCAGGGCATTGTATTAATAGCATCATTGAAATAGACCTACACTTTTTTAAAATTCAGAGCTTCGATTAGGGTTCTACCACAACCATGACCAAAAAAATAATAGATAAGATTTACACAAGGCTCACAAACTGACTGCGAGTGAGTCCCATTCAGCTGTGTTTTGCTTGATCTATACAGTGGTTTTGACTATTTGCTTAATTGAATTAGTAGTCAGTGGTTAAAAATTGGGAGGTGTCACTTAAAAACCTGGATTTTCGTTTCTCTTTAAAACCTTGATGATCTGGACTGTACTCCTATGTGGCAACAATCTGCTGGGGCTGAGTGTTCTTTAAATGGCAGGTGTGTTCAATTAGTTATAGCTACTATCACTTCATTATTCTGTTTTCTTTACCAGTCTGGTCCCCGAACTCTTTCAAAGATGAGTTAATTCAAGCTTTATATATATGCATGTGTGTGTACACACACACACACACCCACACCCACAGATGCACACAAATACATATCTGTTCTAGAAATGTTACAAATATACATGTAGCTATAACAACACATCATCACACATGTACCTCAACCTTCATTATTCATTTTACAACCTTAAAATGTTAAAGATTTCTAGGAGAATTCAACTACATGCTCAATTTTTATTCTTCCAAACCTCCCCCGACCAAGTGATTACTAATAAGAACCAATAAAAGCAAACACTCCTCTACTTACCTATGGGATCCACCCAAATTCCCAAAATGTCCTGTGGAATGTTGATCTCTACCGAATCCAGAGCCGGGTCAGTAAAGGTGACATCCTGATGAACAACCTTGGCTAATGCTTCGGACGCCAACTTGTTCCCACTCAGGACTTTGCTAAGGAGCTCTACTGTTTCTTCCTCGGTCGGACACAGTCTCAGGATAATCTTCTCCCCTAGGATAAAGACAAACTAAAAGCCATTACATCTCAAGAGTTTCCGGGAAGAAAAACAACAGAAGGGCGGGGAGGAGCAGAAGCCGTGCACTTAAGATTGGGTGAGGGCAGCATGTTCATATGCGTGGTTCCTAACCTGGCTGACTGCCAGAATCACCCAGGGGGCTTCACGAGGTCCCAGCTGCCCAGGAGTCACGGATATACCTAATATGAAGTGAGGGATGGATTCCCAGCATCAAAGAAATGTCTTCCCAGAAAAATGTCCACGTGGGCAAATGCACACAATTCTGTATCCAGTCTAAGGGGGCTCGTGAACCAGTTAAGAACCCCTGAACCCTGAGTCTTTGATGATATTTATGTTTTTTTGCCTTTTGCCTCTTAATATACATAGGTCAACCTGTTAATGTTTGAATATGTTACTGAAAAGAAGAGAGGTCTTACCAGCACACAGAAGTGCTTCTATCTCCCTCTAGGATACTGCTTTTAACTAAAAAGTGTTTCTGCTCAGTAAAGTACTATAAGATGAGTATAACTAATCTTCACATGTGGTAAACTGTGTGACGTGACGTGACATGACATGACATACACAGAAACAGCTCTCTTCTCTGAACCCCACTGGAAAGCAAAGCTCCTCCCAGTGACACCACAAGTTACCAAATGTGGGCGCTCCAACCATCACCTTAAACATGCTTCTTAGACTAACCTTGTTTCCACCTCCCAACAAAAGTGAGGAACGAGGCTGGCAAAAATAGGCAAATTAATAGCAACAAAAAGTGACAGCAGTGGTGAATATAGACTTATAACAAGCAGAAGACATGGCACTTTGGGGGTTTTGAGGTACAGAGACAAGTACTCCTAGCTACCTGGCCAGGATCTGCATCATCACCTGAGAGCTTGTTAGACATTCAGAACTTCAGGCTCCATCCCACAGCTGAGTGCTAAAGATCCCCAGGTGATTCCCGTGATCATTAAAGTGTGGGAAACACAGTATGAATCTATTACAATGATAGATTGTAATAGATCACAATCTGATTGAATCAGCAAGAAACATTCCATTGCATTTAGTGAAGTTAAATTCAAATTAAACTGTTGAAGTTAGGGAATAATAAGGCTAATCGCTGCCATTTAACCAAGCACCAACACTGGGCTCAGGAAAAGTCATGGGATCAATCCAAGGAGCAAATCATCTCACATCATTCCTGTGCTTAAAATTCTCCAGTGAATTCCCATCATACTTGGAGGAAAATGCAAACTCTTTCTGCAAACTTCATGTTCTGCTCCTGCCTGCACTCACCTCCTCCATGCCATGCTCCACACTTCTCTGCCCGCGCCCCCCCCCCCCAGGCATGCTAACTTCATTCTCCCCTTCGGTTCTCAGGAACATGCTCGTGGAATGTCTTTTTGCCCCTATAATTCTAGATAAATGAAATATTAAAATAACTGTTTTTGAGGTAGCCAGACACAGGATTTCAAGCATAGGAGTTATTAGTTAGTCACAGGTGTTTTTTATCCTTAAGTTTAAATGAGATTTCCCTGAGTGTCATAGAACTAATTGCATTGTAATACATAGCCCATGAAGGAGACAATCTTCCAGCATTAATCCAGAAATTAGTTTTTTTCCTTTGCAGCTGTGCCTCTGGATGTTTCACTACTGGTCACATGATCAATGATAAAGTTCACTATTTTAATCTTCTACCATTAAACAAAACACCCAGACAAACTTAAAATAATTTGTTTCACTGTAAAGGATCAGAAATTTTGATATTTTTCTCTACCATCCGGGAAATGTGGAGGTACATCAATGGAGAATCTGGCCCACAGGAAACTAATTAAAGAAGACTTAAAATGTGGTACTAAAAGGAACCTTTTATTTAATTCAGCTCCTTTTACAGAGGTTCTGAGACCAGAGAACTGATGAGGTGAACAAGTTTTCGTTGCTCAAGAACACACAGTATTTCAGAGATGGGGCCTCTCTCTTCTCAGGCAAGGTCTATGGACTCCCCAGGAGGTCTATGAATGGGCTTAAAACTTGGACCTAAAATTGTCCATACAACTGTGTAACGTGCATCTGTAACTTCCGTTAGATTCTCAAAGGACCACGCAACTTCCCCAAAGATTGTCCTATATTATCTTAAGTGCTACAGACTTATAGCTAAAAGAATACATATGGACTTGCTAAATAATTCCAAGATACCACCTCTAACTTAAATGGCATGATATTCTGAGATACTGAATGAAGCTTAACATTCAAATATGTTATTTACATGAAAGGCTTCCAAATATTCATTTATTTCATGACGTTGTTGAACGTTAGAATACCATATGATGATTAAGTTACAAAAATACATTCAAATTCTTATACTTACCCAAATCATTAGTAAACTCATTCGATTCTTCTCCCAAAATTTTTTTTCCCAAGCCTGGAAACTGAATGATTCAGAGTATGACAAAGAAACCAAAAAACAAAGACAAAACAAAAACAAAACCCAAATTCCACATACATGTTCAATTCTGATATTTTCATTTTGTGCTTCAAATTAAATAGCACAACTAGATCTGAAATTCAGAAATTTACAATTCCAGAAATCAATCCCAGTATAAAAAGTGAAGTCAGCTTGGTTCAGTACTTAGTTTTCTAACATTCTCCTGCTCCTCTGCCCCTCTAGGAAGTTCAAATCATGGTAGAAGTCTGCTTTCCTTATGTTCTGTTGAGTTTGCAGTACTTTAGAAACTTTATCCTTCCATCTAAGGGCCATAGAACTAGAATATTTACAAAGGAGATATTTTAACTGTTGCTCTTCGATAGCACCCTAGTAGCTTATGTGAGTTAACAGCATTGCCCAAGAACCTAAGATGACTACTAATTAAGTTTAGAGGATAACATTAGAGTTTGCTTTCATTTTCAGGTGTTTCCTGCACCTGTTGAAGGTATCATTGGACTTCCGGCAAGGAAGGCAACATAGCAAAAAAAAAAGGAAATATTTTATTGACTGATAATTAACACATCAATGTAGAATGAAAAAAAAAAAGTGGAGCTAAGTAAGAATCTTCTCTCATCTCTGTATGACCAGGAAGCTTTCAGATACATTTTGCTTCTGATCCTCTCTGTAGTAAAGATAATTTTTCTCAAGCTATGTGCTGAATTATGATATGCGTGATGTTCTCAGGGAACAAAAGCAAGGAAATGCTTCAACTATTTGAACTCAGTCATTTGCAGATGGCCAATAATTTTAATACTGCCCACAACCACTTGTTTTTTCCTCTTCTGAAGGACAGTGCAAGTCAACAGGGGCTGCCCATGAGCCCATTCACCAAGGGCTGCAGCTCCATGTCCCAAGCCTGCTTCAAGACTGGCTTCTGAGCTTACAGGATGTAAGCGTCATGAAACAAAGACATCTTATCTAGCCAAAAGTCAATATCATTTCTTTGTTCATAAGTCCTATCATATACTTTACGAATGAACAAGTGCTGAACTTGTTACAATGCTTTGGGGCAAATATTAACTAATACAAGTTAATATTGACACATTTCTAATTCAATTGCTCAACCATCCCTCGTACTCAACTACCTTGATAAATAAAATAAATTTATTTCATTTATTGGAGCCGGATACTACAGGGCATGAAATAGCAGAGTTTGTAGAGATTTCAAGGGGCCATTTATGCTCTTTCTGCCTGTGGTCAAGAATTCACTTAAATGATTCCATTTGATTCCCAATATTTTGAGAATTTCAATAGAAACTATTTCAATATTTTGTAGTGCTTTCTGTCATAAAATTCTATCCTCCCGAATCTTAAAAAAATGTGTTATTATTAGATTATAATATAAAGGCAACATAGTATTGCAAAGAACACAAACTCTGGAGCCAGTCAGCGTGTGTTCAAAAGCCAGCCCTGCCATTCACTTGCTGTGCAACCTTGGGCAAGTTACTTAACCTCTCTGTGCTTCCCTTTTCTCATCCATTACATTGGAATAATAATTCTTACCTCATAAAATTCTTATAATTGTTAAATAATTTAATATATTTAAAGCCTTAGAAGTGCCTGACACACAGTAAGGACTCATAAATATCTGCTGGTCTTACATTATGTTATTACTACTTATGAGTAGTTTCTTTTCCCAGCCAGTTTAAGATACCTAGAATTACAATCATTGTTAGTTATAAACAATGATTTTCTATTAGAATAAAAGGGGATTTTCAGTCTTCAGGACTGTACCAGCCCAAAACTGAGGCAACCATTAGATAAAAGATTACATCAAAAGGTGGGACAGGATATGTCAAGTTAAAAAAACAAATCAATAAAACAGTATGTTCTCATTTCTACTGAGATAAATTCTATGTGCCATGCACACAAATACACAATGTCCTTACAATATTTAGTAAAACATAGCTGTGGTTTTCTCTAGTGGTAGGATTAAGGATTCTTATTTTTGCTTATTTTCTGGAGAACAGGTATTATTTATTAAAAAGAAACTCATTAATAAATAAAAGCTCCATATCCAAATGTTTCTCTTCAGCTGTCAGAACTGTGATTTTTTTTCCATATTTGCTTTTCTGTATTTTTAATTTTTTCTGCAGTGAACATTTTAGTAATTTTGTAGTCAAAACAAGGCGGGGGGGGAACCCAGGTTATTTATTAGAATCCTAGGTGCCAGTATTCTGAGGTGGGGAGGGAAAAGGAAAAGGCATGCTATTCTACTGGGGAAAACCCACAAGGCAAGTATTTTGCAATTACCTTGGCTGTGACCTTTCTTACCTTGTTCTCCATATTCTGTTTTATAACTTCCTGTACGAGTACATCAGCCAGCGTCTTGAAGTCAACTGCAAACTTCTTGTTCTTTTCTCCCTCTTTCTTTTCTTCGATCAACAGCTGGAAGAGGGCTTCCTGCTGCCTGCATGCCCGGGCAATGTTGGCAGCTTTCTCAGACACACAGAGCAGCTCCCGGAGGATAGCTGACATTTCTGAACCTTCCAGTTGCAGCTGCTGGTGGAATTGGCACCCACCCTCTGGGCCGTCAGCTGGAAAAGTACAAGAATGTGAAAGAGAAAGCGGTTCGGGGAATGATGTCAGGGTACATCTGGCACTATTAGACAGCCCATCCAGAGGTCAACCTGGTCAGCAGGGCTGAATAGCCCGTGCATGTTGGAGTCACATCCTCAGTGGGGAAGACCAGGTAGGATCTAAAATTTGAAACTTATTTTTTAAATGCTTCAAAAAAATACATTTAGTCTCAAAAGCCCATTATGCAAAGAACTGAAATCTCAGTGAAAGAAAGTCTTTGAGAATCTACGTCAGAAATCCCTAGAATGACAGGCAGGTAGATACAAGCACAATGTTAAAAGGAAAGCCCAAGTCTTGGAATGACCTTAGAATGATCACACAGGCTTAGTGGCACTTGAAGGAGCGCTTTCTTTCACCATATTGGGGAAGAAGAGAGAAGTGCAAGAGGATTTATCCTATCAGTTTGGGGCCAACTGTCTAAAGTACTAGGCACCATACCAGCAAGTACTGCTGTGTCCTGTAAGACTCTGAGGCCACTCTTGGGCTAGCAGCCAACCTATCTCCCAGCCACCTTTTTTTTTAATGGGGAAAGAAAAAAGTCCCACTCTCTGTGCTGCTGCAAAAGTTTAAAGAATAAAACATGCAGCTTGTTGGGACTTTAAAAGTTCTGGCTTCTAAGAGGTATGCTGTCATACCTTGACAAAGCTATTGGGTAATTAGGAGAGAGACGTTTCTCATTTTTCGGTAGTAGCTACATTTGACTGAAAGTTTCAACAGGCTTAACATGCAATGTCATTGTGAGAATTACTGTGAGGGCTGTCAGCCTTGTTTTCAGTCAAGGAAACCAAAGCCTGGAGAGATTGGGTAACTTCTTCAGGGTTACACAAGACTAAACGGCAGGGCTCTGAGTCAGTCCTACACACAAGCCCAGGCTCTCTATTCTCATAATCAACACTCTCCTTTAAAAAAAAAAAAAAAATTCCCTTAATGGACGCTAGGAGGCTGAGAATTCCTATAACAAAGATGCCAGTGCAATGGAGTTAATTGTGATGGTCATAGTTGCTTTGTCCTAAGTTTGCCCAAAAAATGCTATTTTCTTAAGATTACAGGTCAACCACCATGAGAAAATATATCCAACCTCAACGGTAAGAAAAGGACAGTGAATAAAAACGAGACATCCCCCTTTACTATTAGGTAGACAAGGCTGTCGTAAGTTAGCGTTCATTCTTGCACCTGTCAGCGAAGTGGGTGCTGATACTCTGCTCTTAGGCATGCAAACAAGTGGGCTTCTAGAGGGTGTCTGAGGAAAAAAATGTATCAAGATCCCTAGAAATGTCACTGCCTTTAACCAGTAATTCCATTTTGCCTTGATTTGTGTTTAAAAAAAAAAGTCAGAGTTGGGTTAAAATATTTCTTCAAAAGAAGGATTAATATTATTTACAGTAGCAAAAAGAAATAATGGCACCTGTATGCTATAAATTAGAAGTTATAAACATAAATTATAAGTAATACACATAAAATGTATACACACACGGATACATACATATCTTGGAATACATACGCTCCAAGAGTATAAATTCAGTAACTTAGATAATTTTGGTTTCTTAGTAAATGTTCTGATTATAAGTGAAGAGAAAATAATCTGGTGAACCAATAGTATCCAAATAGCTTATCTGAAAAGCAGCATGAAGATTTCAAGGGGTCTAATTTGAAAGCTTTCTAGATAAACAGTATCAGTATTGTCTATTTTCCTCAACTTTGTTAAACCTTTTTTTTTTTTTAAAGAAACACTATACCACTGCACTGTTGCATAACCAAGAAACTTTCCCCATGATGCCCTCAGAACACTCAGGTGAGCTCCTCACGGAGCCTACAAACTCCAGGAACCAACACTCCCCCTTCCCTCACACAGAAAGCTCTAAGTTTCTGCATAGCTGCCCCAGGGATCCCAAGTTTCTCCCCTTTGAACTTCACCTCTATTTCCTCAATAATGACCATCCTCCCACAACTTGGGCACAGCAACTTGACCAGTAGGAAAGAAGTATCAGCTACAAACTTCAGTCCTGCAGCTAACAGGCGTACAGATTTTAGGAACTCATCATAACACAATAATCAGGTTTTTCAGTTCCAAAGTTATCCTAGAGTCCAACCTTAATCACTCTTTATTCTGACCCTGGGAAGCACTATCATATTTTGTCAAGCTCCAGGTTGAATGACCAGTTTCAACTTGGGATTAAGCTTTCTCCAGCCATCCTAGAGGGCCCAGCACTATTTGCCTTTCTTCAGGGTCCTGGCTCCCTAAAAAAGTCTCTCACAGATATCATTATCTACATGCAGAACTTTCTGATTAATTCGTACAACTAACCTGCTACTTTCTGGCTGAATGAAACATTTCCTCCAGATGAACCTAACCACCATTTTCCCTGCTTCTCCCTAACAAGCTGCTTTCATATATCTCTCCCCATCTGTCCTCAACTCAGTTCATTAAAACCATAACCCTGAGGGGAGCGCTGGGCAATTTATCCTCACCTGGAATGATTCAAATGGAGTAACAAATTATCTGTGGAGAAACTGAGGTCTGCATTCGATGCTAAATTTCTTCAGGTTTATCCATAACTCTTAGTAACACTTGCAGAAACTATTTTTCAGATGATTTTTTTAAAAAGATTTGTTTATTTTAGAGAGAGAAAAAGAGGGAGAGTGTGCCCAGAGGTGGAGAGGGAGAGAGAGAATCTCAAGGAGACTCCATGCTGAGTGCAGAGCCCAACGCAGGGCTTGATCTCAGGACCCTGAGATCATGACCCTGAGATCACAACCTGACCCAAAATCAAGAGCCGGACGCTTAACTGACTGAGCCACCCAGGCGCCCCACTTTCAGATGATTTTTTAAAAGCAAGTTTACATATTCATTTTTTACCTAAGTTAGTTTTATTTAAACATTTCAAATATTTTAAATGAACTGTATTATGGACTCGTGATTAGTAAGTTATGACATTTACAATAACTTAATAGCTTAGAATACAGAAGAAGTTGTTTTTGATTAGTATTTCTTAATAATGGATCTGAGAACCACTTGTATCAGAATTAACCAAGGTGCCCACTAAAGAGACAGATTCCTGGGCTTTGTCCCAACTTGGTGAATCAGAATCTCTGGGGACAGGGCCCAGGAATCTGCATTTTGTCAGCCTCCTAGATGATGCTAAACACTGAGATTTAATAGCTGCTGTTCTTCAGGCCCGCTTATTCTTCTTCGACACCACGCTGGCAAGTCCACGGGGGCTGGCGCCTGCTGGCAAATACCTTGGTGGAACCGTGGAGGCCCAATGGTTCTGCTACCCGTTATCCATGTGCGGAAAGAGGCCCCAGTTAAAATAATAGCTAACGTGTTCAGTGCTTACTGTATGCCAGGGATCCTTCTAAGCACTTTATATATATTACTCATTTACTTCTCACACAACCTTATGAGGAAGGTACTATTATCTCTATTTTACAGATGAAGAAACCAAGGCATGGGACATTTAAGTAGTTTGCCCAAAATCACACAGCTAGGAAGTGGCTGGGACAAGATTCAAGTCCCAGGAAACTGGCAGATGCCCTCACTCTAGCCAGTAAAATTCTTCCATAAATTCTTCCATAAATTCTTAGCTGTTAACTCAGGGGAGGAGTAATTATTGGGTAAATAATCATAAGCATATTATTATTAAAAGGTACACTATGTAGCAAAAAAGTAAAGAAACACACCTAGCTGATAGCAGTCACTAGTTTAACTATTAAAATCACTATCTGAGGGACGCCTGGGTGGCTCAGTCGGTTAAGCGTTTACACCTTCGGCTCAGGTCATGATCCCAGGGTCCTGGGATCGAGTCCTACATCGGGCTCCCTGCTCGGCAGGAAGCCTGCTTCTCCCTCTCCCTCTGCCTGCAGCTCCCCCTGCTTGTGCTTGCTCTCTCTCTCTTCTCTCTTTCTGACAAATAAAGTCCTAAAAAAAAATCACTATCTGACATTTGACTTCCTTTCTACTCTTAGAAAATCCTTTTTCCCAGCTGATCCTCAATGTAAACCATCTTTGCTGGATGATAAAATCTCATCCATCATATTCTACTGATGTCTCTCTTAACTGGCTGCCTTGGCATCAGGGGGAAGGGCTTAGCTCATGCCAAATATCTAATTCCTCTTGTATTAGTTTGCTAGGGCTGCCATAACAAAATACCACAGACTGGGTGGTTTAAACAACAGAAATTATTTTTCTCACAGTTCTGAAGTTCCTAGAGCAAGGTGTCAGCAGGTTTGGTTTCTCCGGAAGCCTCTCTCCGTGACGTGCAGATGGCCACCCCTTTGCTGTGTCCTCATATAGCCTTTCCTCTGTGCATGAGCATCCCTGGTGTCTCCCTCTCTTTTTTATAAAGACACAGATTGGATTAGGGCTCACCTATATGACCTCACTAAACTTAATCACCTTTTGAAGGCCCTGTCTCCAAATACAGTCACATTATGAGGTACTAGGGGTTAGGGCTTCAACATACAAATTTGGGGGGGGCTACAACTTATCCCCTAACACCTCTCCTGAAAGAGAGACCTTGATAATCTTAGCAAATGTCAACAAAATCTATCCCTTTGTCTTTTGTTTTCTGGCCAAACAGAAATGGAGTAGGGTTGTCTTCATTTATATGGTCAATAAATTTAATTCTGTGAGTCAGTCTTTTCTACTAGGAGCCATTCATTTTAATAGCCAAATCATTAATGATGTAGTGAACACTGAAATAACCTCTCATAAGCCTTACTTTGTGACAACCTATTTCAAGGCATATTTGATCAGAACAGGTTTATTTTATCTCTCTCTTTTTTTTATTATGTTATGTTAATCACCATACATTACATCATTAGTTTTTGATGTAGTGTTCCATGATTCATTGTTTGCGTATAACACCCAGTGCTCCATGCAGAATGTGCCCTCCTTAACACCCATCACCAGGCTAACCCATCCCCCCACCCCCTCCCCTCTAGAATCCTCAGTTTGTTTCTCAGAGTCCATAGTCTCTCATGGTTCGTCTCCCCCTCCGATTTCCCCCCCTTCATTTTTCCCTTCCTACTATCTTTTTTTTTTTTTAACATATAATGTATTATTTGTTTCAGAGGTACAGGTCTGTGATTCAGGTCTTTTACACAATTCACAGCGCTCACCATAGCACAAACCCACCCCAGTGTTTATTTTAAAGATTTTATTTATTTTTCAGAAAAAGAGAGAGAGCACAGAAGCAGTGGGAGTGGCAGGCAGAGGGAGAAGCAGACTCCCTGCTGAGCAAGGAGCCCAGTGTGGGACTCGATCCATGACCTGAACTAAAGGCAGATGCTTAACCAACTGAGCCACCCAGGTATCCCTGATCAGGTTTAAAGTAGTTACATTCCTCACCATCTCAGACCAAATGTATGTTAACATAAGTGTATCACAATGTCAGATAGAAATAGTCTCTTTAGCTTTTGTGGGGTTTTTCATCTCCAGTTGGAGAAATGTTGAATAAATTGAAGTTGGCAAAAAATGCTCTTAAGACTTTTCCTGGAAGCCTAAATCTCTCTACACAGACAAAACTCAATTTTAATTCCTAACCATTCTGTCATTTCATCAAAACACCAGTGTTTTAAAAATCACATTTGAGGGGCGCCTGGGTGGTTCAGTCAGTTAAGCGTCTGCCTTCGGCTCAGGTCATGATCTCAGGGTCCTGGGACAGAGCCCCACATCGGGCTCCTTGCTCAGCAGGAAGTCTGCTTCTCCTTCCTCCCTCTCCCTCTCCCCCCAGCTTGTGCTCTCTCTCAAATAAATAAAATCTAAAAAACAAATCACATTTGAATAATATGCACATATTTCAGATGTGATAAATAGTATAGTGGGAAAGACATCGGCTTTTGGAGACAAACCTGGGCTCAGAGCCTTGCTTGGCCATTAACTAGCTGTGTGGCATCAGGTAATTTCCTTACCCTATCTGAGCCTCTCTCCTCATTTGCAATATGAGTATAATACTTAAATTGCCAGAACATTGTGAAGATCAAGTGAGATATTTCTGGAAAAGTACCCAGCCCAAGCTTTGCATATAGTGGATCACAAATGACAGCTGTGGCTTTTAAACACAACCTCCCAGGAACCACAGTCACGTGTCCTTACTTGAGAAAATAAGAGGCTGGCAACTTTATATGGGTCACCAAAATCTTTTCTGAAAATTTACTAGTCCATTAAACCCCAAAGGCTGGGAACTACTTGTAATTCTCTGAGTGACTCAGAATAAGGTTCCTGTATGTGGGCCAGATCTGATTGCTTCGGTTTCTGGGCGTCTGGCTGAAACTTGGTTCCTGGAGGCTGCACGACTACTCTGGCGTCATGGTAGACAGTCTACGGGTGGCTTGGCAGGATCATCATAATGTCAGGGGGGCACATTTTGTCAGGATATTTTGTGGGCATTCGAGGGCCAAGTGTGTCCATTCTTTTGCGAAGAGCCTGGCTGTACCAGAAGCTGGCCATGCCCTTTTGCTGTTCACAGTGACAGAAGTGTGACCACATGGATAAAGGCCCTCAAGAAAACAGAACTGCTCTCTCATGAATAAGCAAGTAGGTCAGAGCATTTCCGTGGACGTTCATTTCTTCCTGCAGATAATCCACGCCTTGTACAGAGCCTACATCTTTGCCCAGTATCCAGTGACTCCACCCCACCCCCACCATTCATATCCTGAATTCCATTTTTCACTGGTCCTCTGAAGGTGGACGGTTTGAAGCTATTGTGTGGGGGCCCTGCCTGACAGGTATTGCCATTGGGGGGCGGGGGGAGGCCAGACTTCCAGGGGATACCCGGGTGTTTACAAGAAGGTGTTTGTGGTGGCCTCTTTCAGGGGGGTGCAGATGTCCAGGAGTCTCCCTAGGTGGGCACGTGCCGAGCGGCTGGCCAAGGTTCCATTTAGCGCACATTGCTCTTGTAGGGGAAACAGACTTCGCCCCCCTCCAGTTCCTGCTCCGTACTCAGCGCTGCTTTAGGTACTAGTGTAAAGAGTGGCAGCTGCCCTGGCTGAAAGGAAAGGGGACAGAAGTAGGCTCACACAAACTATGTCGGGGGTCTCCATCGGCTCAGCTGGAGCAACCAGAGAGGGCTAACATGCAACTTGCTAAAAATAGCCTCTCCTGAGACCACTGTGGATCTTTCATCTGCCCATCTGGTTACCTAGGCTGGAAGGGACCTGTATCATAAGCATTACTAGGTATTTAAATTCCACCTTTAAGCTCTCTGGAAACTAAATTATCTTTCCAGTGGATAAGCCATGTTCAACCTTCAGGTATTCGACTGTCAAACATTTCTCAGAATCCATTAAGTAGTACAGAATGGGACCGTCTGTACTCTTTTGGTGTTATTTTACTTTGATATGTATGATATTGCTGTCATCGATTCGTAGGTTCTAAGTTTAGCATTTAATAATTGATTTCCCACTATCTGTCCATTTACTCCTTTGCTCTGGACAGATTCTTAATTTGTAAATGCTATTCCCTCTGGGTGATGATGCCCGTCCACCTGCCTTCTATGCCTGATGTTTAACTTGCCTTCTCATAATGAGTTCATGGGCAAGAAACTTGAACAGATAACTTTATAAAAGAGGATATTCAGATGGCCAACAAACATATGAAAAGATACTCTACCTCATCGGTAATCAGGAAAATGCAACTTAAAATCACAACAGGATCCCACTGCATATCCAGCTCAAATGTGAAGACTAAAAATCTCAAGTTTTGGTGAGGATGTGGAGCAATGAGACTCCTACACTGCGGTGTGAATGAAATTGGTAAAGCCAATGTTGGAAATTATTCGGAAGTTGTTGAATATAAGCATAACCATTTTCCTTGTAGACATATACTTAACCGAAATTCAGGCGTGTATATATTAAAAGACATGCACAAGAATATTTATGAGTAGCATAATTTGTAATGACCTAACACTAGAAATAATGCAATCATCAATAAGAAGATGGAATAACCTGTGGCACATTCACATAAGATAATGCTATACAGCAGTGAGAATGAATGAATGAATTACTGCTACAGGCAACAATGTAGATGCATCTCACAGAAACAAACAGTTGCGTGAAAGAAGTCAGCCACAAAATAAATACATACTGTGCAACTGAATTTATTTGAAGTTTGAAAATAGGCAAAACTAACTTATGATGTTAGAAGTCACAATGGTGGTTCCCCTTGGAGAAGAAGGAGGAATTATTGATGGGGGGATAGGAAGGGGCTTTTAGGCACTGGTAATTCTGGATCTGAGTGATAGTTGCCTGAGAAGGCTGACTTTGTGTAAATTCATCAAGCTGTGCACTTAGAACCTGCATACTTTTCTGTATTTCTAATTTGATAAGAAGTATTTTTAAAAGTATGTGTGTGTGGAGAGAGACAGAGACAGACAGACGACAGTCCGTTCAACGGTCGGCTCCTCCGGGAACCATTCCCGACTTTCCTTCATCTTGTGCACCTGGGCCATGGGAGCAGAGAGGCAGGCCAGATCTCTATCCCAAGTTGCCAACACTTGTACATTGGTTTGCTTCTCTGTGCTCTGTCTGGCAGGAGATTTAAAGGTGTATGTGGTTTTTTAAAACTCTTAGTGTGTGGTTTCTTAAAACTCTTAGCATATACTTGAGAGGTGTTCAATAAATGTTGGCTGATGAACTTCCTCTTAGCTTTGTAAACACAGAATTCATCCTCGTAACATTGTTTATTATACTTGGATTTTACTAGCATTACCCAGGGCCATTAGGTATGTGGGCCCATATTTATTTATATAAAAGTCTACATGTATTCTGTATTCATTTACAAAAATGAACCAAAGCTGTATCTGGATGACTAGCAACTGAACCACATTTTGTGCCACGTCAGAATCTGAGGTTATGCTTTGTCATCTAGAGGCGACCTACCTTGACAAGATTAATTTAGTTGATTAAAAGACCAAAATAGTAAGTTTAATTTGGTTTTGTTAGAAAAGACGTTAAGTATGGGATATGTAAACCCATCTATGTAACCCTCACATTTCTCCCTCCCTCCTTCCTAACCTTCAGCTGGCGTTGACATACATGCTACTTCTAAGCCGATCAGTCGGCTTCACCGTAGCTGTCAAGGCTGCTGCTGGACCACAGCAGTCCATGTTTTTGCTCACTGATGCTGCTTAAAGCAACAGATCACAAAAATGTCCTCTGTCTCCAATGTTCTGGTAGCTTATAAGTGGGATCTTGTGCTGAAGCAGTGTTTTCCAAATTAGGAAGATCAAGAACTAACTGGGACACTTGTTAAGAATATAGATATTTAGACTTTTCCCCTGGATATATTGATTCAGGAGATCTAGACTGAGGACAGAAAACATCACTCAGCTGATTTTTATCTGACAATTTAGGGAAACAGGAGGTGCACCAGTCAGCTCTGTGTCTCATTGGTTACTTAGAAGCAGAACAGGGAATCCTATAGCTACTGCAATCAAGAATGATGGGCCTTGGTCAGCTAAAGGGTCAACTTAACATTGCCTTCTTTGTAACAAAAATTAAATGCTGGGAAAAAAAACCCCATGCAAGTTGATCTACCTAATTAGTATTCCACATTAGCATGATACTTGCATAAAGTATCCATTCAAAGATTCCCCAGAATTCATTTGAAAACTATGAAAAAGTATTCCATTCAGAAATACTTTTAAATTTGATAGTGACCCTTTTTTAGCCTTTTCTCCATAGTTAGGAATATTTTCACTAAATAGAAACTTCATTCACTTGGATAGTTTTCTTTCTGCTGCATTTCAACTATATGTTTAAGCTTTTATATATATGGTCAAGGATGTGTTTAGAACAAACGTGGTGTCACAAATGTAGCCTGAAATCCCACAGAAAATGAAAAATAGAAGCAGATTCGGTGTAACTCTCTTAACTGTAGGAAAGAATACATATTTTTAAGAATACAAATGTAATATATAATTAAGGCAGAAAGAAAAGACACAAGATGTATGGCTTGTATAAAGAATCTTTTCCAGTAGTATATAATTTATAGTTGTGATAATTGTTTATCAGAATCTAGGCTTACTACTCTTCAAATCTGTTTCAATGTTTCCTTTCAAAGGTAACATTTTTCAATCATTTTATCTTTTTTTCTGAACATCTGCAACACTTACTTTTGACACCAATCCATTTAACACTTGCCTTTTATTGTCTGCCTGGGCTTCCTGGTAGAAAGAGCTTGTTTAGGCCATAAGAGAGCTGGTTCTTGAGCTCTGCTTTGCCTTGAACCAACCAGGTTTTCCAAGTCCCCCAACAAGGGACTTGTGTTCCTTATTTTTGTAAACATAAAAAAGGAAGGAAAGGAGGGACATAGAGCTTCAAAGAGATGATTTCTATGGTCTGTTCTAGTTCAAAACGTCCCTGTTTTTTATTTTTTTTTATTTTTTTATTTTTTTAAAGATTATTTACTTATTTATTTATTTGAGAGAGAGAGAGAGAGAGAGAGAAACAGCATGAGAGGGGATAGGGTCAGAGGGAGAAGCAGGCTCCCCGCTGAGCCGGGAGCCCAATGTGGGACTCGATCCCAGGACTCCGGGATCATGACCTGAGCTGAAGGCAGTCGCTTAACCAACTGAGCCACCCAGGCGCCCCAAAACGTCCCTGTTTTTTATATTTATTTTCCAAATAAAAGAGGTTGGGGAATATTATCCAGCCTTAAAAAGGAATGAAATTCTGGTCCATTCTACAATGCAGGTGAACCTTGGAAACATTATGCTAGGTGAAATAAGCCAGACTCAAAAGAACAATTATTGTATGATTCCACTTATGTGAGGTACCCAGAGTAGTCAAATCTGTAGAGACAGAAAGTAGAATGGTGGTTAGTGAGGTTGGAGGGAGAGGAGAGTGGGGAGTTATTGTTTAATGGATCCAGAGTATCAGTTTGAGATGAGGAATAAGTTCTGGAGATGGATAGTGGTGATGGTTGCATAGCAAAGGGAATGTACTTAATGCTCGTGAATTATACACTTGAAAATGGTTAAAATAGTAAATTTTATGTTATATGTATTTTACTACAATTTTTAAAGAGTAAAAAATAAAATTATAGGTTTGAAAAATGCACATTTTATCTTTTAAAATTTTATTTCAGAGAGCGTGCATGTGCGTGCAAGAGAAAGCAGAGAGAGCATGAGCTGGGGTGGGGGAAGGGCAGAGGGAGAGGGAGAAGCGGATTCCCCACTGAGCAGGGAGCCTGAAGCAGGGCTTGAACCCAGGACCCTGGGATCATGACCTGAGCTGAAGGCAGACGCTTAACCGATTGAGCCACCCAGGTGTCCCAAAAATGCACATTTTAAAAACTGTTGATATTTATCATCTACTTAATGAGGGCATAATAAATATTTGTTGATTGAATGGAAAAAATGAGGTTGGGGGAAGGGCATGAAAAAGTAGGTTGAAAGAAGGGCACAAGCTATTTGTCTTGAAGTTGATTTTTTACAGGAATCACACTGGGTTTTAATACTTAGATTGTATGTTCATATGCAGTAGTTTGGGTGTGGGGGGAGGGGCTAATGAACATTATGAGGGCCTAAGGCCCCCATCTAAGCCAGCCCTTGGCCGTCATTATTCTCTAATAGACTATAAATTCCTTGAGAGCAGGATACACATTTTTTTCCCATCTCCTCATGACACACAGTGGGAGTTCTGTTGGTTAATTGATTGATATTCATTCCAATGGAGATAAACATGTTTAAAAGGATTTTCTTCCACCCAAATTCATCTGTAAGGGATTACTCATTTTACAAGTTTTCAGATTATAACTGTTAGAAAATGTGATTCAGAGGAGTTCTTTACAGATTTTTTGGAAGATGGCTATTATTTTTTTTTTTACTGTAATGATAAAAATAACACGACCAAAATACATTTTCTGAATATTATAGTAGGAAAGCAAAGGTCATAGATCACATTATGTATCATTTTTT
The DNA here is from genome assembly GCF_964656455.1 of Halichoerus grypus. NCBI lineage: Eukaryota > Metazoa > Chordata > Mammalia > Carnivora > Phocidae > Halichoerus > Halichoerus grypus. The sequence continues at coordinate 150,668,501 of NC_135715.1, read as the reverse complement.
TGCAGACTGGGTTTAGCAGGATACCTCCTGTCATTCTACTTCTACTTTGTAGAGGCAAAAGTTGATTTTTAACAGATATTTACTAGTGTTGAATAAATCAATACCCAATATTGAACGTAACATTTACCTTTAAAGGAACACAAACTAATAAGATAATATAGTCCTTTTACTTGAAAAGTTCAAAATAGTAAAAAGACATAAATGTTTTGTTAGAGCCAATATGTAAATCTACTAAATTCTCTTGCATTCTTGCTAATCCTGCACCATGGATAACTGTCTAAGCTGGGTAATATTTACCTTCTTGATCTGATTTTTTATTTCTATCTCCCCCATTCTTTGCTATTAATGATGCTTACCATCAGCCAATTTTTTTTTTAAAGATTTTATTTATTCCTTTGAGAGAGAGAGAGCACAAGCAGGAGGAGAGGCAGAGGGAGAGGGAGAAGCAGGCTCCCCACTGAGCTGGGAGCTAGCCATGGGACTTGATCCCAGGACCTGGAGATCATGACCTGAGCCGAAGGCAGACGCTCAACCATCTGAGCCACCCAGGCACCCCAACCATCAGCCATATTTTTAAAACAGACCTGTTATTCCCAGATCAAATTGGGATTATATGTGATTCTTACAGACTCCCAGAAAAAAAAATAAGTGCTCTAGAATTTGGAAGATCAGATCCTATTTAAAAAGCAACTGATACTGAAAAATTATGAGATCACTGTAACTAAATTAAGTTCTCCTTAAGCAATATTAAAAGACCGGTTTCCTTTGCTCATTTGAATTTAACTCTTTTGTTATTAATTATAACTCTCATTAGCATTTTGGGAAATCTACCATCATCACTCTGTAAAGAAAAGGACAAGTATCTATTGATATAGTTAGCAAACACTTACAGTAACTTAAACTTGGATAATTAAGTTAGGAGATTTTAAATATTTAGTTGATTAAAAATAAAAACAAGCCAGCAAACAACCCTCTTCACCCCTCAAAAGAAGTAAAGAAAAGGAATGGAGAGAGAAGAAAAGGAAAGAAAACTCTGACCTTTTCCATTGTGGTAATTCATCTTAACAAATTCTTTTATAGATGTTTAATATTCTATTTTGCTAATTTGTTCTTATATATAATTGACCATATTTTATGCCCAAGGAAAGCATTTTTTTTCTTTTTTTGGATGGGGTTAGGTCATTTTAATAAAAGCTATAAATAAGTTATTAAAATTTGCATGCTTGTCTTCTCTAGTTAGGAGAACAAAAGGGGTAGAAAATAAATCTGTTATATGAATGAGAAACGATCAAGCACAGTATTTTGCTGTGGTTTACTAGTCACAGAAATCTGCATTATAGCCCATTAATAAGAGGTTCTTATAACATTAGAGGACTTGAATTAACATTGCATACCACATAAAAAATCACCAGGAGGCTTGACTACAAAAGGATATAAAAGTTTCAGATTTCCTATATGGGTGACATCATTATATTAGTAAAACCATAGCTTCCAGTTAAGAACATTTTATGTCCAGGAATGAGAAGAGGTTATATCAGCTATTCATTCCAGCAACAGTTATTTCCCATCTGTGCTTCCCAACCTTGCCTTTTTAAAAAATTTTATCATTTTGACCTATTTGAAGTATCATCTCCTAACCTTAGAGATTCTGATTCAGGAAGTCCCAGGCTGCAACATGGGAATCTTTTTAAACCACTTTTGTGGCCCCCTCCCCGATGTGTCCACCACCTGAAGTAATTTTTTAAATTAAGCAAATTTGGGAAACACTACTACGCTAATCACAAGAGATGGGAAGCAAAATGCTATCAACTCTGCTTTGTTTCTAAACTCTAAACCAAACGAAAACATCAATGTACATAGTTTTATTAGCTTCATTACAAGATTCAAAATACTTTAACAAGGATATTTATGAAGGACACACATCCAGAAAAAGTTCTCATATATATCATCCTCACCTTTAATAAATGAAGAAAACACTTGTTTTTATTAATCACTTTATATAACATAATTATCTTTTACACAATTTATCTACAAGACAAAGTAGAATAAGACATTTCCTAATTGTTATCAGAGACAGAAATCAAAGAAGAGATACATATATAATGAGAAATTTTATAATATTCATTTGACAGTCCTTGTATGTCCAAAGAAGACATTTTTTTTTTCCAGGACTACCACAAGTATAGTTATAATTTAAATCTGTAATGAGATATTTCACATCAAATGGCAGGTCCAGGCTGCAATCTCCAAGCACGTGGTGATTTAGTCCAAAAGCATGAAAAGAAATGGTATCTTATTCTATGCAAAAAGTGTAACTTATGCATCTTATGTAATCCTCTTTATGACCAAGAACTACCTTCAAGAGTAGTAGAAAAATCCACAAAAGCTTAAAAACAAAGTGGCGTCTAAATAAGAATTCAAACAAATAGGTGTTGAAAAATGAACTCTTCCATTGCCTTTATGTTTTTTTCTTTATATTCCCTATTTTTAAAGTTAAAAATGAGGTTACTTAGCTAATTCATCAGTCAATAGTAATTCAGTGGATTATTTTCATCATTAGACTATTATAGGGCTGAGAGGGCTGATCCTTATCAACTTGTTTGGTTTCAAAGTTAGGAATCACAGGAAAAGGGCCCCCCCAAAAATGTTTTATTCAACACGTGGGATCCACTTAAGTGGTCCGTCCATATAGCCTTAAGGCACTGTTCTTTTGAAGTGAATTCGATTCACACAGTGGGCAAACTTAATGCTTATTCAAAGCCTTAAAATTAGCTTTAGAACTGGGAATCTCCAAAATATACACCTTAGTTGTTTACATGTATTCTTCATGGATGGACTAAATAATCTAGGGATTTTTTTTTTTTCATGCTCTTTGTGTCTAACAGCGTTCCTGATTTGGCCAAAGCCCTGTTAAAATTTTTCCCACCTACTATCCTGGCCACACCAACTATGAATGCACATCTCACAAAGCCGCCCTTCAAAATGCAGAGAATTAAAAGCAAGGAAGTAAAGACTTTTCTAAATATAGTCCCATCATGTTTATTTTACTCTCATCTAGTAGGTCACTAGCGGCAGCCAGCAGCTACGGACACTTAGAAGCATCTCCCAAAGCAAAACCAAGGGGCGCTTGACAGCTACGCCATCTACCTGTTGAACCTGGGCCACAGCTCTCGACAACTGTCAGCTTCTTCGACCTAGAAATGCTAATAATGATCGATTTTTTTTTTTTTAAACAAAGTTGTTTGCTAACCTTTCTTCCCACCCTCTGTTTCTTTCGGGTCATTTCTGCCGGGCGGGGGGAGCCGCGGGATTCGCGAGCTCCTCGGCCCGGCTGGCTGCAGCAGCGATGCGGGGCGGGCCGGGCCGGGTGGCCGCCTGGCCGCCGCGGGCAGAGCTCGTCACAGGCCGGGGCGCAGAAGCACGGAGCCTCCCGGCCCCGATTTTACTCACCTACCTTCCGCAGGGGCGATGGGGCGCGTGCCGGTCGCCCAGCCCGGAGACCCAGATCCGAGGAGTAGGGAAGCAGCGGCGGGACGCGAGGGGCACGTAAGAAGGAGAATGTATTACCTAAGCCGGGGATGCGGAGCGAAGGAGGCTGCAGCCTTTCCCTCCAGAAACGGAAGAGGCGGGGGAGGAGGAGGAGGAAAATGCGGCGGCGGCGGAGGTGGCCGGCGCGGAGGCGAGCGGAGGGGCTGTGGGCGTCTGGCCGCGGGCTTAGCGCGACGGCGAGGGGTCGGGAGCTCGGCGGAGGCCGCCCGAGGGGGAGTCGAAGCCGACCGTCGCGTTCGCTGCCTGGCTTGGCGGTGGCTCGCAGACCTCAGCATCCGCGGGGCCGCCGCCCCCTCGGCTCCCCGGGGACCGCGGCGTGGCAACGCGGTGACGCCTCGAGGCTCCCGGGGCGGGCGAGGGCATCCCACGCCCGCCGGGGCCAGGCCTCTGCGACGTCACAGATGGAGCGTGATGATTCAGGCTGGGGGTGCTAGGAAGCAAAGGGCTCCCGGGTCACCTCATCCACTGTTTCTGTTCTTTCTTTGTAGCCGCCCACGAATTCGCTTGTAAAATCTTCCTCCTCCATTTTCCCGTCCACTTCTTTGGAGATTAAGGGTTTGGCAGACGGGTCGGCAGCTGGGAAGATAAGACTTCCTGCCCGTGGCATTCAGGTCCCATTATTCTGATAGAAATGTCAAGTGTGCTGGTTGTTCAAACCACAGCAGTGTCTCCTGGGCGCTTGCCTTATAAGGTGTGGGCCTAGGGCACCTTGACAGAAGCACATCATGGGTAGGGAACTTCTCTCTCTTCAGCCCTTTAAACTGTGGCATTCAGTATACCTTAAAAATGGTTTGGAATCGGGGGGAGGAGTCCAAGTTTTGAAAAAGCAACATAAGATTTTGAGTAGAAGGGGCCTGACAGCTGGCCCAGCAAGTTGAATGTTGTTTGTGGGTGCATTGGGCTTTCTGCACATCCTTTCCCTTCCTGGCACGCCTAGGAAGTGATCAAGTCTGCAAGGCCCCAAATAGGGTAAAGGAAAGAGGCTGCTGCTGCGGGAGTAACTGGAGGGCCAGGGAGACCAGTATCTATATACCTGTAACTCATTCCATGGCAAGAAATTGGGAAAATGTTGGAAAAGTTCCAGCTGGCAGGTTTTCTTATCTGTATTTTCCCCAACTGCCCAAGACTCCCTTGAGTTACCAAGACTTGGTTGTTGAGGAACAGTGAGGAACTACCAAGACAGGAGACTGGGGCAATACCCGACTTGTCAGACTCCAGGAAATGGTGCTTGAAACTTCACATCGCCCAGACTGAATTCATCTTTCTGCTCCCACCCTGCTTCTGTGGTCTCTAGCTTGAGAGAACTCAAGTTCTTTTGCCTGGAGGATTCTCTAGCTGCTATAATAATAGCTAGCGGCACCATGCTAGACGCTTTTTGTGTTTTATAGCTGTTCATTCTTAGGTGAATCTCGTGGTAGGAATTACTGTTATCTCCACTTAATAAAGAATAGAACTGACTTTGAGAAGTTAGATAATTTATTTAAACATGTATATGTTGTGAGGCCAAGTTTGAACCCAGCAATATGACTCCAGGATTCACATTTTATGACTTATTCATGCTTTAAAAACCTTTCTCCGACACTAAATTTGAGAAGGATTAAAAGATTTAAATTTTTTAGAAGTTTTCAAAGTTTGGGGCGCCTGGGTGGCTCAGTCGGTTAAGCGTCGGTCTGCCTTCGGCTCAGGTCATGATCCCAGGTTCCTGGGATGGAGCCCCACCAGGGGCTCCCTGCTCAGCAGGAGAGTCTGCGTCTCTCTCTGCCCCTCCCCCTGCTCTTGCACATTTTCTCTCTTTCTCTCTCAAATAAATAAATAAAATCTTAAAAAAAAAAGAAGTCTTAAAAGTTCAAGGAGAAAATATAACTGAATTGCTTTTAATCTGAAAGTAAGCTTGGAACAAAGGGCAAAATTACAAAGGAAAAATGACAGACTTGACTATAGAATTTTTAATTTCTTTCATAAAAAAAACCCCCATTAAATTAAAAGACAAGTAAAAACTACCAAAAATTTGCAATATATTTGAGATAAGAGAGTAACATTTTTTTAAATAGAGGTCTGACAAATAAAGTATAAATATCCTGTTAAAAAATGGACAAAAATGTAAATTAGTGAAGTCATGAAAGAAAAATGTAAATGGCCAAACACATTTTTAAGGGAGGCGAAAACTTAAAACGCTAATGCACCATCAAGTTGACTGAGAATAAAAGCTAGTGATTTAGGCCAGGGACCCTTGAGGCAGGATGCGTGGCAAATGACCAAACTCAGTACTGAGAAGGACATAAATTACTTCAGTGTTTCTGGAGGGCAATTTGGCCAAATGCAGTAAAAGCTTCAAAAATGTTCACACCCTTTGACTCAAAAACTGCATTTCTGGGAATTCATAATACAGGAATTGACAACTGTTTTCTGTAAAAGCCCAGATAGTAAATACTTTAGGCTTTGCAAGCCACATATGTCTCTGTTGTTTTTCTTCTTTGTGTATGTGCTTTTGTTTTTAAAACCTTTTAAAAATAGGAGAGCTATTAGCTTGAGGGCTGTAGAAAAACAGGCTGTGGCCTGAAATTGGCGTGAGGGCAGTGATGTGTGCAAAGAGTAGACTACAAGAAAGTTCATCACAGTGTATTTGGTAATAGCCAAAAGAGAAAGCACACTTAATGTCTGAGGATAGAAATTAGTTATGGGGGTGCCTAGGTGGCTCAGTCATTAAGCGTCTGCCTTCGGCTCAGGTCATGATCCCAGGGTCCTGGGATCGAGCCCGCATCGGGCTCCCTGCTCGGCGGGAAGCCTGCTTCTCCCTCTCCCACTCCCCTTGCTTGTGTTTCCTCTCTCGCTGTGTCTCTCTCTGTCAAATAAATAAATAAATAAAATCTTTAAAAACAAAACAACACAAAAAAGTTGCCAAATGATATTTATTGCATGAGATAGTATTCATGACTTATTACATGGAAAAATACAGTTAAGAAAACCGTATCTATGTTACATCCCAAATACAACATAATCCTGTGTATGTATGCAGAGAAAAAGATATGGAAAGATGTAAACACACTAAGATGTTGATAGTGGTCTTGGGTAGGGGTGAGATTGTAGATATTTGGTTTTCTCTTACGTGTGTTCTTCCTATAATGGATATGTATTCTTTTGTAATAAGCAAAAATATAAGAAAATTCACTTAGGCAACAACAACAACTTAGGTTGTCAATTTGAGAAGATCTGCCCTGAATTCACTCTCCCAGATGGAGCTGTTTGCTGTCTCTTCTGTGCTCCTCAAATGCATAATGGTTTTTTTGAGTACCATTATTTACTTCATTAGAGAATGGTTAATACCATCATTTAGTTAAGCATTGCTCTTTTATTGGATCAGGGTTCCTGATATTTCACTATTGTAAGTATGCTGGTTATTTTCAGCTAGCTCTGTGCCAGATCCATTTTCCATCCTTCTCTGCTAGATTCTTGTCTTTCTGAAGGCAGAACTTTCATCAGCTATTTTCTCTGGGCTCTCTTGCCAGGTGGCTTCCAGGTAAGGTTCACCAATGGGCGATACCGACAATAGGTTGGAGGGTGGAAAAGGAGAAAAGTTGGGGTATTTATTCCTACCTCTTTTCCCAGTTTGGACTTCTAAGTCAAGGTGGCTCTCCCTTCACTGCTCTGTTGATTTGATCTCCTCCCCTTATCCCTTCAGTCCTAGCGATGGTCACAGCCTCTTAGGTTGCAAGAGCCTGGGTACCTTCACGTCTCTTATCATCTCCATGTCATGTTATATCCCTTCACCCTACTGTAAACCTAATCCAGAACTTCTGTAAATAGTCCCTTCAATAAAATCTCTTCTGCTGAGACATCTGAGTAGAGGTTGGTTCTTGTTAGGACAGACTGATCATATTAAAGAACACTGGTGAACCTCATAGAACACGAATCTTTTATTTCTTAAGTTACAGGCCTGGATATGCTCAGATTTTATATCTGAGATTTGGACTATTTGCAAGGTAATTATAGAAAGATTTACAAGTTTCCTAAAGCAGGAATTTAAAATTACTGTGAGGCCAGTGTTGGGGAATGTAACGCTTTGACTATTGTTCCCACTTCTCTAGTAGTTTTTGAGAAGTAACAGTCCATTGCATTTTATTGAAATCAAATAGTACAATATAGTGGTGTTCAAACTTTTATGTTTTCAGTGGAATCTTTTTTAAATGTTTCGTTTTTTAAAAGATTTTATTTATTTATTTGATAGAGACACAGCAAGAGAGGGAACACAAGCAGGGAGAGTGGGAGAAAGAGAAGCAGGCTTCCCGCTGAGCAGGGAGCCTGATGTGGGGCTTGATCCCAGGACCCTGGGATCATGACCTGAGCCGAAGGCAGATGCTTAACTGACTGAGCCGCCCAGATGCCCCTCAGTGGAATCTTTAAGAAAATATTCTTATATTGCCTCTAACAAATAAATAAAAGTCAGATGCAGAGTTAAAGGAAACTTCCTCATTTTAAGGCATACTCTGGGACCTCCCTGCAGAACCCCAGAGCTCTTCGGAACACGGTTTGGAAACACAGATTTAAAGAGTCCAAGAGTTCTAGAAGATTTATCCTTCCAGTGTCTATTGTACTTCTTTAGGTTAGACTCCTAGAATTACATAGTCTACAATATGACTTTATCAATTGCTCTTCAAAACACTCCTCGCTGTGAGTGATGTTGCCTATCTCATTACTGCATCTATTATCAAATACACACAAAAAACCCTTCCTAATTTTTCATCATAGTCTTAATTCCATTTTTATTATTGCTGAGAGAATTTTTTCCATGTCTATTTGCCATTCGTGTTTCCTTTTCTCTTCTGCCTTCCCCCCCCTTCTTTAGCCACCTTTGCATGTTTGGCCATTTCTCTATTCATGCAATATGGATTAATTCCTTGTAATGTATCTGGGCACAGTGCTAACGGGTATAAGCAGTAAACAGTATAGTTATGCTTCTGCACTCCGGGAGCTCAAAACTAGCAATATTTTAGTCTTAGTATTTATCTTGTTCAAGTCCATTGGCAATATGTTAAGAATGGCAACCCTTTGGGGTGTGGCTCAGTCATTGGGCATCTGCCTTTAGCTCAGGTCATGATCCCAGGGTCCTGGTCAGTGGGGAGCCTGCTTCTCCCTCTCCCACTCCCCCTGCTTGTATTTCCCTCTCTCGCTGTCTCTCTCTCTGTCAAATAAATGAATAAAATCTTTAAAAAAAAAATGGCAACCCTTTGTCACATTTGTTATGAATAATTTTCATAGTTCGCCTTTTCATTGTATTGTAGGGTTTTTATTATTTACAAAATCAAAATTTTTTATGGAGTTGTCTCTGTATCTTTGTTTTTGTGCCTAGAAAATCCTTTTTAAAAGATCGGACCAATATTCACTTATATTTCTCCTAATACCTTTTACTATTTGATTTTGAGGATTTAAGTTTTTAGTAATCTGGAAATTATTTTGAGAAGCTCTAAGTTGATTCCTCGCCCCACCCCCCAAATATCTAGTCAATTTTCCTGACATTGTTCTTGAGCAAACATCCTTTTCCCACGAATGTGTGATGGCCAATGTATACATTAAGCTGTTTTGTGCACTAGGCCATATTTCTGAGCCTTCTATTTTCTTTCTTTCATCCTCTTCTGGATTACTGTGCCAATGGTATAGCTTTTTTTTTTTTTTTTTTAAGATTTTATTTATTTATTTATTTGACAGAGAGAGAGAGAGAGACAGTGAGAGAGGGAACACAAGCAGGGGGAGTGGGAGAGGGAGAAGCAGGCTTCCCGCAGAGCAGGGAGCCCGATGTGGGGCTCGATCCCAGGACCCCGGGATCATGACCTGAGCTAAAGGCAGACACTTAACGACTAAGCCACCCAGGCGCCCCGGCATAGCTTCTTAATATCAATAGAGTAACTCTGCCAAAATTCACCTTTTCAAAATATTCAAAATATTCTAAATAAGTGCTTTCAGAGGAAATTATTGACTTTTTTTCTGGTTATAAAATCAATGCATTATGAAGAAAAGTTTGTGGAAACTCAAAAAATATGAAAAAATGTAAAGAAGGAAACAAAACCCACCCCCAATACTATAACCATTAGCATTTTAGAGTATAATGTTCCATCTTCTCTCTGCATGTATATTTATTTTTACAAATATTACTAAACATGTTGTTTCATGAACTGTTGTTTAATCATCACATATGAGCATTTCACCATATCGTTAAATATGCTTTATAGAGTTTTTGAAATATGATTTTTAATGGCACATTAGCCAAGGCCTCTCGGGTAAGGGTCAGCAGTAGCGCGGGCCGCGGGCAGCTCTCACTGCCTTTCCGGACTCGGTCATGCCCTTCCTCAGGCATACCGAACTAGATCGAAAGTCACCAGTTGCTCTCGCATAGGTCAACGCCGCATGCCTGCCACTGCCACAGCTCACAACCTGAAATCGGCTGCTGGACACTTGGTTTTGACTAGCTCACTGGATTTTAATGAGTCACGCAGCATTTGCCATCCACGGATCTTCCGTCAGGCGTATGTAAAGATGACTTAACTGTAGGATAGCATGTAGTTAACAAAGAGGGAAAATGGAGGTTACCCACACAAGGAATAAATTTGAATTGATTTAGTTGTAAGAGATTCCTAGCACTGTATTGCACAATCTTATTTTTGTGTTCCTTTTAAATCATTAACTAGTATGAGTTGTTTATACTTGTCTTAGAAAAGATTGAACAACCCTCGTGAAAACAAAGCATATCTATGACTTTTTTTTTTAGATCTGAGGTAGAAATCCTTAACATTTGTGATAGAATGTTACAACTTTGTGAGTTTTCCTTCAGTTACAGTGCAAACTTACTGAACTATATAAACTAGTGAGAACTGGATAGCTATTGAGGCTACAAGTGGCTGAGGTATCAAAAGCAAAGGATAACTTTTTAGAACAAGTCATGCAGGTATATTTATAGGCATTTTCCAGTGCATGGGCATATAGGCTTCTGCCTAACAAAATTTTTGGGCTTAAGTATTTATCTTCATTCTATCACTACACACACACACACACACACACACAGAGTGTATATATGTTCATAAAATGGGAATTACATGCATTCCCACTTATTTTTCCACAGACATGTTGCTAGATGTAAAATATAGTAATTGTCAAAGTCTTGAAGTATATGGATCCTTAGGGTCTCAGCTCCCCTCTATCTCAATTAACGCTGGATTAAATTAAATTAAATTAAATGCTGGAATCTGAGAGCCAAAAGTTCAGGGAAGGGACACTGGATTGCCTTCTCCTGGGCTTCATTTGAACATTCCTTACTGAACTGCCCAGCCCAGCCCCTGCTTATTAGGTGTACAGTGTTCTGCTGTTCAGCACAAAGGTTACCCGCTGGAGCATGCATATTATCAATGAGTCATTTCCTCCAATTCTTAAACTTTCCTGGATATTGTTTTCTTTAGCTATCCAGAGAAAACCTAAAATCAACTTACTGTTGGATCCTCCATGATACTCTTTAGTTTATAAGATCATTTTATTGCATACTTTGTTATCTCAGAATATTTACATCCTGATTGCTTATTCCTTTTGTGTACTTTGCTTTGGAATAAGTTTGCCTAGCTTTATTTTTAGAACTGTTAACAATTTCATAATTATATTTTGGATATTACATGACAAGGATGATTATGACATTCATTTCATAGGGAATAGGACATTAAACATCTTTTAATTTTTTAGGCATTCCGTAATAGAACTTTAAGAGGCTTCTTTAAAATGTCCAGCACCCAGAATCAAGTTCTTTTCCTAAGCCACACCCATATTATCTGCTCCATACATCATATTACCAAATCATTCTGGTAAAAACTTAAGCCAACATGAGACTGGAAAAACAAGAGGAGACAAGAAGTGGATCTCTCATATGCTGATTATACTGGGTTTTTAATTTGTTAAATAACTTCTTTCTCTGATATTTAAGTGCCTCATTATTTAGGTAATATCTGGAGACCTATATTTGGGCGCATGGGACTGTGCTATGACTCCTAATACCTTACAACTTAAAAATAATCCTAGCTTTTAAAATGTCTTCACAAATACTAAAATCTGACCCTAAATGATTTTCACAAGTGTTTTTATAGAATGTGCTGACACTGAAATGTTTGCTTACTGTGACTAATCTCAAGTTTCCACAAAAGAAATGTTATAAATGGAAAGAAAACCTTGGAAAATTAGAAAGAACATACATTTGTCTCCTTTTTTTTTTTTTTTTTTAATTTATTTCACAGTTTCTTTCTTCATGCAGATTTTCCCCCTCTTTTTCCACAAGAAAAGTTAAATATATTACCTGGCAAATACAGTTACATTTTATCTTGGAAATAATAGTAAATGCAGTTCCACAGATGCCTCTGTGAGGACCAGTGAGTTAAGTGAAAGGGGCAGATCATTGCTTGACACCAAGATGAGGAAAAGGAAGTGAATTCCCAGCCACCACGCACTTCTCCACGCCATTTCTGGCCTCCTGGCTCTCCAACACCTTTCAAGTGAGTGTGGACGTTCTGTCCTTAACACACTCCAGAGTCTGCGAGCAGGTCAGCATACTGCAGCAGCTGTCTCTAAGTTGTTGTCCTTAGTCACAAGTTAAAACTTGACAAAAAAAAAAAAGAAATCTTTGATGTTACCATTTACCATCAATCTTTGATCAGCTGCAAATTATTTCCTATTTCATCCACTCTGAATCTTAAAAACACATACCAAACATTGCTGTCTTGCCTTCCACCATCTGTTTGCTCTAAGCAACTCTCTTGCTCCTAAATATAGGCAGAAATTTCACAAATTTCCGTTGATTTTACCACTAATATCATGGGATGAGTTATTTTTGTTTTTTTGATTTAGGATTTGGAGGAAAGAGGCTCGAAGGAGGGATTTTGAGCATTGTAGCTGCAAGAATACTGATAATTACAACTTTCTTTCCTTAGCTCTTAGGGAAAGTGAATATAGTATTAAGAACATAGAAGTCTCACCAGCTGAGCATCAGAACAATATAAAAGTGACCCTGAAAAGGACTCAGAGCGTTCCTGTATGAGTGGAAAACCGTATTATTTTGACATTCATTTGATTTATTTCTCCTCCCCAAAAGAGATACCAGATATTAGGGAATCTAATGTTCATCAGAGGAAAGTCTATGCATACTTTAACACAAATTTTAATCTACTTACATTTTTGTAATTATTATTGCTATGTATGCATACATACAAACAGTTTTAGGGAAACCCAGGAGAGTTTAAAGGCCATAATTGTTACAAAAGATCTTCCTGATTACACAGTTCCCTGTGGGACTTGCTAACATCACAGAATTTGTAACCCAACTTACCAAACTTAGGACAGATCAGTTTACTCATTTACTCATTTCAGGAGGTAATTTTAAATATATATTGCTAAACTGAGGTCCTCAAGACTGTACCTATATAATACACATATTTTTAAATAATGAAGTTAATTTGACATTGTGTATTAGGAATATGCCAGTTATTAGAAAGATGCAAATAGACACTGTGCTATTACTGTGTATCAAGGCCTATGTTTTTTGCATTCTTTACAATGTTAGTGTTACATCTTATGTTGTGTATGTGTTAGGTATGTATTCTTAATGAGAGATATAATTTGATATGAAATATATCAGAATCAAGAGAAGTATTAAAACTTTTTCTTCTTTTTAAAATTTTCTTATTTTTTAAGTCAAATGTAGTAGTGAGATGGGGAAAGAGTAGAACAAGGAGTTTGATTTGTAACTTGACTATAAACAATTGAGATAACTCACTAGCTTCAGACCAGCCATATTAAAGCTTTTCTAACAATTTTATTTGGAGAGACTATTTTATGGAAAAAACATAAGCCTTTCAGTCTTTTTTTTTTTTTTTTTTTTAAGTCTTTTAGTCTTCTTTGATACGGTACATTCACAACCTGGTGGCAACTCCCTAGAAATCCAGTGCATGTAGTAAAGAGAAAACTTGTCCAAAAAATATTTTGAGAATTACTTATAAAGAAAAGTATGGTAGGTTTTATGAGTATTTGTTATTTCCTTAAAACTACTTTTAAAAAATAAAACAACTGTTCTCATGAGAAACAATAGAAAATATAAATAATTATAGAAAAGTACTGAGTCACCCGTATTTTCACTACCACCTAAGGTTAACTGCTGTTAACATTTGGGGTAGATATCCTTCTAGAATGTTTCTGTGCACATTTTTTTTTCTTACAGGAACCATTTTTGTTTTTAAATATTTCTATTTTATTAATGCTCCTATCTTTATCGGCTGCTCTTTGAATCATTACTCTGGGCATGGAGACTGGTTGATGATCTGAGAAATAAGCCATCCTTCCTTGCCAAACCCACATAATCTTGGAAGCCATGAACATCCCCAGTATTCAAATAGATGATTAAACCCTCCCCCCCCCCAGTCCCTTATCCAAGGTGGCACATTCACAGCTCAGAAAAGTTAAGGTAGGCTAATCAGATTGCTCTGCTGAGTTCAGAAAATGAGAAATAGATTGGCTAGTTAGCAAATGTGACAAAAGCAGAAGGAATATGTAAATAAATAGCTATTAAAAGCTGTATTGTGAGATGATGTCATGAAATACAGTTGGGATCAGACAAGCCAGGGCAAATCAAAACTTCTTGCAAGACAAGTAAGTATGAAGGTGCAGAAAAGATATAGGGAGGGGTGTGGGGAGCCAGACATGTTTTCTCTGATCCACTGGCTGTACTTCAAAGTGATACTGATAGAACTAAAATCTGATTATGTCATATTTCTGCTTAAATACCCTTTAAAGGTGGCTTCATGAGCCCTTCGTGATCTGATCCCACCCTACCTCTCTAGTGCCACTATCAGAATCCTGGAGTTGCATGCTCTGTTCTATCTATGCAGAGTTTTCCTATGTCTAAAACAGTCACTTCTGAGAAGCCTTCTCTGATTTCTAGATTATAACAGGTGGCCTTAATAGGTGCTTCCATAGCACCATGTAATCTCCAAGGCTGCAGGGCCCAACACCTAACATAGTACCTGGATTATAATATGCCCTCAATGACTAGACAAAGCACCAGGAGAGAAGCAGGCATTTCGCAAGTCTGCATGAGATTGCATGTGGCCAAGAAAAGGGAGATAGAGAAGAAAGGGCACCCAGATGTGGTTCAACCTCTGAGATTTTTCTGATCCAGATTTGGTGTATGTGGTCCTTGCAGTAACTGCACTATGATGGGCATAGTCCAGTCCTGTTTGTTGGGTGGCACGCAATGAGTAGCACAAACGTACAAAAGGGCAAGGGTACTGGTCAAGATATGGCAGAGCTATGGTGCACTGCAGCGCTGTGAGGGCAGCTCTGGGGTTACCCTGCAGCAGGCGGTCTCAGCCAAGGGACGGGCAGCCTGATGGCCACCAGGCACATGCCTTCTGGTACACAAGCACGATTATCTTCCCGAAAAGGACTTGGCTCACTATGAACACATGGCAGTGTGGTCTAGCGTGGACAGCTGTGGTCTGCTGGCTGGCACGTGCCAGGTTGGTTTTCTCAGTGGCGCCCACCTGGGGTTCTTGGGGCCAGATTGACCAGATTTGCTGACATGGACAGTGGGTGTTTATTGATTGGTTTAGAAGTGTTTCAATGTCTTAACAATCATGTGGCCATACTGATGCTTATTTACTGAATATTAACCTTGCAGAAGGGCTTATTTAACTTACACTGGGCACTGAGCAAGAAGAAAGGGAAGGGACCCAGATTTCATTATTCAACCTTGGGCATCTCCAGAACTCTGAGGGTCAATGAGGCCACTCATCCTGCCTATAGTACAAGGGAGAAAATGGTTAACCACCTTAAGAGAAGTGATCTTGGGTCACAGGCTCTACCGTATCTCATACTGTTCACCTTGTTACGTATAAGAGAGAATGTTGATACCCTTTGGGATCACTAAGTTGAGATCAGCATTATCAATGGATCAAGATCTGTTTTCTGCCCTGCTTGTTAGTAATAGTTGAGCAATGCCTTGCTTCTTGGCCTCCAGTTGTATGACTCAATTCCTGTTGTTTGGGAAGACAGCTGAGACTCTGTGCAGGTGGCCTATGCGCTATGCCTCCTGTGGTCGGTGCTGGCCAAAGGGGTACACTGAGACCACTACACTTATACAGCCTTGGGTTGGGATCAGTGAGATCGTTCTAGGTCAGGCTTTTTCCCTGGGGCTTGGCACAAAACAAAAACAAAAACAGCGTTGGCTCAAAACACTCTTCCCACAAAAGGCCACTTTTCAAAATTTTCGAAGTTCAGGAATGAAAAGAAGGTGAAACGAGTGGGTTTCAGTACTCTTCCAAGAGGTCTGATAGAAAGGGGTGGAGGGTTGCGCCTTAAGACTTCCTGCGTGGCTCTCGGGTAACGGAGCAGGGTAGATCTGACCAGTCGGCACAGCCCCAGGCTGGTTAGAGTTAAGAAAAGGTACAGCTGCAGAGGCTCTCCTAGAAGTGGGCTATTGGGACAGTCAGAGTAAGCAGCTCATCTCTGGCATTGGAAGAGATCTTTGTCTAGTGTCAGGAGTGAGGGGTGGGGGCTTGGCGTGCTGAGGGACCTCAACCCAACAGTAGTGACCTTTTGGCAAGCTTTTCAGAGCCTTTCATTGATTACCAGTCATTGTTTCTGACAGGAAAAAGCAGGAGGAGTCACTTCCTTGTCATTCAGTGCTGGTGTTGGCTTCTGGATAATTGCTCACATGTTGCGGGTACTTAATTTGTCTGCGAGGAGCATCTGTGTTTTGACAAATAAATTTTACAACCTTATTTTTCCATACCAATGCCAGGTTTACACTGATCAAAATACACACAGAGTTATTTGTATACAAAATCTCTTTCCTAATTAGTTAATTAGTATATCAAATTTGTATGGCTGTTTATCATGTTTCCAACACTAGGTTTTTGAAAAATTCAGACAACATATAAGATACAGTTTCTATCCTCAAGGAATGTATAATTCGAGAGAGAAAATTAGCATTCAACAAATAAGCAAGAAATGAGTGATGAAATATGATGCTGATTGGAAGTATAACTCAAATTCAGGGAAAAAAAAAAAAGAAAGGAGCCCAGTACAGGTTAGAATAAGAGGCTATTGCAGGAAGATAAGACTCAAGATAGGTCTTCAGGATGGAAAAATTTTAGAAGAGGATAAAAGAAGAACAGCTTTCCTGGCCTGAGGAATCACATGAGCCAAGGCACAGAGGCAGGAAATCAACACTATGTCCTTGGGGACATCCGGGAGAGACTGTGACAGGAACGAGGAGGGCAGGTTACATGGGAAATAAATTTGGGTAGTTAAGGCAGAGCCCTGTTTCTGTTGCCTCAAAGGTCAGTCAGTTTGAACTCAATATTACAGACCACCGCTGTTCAATAATAATGCCACATATGTAATTTAAAACTTTCTATGCCACACTAAAAAAATAAAAAGAAATGGGTGAAGTTCATTTTAATAATATATTTTCCCTAACCCAATATGTCTAAAATATTACCATTTTGACATGTAATCAATATTAAAAATGTTTTATACTGCACCAGTTGTTAAATTTAAATTAAGGAAAAATTTAGTTCCTCCATTGCATGGACCACAATTCAAGTGTTCAATAGCCACATGTGTCTAGTATTGGACAACATAGCTTTGGACAATTGTGAGATGATTTAGCAGCTGAATAATAAGCCAAAGATACATGGTATCTTAGGGAGGATTTGTCGTCAGTGAATTGAAGGGTGTGATGATTGTGGGAGAAGAGAGAAGTTAGATCTGGAATGAGTTTCATGTGGGTACTAGAATGGTAGTAGTGGGGCGTTAAGAGGATGGGGCAAATCTGAGAGATGCTTCAAGAAATAATTGGCGTGCCTTGATGACTGTTTGGTAATGAGAAAGGAAAAAAAATTCGAGAGTAGTAGCCAGCTTCCAAACAGTTCTCAATGATCCCAGCCGCCTATTCATACCCTGGTGTAGTCCCCTCCCACGCTGTACCGGGTGTGGTACGCGTGACCAATAGAATGAGGCGGTGGTGATGCTCCATCACTTCCAAGATTAGGTTATAAAAGATACTATGGCTTCTGTTTTGGTGGTTCTCTCTCTTGGATCACGCACCCTGGAGAAATGGAGCTGCTACACTGTGAGCAGCCCTCTTGAGAGGACCATGTGGCGAGGAACTGAAGCTTGCCAACGAGCCCATGAGTGAGTTTGGAAGGGGGTCCTCCTGCCTTGGTTGAGCATTCAGATGACTATAGTCCCAGTGAACACCATGACTGCAACCTCAGGAGAGACTCTGAGCCAGAACCACTTCTCAGCCTCTCTCTGATTCCTGAGTCTCAGAATCTGAGAGAGATAATAAATGTTTATTATTTTAAGTTGCTGAATCTTGGGGCAATTTGTAACAGCATTAGATAATGACTACATCAAACAACAATAAAAAGATGACCTAATTTAAAATGGGCAAAAGAATTGAATAGCCACTTTACCAAAGAAGATAATAAGCATACAAAAAAGTGTTCAATATCATTAGACACCAGGGAAATGCAAATTAAAACCACAGTGAGACACACATCAACAGGCTAAAATTAAAGATAGACAGCACAAAATGTTGATGAGGATGTGGAGCCCAAGATTTGAATCTTGGGCTGTTTAACAGGAAAGCTCAGCGTACAGACCTATCTTGAGTCTTATCTTCCTGCAATAGCCTCTTATTCTAACCTGTACTGGGCTCCTTTCTTTTTTTTTTTTCCCTGAATTTGAGTTATACTTCCAATCAGCATCATATTTCATCACTCATTTCTTGCTTATTTGTTGAATGCTAATTTTCTCTCTCGAATTATACATTCCTTGAGGATAGAAACTGTATCTTATATGTTGTCTGAATTTTTCAAAAACCTAGTGTTGGAAACATGATAAACAGCCATACAAATTTGATATACTAATTAACTAATTAGGAAAGAGATTTTGTATACAAATAACTCTGTGTGTATTTTGATCAGTGTAAATTATAATTGAGATCTAGTTCACATACCATACAGTTCACCCATTTAAAGTATACAATTCAATGGCAATCATCACCACAGTACATTTAAAAATATTTTTATTACTCCAGAAAGAAACCCAGTACCTCTTAGCTGATACCCTCCAATTATTCTACCAACCCTTCTGACCCCTAGGCTACTTTCTGTCTCTATATATTAGCTCATATTAATGAAGTTAGCATGTGGTCTTTTGTGCTTGGTTTCTTTCACTTACCATAGCGTTTTCAAGGTTCATCTATGTTGTAGCATGTTTAGTTTTTGTTCATTTTTTCATTGTCTAATATTTCATTATATGGATATATCACTTTTTTTTAAAAAAAGATCTTATTTATTTATTTGAGAGAGAGAGAGAGAGAGAGAGAGAGAGAGCACAAGCAGGGGGAGGGGCAGAGGAAGAGGGAGAAGCAGACTCCCCACTAAGCAGGGAGCCCGATACGGGACTCAATCCCAGGACCCTGGGATCATGACCTGAGCTGAAGGAATATGCTTCACCGCCTGAGCCACCCAGGCACCCTGGATATATCACTTTTTAAATTATTTTTTTATTTTTTAAAAAAATATTTATTTGAGAGAGAGAGTGCGTGCAGGAGCAGGGTGAGGGGCAAAGGGAGAAGCAGGCTCTCCGCTGAGCAGGGAGCCAGACGTGGGGCTGGATCCTGGGACTCCAGGACCATGACCTGAGCCGAAGGCAGATGTTAACCAACTGAGCCATCTAGACACCCCAGATATATCACTTTTTAAAAATTCATCAGTTGATACACATTTGAGTTGTTTCCACTTTTTGGTTATTATGAGTAGCTATAAACATTTGTGTGGACTACTTTCATTTCTTTTGGGTATATACATAGGAGTGGAATTATTAGGTCCTATGGTAACTCTATATTTAACCAATTGAGGGATTGCTAGATTTTTTCCAAAATGGCCATAAAATTTTACATTCCCACCAGCAGTGTATGAAGATTCCTATTTCTCTACATCTTCACCAACACTTCCTATTTTCTGCCTTTTTGATTATAACCATCTTAGTGGGTATGAAGTCATATCTCATTATGGTTTTGATTTTCACTTCCTTGATGGCTAATCATGTTGGGGATTTTTTCACATGATTATTGATGATTTGTAGATCTTCTTTGGAGAATTGTCTATTCAGATCCATTGCCCACTTTGAAATGGAATGATTTTTTAAAATTATTATTGAGTTGTAATAGTTCTAGGTACAAAATCCTTATTAAATATATCATTTGCAAATTTTTTTCCTATTCCGTGGGTTGTCTGCAACTAGAATTCTTAGTCCAAAATGATATGAACACTTTTGAAAAACATCTTGGGTTATGTAATTTGCCCAAGGTCACTAAACTATTAGCATGCTAGGGACAGGACAGGACCGACTACATAATTTGTAGACCTGTCTATAGCAAAAAGAAAATGTGGGACACCTTGTTAAAAAATTGTTAAAAGTAGAACAGGGCCCTTGTAAGCATGGGGCCCTGTGAGTCGCAGGTTCCATGCACATGAAGCTACGGGAACAGGGAAGATTTGAATCTTGGGCTGTTTAACAGGAAAGCTCATGCTTTCCAATAAACCATGCTGGGTTGAATGATCCGTTCATTTTTTGGGCACGCTGAATGAGACATGATGGCAATGTCAGATGCTGATGTCAGATATTGATGTTCCAGAGCTGGTTAAAAACTGAATTATAGGTCAGTAGTTCCTTCTCTGATGCCTGTTTGTCTTCTGTTTAGTGGGCATTTGGTAATTATATTTGACCTAAGTTAGAAAAGTAATTTTTCATCAAAGTCTTGATAGTATCTTCTTAAATGTTAACTTGCTAAGACTAATTCCTTTTACTTCCCTCCCTCTGAAATTCTTCACTGAATTCCTTTTTTCTGACAAATGTGTCAATACTTTAGTGGTGATGGAATGTTTGCTGCTGGACATCTGGGTGTATCTGGATACAGAGAAACATTCTTCTGAATCGACTCCTCATGGATAAGATAAATCTTGATTTAAGAGTAAGCTACGTTTGGAATATAATTATGCTTTCACTGATAACAGTAACTTTCAGTTTTGTTGGTAAAGATTTATTTATTTATTTGAGAGAGGGGGAGGGGCAGAGGGAGAATCTCAAGCGGACTCCCTACTGAGAGGGGAGCCCAAGATAAGGCTCGATCGACCATCCTGATCCCAGCCAAAACCAAGAGTCTGATGCTTAATCTACTGAGCCACGCAGGAAACCCCCTAGAGAACAATTTCTTTTCTCCTCTTCAGCCGGCTTCGGCTCCCTACCGCTCCATCAGCCCTGCCCCACCTCGCCCTCCGCCTTCGCCTCAGCCCCGCCCCCCAGCCAAGCCCCAGCCCATCCTCTCCACTCGCCCTCAATCCATTTCCTCCCGCAGCGGTTCTCGCCCCGCCCCTCAGCGTCGCGCCGCTGAAAAACATCCCGTCTAGGGCCTCTCTGGCCGCCTGGAGGACTTGTCATCAGTGTCCGGCGGCGCTGGGAGGAGCAGGGCGGCTGTGGGTGGGTCTGACGTGAGGCTACACGAGATTCTCCTGCGCGCCGCTTTCTACTACTTTCGGCTCGCGGGTGTCTTTGCCATGGGGCTGCAGCAGATGTGGAGGCTCGTGTGGAGGTGAGTGAGCGAGCTGTCTAGCGCAGGCTCCTGGGCTGCCCTCGCCGAGGTTGCAGAGGGTCGTGCGCCGGTGGGGACGGTCTGGCCTCGAAGTTTCTAGTGACGCTTGGAGACGCCCCTCTTAGAGCTGAGCCCGGCCCCTCTCTGTGTCTCGCTCTGTGTTTAGCACCTTTGCAGCATCCCCTTCGTTTTCTGCCCCTCTGGCTCTTATTTAGCCTTGACCCCCCCCCCCCCACTACTTTATGTACTTTTGAGCCCCATTTCCTTTCTTCAAAGCTGAGTATAGTTTGGGGGACAGGCAGGGTTTCAACGTGGAGGAATTTTTGTTGTTGTTGTTAAAGATTTTTTATTTATTTGAGAGAAAGAGAGCACAAGAGGGGGGAGGGTCAGAGGGAGAAGCCGACTCCCCGCTGAACGGGCAGCCCGATTCGGGGCTCGATCCAGGGACTCCAGGATCATGACCTGAGCCGAAGGCAGTTGCTTAACCAACTGAGCCACCCAGGCGCCCTCAACATGGAGGAATTTTGTGGCATGTTTTGTGCAGCTAACAAATGCTCCTACTTTGGCAGTTGTTGCACCTGCGCTCGTGGTGTGACTTTATTGTTCAGTTCTGTCGGATGGCTCCAGCCTTAGTCCAGGTGTGTGGAACTTTCAGGCTAGTGTTGTGGACACATAACGTGGCTTGGTGGAGTATGTGTGCAAACATCGTGTTTAACTTTTGAAAGTGCTGCTGAATGCTGCTTGAGCTCTGCAAAGGACATCTGGTAGTAATGAGTTTAGGAAGTTAGGCTGCGTTAGTCTTGAGGCCTACTGCCTGCCCATGTGTATTCAGGTGGCAGCTGTGACCACTTGAAGGGAGAACCATGTTATTTACTCCATAACTTCAGTTGCTGAGTTCTTTAGCCTTTAAGTTTGTCTTGGGGGAAAAGGATGGAAATGTTTCTTTGGTTTAAGAAGAATAGTCATTTCTCTAGAGATAAGCTCTGGTTGTTTAACATTGTATCCACAGACCTGGGTCTCAGTCAATGAAGAAAAATGGAAGAGTTGCTTTCCTTCATTTTTTTAATACCTCGAAATTAGCTGTCCCTGTGTCTCTGAACAGCTCAGGGAGAGACGGCAAATACTAAGAAAATCAGCACATGTCATTACTGCTGCTGCTTTTTGAAGTTGTGAGCAAATACCAAGTTATTTGAGAAACAAATTGGGAAGACCTGCTAACAAAATTAACTGACTTGGGAAAAAATGTGTCATCCCCAGAATTCAGGCTGGCTTTATTCCACCCCTCATCTCATGGTGCAGACTGATTAGGCGAGTCCTGGACCAGTTTAGGGGTTTGATGAGGGATGCCTTTTCCAGGGCTTTGGAGTGGGTATTGCCCTAGCAAAGGAGAGACCTGAGGCCAGTGTCACCTAGTCTACAATAGCCTAACCCACAAGTGTATTAAGGAATAGGGTGCCACAGAGTGTTTTGGGGAGGAAATAAGGCCTCTGTGCTGTGGTTGACACTGTTGGGCAGTTCCTCTTGAACTCTGGTCTCCCTTGGCTCTCTGGCACTGTCTTTCCCATGTACCTCTCCACTAATTCTTGTCTTGTCATGGTGCCAGTACAGACCCTGGGCATTTTGGGGGGGAGTTCCCAAATAAAGTACCTCTCTGAAGAGAACTCTCAAATTTGTATGTCTAACCTTGATTTATCATAAATGCTAGTGCAAGTCACAACCACCTGAATGTCTCGTTTGCACCTCGAGTGTTAATTTGCACATAAGTGTAACCCATACTCATCTGCACTTTCAACTTCTTGGAACTATTATTCTTCTAGATTTTTAAAGTTATCTAAGTTCTTCCGTACTCCCAATCCTTATCTCTTCGTGCTGATTCGAATTTGAACAATCCTCTCAAATTTTTCAGTTGTTCATTTTGCAGAAACTTGATGGTGGACTTCTTCCCAATTTGAATAGCTTCTGCATGCGACTGCCAGGTTAATCTTGTTAAAGTTCACTTCAGGGCCTGCCATTCTTCTGCTAAGAAGTTCTTAGAGGTGTCTTCCTACTTATGGAATTAAATAAAAATTTCCCAGCCTGATTTCAAAGATTTGGCCCTAATTTACTTAATGAATTCTATAATACTTAGTGTTATATTCTAGCTTCTGGGAGTTCTAGGCCCTTTTGTTACCTTGTAGCCAACCTGGACTACTCGCTCTTCTTTCTTATTAAGGCCCTTGAAGTCCCAAAAGAAAGACAAGAAACAAATATTTAAACAAAAGTAATACTTAGTTACAAACTCTGATAAGTGTCTTAAAGGAAAAGGACAAGTAGGAGAGATTTAGAAATGAAAGAGAGGGGTCGGGAGGCTCTTCAAAGAGGTTGATCTTATAAGTTGTTAATAGTACTCCTTGCTTTCTCCATCTGCTCTATAGTGGGCTGAACTACACTGTTTTGGTTCTTCTTGAGCTGCCTCTTTTTCTTCTACACAGTTGTCTCCGAAGGCTCAATATTTGATTTCTCTGTTATATTTTTTCTGTGTTAGGAGTCACAGCCCCAAATGCAGAGGCTAAGAAGGAAGCATCTGGTAATGCTGGCTAGACAACAGCAGTGGGGACTGGTAGGAAACTTGTGAGCTAGAGAAGGGGGGCTCTGTGTAAAGGAGCCAGTTTCTCAGCCCCAGGCAGGCGTTGTTGCCATTATAGAATGTAGACCCAAGGTTTCTATGACTACTAATTTTTCTGGGAAACTGAATTTTTTGGTGAAGTCTTTTGATTTTAAATGTCTGGTTTTAAAACACTGCTGACCAGACAAAACACATTAGTAGACCCAGGCAGCATTCAGGCCACTAATTTTCAGCTGCAGCTTTTTCATTCCTCAAGGACAGCTGAGACTTTCTTATGCCTCAGTGATTATCTGTGCATGTAACTGTGACATAGCTTCAGTTCTGACTTTTCTTTCAAACTCCAGTCTCTCTACTTGCTGTTGAATGTTTCCACTTATGTCAATACAGGCTCAAGAAACTGAAAATGGACTTTATATTTCATTCTACAAACCAGCTAGTTTCCTGGCCAGCTTTTTCAGTACCTATAGTGTCTTAGCTACCCTAGCTTGAACTCTTAGAATTGTTATTAACAAAGTTCTTTTCCTTTTCATTGAGTTTTAACTTCATAATATCTCCTAAAAATCATTCCTTTGTTTCTGCAGCTGCTGTTCATCAGTTCATGCCTGAATTGCTTGGCCTTGGGTTTGATTTTTCTGTTCTGTTCACCTTCTATCTTGCCTACTTCTGCTGTAATCTTCATTAAGCACCATTTTCATTATTTCGTCTTAAACAGTTCCATGAAAAGTTGTTTAATTTTGTAAACTCGTGTGTGATTTATTGGAGAATTGCAGAAATCTCCTAAATGATAATGTTCTCATCCTTCCAAGACAGTTGTTTTTAACTTCAGCATGTATCAGACTCACCTGGAGGGTTTGTTAAACACAGATTTTTGGGCTCACCCCACAGTTTCTAATTCAGTACGTCTGGGGTGGGGCCAACAATTTGCATTTCTGACATGTGCCCCTGGGATGCTGGTGGTGCTGGTCCAGGAGCCACACTTTGAGAACAGCTGCCCCCAAGCAGATAAGTTGACCCTCACCTGAAGGAAGTAAGTCTAAGAAAGTGATTTAGTAAATTAGCAGTAGGTGGAAGGTGCATGTCCTCTTCCCCTCCACCAGATGGCAGTCCTGGAGCCAACAGGAAGGAAAGGGAAGACCTTCAATTCAGAATTATTTGGGGACTCTGAATACTCAAATACATTTTTGAGATGTAAAAGTTAACAGCAGATTTTAAATAACAGTTGAGTAGAAATTGGAACAAATAAAGTTAATATGATTATAGAGAGTCTGGTAAGGAACTTAGTTGTACTTAGGTTTTTCTGTTTTTTAGCAATTGGTCCAGAGCTTTGGGATCTTTAAAATGCTGTGCACGGTGCTGTGCACTTGCATTTGGTAGGTTTACATGAACTTTCTTTGAATGAGCTAAAATTCTATCTCACGAATGAAAGTAGGACTTGAAGCCAGGTCCGTATGTCTCTATGCCATAGGTGGTGCTTGAGCTGTTGGAAAAGACTTGCCAGTCTGGTAGCACTGTCTTTAACCTTGAACTGGCGTTTGGGTACTGGTCTCATTAGGGAATTCTGGGTTATTCTGGATCTAAAGAAATTAGTGCTTAAATTTTTCATTCTTAATTCAATTTTATTTTTGGAAGTTTTTAAGTTCAAAAAAATTTTTAAAAAATGGTGCTTCAGGATAAATATAGCTCAGATTTTAAAAGTCTATATGAAATCCCTATTTAGAAAATACCCCAAATAAGCTAGTATCTGTCACTTCAGTTTAATTTTTATAAAATATTGATTTTAATGACAGCTTGTTTGTGCTTTGGAATCATTTGGGGGAGCTTCAAACAAAATACTTATGCCTGTGTCCCACCTCCAGAGTTTGGGTTAACTGGTCTTGGGTGTGACCTGGGCTTTGGAATGTTTATTAGAGTTTCCAGGTGATTCTAATGTGCAGACAAGTTATGGAATTACTGGGCTAGAATAAGAATATTTTACTTGTGGTAAGACAAATTCAAAATATGCTAGTCTAGAAATGTGAAGTGTGGCTGATTTAAACAAATCAGCGATTTCCCTTTTTTGGGGGGGTAGTAGTAATCAATTTAAATGAAATATAAGAGGAAAGTAAGACTCCTGGAAAGATGTATTATAAATATTTTTATAAATTCAATCACTTAAAATGTAGCTACAATGGTGACAATGGGCATATTACTTTTTTTTCATGGCTCAGCTAAACAGTTGTCCCTCAACTCTCAAAGTATCCTTGAAAAATTAGTAAATTGGTGATTTATGAGTTCCCTTTGATAGTATATGTATCTATACATGTGCACGGTCCTTAATCAGCCTGCTGCTGCTACAGATTCCACCTTTGACTTGACTTCATACATCTCAACTTTCACTTGTTTAGCATGCATCCCAGTATATCTTAATAACACTATTTTATATGCATCTCTCTTCACTATACTTTGAGTTGCTTGAAGGCAAGAGCAATATCTTTTGGGGGACTTTTTAAAAAGGCCTGAATCGTAGGGGCACCTGGGTGGCTTAGTTAAGCGTCTGCCTTTGGCTCAGGTCATTATCCCAGGGTCCTGGGATCAAGCCCTGCAATGGGCTCCCTGCTCAGTGGGGAGCCTGCTTCTCCCTCTCTTACTCCCTCTGCTTGTGCTCACGCTCTTTCTCTCTGTCAAATAAAATCTTAAAAAAAAGCCCGGAGCATAAAAATACAATTTGATGAATTTTCACAAACCGAACGTATCCATTTCACTGGCACCTGGATCAAGAAAAAAATGATAGTACCAGCATCTCAGAGGCCCTCCTCATGCCCCTTCTAGTCACTGCCCACCCTCATGCTGCTTTTACTTATTTAATTGTAATGTACATGAAGTACTGAAATGTACTATTCTGAAGTCTGTAGCTCAGTTAACTTTTGCATATGTATACAGTCCTGTAACCATCATCTGGATAGAGATAATTTCTGCCACTCCAGATTTCCTCCTGCCCGCCCCCCCAACTTCCCCCATCCTCCACCATTTTGACTTCTATTATTACCGATCACTTTTGCCAAACTGTGTCTTAAGCTTTGTATGCCTAGCCTAACAAAACTTAGAAGTGTGTTATGTTTATTTTATAGCTTGCTTTCTTTTTGTAATTTCTATCATGACTACTTTCCATATCATAAGTATTATTTATATATTTTTAAATAAATATTTTTATTGGCTTTGTATTGGTTTTGTATAGATGACCGTTTATAAAATATTACTAGAGGCGACTGGACCAAGTTGCTGCCTGCACCCTTTGCCTCCCCCATCCCCAACCCCACCAAGGTCAATAAAAAGGAACTCAACTTCAACGACAGTGGAGCCCATGAGACCTCAGAAAAATAACAGCAAGGAGCAGTTGAATACATTAATGAAGTACAGAAGGCAGTAGACTTGAACAAGCCAATGAGATTTTGCAAGTAGAATAGACACTGCTGACCACTTTTTTCAGAAGAGGTTGGAATTGATTGTCCAAATCCTACATTTTTGGGTTAACATTTGTCACTCATCCACAAGTGTCTGCACTGCATTATTTGACAAGAGTTGAAGTGACAGAATTTGAAGGTATTAAATCAGGTTACAGAATAGATCTTTATTTTGATGGAAAACCTTACTTTGAAAATAAAGTTCTTTCCAAAGAATTTCATCCAAGTGAGAGTGGTGATCCATCTTCAAAGTCCACTGAAATCAAATGGAAATCTAGAAAGCACCTGACAAAATGTTCAAGTTAAATGCAGAATAAAGCCAGCAGGAAGAGAGAGCATGAGAGACCCAGAGAGCTCTTTCTCTGGTTTACTGATGATTCTGATGGAGGTGCAGATGAGTTCAGGAGAGGTCATCAAAGATGATACTTGGCCAAATCCATTATAGTGCTACTTGGTTCTTGACATGATGATGAAGGAGATGAACATGATGATGAGTGGGAGGAAGGAGAGGAGGATGAAGGAGAAAGGAATAATGGAACTCTAATGGATTCTAACCTTTTTAAATTTTCTCCAGGCCCCTGGAGCAAGTTACAGTCTTCCCAACTCCCCCACCTCTTGTGTTCGGTTGCTCTGTTTTTTTTGAGGTCCCTTCTCCTACCTTGGTTTTCAATTTATTTTTTGGGGAAATACCTTGAACAGAATACAGTGGGAAAAGAATCTCTACCCTTTTTTGTTCCAAATTCATTTTTTTTGTAATACCTTTTAGAAGAGGCTAGAACAAAAGGAAATATGGTATTTATACATTGAGACATGACTACCAACATTACTGTGTTCATTGTATTCTACATTTATTTCAGGTTTAATTCATTCAAAAGAACTGATATCATACTGCAACATTTGGTAAGTTTGGATTTTGTTTTGTTGGCATTGTTAGATTATGATGTGCAAGGTAAAATGTCATTGTTAGGGAAGTAGAGGAATACTGGCAGATTTTGTTGCCCTTCATGCACCATGGTTCCCAATTTTATAGGTCAAGACTTGACACATAACTAGGAGATGGTATAAGGTTATGAATAAGAGTGTGGACCTTCAAGTCAGAATGCTTGGGTTTAAATAATGGGTCCACTACTTAATCTTGGGTAGATTACCTCATCTCTCTCAGCTTCCTTTTAGACATGATAAGATGGGGATAATAGTATCTATCTTAGAATGCTTGTGAATAATACATATTTCATTTAAAAATCTAGCACCAGTGCTTGGCATGTAATCATTTTATACTTCCTAGCTACTATTGTACTTATAATATTCTTCCAAAGCTTAGATGCCTTTAGTACCCTTTCAGAGCTTAGATGTTTTTAGTTTACCATTTTGAGAGGAAGAAATAATTTTTATTCATTTTTGTATCTCTGTGCTATGGACTGAATCTTTGTATCACCCCAGAATTCATATGTTGAAATCTAATTCCCAATGTGATGGTATTTGGAGGTGGGGGCCTTTAGGAGATGATTAGGTCAGGAGGGTGCTGTTCTGATGAAAGGGATCAGTGACCCCATATATAAGAGAGACTCCAGAGAGCTTTCTCACCTGTTTTGCCTTGTGAGGGAGGACACAGTGAGAAGACAGCCTTCTGTGAACCAGGAAGAGGGACTTCATGAGGCACTGAATTAGCAGGTGCCCTGGACTTCCCAGCCTCTAGAATTGTGAAAAGTGTTGTATAAGCCACCCAGTCTGTGATATTTTTCTTATAGCAGCCTAGATGGACTAAAATACTCTTGTGAGGCCTGACAGGTACCTTGCACATAAAAATAAGTTACTCTGATTTGCGCTTACTGTACGCCAGGTGCTCTTCCAAGTACTTGGTATGTATTAGCTCGGTTGATTCTCATTATGGTCCTATAGAGTAGATGCTACAGATCTTTTTTCTACAGTTCTGAAATCTCAAACTCAAAAGTTTGTGGTTAGTTTGTGATAAATGCATTTTGTGACAAAAATCTGACTTGAACGTACTTGAAGCTCTTTTTTCTTCATCCTAACAAGTGCATATGTTCATAGTTTGATGCAGAAGTGTTAAAGCGTTTTATTGTAGTGTGCTGACTAGATTCCACTGGGGATTTTTTTTTTAATAGTATTAATATGTATTGTGTTACCTTTCCAAAATCTAGAAAATTTTCTGGATTTCAAACCACATCTTGACCCAAGGGTTTTTGGTAAGGGATTATGGCCTTACCCCTATTTAATGGGTCAGAAGTTGAGGGTCAGCGAGGCTATGAAATATGCCTCAATGTCATGCAGCTGGTAAATAGGACGTGGGATTTGAATCCAGTCCGGCTCCATAGACTTTCCTGCCGTGCTGTATAGCCTGAGGCAGAGTGGGTGTTAAGTAGCTATTGCAGAATGTGTCTCAAGCCTAAGTGCAGATGAGCAAATGAAGACTGCAATCACCCTTCCTACCCTTAATTATTTTAGTACATTCACATGGGATCTGAGGAGTTTCCTGGAGAAAGAACATGAAACAATGTTGCCGATTCATGTTTACACATATGTCCACAGGTAGAATAGAAAGATAAGACAGAATCCAGTTCACCTGGACTATGGTTACCTAAGGCATCAACTATATTGAGGGAAGGAAGGTAAGCTGAACTTTCATCAGGGTCTGAGGGCTGAATCGTCTTGTTCCCAGTGTTGGCTTTTAGATGCACTTGAGATAGGCTGTTTCCCAAGCAGTCCTTCTGTGACCCTGATGTCTGCGTCTCTATGACTCTAAAATCTGTTTTCTGTTGTATAATATGCTTATTCTAGGTGGCAAGAATGGTGACACAGGAGAATGGCGGTTACATTCAGGGCTTGCTGAGTATCCATTATAAGGAGTGCTATGCAATGGTGGGCCTGGAGAGTTGACCCAGGATTGGATGTGGAGAGACTTGAAGCCCGTGCCAAATAACTTGGATGTTTTTGAAGTTGATAGCGAGTCGTAGACCATTTTTGAATGACAGGGACAAGATTAAAATTGTGTTATAGCAAAATTTCTCTGATGGCAATGTGAAGGATAGACCATTGGCAGAGGTTCTGGAAATCTGCCAGGAAGGAAAATTGTAATAATCCTGCATGGCTACAATATAGGACTAGAATGGAATGGATAGATAAGAGAGTCATTTTAGAAATAGATTCTCTGGTACTTGGTAACTGCCTCAAATTGTTGGCAGAGAGGGGAGGAGAACAAGTAGGAATCAGATAGCACCAACATTTTGAGTTTGATTGAGAAAATGGTGATGCCGTAACCTTTTATAGGGAACAGAGGACGAGAGACAGATTTGTTGGGGAGAAATTTGTTGGTAAATTGGTTTTTACCAAATTGAGCATGGGGCACATGTAGTTACTCCTGTAATTCTAGTAGGCAGTTGGAAATAGGGGCCTGGGCTTCTGGAGAAGTAAAGATAGAGATGAAGGTTTGAGCCAGCAGCTTAGAGGTAATAATTGAAGATACAAAGTAGAAGGTATCACAAAAGTTGAAAGAATAGAGCACAGCTCTCTAAAGTATTGCCATGTGGAGGAATTTACTGACCCAGTTTGAAGTCAGGAAGGATTGAGTGAAGCTTGAGTAATCAGCATTTATTAAATGTTGTTTGACACTAAGAATCTTGTGCTTTGGTGTCCTATTTGGGTTACAGTGATTTAAATTTAATGGCATTCAACATTAGCTGGAAATTCATGTAAATCTTAGGAGTGGGAAGGATATGTGATTGGATAAAGAGGAAAGTCACAGGTCAAAAGAAATCATGTTCTGCTTAAGGTAGGATTTTTTGGGGGTCTGTCTTTGGGTTGCAACCTTGTTTGATGGCAGCGGATGTTACAGATAACGAAAGGTGTATACTTAAGATTGGGATTTGGGTATCGACAATGTGCAGCTTGCTTTAGGCTTATGTTATAGCAGGACTGCATCACTAGAATGATGGATTGTTCATTCAGCTTATTAAACATTTTTGGGATACCTGCTGTGTACCAGGTATTGGATTTTCCTCAAAGGAAAGGTTCATTTCTCACAATGTTTATGAAGGCTCTAAAGTGTTTTCCAAAATGCAGCCTGCTAAATACAAATCCCAAGAGGTAAATATTCCATGAAAAAAAAAAAGTTTAATCAAATAAGAAAACTGCTCATTGTATTTTAAAAGTTTACGTTTAATATTTGCATGTTAAATACAAAAAAAATGTCTTACAGGAAAGAAACTTATTTACGTTGGTTTAAGTTTTTTCCCCAAGCTGATTTGACCATGAGTCATTTTATCCTTCTACATAGCAGCGGTAATCATCCTTTTTCACACTTTGGGAAATGTTGCTACTATGGATTTTGCCAGAATAGTTCCATGTTCTAGCAGAGTAGTTACTCTAAAGTTGTGTGTGTTTTAGGGATTTTATTTTGGCAGACTTCATGTATTCAGTTCAGCAGAGCTGTGTGTTGATGGTGTTCATTCATTTTAGCAAGTTTCCTTCATTTCTCTTTTGAATAGATGTAAATAATGGGTCACTCAGGCCTTAGAGGAGTGGAAAAAGTTCTGTGGAGTGGGTTAAAGTGGGTGAGATGATATCATTTGAAGAAGATAATTGGGAGAATCAGTTTAGGGGCTATAATGGTTAGAGCATTAGTTCTAGAATGAGATAAACCTAGGTTTGAATCTTGGTCCTGCCCCAAAGCTGTGTGATTCCAGGCAAGTGATCTAACTTCTGTGGGCCTCAATTTCCTTATCTGTGGAAGGGAGTTCCTGGTATATAACTCATTAGGGGGGTTTTGAGGATTAAGTGAAGAGTTTAGTCAAGTGATTAGCATAATGTCCATGGAAAACTTAAATAGCAAGTTGAAAATAAGGAACAGCTTTTGCTGATTGCCTAAGAAAATATTTGAAAATAAAAGTAAATGTGAACCTGTTGTCTTTTCTGGATGAACAATAAAGATTTAAGGAAGTTCTAATTCCCACCTTAAATTGCTTTTCCTCCTTTAAAATAGCTCTGGCAAGAAGCATTTCTTCTTTCCCTTCTCCGTTCCCCTTTATCCCTTCTGTCTCCCCCTTCTCCCTGCCCCCCAACTTTGGGTTATACGAGAATTTCATTTCTGACTCTAGTCTCTGTAATCTTCCCTAATATGATAAATTTTTCTCCATAGGAACCTTTTCTAGGTTTTAGTTAAAAATCTGCGATATTTTTGGAAAAGGGATTTAATTTTTTTCTGCAGAATTAACATAAATTATGCTAATACTGGAAAGTTCATTTTTTTTTCTTCTATCCTTTTGTTTGAATGATTTTGATTAATGCATTAATAGTTGTTTTCAGGTTTTGAGAAGGCCATGAATTTTTTCAGGTAGGAAAAAAAATCCTTTTATTTGTTCATTTACATCATTCCAGTGGCATTACCAGGAGATTCTGGAATGTTCTTTGCTCAAAGTCTGACCCTCTGTAAATGTCCTGCAAAAACACTTGGAGATCCATGCTTAAAAATATTCCTGCATCATTGTAATAGTAAAAATTGAAAATTACTCAATGTTTATCAGTAGGGGGACTGATTAAATTGATACGTAAGAATGCACAGCTGTAAAAAATAGGTAGCATGCATGTGCAATCAGCAAAATCCTGGGAAATTTTATAGGTTAAGTGGCCTGTTGTTTTCAACAAATTGTAAGGAAAAGAGAGGGGTGAAGGGAGAACTTGTAGATTAAAAGACTTGAAAAACAGGGATTCTTGGGTGGCTCAGTTGGTTAAGTGTCTGACTCTTGATTTTTGTCTCAGGGCACGATCTCAGGGTTATTGAGCTCAAGCCCTGCATTTGGCTCAATGCTGGGCATGGAGCCTGCTTAAGATTCTCTCTCTCCCTCTCCCCCTCACCCATTTCCCTCTCTTAAAAAAAAAAAAGAAAAGTTGAAAAATATATCCGTTAAAAAAACAGATGGTATGTTTTTGCATGTACACTTTGTGTTTACTGTAAAAACCAGGATAGTTATATTTTTATAGAGAGGGAGAGGGCTGTGGCTGGGATGGGGCAGGTGGAGGGCCAAGGGCTTTTGGGGCTGGCTGGACAACATTGGGTTTGGGATTTGATTTTTTTACCCCAATTACAAACTAATAGTTAGCCTTTCACTATTTTATGGATGCTGGCAGAAGATGTAAAACTCTTGAGTTAGAGACCAAGGATTTTGTTATTAGTGGCACATGGGGCAGCGTTGAGCATCATGTTTGTATTGGTTTTCCCTTGCTCCCCACATTCCACCGGGGGTGACAACATGGAAGGCCCAGATGAATGCTTGCATATGCAGCGGATTGCATTACAGGACAGCAATATTGAATATGGGGAACCTGCTGGTTTGTAGCAGTCTGTAAGCAAGCCTGCTCTCCTGTCCCAGAGGGAGACATCATCTTTTCTTTAAAGTTGCGGCAAATACAACCCTGAAAATGACCCAGGCAAAGAGAGAGGTCAGGCCCTTGGGTTCATGACATATATAGCATTAAAGTACAAGGAAACCTCAGGGCCCATGGCAGATAGCTTCTTCTAACAGCCAAGTTAGAAATAGGGTCATTGCAGACATAAATAGTAAAATGAGGTCATACTGGAGTAGGGATTACTGGACTAATCCAATATGACCATTGTCCTTATATAAAGGGAAAATTTGGAGATTGGTATACTGGGAGAATGCCATGTGAAGAGTGGAATTAGGCTGCTACAAGTCCAGGAACTATCAGAAGCTAGGAGACCAGCCTGGAACAGATCCTTCCCCTAACCATCTTTAGAGGAAATATGGTCCTGCTGATGCCTTGATCTCAGACTTGTAGTCTCCAGACTGTGAGACAGTAACTCTGTTGTTGAAGTCACTTAGTTTGTGGTACTTTGTTACAACAGCTCTAGCAAATGAATACAATTCCCATGGTATGTTTGTCAAAATTAAGAACACTGTTATATTATTATTAACTTTAAACTTTATTTGGATTTCACCAATTTTTCCCTTAATTTTCTGTTCCAGGATCCAATCCAGAATACCATATTGAATTTCTTTGTCATGTCTCCTTAGTCTTTTCTGGTCTGTGACAGTTTCTGAGTCTTACTTTTTATGACCTTGAATGTTTGGGGGGGGGGGGTAGTATTAGCCAGCTAGCCTATAGAATATCCTCTAATCTGGGCTGTGTCTGGTGTTTTTGTTTTGTTTTTAATAATTAGACTGCAGTTAAAAGTTTTTTTGGAGAGCATATCACAAAGGAAAAGCCCCTGTCTCATCACAGTGTAACAGACAGTATCTGTGGGTTTTGATGAATGTATCTGGGATGCATGACAGTCACATAACATAGCTGGTGATGCTGACCTTTATCACTTGGTTAAAGATGTGTTTGTTGGGTTTCTCCTCACTAAAGTTATTTTCCCCTTTTCACATTTTGTTCTTTGGAAGCAAGTTCAGCCCACACTCAGAGGGTGAGAGGAGTAAGCTCTGCCTACTGGAAGGGGGATTTCTACATATATTATTTAGAAATCTTCTGTAAAGAAGATCATTCTCCATTTATTCAGTTATTTATATCAGAGTGGACTCATTGATATTTTATTCTTTGGGTTATACCCTAGTATCACATTATGTTGTTACTCAGATTCTTCTAGCTTTGGCCATTAGGAATTCCTTCATTTTGGCTCTTGTGTCCTTTTGATACGATCCTATCCTTTTAATATATATGTTTTTAACACCTCCTTCCTTTTTGGTGCTAGAAGGTGTGCTCTGGGCTCCTCATGTTTTTCTTATCTGGAGTCAGCCATTTCTCCAAGGAGCCCTGGTTGTCTTTATTGGAGAAAAGCATTTAGAAATCAAGATCTGAGCTCTGGGAGTGCTCTTTGATACTGGGGGAGAGAGCTAGGATTATGTATGCACAGCAGAATATATAAACACTGTATACTAACCCATGTATCTATCCATATCTATGGTTGTTTCCCTATTCTGCGTATATATAGATGAGCTAAGCATGAGTTCATGCTGATGACATCCCCAGTCCCACAGGGCAGAGTTCATTATAGCTTCCCTTCTTCCCTTCTTGCCTATCTGTAACTTGCCTCTTACTTGTTTCACCTCAGTGTACATGCAAGGCAGTTTCAGAATTGTTAACCACCCCCCATGAAAAAACGAATCTACCAACTAGAGCACAGTATTGATGGCAGTTCCTTTTGTGTTCAGATGACTGTTTTCCAAAGTCACTTAGGCCAGCTCCCCTGCAGCTACCACCACGATTGCTCAGTGAGGTCATGTCATACATGTGTAATTCAATTAGATTTGTCACAGTCTGCGTTCCGTGTTGGAATCCCCAACATCTTAGCTGTCTTCAGTGTATATAGGCTATACAAAAGAAAAAGGTTTACCTTTTGTGACGTACATGTCTGTGGGTTTTGACAGATGCATAAATCATGCCTCCACCACCCCAAGACCATATAAGCAGTTCCATCACCCTAAAACTTCCCCTGTGCTTCCCCGTAGTCAGCTTCTCCTACCCCCAACCACTGACCTGTGTTATCCCTCTATAGTTTTGTCCTTTATAGAATGTCTTATGAATGGAATCATACAATATATAGATTTTGGGGTTTGGATCCTTTCACTTGACAAAATGTATTTAAGATTCATCTATGTTGTGTGAATTGATAACTTGGTCCTTTTTATCACTGAATGGTATTCCATTTTGGGATAAATTGTCCATTTCTGTGTTGAGGAGCATTTTGGTTGCTTTCAGTTTTTATCAATTATGAGTGAAGCTGCTAAACATTTTTGTACAGGTTTTTGTGTGAACATAAATTTTTAATTCACTTGGGTAAATACGTATGGTGCAACAGCTGGGTTTTATGGTAAAATTTATAAAAATTTGCCAAATTTTCTCCCAAAGTGGTCGTATGATTTTACATTTTCACCAACAAAGAATGAACGTGTCTGTTGTTCTCTATCTTTGGCAGCATGTTATTGCCTGTTTTGGGATTTTAACCATTTTAATGTGTGTAGTGGTATCTCATTGTGGTTTTATTTTGCATTTTGCTAATGATCCTATAATTTTTGAGCATTTCCTGTGTTTGTCATCCTTCTATGTTTGGTGAAGATCCTCAGATTTTTTTTGCCCATTTTAATATTGGGTTGTTTTTCCTACTGGGGCGTGTGTTTTTTTGTTTTGTTTTGTTTTTCAAGAGAGCGGGGGGGGGGGGGGAAGAGTGTGTGAGTCAGTGGTGGGGAGGGACAGAGGGAGAGGAAGAGAGAGAATCTTAAGCAGGCTCCGTGCCCTGCATGGATCCTCACACGGAGCTCAGTCTCCTGACCCTGAGATCACGACTTAGCCAAAATCAAGAGTCGGACGCCTAACTGACTGAGCCACCCAGGTGCCCCCTTTTTACAAAGTTTTAAGAGTTGTTTATATATTCTGGATGCAAGTCCTTTATGAGATACGTGAAAGGCAAGTATTTTCTTCCAATTTCTGGCTTGTCTTTTATTCTCTTAATAGTATCTTTTGCAGAATGGAAGTTTTTAATGTTGATGAAATTCAGTTTATCAGTGTTTTCCTTTTATGGATCATGCTTTTGTTGTTGTATTCCATTAAGCCTTAATGTTTGGAAGGCACTGTGAACCAGAGTTTCAGGGATGTGGCCCTCACAAGTGTTCCTGTCTCTCCTCCAGAGATAGGCTGCTTTTTTCCTCCTTTTCCTTTGCTCCCTGTTTCTTTTCCCCAGTTGTGGTTGGTAAACACTGAAGTCATTGGCAATGTTTTTAAGGTGCTTCTCCCTTGAGATTAAGGCTTTTATTTTGTAGGCTTCCATATCCTTCCCCCACTTAGTGAGGCTCCACCAGAACCCTGGGCTACAGGCTTTGAAGTCCTTCCTCACTCCCCTGTAAATTTAGCCTTTTGTATGGAAGATGAGGGGAAAAGATTTAGCTGTACCTGTTGTTTCTCTACCCCATCCAACACCACACAGAGGTGCCTTCTCCAGTCTTCCCTGGGAGAGCCTGGTTGGGTTCCAGGAGGAAAAGCCAGCCAGAGTGGAAATCCCTGCATGACTGTAACCCCTAGGAGCTTCATACTATTACATTTGCCCACA
The DNA here is from genome assembly GCF_964656455.1 of Halichoerus grypus. Taxonomy (NCBI): domain Eukaryota; kingdom Metazoa; phylum Chordata; class Mammalia; order Carnivora; family Phocidae; genus Halichoerus; species Halichoerus grypus. The sequence continues at coordinate 150,631,143 of NC_135715.1, read as the reverse complement.
CTTGGCCTCTAGCAAGTCATCAAAAATTCTAATTAATCTTCCTGAAAGCTTTTGCCTTCTCCCTGAAGGCACCTGTCACTCTCCAGATTTTATTGCAGCCATTTGCCCTGTCACCTCAGTTCTCTGATTGAGCTTACCAGAAACCATTACTTTGCAGTCTGTTCAGCTTTTTTCTTGTTACAAGGTCAGGATGAGCATCTTTTCAGCTCTCAACATCTCTGAGCTATCTTTTCAGCTCTTAACATTGCTGAGCTGAAACCAAATAATAAAGTTTTAAAGGATTGCCTCTGGCATTGCGTGATAATTTATATAAACTGTTCAGTGAAAATGATCCTGAAACATTTTTTTTTTTCTTTTTGGGCAGGGGGCTGGTAAATCTGACTTGGTTCAAACAGAAATTTAATTAGTATGGAGAGAAAGTTTATTAATACTTGTATTTAACATGTTTATATGATATGAAAACTTTCATCTGTATTTTAAGATTTAGAATGATGTGGGTATCTAAAGTGCAGCTTTTATAGTGTATCATCTGTCTTTTCATATGAGTAAGGGTTAATCCAGGAAATAGAACCACTGTGGGTATTGAAGGAAAGCAGTTGCCTCTTCCTTTGAACACAGCTAGGTATCAAATCATTCCAAACACCCAGGAAGTCCATCTGAAGACTGAAAGAACAAACTGCACAACCAGAGGGAAAAGAGAGGCCACGTAGTGGAAGATAGGAGGTGTGGAGACCTGATTTGGGGGAGAAAAGAATCATGGGTGCTTTGGAGGCGAGGGGGCCCTGATTAGGGAGAGAGGAAAGAGACTGAGTGCGAGTGCAAGTGTGCACACAGGGCACAGGGCATTGCACAAGAAGAGCACTTCCCCAAAACAGAGGGGCTGAAAATCGCAAGTTTTTTTACAAGCAGCAGAGCTCAAAGTCTGAAGTTGTAGAAGTTCGTGCCATCACTGGGGTGGAGCCTGGGGGGTATAGAGGTGCTACGTGGAGAAGGAGGGCAGAGGCGCAGGAGAGGACAGCGTGGTCTGAGGATCCCCTGGGTTGCACTGGGAGACAGTTCCCCTTCTTAGGGTGTATTTGGGAGACATGGCACTGCCTCTCCAGGGACAAACGAGCAGTAGGCGCCATTGAGCTGCCCTGTTCATTAGCATAGGAGTAGAGACAGCTGCTGAGGGCAGCTAACCTGGAGGTCGGCTTTTTGCTGCATTTAACCATAAACTCCAAGCCCCTGTGCATTCATGCAACTGTTCTTCTGGGACAAACTGGCACCAGCCACAGCCCAGTGAGAACCTCACCCAGAGGATCAGCGCACATTGGCGCCATGCTGTGTCCCTAAAACGTGGAGTTTTGAAACCCAGCCAGCATGCTTGAGATAAAACGGAGCACTGGGCCACCGGGTGGGCAGACAGCTTGGACAAAGACAGGGTGAAGGCAGGGATCTGAGGGAAGCCTGGGACAAATGAGGGGAGACTGTTCAGCAGACACTCACAAAAGAGAAAACAGAGGCAGGCATGAGCTCCCTTCTCTGGGGACAAGAGAGCTGGCTGATGTCATTTTTACCCCCCACCCATCAGCACAGACGGGCTTCAGTGAGCAGCACAGTGCCCACAGTGGAGGCTTGAGCCGCATACACCAAGCCTCGCCTCCCTGCGCTGTGCTTTTTTCACTAGGGCAAGTGTGCCTGAGAGAGCAGCAGTGAGCCCCTCACCCAAAAGACCCCCCCCCCTCCCCGCTGCCTCTCACCTGCCAGTCTATTGACCATAGAGTGCTGCAAAGCTTCAGCTCTAGGGGAAATAGGATCTAGCTGCTTTTAAGAAGCAGACCAAAACACATCGAGTTAAAACTTGCCACACAGTGGACTAAGTCCAAATATTCCCCACTGTAGGCAAGGAGAAACTCTGCAGAGGACTGACCTGAAGAAAAGAGCAGTGAAAACACAACAGCAGAGTGCACACAGCATATACCAGAAACCCTTTCTGAAGTGTCAGGCCCTGGGCAGTATATGACCTCTTCTTAATAAAGCCATTACTCTCAGGAGCAGGAAGCGTAACAGGCTTTCCTAACACATACACAGTTACCTAGACAAAATGCCAAGATGGAGGAATTCATCCCAAAAGAAAGAACAAGAAGAGGTCATGGCCAGGGATCTAATAACAGATAAAAGTAATATGCCTGAACCAGAATTTAAAACAACAATCATAAGGATACTAACTGGGTTTGAGAAAACCATAGAAGACTCCAGGGAGTCTCTTACTAAAGAGATAAAAGACCTAAAAACTAGTCAGGCCAATATAAAAAATGCTATAGCCAAGGTGCAAAACTGGATGTAATGACCACAGGATAGAAGAAGCAGAGGAATGAATAAGTGATATAGAAGATAAAATTATGGGAAATAATGAAGCTAAGGGGTGTCTGGGTGGCTCATTTGGTTAAGTGGCTGCCTTTGGCTCAGGTCATGATCTCGGTCCTGGGATCGAGTCCTGTGTTGGGCTCCCTGCTCTGTGGAGAGTCTGCTCCCTCTCCCTCTGCCCTTCCTCTTGCTCGTGTGCACACGTGTTTGTGTGCTCTCTCAAATCTTTAAAAAAAAAAAATGAAGCTTAAGGAAAGAAAAATATTGGATCATGAATGTAGACTTAGGAAACTCAGCGACTCAATAAAGCTTAATAACATTCGTATCATAGGAGTCCCAGAAGAAGAAGAAGAGGGGAAAAAGAGAAGGTTTATTTGAGCAAATTATAGCTGAAAACTTCCCTAATCTGGGGAAGGAAACATATCCAAATCCAGGAGGTACAGAGAACCATCAAAATCAACAAAAGCAGGCCAACACCAAGACATATCGTAGCAAATTTGCAAAATACAGAGATAAGGAAAGAATCCTGAAAACAGCAAGGGAAAAGAAATCCTTAACCTACAGGGGAAGATAGATAATGTGAGCAGCAGATCCCTCCACAGAAATTTGTCAGGCTAGAGGGGAGTAGCATGATATATTCATTGTGCTGAATGGGAAAAATATGCAGCCAAGAATACTTTATTCATCAGGGCTGTCATTCAGAATAGAAGGAGAGGTAGAGTTTCCCAGAAAACAAAAACTAAAAGCATTTGTGACCGCTAAACCAGCCCTGCAAGAAATATTAGAGGGGACTCTCTGAGTGGGAAAGAAAGACCAAAAGCAACAAAGACTAGAAAGGAACAGAGAAAATCTCCAGAAACACCAACTTCACAGGTAATACAATGGCACTAAATTCACATCTATCAATAATCACTCTGAATATAACTGGACTAAATGTTCCAATCAGACATAGGGTATCAGAATGGATAAAAAAATAAGACCCATCTATATGCTGCATACAAGAGACTCATTTTAGACCTAAAGACACCTGCAGATTGAAAGTGAGGGGATGGAAAACCATCTGTCCTGCTAATGGACATCAAAAGAAAGCCAGAGTAGTCATACTTATATCAGACAAACTAGATTTTAAACCAAAGACTATAACAAGAGATGAAGAGCACTGTATCATAATAAAAGGGTGTATCCAACAAGAAGATCTAACGATTGTAAATATTTATGCACCCAACCTGGGAGCAGCCAAATATATAAATCAATTAATTATAAGCATAAGGAAACTCATTGATAATAATGCAATAATAGGGGACTTTAACACCCCACTTACAGCAATGGGTAGATCATCTAAGCAGAAAATCAGCAAGGAAGCAATGGCTTTGGATGACACACTGGACCAGTTGTACCTTACAGATATATTCAGAACATTTCATCCTGAAACAGCAGAATACACATGCTTTTTGCATGCACATGGAACATTCCCTAGAATAGATCACATACTGGGTCACAAATCAGGCCTCAACAAGTTCAAAAAGTGAGATCATATCATGCATACTTTCCAATCACAACACTATGAAACTTGAAGACAACCACAAGAAAAAATTTGGAAGGACCACAAGTACATGAAGGTTAAAGAACATCCTACTAAATAATGAATGGGTTAACCAGAAAATTAAAGAAGAAATAAAAAAAATACATGGAAACAAATGAAAATGAAAACATGATGGTCCAAAATCTTTGGGATGCAGCAAAAGTGATCATAAGAGAGAAGTATATAGCAATACAGGCCCACCTCAAGAAGCAAGAAAAGTCTCAAAGGGGAGCAGAATATACCACCCTTAAAATCTGTCACTTTGGCATGTGAATTATTTTGAGTTGAAGGCAATCAAGATCCAGCAGACTCAGGAAACACTTTTTCCCTCCCTCTCAACTGCCTGAAAGAAATTAGAAAGGAGGATTGTACCAGGAGGATAGCAGGGATACACATAGTATAACTTTTTTATATTTGAGACTTATCTGCATGGCAGAGCAAATATTAAACAAATATTAAACTAAACATTTGCTCTTTTTACCTCCTGGTGAATTGCTTTCCTACCCCTTTGAAGCCTCAGACCCTGTTTCTTTCCTTAGCTCAGGATGGTTTATGAGCCTCAGTTGCTTGGCTGCCTTTGGGTCTCACATCTTTGTGGGGCCCCCTTAAGAAATGAAAATTTTCTACTGTTAATCTGTCTTTATTACAGGGGGGCTCTTAGCTAAGAACCTGGAAGGGTAGAGGGAAAATTATTTTTTCTCCCCTACAGTTTTATGGAATAAAAGGTAATGGGAATAAGATCTTCCACAATACTGACAGAAGGTATGAAAGGGTCTAGAGGAGGAGTTGGAGGGTCAGACCACAAGTGGGTCAGTAGGAACTTGGAAAAAAATCTGAGAAGCCAGGCACTTCCAACTGGTAGAGTCGGACTGGGAAAGAGAAGGTGATAGTGAAGTCTGGGGAAGGCTTTGTCTGCTTGTGGACTTGGTATCCCTTTTGGTCTGGTTTCTTTTGTGATTTTTGTGTATAGTTTTCTTTTACCACTTTCTTTTTTTTTTTTTGGTACCAATAAGGTAAGAAAACAAGTTATATAGCTTAGTACTTTTTTTTTTAACAGATTAAAAAATAGACTTATTGTTATTTCTAAAAGTCAGAACTTAGAGGATGAATAAACACAACAACAGATGTATAAGAACATAAGTAGAAACACTGTTTTACAACAGTGTGTACTGAAACACATTTATGTACTGGAAACTATGAAAAATAGCTCTCTTTAAATGATTTAACATTTGCTCTTCCTTATATACAGTTGAATTTCCAGTGGGAGAACAAAGATGCTCGTGGCTCTCTGGGCCTTCCTTCATGAAAACCCTTCCTTAAAACCTCTGGAGTGCTCCATGAAGCCAGTGTATGGTTTAGCAGGAAATAGGGGCTGCTGTCAGTGCACACGTATATGCATGTTGTCCTGTCTTCCCAACTCCCCCACGCATGTGGGATCATTACAGGGGTTCAGGGGACCCTATAGTCAAACAAGGAAGTCCTCTGGAATAAAGCCTATTAATGAAATTCCCTTCTGGAAATGGCTTGGTACCTTTTAAATCTAATTTATTACTCCTATTTTTTAAAAAAAATATTTAAAATATTGGTTTGAATAGGTAGTAAATATATGTGGTACAAAATTCAAAAAGTTCAAAGGGGCCATACAGCAAAAAGTCTTCCCACCCCTCTCTCATATGTCTGATTTTCATTTCTGGAGGCAACCATTTTAGCAGTGTCTTATGTATCTATCTAGAGATACATTCTATATGTAAATATGTATGTGTCCATGAACAGAGTGAGTGGGTAGCATTGTAAACACACTGTCTTGATTATTCATAGTCCAAGTAGTTCTAGGACTAGGTTCTATTATAAATCAGTTGACTCCATTCATTCAAAAATTAAAAGATTTAATTACTATGTGTATACTTTGTATATACAGTGTATATACTTTTGGTATGTATATTTTGCTTATCTACAGAATCTAAATAATTTTAGAAATCTTTGTTGGAAGTACCTAGTAATCCATTTGATGAGTTACCATTGTGTGAAAGATTTGCATCGATGTACAGGCATATATCATATTATTGTGTTTTGCAGATACTGTGTTTTTTACAAATTGAAGGTTTGTGGCAGCCCTGCATCAGTAGAGCAAATCTATTGATGCTATTTTTCCAACAGCATTTGCTCACTCTGTGTCTCTGTGTCACATTTTGGTAGTTCTCACAGTATTTCACATTTTTTCACTATTGTTTTGGTGAACAATGATCAGTGATCTTTGATGTTACTGTTGTAATTGTTTTGGAGGCACCATGAACCGTGCCCGTATAAGATAGTGAACTTAATCGATAAATGTGTCTGTTCTGACTGCTCCATTGATCTCCTGTTCTTTCATCTCCCCCTCCGTAGGCCTTCCTATTCCCTGAGATACAACAGCATTGAAATTAGGTCAATTAATAATCCCACTGTGGCCTCCAAGTGAAAGGAAGAGTCACATGCCTCACACTTTAAATCAAAAGCTAGACACGATTAAGCTTAGTGAGGAAGGCATGGCAAAAGCCAAGATAGGTCAAAAGCTGGGCCTCTTGCACCAGTTAGTCAAGTTGTGAATGCAAAGGAAAAGTTCTTGAAGGAAATTAAAAGTGCTACTCCAGTGAACACATGAGTAAGAAAGTGAAATAGTCTTTCGCTGATACGGAGAAAGTTTTAGTTGGGATAGATCAAACCAGCTACAATATTTTTTTAATCCAAGCCTAATCCAGAATAAGGCCCTCTCTTCAATTCTATGAAGGCTGAGAGAAGTGAGGAACCTGCAGAAGAAAAGTTTGAAGCTAGCAGAAGTTAGTAACATGAGGTTTAAAGAAAGGAGCCATCTCCATAATGTAGAAATGCAAGGTGAAGCAGCAAATGCTGATGTCTAAGATGCAGCTAGTTATCCAGAAGGTCTAGCTAAGATAATGAAGGTGACTACACTAAACAAGATCTTCAGTATAGTTGAAACAGGCTTCTATTGGAAGAAGATGCCATCTAGGCTTGCATAGCTAGAGAGGAGAAGTCAGTGGCTGGCTTCAGAGCTTCAAAGGACAGGCTGACTTTCTTGATAGGGGTTAATGCAGCTACTGACTTTAAGTTAAAGCCAATGCTCATTGACCATTCTGAAAATCCTAGGGCCCTTAAGAATTATGCTAGATCTGCTTTGCTTTAAAAATGGAACAACAAAGCCTGGATGACAGCGTATCTGTTTACAACATGATTTACTGAAAATTTTAAGCCTATTGTTGAAGCCTACTGCTCAGAAAGGAAGATGCCTTTCAAAGTACTGCTAGTTGACAATGCACCTGGTCAGCCAAGAGCTCTCGTGGAGCTTGCTCACACAGCATCTGTTCTGCAGCCCTGGATCAAGGAGCAATTTTGATTTTCAGTCTTATTATTTAAGAAATGTATCTCATAAGGCTATAGCTGCTATAGAGAGTGATTTCTTTGATGGATCTAGGCAAAGTAAATTGAAAACCTTCTGGAGAGGATTCATCATTCTAGATGCCATTAAGAACATTCATGATTCATGGGAAGAGGTCAAAATATCAGCCTTCACAGGAGTTTGGAAGAAGTTGATTCCAATCCTCATGGATGACTGAGGGGTTCAAGACTTTAGTGGAGGAAATAACTGCAGAAATGGTGGAAATAGCAAGAGAACTGAAATTAGAAGTAGACCTGAAGATGTGACTGAATTTCTGGCAACTTCATGATAATTTCATTTAATGAATGAGAAGTTGCTTCTTAGGGATGAACAAGGAAAGGGGTTTCTTGAGATGGAATCTACTTATGAAGATGCTGTGAAAATTGTTGGAATGACAACAAAGGATCTAGACTGTTACATAAACCTAGTAGATAAAGGAGCAGCAGGGTTTGAGAGGATTTTGGAAGTTCTACTGTGGGTGCAATGCTATCAGACAGCATTGCATGCTACAGAGAAGTTGTGAAAGGAAGAGTCAACCAATACAGCAAACTTGACTGTTGTCTTATTTTAAGAAATTACCACAGCCACCCCAACCTTCAGTACCTTCCACCCTGATCAGTCAGCAAACACCAACATTGAGGCAAGACTCTCCACCAGCGAAAAGAATCTGACTCACTTAAAGTGCAGATGATGGTTAGCATTTATTAGCAATAAATTACTTTTTTTCTTTTCAGAATGTCAGCTTTATTCAGTCATAAAGCAAGGTTAACATAATTATCAAGCAGGTTCTGACTTCCAAAATTGATGATATTTTACTGCGTATTTAACTTGGCTGCTTCTTCAATGTGGCCTCTTCTCTCCTTTTAGTTGTGGAGTTTGTTCTGTCAGTCTTCAGGTTGATTTCTGGGGTATTTAGAATGATTTGGTTATTATCTAGTTGTGTTTGTGGGACAAGATGAGCCTAGGGATCCTCCTACTCCATCATCTTCCTCTCAATAAGTTACTTTTTAATTAATATATGTACATTGTTTTTTCAGACATAATGCTATTCCATACTTAATAGACTACAGTATAGCATAAAAGTAACTATGTGCATTGGGAAAACAAAACAAAAATCATTTGACTTTATTGCAACATTTCCTTTATTGTGGTTGTCTGGAACTGAACCCACAGTATCTCTGAGGTGTACCTGTATGTGGTTTGATGTTGGCTTGTGACAAAACCTTAATGCATTTTATCCTAAAGTTTTTCTTTTTTTACACAGAGAATGTCTAAGCACACGGAGGCAGCAGAAGTACTATTGGAAAGAAAAGGTTGTGCAGGAGTGATAACACTAAACAGACCAAAGTTCCTAAATGCACTGAATGTTAGTATGATTCGGCACATTTATCCACAGCTGAAGGTTTGTAATTTCCCTAAAGAAATTATATGGATCCTTTTAGAAGTGTATCTCAATAGAACATTTCTGGTATTCTCTTCCATAGAATATCTGGGATCAGCACCCAAGCCCTGTTGATTTCTTGTCTTCCGTGCTTTCCCTGTGTGATTATCCTGGAGCCTCCCTAGTGACAGGGAGTTCATGGCTTCCTGAGATAGCCCCTTCCACTTTTACATAGCTCCACGTTTCTTTTCTGTGTTTTGCCACTGTACTTCTCTGACCTTTTAACCAGTGGTACTAGTTCTGCCTCTTGGGATATGAGTATACAATCCAATCTCCTTACATGTGACAGCTTTTTTTTTTTTAAGATTTTATTTGAGACAGAGTAGGAGAGCGCTCACAAGCAGTGGGGAGAGGGAGAAGGAGAAGCAGACTCCTCGTTGAGCAAGGAATCCGTTGTGGGATTCGATCCCAGGACCCTGAGATCAGGACCTGAGCCAAACACAGATGCTTAACTGACTGAGCCACCCAGGCGTCCTCATCGTCCCCATGTGATAGCTTTTTGACAGCTGTTTTTGAACTGCTTGGCCAGCCTATCTTAGAGAAGGCTATAAGCTTTTCTATTCTAAGTGAACTACATGGTGCAGTGGAAAAGCATGACTTACAGTCCGACTACTTTATTTAAAACTTGGATTTCTTTTTATTAACTGTGTAGTTTGGCAGTGTTAATCTCTCTGTTCGTCATTTTCCTCAGCTGTGAAATGGGGATGATTCTATCGAACAGGACTGTTGTGGAGATGAAGTGAAATAGTATACCTCACATGGTCAGCCACAAAGACTAACTCTCCCCTGGTTACCAGTTCCTTAATTTTCATTTGATGAGTCTCTCTTCCATACTGTTGTGTCTGTTTGGGACACCGTATAATATGTCTTTAAATGTAATAAAGAGAAATAAGCCAAGTGTTTCAGATTGGAATTAGACCGTATAGTGGAGGAAAGTAGAAACTTCCATGTTAGAATGCCATATTTCTGTTAATGTAGTCCAATATTGCATTAGCCTTTTGGACAGCCATATCTGTCCAGCTACATCTCTTCCAAGTAGGTTTATATTTCTATTTGCAAGTGTAGAATTTATAGAGCTCCTGTTGATTTTTTAGGCTGTTGTTGTCTTTTGAATTTCCATTGGGTCTCTTGACTCTTTCATCCTACTTATTTATTAGCTGTCCTTAACCAACCTCAAATCACTTCAAGATTTGATCAGTATAAGTGGTTTCACTCGATTGCTTATAAATTTGTCAGTAGGACAGAGCCCTGTATCACCGCAATAGAAAGGTTCTTGCTCTGTTTTTTCACCAGATATATAAGCTTCTGTAACATATTTTTAAGCCCATATTTTTTTCATTTTGGTCTCAAAGTTGTCATGGCAAAGATTTCAGATGCCATCATGCAATTTGGATCACAAAATGTATTCATCTAGCAACTTGTTGAGATAGTCTCTAATTTATGTCAGAAAAGAAAATGAAGTTGGGATCCATTCTTCTGGATGTACTTTATAAAGCTGGTACTTTATATGTATTGATACATATCTATCTATATAGATGTATATATATACATATGTATGCATATAGATTTTTTTTGTAGTTAGTATTTATAATATGCTTTTACCATCTTTTACTTTTTCTTTTGGATAGAATTGGGAACAAGATCCTGAAACTTTCCTGATCATTATAAAAGGAGCTGGTGGGAAGGCTTTCTGTGCTGGGGGTGATATCAGAGGTAAAAACTACCCCCCCAACCTAAATGTTTCCGTCTCTCCAATAGACTGATAAAACTAATAGGAAATTTTTGTAATACTTTGTAATTTGCTTTACATCTAAGAATTTTTTTTTGTTATAATGACTTAGCCATTGTAGTTAAATATTAGAAAAATGAGAATAGCTTTTTTTTTTTAAACTACATATGTGCCCTTCATATATCCTGTCTTTCTCCCTGAATCATCCTAAACAAAATGTCCTGTTATGTGAGTCCACTTTTTATTTTAGGTTAGCTGATGTTCAGCAGTTTAATTTGTCCTATAACCTGACAATCTGGCCATGTTGAGTGACTTGTCATTCTCCAGATATGACATTCCTTCACATGTTTCCTCGACTGTGCCTGTGCTTTCCCCCAGTGCATGATCCCAAAGCAAGAATGTACTTAATTATAGAATTCATCCTGTTAATATATTTTTACAGGTGTTTAAGTAAACATGCCAAGATGGGATAAAAATATTTTCTTTTCTAGTTCTTTAGGTCAATCTGTATACATTTAACTATTAAAGACAAAAGAGAGAAGAAATGTTTGGTCTCAGGATCAAAGTCATGTACCTCTCACCACTGGTTGTCAGTATTTTATATATACTGAAAACTGTTTTTGCATTTTGTATTTTGTTTGTTATGGAACTGATTAGAGTCCAGGGATGGTTTTTTCTTTGTTTTTGTTTTTGTTTTTGTATTTGTATGTGTGTATATATGTGTATGTGTATATCTATATATCTCTATACACGTATATATAAATATATATATATTTTTGTATTGTGTTAAAGGCAGTATGGTTTGGATTGATCTATTTTCCAAATTTACAAGTTTACATAAACCATTATATTTGGAATGGGAAGAAACAAGCTTGATTTAGGACATAATTTCAGATACCTATTAAATTTAAAGTAACTGAATTTTAATGTTTTAATTCTATCAATTTTTATTCTATTTTTAATTCTTAAATTTTTTAATTGCTTAGATAGATTTGTTAACCGAATTGTGTTTGGATTTGTTTTGCCCACAACATGAATATTTTTAAAATATTGTTTTCCAGCATGAAGCTAACCTTTCTTCTGGAGTTGGGTCTGTGATCTTGTCAGTTTACAGATGGGCAGAGCCTTATGTATTGTTTTTAGCTGCTTCTGTGAGCTATTTTTGCATATAGGTGTAACTTTATATTGATGTTTGGAAATACAGTTACAAATTACAGATTTATTTTAGTTAATGTGTATAAAGCAGTGGTCTTCAATTCCAGGAAATTTAGTTGCTTTAAAGATCATAGTCCAAGATGATAAACGGGCACTCAGAAAAAATTTTTTTAAATGTGATTATGAATGTAATTTATTTTAACTTCTGTGGAATTAATTGATTAGAATAAAAGAGTAAATCAAAGAAGATTTTTGAGGTAAAAGAGCTTCATTCTATAGGCAATATAATTTGCACTCTTGTCCTTTTAGAATTGCTAAGTAGTGGTAAGGACTGAATAAGAAACAATAGATGAGGGTTTGGGGGTGTACATATATCAGTGAAATCCCCAGAAGGACAAAAATAGACACCAAATCTTTCTTTTAAAATCCAGGAAAAGAAGTGAACATTTGGAACATTTTGAAGGCGGACATATCAGACTTCTAAAATCAGTCTAAAAATCTGTAGTCAATAATTTTTATGTAACTATTTCCCATAGAAGAAGAAATATGTTTATATTTTAATTTGTATTTTAATAGATAATTCTCCTAAGATTTAAAGACAGGAAGGATATGAGCTTGCAGTGTATGGAAGAGAATGGTTTGATAGTAGTCATACCATTGGCTGGAATAGGAATACAGTAGATGCTCAATAAATGTTTTATGGTGAAATGAATGTGGCAGAAATACTTGACTAGATGGAATATATTGTAGAGCTGGGAGTGTATGTACACACATGCACACATGTACTTATATTTTTCTGTATGTATAATGTGCTTTGTGTTAAGCCATATTACCATTGAAATGTATATCCAGCAAATGTTTATTCAAGTGCTACAGAAAAGAGTCAAAATGAATTTTGTAGCAATATATAAGTTCTAAATGAGGTATAACACTTTTTAAGAAGTCCTTAAGAATTTTTGTCTTGAAGTTTTGACAATGGACCATGGATCTAGGGCTAACTGTGTCTGTGGCATGGACACTTCAAAACTTTAACAAACCATTCTAGAGTTTCCCCAGGACTTAATATCACAATATTTTAAATTTATTCTCTTTGACTGTATTAACTAGAAAGCACTTTTTTTAAAAAAGATTTTATTTTTAAGTAATCTGTATACCCATCATGGAGCTTGAACTCACAACTCTGAGATCAAGAGTTGGCATGCTCTACCAACTGAGCCAGTTAGGCGCCCCACTAGAAAGCACTTTTTAAAAAATTTGTAATCTTTCCTTTTTCCCCTTCCTTCCTTCCTTTTTTTTTTTCTTGTAGCGATCTCCGAAGCTGGAAAGGCAAACCAGAAGATAGCTCAAGATTTCTTTAGAGAAGAATATATGCTGAACAATGCCATTGGTACGTGTGTTCCACTGAGAGCTTTGAAAATGGAATCAAGAGGGGCGCCTGGGTGGCTCAGTCGTTAAGTGTCTGCCTTCGGCTCAGGTCATGATCCCAGGGTCCTGGGATCGAGCCCCACATCAGGCTCCCTGCTGGGCGGGAAGCCTGCTTCTCCCTCTCCCACTCCCCCTGCTTGTGTTCCCTCTCTCTCTGTCAAATAAATAAAATATTTAAAAAAAAAAAAAAAAGAAAATGGAATCAAGAAATAAGCTGCACAATATTAATTGTTAAAAATATCAGACACTCTTATTTACTCTTTTATGTACTATATGTCAGGCATAAGTAAAGCTGATTATTCGGCTCATTCCAGGACAATTCACACTTTAATATTAGTAAGCTGTACTTAATCACTATTTGTCCTACAATCAATATGAAAACATGGATTCTGATCATACAACTGGCTTTCTTGGAAAACAGAAAACTTGGGTCTCAGTTTTCTATGTAAAATGAAATACCATTTCTTAATTCTTGAGGAACTCTGGCATGAAAGTGTCTTCATAGTTGATGTTCCAGATTTCACTGGAAGTGAAGCAGTACTTTTTATCAAACGTGTTTCAAATGTTAAATTGCAGGGAATAAGATAATAAATAGTTATGTTCCCACCAGCCAGAATGAACAGACATTAGTATTTCATTTTTGCTTGATGTTTTAAGATTTATTTGAAAGAAATATAATACTACAGGTTTTAAACTTCAGTACACTTTGTTGCTTTCCTCAGTGCCATTTTTTTTCTCTCCCCAGAAGCAACCATTATCTCTCCTTAAGAAGTAACCATTGTCATTAATTTTTAGTGTATCCTACTAGACCATACTTAGTATTTTTGCTACATATTTAGATTTTCTTCTCATCCTTTGTTCATCTTTCTGTGGGATTGTTTGTCTTTTTCTTACTGATGGTATAGGTCTTTATATATCCTGGATTCCTCACTTTTGTAGATTATATGTACTATAAGAACACTTCTCTTTGCTACTTTAAGTTATCTTTTGGTATATACACGTTCTTATTTGATGAGTTGAAATGTATCCATTGTTTTCCTATATGATTTCTGCATTTTTGCATTTAAAAAAACCCACTTAGTAACACTGAGGTTATTAAGATGTTCTCATATTTTCTTTTAATAGCTTCAATATTTTGCTTCTTTATACTCTAAGTCTTTAATGTACTTGGAATTGTTTTTTGCGTGTGACATCATTTAACTTTTATTTTTCAGCTAGAAAGCCAGATGTTGTAATGCCTTTTATTATAACGTTCATGCCTTTTTCACTGATTTTAATGATACCTCTGTCATATATCAAGTTCTTATATGCGACTTGGTCTGTTTCTGGGCTACTTTGTTCACTGGTCTGTTTGTACTTAATGATGAAACTACAATGTCTCCCTTATTACAGCTTTAAGATATGTTTCTATCTGGCAGTATAAGTTGCTCTTGTTTTCTTTTGGAACTATCTTGGCTGCTCTTGGGCTTTTGATCTTCCGTATGAGTTTTAGAATTATTTTTTCAGGCTCCACAGAAGATTCCATTGAGGTTTTGATTGGAATGACAATTATAGATTAATTTAGGGTGAATTGACATCTTTCATATTGAGTCTTCCTATCTATGCATGTGGCATATCTCTTTATTTATGCAGACCTAAAAACTTGCAGAATCATAATTTACATACCATAAAACTCACCCATTTCAAATATATAATTCAATAACTTTTAGTAAACTTGTGTAACTATCACCCTAAACCAGTTTGGAACTTTTAATCAGATTTGAGTTTTTATGTCCTTTAATAATGTTTTGTAACTTTATCCATAAAGATGTTGCTGCCTTTTTTTTTAAGTTTTATTCTAAGGTAGCTTACTTTTTTTATTAGTACATTTAATGGTAATTTTACTGTTACATTTTGTAATTTACTGTTTTTGGCATATTGAAGTGCTTTGGATTTTAGAGTTTGTTCTTATATCCTGCAACCCTGCTGAAATTTGTTATTCTAATGATATTTCTGTAGATTCTCTTGGCTTTTCTACATAGGCAATTACACCATCTGCACATAATTTTTTTCACTTCTGTCTCTCCAGTCTTTATATTATGACTTTTCTTATATTTTGGCTGGGACCTCCATTGTAATGTTGAATGATTATATTTTGTCTTATTTCTGATGTCCATAGGAAAGCTTTTAAACTTTCAATTTTTAGTATCATTTTGTAGGCACATTTTTACCAAGTTACAGATATTACTTCTATTACAAATTTGTTAGGGGAGTTTTTTTGTTCTGTGGTAGTGGTGGTGCTTATTATCTGCTTGAGCATCCACTTTCTTTGGCTTTTTCTCTCCCTTTCTTGGAAGGAATTTATTCACTTCCTGGCTCAGCAGATGGTTTTTCTAATCATGTTTTGTGAATCTAATAGTTCCCTAGGATGAACTTTTATGCAGGTAGTCCATTTCGCAAGTTATGTGGGCCAGAATTTATTTCTGACTCAAATCAAATACACGTTCACTCACAGTCACTGGCTGTAGCTTCACTCAGCTATTGATTTTGAGTTTATTCTGGCACTGGTGGATTTCCTTTGTTTGGCTTTGAACTTGGATGTACATTAAAAAAAATTTTTTTTTCATAGAATTACTATGTATTTGAAGTAGGAGTGGGAAAAAAGGCTACTTCTTGATTTAGCTCAGTGAGCCAGATTGAATGGATATCTCTCACTTCTTTAAGTCTAAAATTCTACATATCAGGTTTACTTAGAGTGGCTTATTCATGTGGCTAATGAGAACTTGAAATGGGGCTAGTGTGAGCAAGAAATTTGATTTCAATAGCTACATTTGTCTAGTGGCTACTATATTAGTGCAGTTCTATACTAAATAAAAGGAGATGGGAGAAAACCTCTAAGAAGTTTAAAGAGTTTGGTTAAATATTAATATACAGAGAGAAAGCCTTCAAGGTTTAATTTCTATACATTGTAATGATATATTGTGTTTAATAAGGAATTTGACAGATTCTGGCTTTATTCCCTGCATCAGTTAGCTTCTAATATTTTATATCTGAAATATATATATATATGTATATATATATAGCTGAAATGGGGTGTGTGTATGTATCTCCATCCCAATCAATAGAGAAATTTCTTTCCATAGTTTCTAGGGAATTATAGTTTCCTAGGGAATTACAGTTCAAGATTGAAGGGAATTATAGTTCAAGATTGAAGGCTATAGATGTGGCAAACTGGCAAATATGAGTGAAACTCATTCTAGAATTGTGACTTGATGGCTCATTTGGCAAGCTGGAAATACAGAACTGCTAGATGGATTGAAACTGCAGTTTTATCCTTCCACATTGCATGGAATATTACTCAACCATAAAAAAGATTGAGATCTTGCCATTTGTGACAACACGGGATGTATCTAGAGGGTATTATGCTAAGTGAAATGAGTCAGAGAAAGACATACCATATGATTTCACTTATATGTGGAATCTAAAAAACAAATGAATAAACAGCAGAAAACAGACCTGTAAATACAGAGAACAAACTGATGGTTGCCGGAGGGGACGGAAGTGGAGGGATAGGTAAAATGGATGAAGAGGGGAGTGAGCAATACAGTCTTCCAGTTATGGAATGAGTAAGTCACAGGAATAAAAGGTACAGCATGGGGAATATAGTCAATGGTATTATAATGGCATTGCATGGTGACAAATGGTAGCTACACTTGTGTGAGCATAACATAATGTATATAAACTTGTTGAATCACTATGTTGTACACCTGAAACTAATGTAACATTGTGTGTCTACTACAATCAAAAAAAAAAGTCCAAAACAGAAACCCAAAAAACTGAATTTTTATATTGGTCTTCAGTAAGGAAGTAATATTGGCAACAAGCAGTAACAGAAGCTCAGTGATTTACATTTTTGTTACGTTATAAGCAACTCCCCGTCTCAGAGGAAAAAGAAAAAAGGAAAAGGAACACAGTAAAATTTTACAGAATTTTTGAGCTGAAAGGCACTTCTGAGGCCATATGTTTAATCTCATTATTTAATAGATGAGGAAACTTACCTATAAATCATATACATACATATGATATGCACATATACAATACATTAACGTGTGTGTATAAATGTGTATATACCTAATGCTAGTATATATATTGAATTGCCAGTATTTGCGTGTGTGTGTTTGTGTGTGTGTGTATATCTCATGCCAGTATATATATTGAATATAGTTGATTTGCCAGTTAATGACAAAGATGAGACTGGAATCTGGGTCTTCTAACTCCCAGTCCTTGCTTTTTACTGTATGCTGCACTTCTCTTTGTATTGAAAACAAATTAGGTTCCTTAAAATACAACTGTGTACATAACATCCATGGCTTATAAGGTAAATCTTAATTATATTTTTCAATAGCTGAGTTATAAAAGGCTCTCATTTAAGTTGAAGTGTTGAGTTGTTAAATGATAATAGGCAATCAGGATTGTGTAGGGATTGACATTTTAAAAAGAACATATTTTAGAAGCCATATATTTAGCCACTTTGGTATTTCTTGCAAAAATTTCCTAAAGAAATTATTCAGATTTTATGTAACATGAGATTTTTGGAAAAGTGAATGTATTTTAAACATTGTAATTAATTCTAGCTCTGTTTTTTTTTGTTGTTGTTGTTTTTTTTTTAGGTTCTTGCCAGAAACCATATGTTGCACTTATTCATGGAATTACAATGGGTGGGGTAAGTAGGCTACCTTACTCTCATCATTGATATGTGAGTTTACTAAAAATAATCATTATTGATCAGAAGTGAGGCGATGAATGTAATATGGTAGAACTCATTGAAACAAAATCCTGTTTGGATTTTGGATCCTTGCAGGTTTAGGATCTAGTATTTGCTTATAGCACTTTTAGACGATCTCCACCCAAAAGAATATGTTCTTAATTATGTTATATACTATTTTAGCTTCTTGAATTAGCAAGGTTTTTTAACCAACAGAATGGATTGAATTTTCTGTTGCAGTTGTTACATAGAGCCCTTTTTCTACTTAAAAGTAAACTGATTGCTTCCAAAAGCTTCAGAAAAGAAACTGGAATGTTAAGGGATTCTTAGACTGAGTCTTGGGGATGTGTTTGCCTAAATTGTATCTATTACACAAAATCTCACCTTAGTGAAAGTGTCTGGATACTTTATGAAGTTCTCTGAAAATGCATTTCTTATCAATTGACAAAGTATTTCTTTTATTTCTGTGTAATTTCAAAGAAGTCTTAAATGTTTCTGGCCTTGAATAACTTGATGTAGAGTTGGAAAAACATGAAATAATAACAGAAAAGGGGAAAATTATATGACACTAGCTATACCAAAGACAAGCCTTTAAAGAAGTGAGAGGTCAGAATGGGTCTTCATGGCAGGAAAAGGTAGGATTTAGGTAGGTAGTAGGAGGCTGAAGGGAAGAATTTCAAAGATACAATGTTCAGGGTTTCAGAGATTTAGTCATTGGGAGTACAAGAAGCCCCCCTCTTTTTCTGATAGAACCAAACTAGATAAAGCCTCTTAGGCACTGGGAGTTGCTTAGATCTTGCATGTCATTTTGGGAAGGGATTCCACTAGCAGCTGTGGTTAGAAAGCAGGATGAAGGGGCAACGTGTACCTCTTGGCTCGTTAACATTTACTGAACATGAGTTGATTATGCTTTCTTTGTCAAGGAAGTGTTACCATGAGGAAAATACTGAAAAAAAAAAAATCTGAAAAAATACTGCAGAATAAGGGGAAGGAAAATAATTGAAATGTTGAAGGAAGAGCTGCCCTGTGAATGTGAAAGGAAGCAGGAAAAATGAAGATAAAAACAACATTGGGCATATTTAATAACACTTAAAAAGATGTAGCTCCCATGAAATAGGAAAGACAGCCCATCAGGAGACAATAAGCTCAGATGAAAGGGCAACAGGCAACATAAGGAAGGGTGAGGGGAATAGCAAAACTGACATTCCCCTTAGGGCAATAGATTAGAAGGAGTTGAATTTAATATTACAGATAATGAAGCTGTATCTGTGGAGGACAAACTTGAAAAGCACTAATCGTAAAAGGACAAGAATGAAAATGATGAGAAGAAACTTTTGAGGTAATTAAGGCGAAAGAAGGATACTGGGAACCCAACAAAGGAATGATATTTCATGGAAAGTAAATCTAGCACTTGGAATAAAAATAATGGCCCGATATAAAGATGACTTTCTTTAATTAAAAACAAAAAACTCTCAAACTTGTGGTATGTATAATTAAGGGAAACACACTCTTTCAGATAAAATCATTGAAAAGAGATCCACATCTAGATAAAAGCTTAGGTGAGTTTTTCTAAATTACAGGCTTTGAGGAAAAAACTAAGTGTTCAGGCTAGGGAGTAGGGTTTCGTCCTCATTTCAGTTTCGTCCATTTGAAGTTAGTGAATACAAGTTACATACCAAGGAATGTAAATCAGTTCTGGTTTCAGAGTTTAAGTGCCAGAAGTCAATGGATTGAGAAAGTTGTGAAATCAAGTCGTTAAAGAGTTTCCTACCCAACCAAGTTGTCATTTAGTATAATTGTAAAAGAAAAATATTCTCAGAAATGAAAGGGCTTAGAAAATATGTTGCTGACACACCATTATTGAAAATATTTCAATAAATACTTGGTCTAGTTGACCAAGAGATCACTCAAGTTTAATAACACAAGACTAATTTTGATATGAAAGGATTGGTGAACTGCCCTTTTTTACTATCAGTGAGCAGAAATTCCACTTTTTCATAGGAGCCTGAGAAGAATTATTGCTCTAGCATACTACATCTGAGTGAATTGACTGTGCCTTTTGGCCTCCATGACATGTATCAGTTGGTATGGTGTTTGCATACATTCCTATGTATGTTTCAGTCAAGAATACTCCATTTATTTCTTCAGAGAAGAGTGCAGTAAAACATACCAAGATAATGTTGCCTTGAATGGAGGGAGTAAGGGTGATGCTGCTGCTTTCTACTGGTCTGTTTTCTGTATTTAATGAGTATGAATGACTTTCGAAATAAAAATGAAAATATACTTTATATCAGCCTTAATGAGAATACCACCAGAGAATTAAGTCTTAGTGCCCTAAGGCAATGGTTTTCAAGGTGTTATTTTTGCACTAGCAGTATCAGCAGCATTTAAGGATTTGTTAGAAATACACAATCTGGGGCCTTACCTCAGAGTCAGACTCTGAGGGTGGGGCCCAGCAGTCTGTTTTAACAAGCCCTCCAAGTGATTCTGGGTCATGTTAAGTGTGAAAACCATGCCACAAGGCATCCATTGTATGTAATGAATTAACTTCTCTTATATATGTCTTGTGTTTCTAGAATGGTACCAGTTATGTACCATCCTTGGGAAAATTGACAAAATAGTCAAGTCATGAGAAATCCCTCAGTGAGCAAGGTTCTTTTATGTTACATTATTATCAGCCTCCTCCCCCCCCAAAAAAAATCCAGCAACCCCCTATGTGTCTTTTCTCCCATCAGGTCTGCCCACCTACGTGCCTCACAAATACTCTTTATGTAATTCATTCTTTTTTTTTTTTTTTAAAGATTTTATTTGACAGAGAGACACACACAGAGAGGGAACACAAGCGGGGGGAGTGGGAGAGGGAGAAGCAGGCTCTCCGCCAAGCAGGGAGCCCGACGTTGGGCTCGATCCCAGGACCCTGGGATCATGACCTGAGCCGAAGGCAGACGCTTAACGACTGAGCCACCCAGGCGCCCCTATGTAATTCATTCTTAAAGACTGAAGTTCTAATCTATTTTTTGACAGTCTTAAATACTACTATGATTAGATGTGATTTCTTCTTCCATTGACTTCTGCATTCAATCTGTACCCCAAATTTGGCATTTATACTTTGTTACTTATTATGAAATAAGCCCAGATATATTAGATGGTCTATAAGGGCAAAGGCTATCATGTCCTCTTTTTTTTTTAACCCTCTCAACAACCAGAAATGTACAGTATGTATTTTCTTATGTAGCCTTTGAAAATGTAAAATTTACAGACTTGAAGTGAACCAGTTCTTTTTTTTTTTTTTTTTGGAACGATATTTTGAACGTATCTTGGTTTTGAAGGCTAGCTTTTCATGTCTCATTTCAAACTCTGCTTAACTAAGACTCTTAGTGAACTCTTCCTTTTGAAAATACAATCCTCTAGATACTGGCTTTCAACCTTGGCTGCATTTTAGAATCCCTTGCGAGACTTACAGGTTCCATTGTCCAGGCTTTACTCACCTCACAGAACTATTAAATCAGGTACTGGAGTGGGACCAAAGTATTTTTAAAGCTCTTTGGTGATCCCACTGTGTAGCTAAGATTATGAACTGCTGATCTGCTAGTGATTCTTAACTATTACCTGTGGACCTTTTTCAAAATCCCGTGGGACATTGTTTTTCACGGGTTAGCTTGTATCAGAATCACTTTGAGGGCTTGTTGAAATGCAGACTCCTCCCACCCTCATTTCAGTTTCGTCCATTTGAAGTGTGGTCCAAGAATTTGCATTTGTTTTTTTTTTAATGTTAGCCACTGTGTAGTACATCATTAGTTTCTGATGTAGTGTTCAGTGATTCATTAGTTAAGTATAACACCCAGTGCTCATCACAGCACGTGCCCTCCTCAATACCCATCACCCGAATTTGCATTTCTAACAAGTTCCCAGATGATGATGCTGGTGATAGTGGGGGTGACTCACTTTAGGAACCACTACCACAAGGTGTTGAGAACATGTAGTGTGTTACTCAAAAAGACTTTATTTTCAGAATTGTTAGTAGAATTTTAATATTACATAAAATTATTCAATATAAATATATCTTAAATCCTAATACAGAAGTTTAGAATAAGATAGAGCAAATATGGCTTAAGGTGTACAAATAGTAATTGTTTGTTTTTATCTTGATACTGATCCATAAATTGTTTCTTATAATGTAAGAAGGAATTTTGTTAAAAAACTTGAACGGTCCAAAAGATGGCACCATAGAGCTTGTTTTTGTTTTTGTATTTTTTTTTCTTTTTACTATAGAAAAAGTTTTTTTCCATCAAGGACAAGAACAGCTTTACCATCTTTTGTTATCTATCGTGAGGAGTAAGTAGCACAGCACTTTGTAGAAGGTATGGCTGGATTCCATTATGTTTCAGATTTCAGATTCGACCATTTACTCAATATTTTGGTCTTTGGTAAAATAAAAATGAATGTTTCTGAGTGTTTCTTCACTTGGCTGATCAAAATTACTTGAGATTATGTCATTCCAGTGTTTCTGTAAGAGATAAACAATTTTTTAATGAATAAAAATGTGAAAGAATAGTTCATTGTGTTTCTCAGAAAGACAGATTTTTCATTCCTTTCCCCTTTATTTTAAATATCTGAATTCATATTTTCTCAAGTTAATATATATAGAAAGACAAATGATTAAAAATCAATATTAATTTTTAGTAGATACAGAACAGAACAGTCTTTAAATTTTTACTCTGTATGTGTGGTACCACCCATATTTCCCTCTCAACTGAATTGGGTTTAAAGATATTTCAAATTTCTTTCTTCCTTCCTTTCTTCTTTTCTCCATTTCTTCTTTTCTCTTCTCCTCCAAAATGCATTTTACAACAGAGATGAGGTTAGCTCCCCCAAGCCAACTCAAAATATGAGTGTAATATGGCATTGTTGTGTGTCTCAAAGTAGTAAGATGCTGCTAGCAAAAGGTTTTGTAATCAAAATAATGGAAAATTTAAAGTTGTAAGGCGTACTTTAGAAAGGGGTATGTTCTAATGAATAGAGAAGTGGGCATTGGAATGGGAAGAGTGAGTGTAGACAATACCCACGTGACTTTGTGGGACACAAGCTAGCCACATGGAAAATTGACTAGTGCTCAATTACTGAATCAGATTAAGTTTAACCACTCATAAATGTCATTGAGACATGTCCTTTTTTAATGAGAAGAATTAACAGCCCTCAAAGATTGAATTATATTAATGTACAACAGAGGTCTGTGAGATAATAGTTGTATCTTCACTTTTAAAAAGTATTGTTTTAGTGATAATTGAATAGATGACATTTTAAGAAACCATTTTTTTATTATAAAATACTGGGTTTTTTGTAATACTCCTTAGTTACGTAAGAACCTGAGACTTTATGAAAGAAGAGATGCAATGATTTTATTAGCTAAGTTAAAGAAGTTTTTTTTTTTTTTTTTTTAAAGATTTTATTTATTTGACAGAGACACAGCGAGAGAGGGCACACAAGCAGGGGGAGTGGGAGAGGGAGAAGCAGGCTTCCCGCTGAGCAGGGAGCCTGACGCGGGGCTCGATCTCAGGACTCTGGGATCATGACCTGAGCCGAAGGCAGATGCTTAACGACTGAGCCACCCAGGTGCCCCAGTTAAAGAAGATTTTTAAAGAAACTTTTGAGTTCAGCTTACTCCCCCCACCACATCATTTAAATCTCTTGATTTTAAAAAAAGTTAATTACAGTATTCTTTAATGTGTTTACATTGTTTAATGAAAACACAGAGACAAGCATAGGCCATGCCTTTTTCTTTTTTCTTTTCTTTCTCTTTTCTTTTCTTTCTCTTTTCTTTCTTTCCACACTTAGGGAGGGGCAGGGCAGAGGGAGAAAGAGAACCTTAAGTGCGCTCCATGCCCAGCTCAGAGCCTGACATGGGGTTCAGTCTCACGACCCTGAGATCATGACCTGAGTGAAATCAAGAGTCGCATGCTTAACCAACTGAGCCATCCAGGCACCCTTGGGCCGTGCCATTTTTATTTATTTAATTTGTATATTAATTTTTTAAGATTTTATTTATTCGAGAGAGAGTGAGAGCTAGAGAGAGAGCGAGCTAGAGAGCATACACACAGAGGGAGAGGGAGAAGCAGACTCCCTGCTGAGCAGGGAGCCCAATGTAGGGCTTGATCTCAGGACCCTGGGATCATGATCTGAGCCAAAGGCAGATGCTTAACTGACTGAGCCACCCAGGCACCCCAGGGACAATCCATTTTTTTATTTTTATTTATTTTTATTTTTTAAAATTTTATTATGTTAGTCACCATATAATACATCATTAGTTTTTGATGTAGTATTCCATGATTCATTGTTTTCGTATAGTACCCAGTGCTCCATGTAGTACATGCCCTCCTTAATACCCATCACTGGGCTAACCCATCCCCCCACCCCCCTCCCCTCTAAAACCCTCAGTTTGTTTCTCAGAGTCCATAGTTTCTCATGGTTCATCTCTCCCTCCGATTTCCCCCCCTT
Source organism: Halichoerus grypus (assembly GCF_964656455.1). NCBI lineage: Eukaryota > Metazoa > Chordata > Mammalia > Carnivora > Phocidae > Halichoerus > Halichoerus grypus. The sequence goes on along the minus strand of NC_135715.1, from coordinate 150,606,790 downwards.
CATTTTTCCCTTCCTTCTCCTAATGTCCTCCATGTTATTCCTTATGTTCCACAAATAAGTGAAACCATATGATAATTGACTTTCTCTGCTTGACTTATTTCACTTAGCATAATCTCCTCCAGTCCCATCCATGTTGATGTAAAAGTTGGGTATTCATCCTTTCTGGTGGCTGAGTAATATTCCATTGTATATATGGACCACATCTTCTTTATCCATTCATCTGCTGAAGGGCATCTCGGCTCTTTCCACAGTTTGGCTATTGTGGACATTGCTGCTGTGAACATTGGGGTGCATATGGCCCTTCTTTTCACTGCATCTGTGTCTTTGGGGTAAATACCCAGGAGTGCAATTGCTGGGTCATAGGGTAGCTCTATTTTTAATTTTTTGAGGCACCTCTACACTGTGTTTTCCAAAGTGGCTGTACCAACTTGCATTCCCACCAACAGTGTAAGAGTGTCCCCTTTCTCCACAACCTCTCTAACATTTGTTGTTTCTTGCCCTGTCCATTTTTGCCATTCTAACTGGTGTAAGGTGGTATCTCAATGTGGTTTTGATTTGAATTTCCCTGATGGCTAATGATGATGAACATTTTTTCACGTGTCTGTTAGCCATTTGTCTGTCTTCTTTGGAGAAGTGTCTGTTCATATCTTCTGCCCATTTTTTGACTTGATTATTTGTTTTTTTGGGTGTTGAGTTTGAGAAGTTCTTTATAGATCTTGGATACCAGCCCTTTATCTGTAGTGTCATTTGCAAATATCTTCTCCCATTCTGTGGGTTGCTTCTTTGTTTTGTTGACTGTTTCCTTTGCTATGCAGAAGCTTTTTATCTTGATGAAGTCCCAAAAGTTCATTTTTGCTTTTGTTTCACTAGCTTTTGGAGATGTATCTTGAAAGAAGTTGCTGTGGCCGATGTCAAAGAGGTTACTGCCTATGTTCTCCTCTAGGATTTTGATGGATTCCTGTCTCACATTGAGGTCTTTCATCCACTTTGAGTTTATCTTTGTGAATGGTGTTAGAGAATGGTCGAGTTTCATTCTTCTGCATGTGGCTGTCCAATTTTCCCAGCACCATTTATTGAAGAGACTGTCTTTTTTCCATTGCATGTTTTTTGCTGCTTTGTCAAAGATTATTTGACCATAGAGTTGAGGGTCCATATCTGGGCTCTCTATTCTGTTCCATTGGTCTATATGTCTGTTTTTGTGCCAGTACCATGCTGTCTTGGTGATCACTGCTTTGTAATGTAGCTTGAAATTGGGCAACGTGATGCCCCCAGCTTTGTTTTTCTTTTTCAGCATTTCCTTGGTGATTCGGGGTCTTTTCTGATTCCATACAAATTTTAGGATTGTTTGTTCCAGCACTTTGAAAAATGTCATTGGAATTTTGATCGGGATGGCATTGAAGGTATAGTTTGCTCTGGGTAGCATAGACATTTTAACAATGTTTATTCTTCTGATCCATGAGCATGGAATATTTTTCCATCTTTTTGTGTCTTCTTCAATTTCTTTCATGAGTGTTTTGTAGTTCCTAGAGTATAGATCCTTTACCTCTTTGGTTAGGTTTATTCCGAGGTGTCTTATGGTTTTTGGTGCTATTGTAAATGGAATCATTTCTCCAATTTCTCTTTCTACAGTTGCGTTGTTAGTGTATAAGAAAGCAACTGATTTCTGTGCATTGATTTTGTATCCTGCCACATTACTGAATTGCTGGATGAGTTCTAGTAATTTGGGGGTGGAGTCTTTTGGGTTTTCCACATAAAGTATCATGTCGTCTGCGAAAAGAGAGAGTTTGACTTCTTCTTTGCCAATTTGAATACCTTTTATTTCTTTTTGTTGTCTGATTGCTGTTGCTAGGACTTCTAGTACTATGTTGAACAACAGTGGTGAGAGTGGGCACCCTTGACGTTTTCCTAATCTTAAGGGAAAGGCTCTCAGCTTTTCCCCATTGAGGATGATATTCGCTGTGGGTTTTTCATAGATGGATTTTATGAGCTTGAGGAATGTTCCCTCTTTCCCTATACTCTGGAGAGTTTTAATCAGGAAAGGATGTTGTATTTTGTCAAATGCTTTTTCTGCATCAATTGAGAGGACCATATGGTTCTTCTCCCTCCTCTTATTAATGTGTTCTATCACAATAATTGATTTGCGAATGTTGAACCACCCTTGCATCCCGGGGATAAATCCCACTTGGTCGTGGTGGATGATCCTTTTAATGTATTGTTGGATCCTATTAGCTAGGATTTTGTTGAGGATTTTGGAATCCATATTCATCAGGGATATTGGTCTGAAATTCTCCTTTTTGATGGAATCTTTACCTGGTTTGGGGATTAAGGTAATGCCTCATAAAATGAGTCTGGAAGCTTTCCTTCTCTTTCTATTTTTTGAAACAGCTTCAGGAGAATAGTATTATTTCTTCTTTGAATGTTTGGTAGAATTCCCCAGGGAATCCATCAGGCCCTGGGCTCTTGTTTTTTGGGAGGTTTTTGATCACTGCTTCAATCTTGTTACTGGTTATTGGCCTATTCAGGTTGTCAGTTTCTTCCTGTTTCAGTCTTGGCAGTTTATAGGTTTCCAGGAAGGCATCCATTTCATCCAGACTGCTCAGTTTATTGGCATATAGTTGTTGATAATAATTTCTAAAAATTGTTTCTATTTCCTTGGTGTTAGTGGTGATCACTCCCCTTTCATTCATAATTTTATTAATTTGGGTCCTTTCTCTTTTCTTTTGGATAAGTCTGGCCAGTGGTTTATCGATCTTATTAATTCTTTCAAAGAACCAGCTTCTCGTTTTGTTGATCTGATCTACTGTGTTTCTGGTTTCTAATTCATTGATCTCTGCTCTAATCTTAGTTTTTTCTCTTCTAATGCATGGCTTAGGCATCGTTTGTTGCTTTTTCTCTAGTTCTTTAAGGTGTAGGTAGAGTTAGTTGGTGAATTCGGGATTTTTCTGTTTTTTTTGAGTGAGGCTTGGATGGCTATGTATTTCCCCCTTAGGACCGCCTTTGCAGTATCCCACAGGTTTTGGACCGATGTGTTTTCATTCTCATTGATTTCCATGAATTGTTTAAGTTCTTCTTTGATTTCCTGGTTGACCCAAACATTCTTGAGTAGAGTGGTCTTTAGCTTCCAAGTGTTTGACTTTCTGCCACATTTTTTCTTGTGATTGAGTTCCAGTTTTAAAGCATTATGGTCTGAGAATATGCAGGGAATAATCTCAATCTTTTGGTATCGGTTGAGACCTGATTTGTGACCCAGAATGTGGTCTGTTCTGGAGAAAGTTCCATGTGCGCTCGAGAAGAATGAGTATTCTGTTGTTTTAGGGTGGAATGTTTTGTATATATCTATGAGGTCCATCTGGTTCAGTGTGTCATTCAAAGCTCTTGTTTCTTTGTTGATTTTCTGCTTAGATGATCTGTCTGTTGCTGAGAGTGGAGTATTGAGGTCTCCTACAATTAACATATTGTTATCAATATTACTCTTTATTTTGGTTAACAGTTGGCTTATGTAGATGGCTGCTCCCATGTTGGGGGCGTAGATATTTACAATTGTTAGATCTTCTTGTTGGATAGACCCTTTAAGAATGATATCCTGTCCTTCTGTGTCTCTAACTGCAGTCTTTAGTTTACAATCTAATTTGTCTGATGTAAGAATTGCTACCCCAGCTTTCTTTTGTGGTCCGCTGGCATGGAAGATGGATCTCCATCCCTTCACTTTCAGTCTGGATGTATCTTTAGGTTCAAAATGAGCCTTTGGTAGACAGCATATGGATGGGTCCTGTCTTTTTATCCAATCTGCATTCCTGTGCCGTTTTATGGGAGCATTTAGGCTGTTCACGTTGAGAGTGATTATTGAAAGATATGAATTAATTGTCATCATGTTGCCTGTGAAGACCTTGTTTTTATAGATTGTCCCGGTAAATTTTTGTTCTATATCACTCTTTGGGTCTTTCTCCTTTTATAGAAACCCCTCCCCCCCCTTAATATTTCTTGCAGGGCCGGCTTAGTGGTCACATGTTCTTTCAGTTTCTGCCAGTCTTGGAAGCTCTGCATCTCTCCATCCATTCTAAATGACACCCTTGCCGGATAAAGTATTCCTGGCTGCATGTTCTCGTTTAGTACTCTGAATGTGTCTTGCTAGGCCTTTCTGGCTTGCCAGGCCTCTGTGGATAGGTCTGATGTTATTCTGATTTTCCTCCCTCTGTACGTAAGGAGTCTCTCCCGCCAACTGCCCTTTAGATGGTTTCCTTGGTTCTAAGGTTTGCAAGTTTTTACTATTACATGCCGGGGTGTTGGCCTGTTTTCCTTGATCTTGGGAGGGGTCCTCTCTGCCTCTAGGACATGAATGTTTGTTTCATTCTCCAGATTAGGGAAGTTCTCAGCTACGATTTGCTCAAATATATCTTCTAGTCCTCTCTCTCTCCCCCCTCAGGGATTTCAATAATTCTGACATTGGAACGTTTCATGGTGTCACTTATTTCTCTGATTCTATTTTCATGGATTCTGAGTTGTTTTTCCCTGGCCTCCTCTTTTCCCTTTTTATCTATTAAATGGTCTCTCCGGTCACTAATTTGTTCTTCTGCCTCGCTTACCCTAGCTGTTAGATTATCTAGATTAGATTGGATCTCATTGATAGCATTTTTAAGTTCTGCCAATTCAGCTTTCATTTCTGCCCTTAGAGACTCTATGTTGCCATTAATTGATTTCTCCATTCTAGCTATTGTCTTCACAATTGCTAGCCTGAATTCCATCTCCAACATCTTGGTTATATCTGAATCCATTTGTAAATCTGTGGCATAAATCATAATCTCTGAGTCTTTCCTATTTTGGGGGTTCCTCCTAGTCATTCTGTTGATGGGTGCTTGAGGGAATATATAGAGTCCAAATTATTGACCACAACCCAAGCAAGATGCACCTGTTTTCTAGGGACCTTAGGGTTGCTGGCCTCTTGTTTTCCCAGCCTGTCTTCTGGGGGAGGGGCCTGCCACACTGTTGCTCAGGCAATCCTGTTTGGGCAGAGTTGCCCTGCCCCCCTGTGGCGGGGGATGGGCTCAGTGGAAACCGTCTTTTGGGGGCTTTTTTCTCTGGCGGCTTTCCAGGTCTCTTCCGAGAGTCAGAGCAGAAGAGACTGTTTCCAACCCTCTGCCTCGGAGCAGAGAGATTGCAGTCTGTCCTTCAGTGAGCTCTCCAGGCCACACTATCTCTGTTTCTGTCTGTGCTGCTATAACCTGCAGCGTCCTGGGTTGTGTGCCCCTCAGCAGCGCTCCCAGCCTTCACCTCCAGGTCGGAGCATATCTCTGCCCTTAGTGCTTCTAAAACCACCAGCCTCCCCCAGTTCACGCACATGGCCCCGCTGCTCCAGGTTTCCGTCTGAGGTGCTGCCCTAAAGTCCTTTCCCCGCCGCTACCGGTCTGCGAGTCTGTGCCCCCGTCCCCAGCGTGGGAGGCTATCACTCATGGGCGGTGTAGGATCCCCACGACCAGGCTCCCTCCTGCTGCCATTTATCCTCTGATATCTTCCCAGGGAATCACGGCTCCCCGCTTCGTACCTCGGAACCAACTGCCTGCGATAATTCTGTTTATAGAGATCCAGCTCTATCTTCTTACATCTCAGGCTGATTTCGTGGGTGTTCAGAATGGTCTGGTAGATATCCAGCTCAATTCTGGGACTGGTTGGAATAGGGTCCCCTACTCCTCCGCCATCTTTCCCCCACTCTGGGATAAGCCATTTTTAATGGAATATCCAAGAAGCTTTCAAAAGATCAAAATGAAGTTATTAACAAAGCCTGATAATAGGCTTATATGTATGCTAAGCTACTCTCTCTCTAAAAGAATGATTTTAGAATGACCAGCCTTTCTTTGTCCAGTGAGTTGGAATATTTTTATGAGAGACATAAGAATCATAATTATGATTAGACATAATGTTTAATGTTCTTTTTCTTCAGGTTTTTATTGAGGTATAGCTGACAAGTAAAGTTGTAATATACTTAAAGTGTACAATGTGATGATTTGACATACGAGTACATTGTGAAAGGATCCCCACCTCAGACCTTACTCATCTTGTAACTGAAAGTTTGTACCCTTTAACCAGTCTCTTCCTACTTCCCCCATCCCTCCAGTCCCTGGCAATCACCGTTTTACTCTCTTTCTATGAGTTAGACTTTACACACATACACACACACACACACTCACACATATATACACACACACATATATAAATATATATATATTGGATATATATATTGGATATATATATAGATATTTATATATCATCACATTTTCTTTATCCATTCATCTGTGGGTAGACAGTTATTTTCATCACTTGACTATGGAGAATAATGCTGCAGTGAGCATGGGAGTACAGATAACTCTTGGAGATGATGATTTTTTTTTCATTTGGATATATGTCCAGAAGTGGAATTGCTGGATCATATGGTAGTTATATTTATCCGCTGATGGACATCTGGGCTCTTTCCATATTTTGGCTATTGTGACATTGCTTCTATAAACATTGGGGTGCATGTGCCCTTTAGAATCACTCAGACCTCAGAGGTTTAATACTAACTAAGGTTCATTATGATTTTAGCTATTATTTGAGATTGTTCTCAACTATTTCACCCAACCATTAAAACTTATTGGATATGTGCTATGTGCTAGACACTGGTTAGGCTCTGGGGGTAAAATAGTGAGCAAGGCAGATATGTTTCTTTCCTCATGGGGCCTCTTGTATAGAGAGGAAGGTACAGGGTATTCTGGAAATACACAAAAGAGTACCAGTCTCAGCTGTGTGAGTAGGTGTGAGTATTTTATTGAAAGGGATAGTGTAGGGGAAGCATCTTGGAGGAAGTTATATAAGCAGCCAGGAAAGAACAAGTTGGGAATAGTGGAGAAATGTGATATGGTTGCTGTTCATGTGCAAGGGGTTCATGCAGTATGGAAGGACACTGTGCAAATGAGAAGATAGCAGCCTGTGTGAAAATGAGTTGAGAAAATGAATGTATGTTTGGGTAAAGTTCAGTATGCCTGGATTTTGGAATATGAAGGAGATAGTGGTTGAAGTCTAAGGCCAGAAAGGTAAACAAGAAACCAGATCAGTCCTCTTATATAAGATATGTTGAGTAGTTTATCCTGAAATCAGTAGGGAGAGCCTTTTAAGTGCTTTTAGGTAGGGAGATGGCTTGAACAGACTTGCATTTTAGAATGATAAGTCTTTTGTGGGAAGAACAGATTGGAAGGGGTTAGAATTGAAAGTAAAGAGATTGTTTAGGAAGTTATTGCAGAGATCCAGATGAAAGATTGTGGTGATTTTGAAGTAGGGTAGAGATAATGAAGTAACCAAATATTAGATTTATGGGAGATATTTAGGAGGAGACTTGGGATTTGATGAGGGATTGGACATGGGGGGATAAAGAGGAGAAGGAAGCAAGCATGACTTCCAGGTCTAGACTGGGCACTGGAATCAGTGGTGGACTGTTCACTAAGATTTTGAAGGAAGAATGGCGGGGGTATGGGCTGGGAAGGGTAAAGGGAGATGAGTTTAATTTTGGGCTTGTTAAATGTGAAATGCCTGTGAACTCTCCACGTGGGTGTGTTTTGTCTGAATAAAAGTGTTGGTTATGCAAGTCTGAAACTCAGGGTGTTGCCTGGGCAAGAAGTGTAAGTTTGGGACTCGTGTAGGCACGGTGTGCTTGACAGTGTAGGCTTCTGTAACATGAATTAGCTCATAAGGGATTGGTAAATGGTGAAATAATGTTAGGATACTGTAAAGGTGTTGGATCATATGCAGTTTTTTTTTTTCTAGGCAAGGGGAGATAGGATAAGTGGCAATAAATATATAATCAACTGGGCAGAAAAAAGTGCTTAGCTCTGTTGATGTACAGTGAATAGGAATTCTCTTGTCTGTATTTTAAGAAAATTAAATACCTCTTCTTTGGGCAAGTCTAAGATGAACGAACTCCCTACACCTGACACTTGGATGTTTAAGGGCAGAACCCTGCAGACTTATAGCTGCACTTCTACCTGCTTTGTCTCTGCACGTGTTGGTCCTGCCCTGATTAAAGTATTGCCCTTCTTTCCACTTTATTTTTATGCCTTTTAAATATCTGCTGTGTCATTCTTTGTTCATAATGAGATGCCTGCCTAGGTTGTCTAAATCAGGTCCCTGGGACCATTTATAGTTTTTATTATCACTCAAATTACAAAGTTACATAGGTTTTGAACAGACTGCCCAAACTCTATTTTTCCTATAAGCTCTGTGCAGTTTTGCAGAACCTGAGGATTTTTTCATGAATTCGTTATCTTATAGCAGAGATGCCTTGTATTGAAAATTAGTCAGTAGAAAAGATTATGCAAGGAAATGTGACAGAAATAGAGTAACAACCAAAATAAGTCCAGAATGGAATCCTAAAAACAAAACAAAACAAAACAGGGACACTTGGGTGGCTCAGTCACTTAGGTGTCTGCCTTTGGCTCAGGTCCTGATTCCAGGGTCCTGGGATTGAGTCCCAATCAGGCTCCTTGCTCAGCGGGGGAGCCTGCTTCTCCCTCTACCTGCCACTCCCATGCTTGTGCTTGTGCGCTCTCTCTCTCTCTCTCACAAATAAATAAAATCTTTTTTTAAGATTTTATTTATTTATTTGACAGAGAGAGACACAGCGAGAAAGGGAACACAAGTAGGGAGAGTGGGAGAGGGAGAAGCAGGCTCCCCGCCAAGCAGGAGCCCGATACGGGGCTCGATCCAGGACCCTGGGATCATGACCTGAGCTGAAGGCAGACACTTAACGACTGAGCCACCCAAGCACCCCAATAAATAAAATCTTAAAAACAAAACAACAACAAAAAACCCCACCCAATGTCTATTGGTCAGTGGCAGAACAAGGAGCCTATAGGAGACCCTGAAAAAAAAAAAAGGAGAAGAGGCAAATCAGAAGAGTGGGAACCTTCAAGTTGGTTTCTGTGCCCCAGAAGTCTTTGACAGTTACTTTGCTGTGTGGTAAAGAACATATCCTAGGTTCTTCTTGTATGTTGTGTTCCCCAGACCTACAAGTCAGCTGTTTTTCCAAGACAGCCGTGATTACTTTTAGTAGAAAATGGTAGTTAGCAATCACAGTGTGGGCACTAGTTAAGTTGGTAATTGTTTCTACACCTTTTCAGTGAACAAAGCTAAGAGTATAGATCTTGTTTTTAAGAAAAGATAGATCCTGAGTTTAATACATCCTATTCAAATTTAAATTTTTACTTCTTTAATATTTGTATCTTTTTATGTTGAAAAGTTTGTTTTTTTAAAAATAACATTAATATTGTTTCAGATTTGCTTTGTCCTAATAAATATAATAGTTTTAGGATAACAATACCACTGTTTTTACTAAAGATAAAGCCACTGAAATAGTTGCTGTCTTTGCCCTATACCAATTTTTTTAGTGACTTGTCTTTTTCATATTTTTTTTTCTTTTTCATATTTTTCTATTCAATCTGGTTCTCACTGAAGCAACTCTATTTTTTATACTCCTATCAGTTTATGATGAATAATATTTAAAGTACATACATACCATAACAAGTACAACTGAAACAGATTGGAAATACCTCTAACATTTGGTAAACTCTAAACTCAGCAGATCAGAAAAATATACAGTTGTATCAAAAAGTAGCCAGAGAGTAGCTTTCAGGATGCTAGTTAATACGGACATTAGTTAACATATTTTACAGAATTAATGAAAATCTTTGGTAAGTCAGAGGTGGATTAAGAGTGTTCCTATTATAATAATCCTTTTTGTTTGAGTATATGATATAAAGCAATGGCTTCTTAGAACTCCTTTTTAAACTTAGAACTCCTATATTTAAACTATAAATATATATAAATATAATAGGTGATATGTATGTTATAGTTGGACACATGTACATATATAATTGTAAATATGCTTATATTGGGGGTTGTGCTCATTGAGGTAAAAAACCTTGAGTGTGAATCTAGGAGATGTGTATTTTTAAGTTATTTCGAATTTATGCTTTAATGTATGACATACTAGAATTTTTCTATTCCCTGGATTTTAAAAAATTGAAATATAATTGACCTATAACATTGTATTAGTTTTAGGTATGCAACATAATTATTTGGTATGTGTATATACTGCAGAATGATTACCACAATAAGTTAACATCCATCACCACACATGGTTAACAAAAATCTTTTTTTTTTGTGATGAGAGCTTTTAAGATTTATTCTTTTAACAACTTTCAAGTGTCCCCCTGGCTTTTTTATTTAAAACTATACCTGAAGAATGGTAAACTGTTAATATATAAATAAATATTTCTACCTCAGTTATTTGTTTCTGCTGAATATCATTTTCATCCAAAAATAATATGAATTATGCATCAAAAGCAGGGGGAAATTTTTGTTTAGTGCTGATCTCTGCAGTCTATTAAAATACATTAACATTATATAATCAGTGTATTAGTATCATTAATATGCAATACTAGCCTATTAATATTAATGTGAGAAGCATAATAAAGTCTTTGTTTTTACTGTGGAGACTGCTGATCAGACTGCTAATCTAATGCATGTGGTCCCACAGAGACATTATGAAACTTTATAGTTATGATATTAACTTTTATACTGTAGTGAAATAATGTATGATGAAAACCTATTTGAATTTCTAACAAAAATGTGTACCTATTTCAAAGCACTGTTTATAATCCTGAATGATGATGAGCGAGGACTCTCATATAACTCTGATACTGTGATGCAGTGTTCATTCTGGGCAGGAGCTTACTCATTCTCCCTGATTAGAATTTAAATCCATGACTCTCTGTGTAAACATTAGTCACATCTCCCTGTTGTATGCCTTTCTGAATTAGTTGCTTTCTTAACTGTGGTTGTTGGCTCTGTTTACTTTGTAACATTTATTTTTAATTTTTATTTTTTTAATTAAAAAACCTTTTTGTGAAACAACTTCAAATTTTACAGAAAAGATGCAATGATAGTACAGAGAACTTTTATATATTCTTCACATTCCCTGTTATTTCCACCTTTGTTTTATCATTCTTTCTTCCTCTCTCCTACATCTATGAAGAATTTCTTTTTCACGATTTGAGAGAAAGTTGAAGACGTGATAACTACTGTTAAATTGTTCAGTGTGTATTGTCTAAGAATAAGGACACCAAAATCAAGAAATTTAACACTGATCCAATACTGTTATCTGGAACATTTCTTTTTCAAGTACCAAATTGTTCCACAGGTGTCCTTGTTTGCTTATTGGGGGATTAATCTTGCCATTAATATAAATCTTGGCGTGGTTGACTATATCTTAAGTTAACTTTAAATATCCTTAAAATTATCAGGGCGCCTCGGTTGCTCAGTCGGTTAAGCATCTGACTCTTGATTTCGGCTCAGGTCATGACCTCAGGGTCATGGGATCAAGCCTGTCCACGGGCTCATTGGGGAGTCTGCTTGAGATTCTCTCCCTCTGCTCCTCCCCCCGGCCCACCCCCCCAAATTCCCCCCACACATGGGAGCACGCCCGTGAGCTCGCTGGCTCTCTCTCTGTCTCTAAAATAAGTAAATCTTTAAAAAATCTTTATAATTATCCATTTTTTTAAAATGTTGCTTTTTGTTTCAAATAGTATATTATCTGGAAATATAGAAATGCTTATTTCTAGTGGGTAATTAACATATTTTCATTTTGAAGGATTTAACTGTGCTTTTAAAGTAATTATAATAAGATCTTTTTTAAAGTCTTAAATAAAGCTACACCAGCCTTTTCCCTTTACTGAATAGTCTAAAAACTCATCTGTGTCTCTTAACCAAAAAACAGTCTTAGATTGCCTAAATTTTACCTTTAAGGGTTATAAAATTAAGTACATTGTCATTCTTGTGACAGTGTGAGTTTGACTACATTCATATATTTTAGTTATTTTTTGTTTATCCATATTAGAATTTTTATACTAGATTATAAAAATGGATCAAATTAATTTTACTTTATCAGTTCATTGTTAGCTCAGTCCTGCAGTGGTGATTGTTTACTATAATACAAGTAAAGAATGTCCCAAAAAAAAAAAAAAAAAGAATGTCAGTGCTTGGGACACCATAAATAAAAGGAACAGAAGAGTTAAATGTAAAATAGAATGATACCATACCAGCAGTAAACTGAAAGAAAGCTGATATATTTTAATAACAAATAAGGTAAATTTTATGACAGACTTTAATATAGAAGAACATTCCATAGTTATAAAATGGTTAGCTCTAATAAATCTAAATTTGTATGCCCTATGAATCTGTTGTGTATTGTTTCTCTTTGGTGTTAGCCCTGTGGTATATGTTGGATTATTTCGAGTCAGGTGCTAGTTATTTCTGATTGGCTATTATTTGAACCCTAGGATGGCATTATCTTCCTCCAAGGAAGTACCTTTGTTTCTAGTAGGTGTCTAGGCGGAGGGCAGTAGTAATTCTGGATCATCTAGATCCAGTTGGGAATGGAGGGATTTGTAGCTGAGCTTCACTCCAAGTGAGGCCTGGTCTGAATTCAGGGCATTCTAACTCCTAGGGTGTAGCATTTGGCGGCCCAGTTTGGCAAGCCCTAAATTCCATTATTTGTTCCCTTAGCAGGGAGGGTTTAATTCAGTCTGTTAAACTCTGTTCAGATCTTCACCCTCTTAAGATCACTGAGGTCAGGGGCACCTGGGTGGCTCAGTTGGTTAAGCATCCGACTCTTGATTTGAGCTCAGGTCACGATCTCAGGGTGGTGGGATAGAGCTCTGAGTCGGGCTGCCACTGGGTGTGGAGCCTGCTTAAGATTCTCTCCCCCTGCCGCTATGCTCTCTCAAAAAAAAAAAGTCAAAAAGATCACTGAGGTCAGATTCTGAAAATTTTATTGACCTCAATCGACTGTAGAAAGATAGTTTATAAATATTTGTTTGAAACTCTCGGTTTATAACTGAACATGAAGCTAGCTGAACTGAATTAATGAGTTCCAAAGCATGCAATGTGACAGTAGTGCTAAAACTGAGAAACTGTGGGAACAAACCTCTATCTGAAATAACTCTACTGGTGTGATATTGTCAAACATTTAAAAATGTTTGGATCTATGCAAAAAAGTAGAAAGTCCTAAAAGGGGAAATAGACAAAACCACAATCCCAGGAGAAGAGTTAACATGCTTCTTTCAATAATGGAGCAGACAACTGCTCAGTGTAAGTACATATATATGTACGTGTGTGTGTGTGTGTGTGTGTATATACACACACACACACATATTTTTCATGCGTACACATAATTTGAACATTGTCCAATAAACTTGATCCAATTAACATGTACTCAGTAATTGCAGATATGTTCATTTCATGTGTGTATGGTACATTTACCAAAATTGGCCACAGAATTAGTCTCAACATAAAAGGATTAATCATACAGACTGTTCTCTGGCCCCAATGGAATTAAGCTAGCAATCAATAATAGTAATTACAAAATTCTGAATGTTTGGAACATATACTTATTGGCTGTGCCTTGAGGGTAGGGAAGGATTACTTTAAATAGTACAGGGGCGCCTGGGTGGCTCAGTCGTTAAGCGTCTGCCTTCGGCTCAGGTCATGATCCCAGGGTCCTGGGATCGAGCCCCGCATCGGGCTCCCTGCTCCGCGGGAAGCCTGCTTCTCCCTCTCCCACTCCCCCTGCTTGTGTTCCCTCTCCCTCACTGTGTTTCTCTCTTTGTCAAATAAATAAATAAAATCTTAAAAAAAAAAAGTACATAAATGCACCATAAACTAAAATGACAAATTAGACTTAAAAACTAAGAACTTCTGTGCATTCTTGACATCCTTGAGAATGAAAAGGCAAACCATGGACTGGAAAATAAGTCTTGGAATGCATATATCTGAGAAAGGAATCCTATCCAGAATGTATAAAGAATTTCTATAGTCCATACAAAAACCCAGTGGAAAAATGAACAGTAGATGAGAGTAGACATATTACAGAGATATCCAGATAACAAATATAACAAAACAATCAACTGCATTAGTCAAGGAAATGGAAATTGAAATCACAATGAAATACTAACATATACTCATTAAAATGGCTAAAATTATGAAAGACAAGTTCAAGTATTGGTGAAGATGGGGAGTAACAAACTCATATAATGCTGGTGGAGTAGAAAATTGGTACTACTGCTTTGGAAGATTGTTATTTTTAAAAGTTAACTGAATTAGTTTCCTTTGACCCAGTAGTTTTACTCCCTGGTATATACCCAAACAAAATATGTGCACTTATGCACCAAAAGACATGCGTGAGAATGGTCATTGAATCATTATTTGCAGTAGCCCCAAGCCAGAAAACCTAACTAGCTATTTACTGTAGAATAGATCAGTAAGTTATTTGTACAAAGGAATGCTGTATGATGGAAAAAAATTGCACACAACGTGAATGAATCTCCCATAGAGTTGACTGAAAGATAAGTAGTATATACTCAGTGATTCTAATTATATCAAGATAAAATCAGAAAGCATAAATCTTATTTTGTTGGAAGTCAGGATAGTGGTTGCCTGAAGGATGGAGGGAATGATGACTGACAGGCACATAAAATAATTTCTGATAATTTTTATCTAGATTTTGGTTACATGAGTGTGTTAACTTTGGGGTAATTCATTGGACCTGTATACTTACCATTTGTAACTATTTGTATATTTTTGAATGTGTATTATATGTCAATTAAAATTTTTTAAAAAGCCAAGAAGATGTCCATATATACAATGGAGTATTACTCAGCCACCAGAAAGGATGAATACCCAACTTTTGCATCAACATGGATGGGACTGGAGGAGATTATGCTAAGTGAAATAAGTCAAGCAGAGAAAGTCAATTATCATATGGTTTCACTTATTTGTGGAACATAAGGAATAGCACGGACGACATTAGGAGAAGGAAGGGAAAAATGAAGGGGGGAAATCGGAGGGGGAGACGAACCATGAGAGACTATGGACTCTGAGAAACAATCTGAGGGTTTTAGAGGGGAGGGGGGAGGGGGATGGGTTAGCCCGGTGATGGGTATTAAAGAGGGCGCGTGTTGCTTTGAGCACTGGGTGTTACACGCAAACAATGAATCATGGAACACTACATCAAAAACAAATGATGTGTACTGTATGGTGACTAACATAATAAAAAAAAAAAAAAGCCAATGTGGCGGACCTGAGTGCAAGTGAGGAAGGTGGAGAATGGTAAACTCCAAGATCAGGGAGCTAGAAAGAGACCAGATCATGGCCTTATCAGCCACGAGGAGGAATTTTGGTAATATTTTAATGTAATGGGAAGTCACTGGAGAATTTTGGGCAGGACAAAACCTTAACCGAGTGACACTTAATAAGCTTACTTGGCTGCTGGGTAGAGAACAGATTGTGGCAAGGACAGAAGCAAGAAGGACTAGCCTAGGCAGGAGATACTTGTGACTTCAACTAGGGTTGTAAAGTGGAGATGTGAACAGTGGCCCGATCCAAAGTATATTTTGAGGTTAGAGCTGTAAAGACCGGTTCATAGATTGGGAGATCAGAAAGAAAGATGATGCTGCTGAGGTTTTTGTCCTGAGAAGCTGGGTGAATGGTGGTGCTGTTTACTGAGGGAGCAGCACATTTAAGGAGATATCAAGAGATCTACATCTGATGTATGAACATTGAGAAAGATATTAGATATTTAAGTGGAGACATTAAGTAGGCAGGTAGATATAAAATTCTAGAGAAATCAGGGTGGGGAAATGATTTAAATCATTAATGTTATGGTGCTTAAGTTCCTGGACTCCTGGAAGACGTCACCTAGGAGGCGAATGTAGAACGAACAGAGTGCAGGTGAAGTGGAGTAGAGGGATGACACCTGATCATTGGTGGGGGCAGATCAACATTTGGATGTCAGGGAGAAAAGAAAGAGCAACTACTAAGATAGAAGGAAAACCAGGAGGGTATGGTGTCTCAAAGTCAGGAGAAGTGTTTCCTGAAGTAGGGACTAAGCAACTCTGCCAAATGTTCCTGAGATATCCAGTTAGAGGAAATGAGATTTGAATAGTGGGTTCGGTAGGATGCAGGGAGAGTATCTGAGAATTAGGAATTAGAATGACATCTTACATTTGGGAAATAAATCTATATAGTATAACCATTAATACAATAAAACTTGAAGACTTTGAAGCTGTTTTAGTCTAGCAAAGGGTACCAGCTCAGGTTAATGGTTAAAAAGTATGTAACATTAAATTTTGAAAGTTTCAAGGGGGATTTATTGTAAACAACCTGTAATGGATTCTTTTATATAAGATACAAAAATTATATCTGAATCTGCCATGAAGGCGCTACATCCTTTTCAGTGCTGATCAGCATTTATATTCTTAGTACTTCCAAGTGCAGTGGCTTGCATTTTTTCCAGCCTTCCTCTTAATTAAGAGGTTTTTAAAATTGGCTCTTAATGGTACTTGTGTCAAGCATCTCTTATTCTGAAAGCTTATTATTAATAAATTCTTCCTAAAATCTTGAAGTCTTTGATTTCATTCATTTTATCAGCTATGGGTGAAACAAAATGTATTATGTAATACAAGATAACTGAATCAGTGAATATAGGATCTGTAGTTTCTATGTCAAAGAATATGGGGCTCATAAATTTCTCTTTTGATTTCAGGAGGTAGATAAAGGCCTTCTATAGAGACGTTGGGCTGTTAAGTGGTTCTCTTGTCAAATAAGGAGGATTTCAGAAGATGTAATGGAGTGACTTGTCTGGGATGAGCAGTGTTAGCAGGAAAAGGCGTACAAGGCAGCTTATATTGTGTGATGCTGAAGCATGACAGGATGTAGATCTGGTTCTAATTGAAAATGTAGCAAGAGACTTTTTTAATTGAAAAGAACATGGACTCAAACAGATCCAGAAAAGAGAATGGAGCAGTTATTAGACAAGTGTGGGGATCAAATGGGAATCCATAGACAAAAACTGGCAGCATTGCTTGTCTTCCTGAATATTGAACTGCAAGCTATCTCTGCTGTTTTTTGTAGGTTTGCTTTTTTCTCTGTGCTGTATATGGGCTGCATGCAGCCTTCTCAGTTTATTCATCATCACCCTGTATATTTCTGCTTTAACTTGGCTGTCATGTCTTCTTTGGCTCAAATTTCAAATGACCTTTAAGCTTTGGCTGTCATCGACTCACAGCAGCCCACCATGTTTTAGTTTAAATACCTGAGAGTAAGAATCTTGTCTAACGTGCTTTTCTTTCTCTCCCTTTGCTCCCTGGGCCTTACAGCTCTGGTTAGCCTCGATTGGCTACCCTTGGGTGCCTATCCCTAGTTCAGCCACTGCTCAAGGAAGGGCAACGTCTTTGGGTAGAGAAAGGGCAGTGATGGGGCAGACTGTGGCCTTCTCTCAGTGTGTCTTCCTCACTTTAAAATTGTATGATTAATTGAAATTGTAAAGTCTTGGGATTTTGGAGAAATGGCATGAAGGCACTATGGTTGTTGGAATAAGCATGGCAAGAGTAGTGGTAGAGGTAGAATAGAGGTAGGCTGGGCCAGAATATGTAGAGCCTTGCATGCTATGAATAGAGTTTGAAGTGTGTGTTTGTGTCTCATAAATATCCACGTTTGTTCAAATATGTGTTAGAGATACATAGGGAAAAATCTGAAGTGTTACATACCAAATTAATAATAACTGTTTCTCTGGAAAGAGGGAGGAGACTAGGATTGGGGTTGTGGTCCGATTTTACCTTATATATAAATATTTGGTAAAGGGGGATATAGTCATTGCTGTTTGTGGAATTCAGAGTTAATTAAAAGAGGTAGGAGGCAATGACCAGAGGAGTATGGTTTGAAGCGGGGTCAGTCTGTGAGGCCTGGAGATCTACCTACTATGCAGCCCTAGGGAGGCAGTTCTGAGCCCTAGGACTCTAAAGAACAAAGTCGGAAAACTGGGAATCCAGTCCAACTCTAAGTTCTTAGCAAGACATTCCTGAACATTAATAACTTTGAGCTACAATGTGACAAACTAAAAGTTAGAATATGAATCAAGGACCTCTAAAATAATGTAATAAATTAATACTAAAACTAGTAATGCTCTCTTCATTAAAATTTCTAAGATTTCATAATCTTGAAGTATATACAGTCGAATTTGGGTCAGTATTGTCAGTTGAATGTGTCATAATAGAATACCTATAACATGATATTTGCCTGTATGAAGAATATCCCAAACATTGTGGTTTTAACTTATAAGTGTTGACACCAAAAGATGTATGTAGTGGCTGAAGAATTTTATTCATTTTCATGTTTATTTACATGGTCTTCTAAAATTTAAGCTTAGCATATAGTATATAAAATTTATAAGAAATTGCATATGTGTTTTAGTGTTTCTTAAGAGGGTTTTCAAGTTTTAAGAACTTTTTTTTAATTATTATTCTTAAATATTTTTAAGTAGTCTCTACACCCAACATGGGACTCGAACCCACAACCCCAAGATCAAGAGTCACATGCTCCACTGACTGAGCCAGCCAGGTGCTTCCCCACCCCCATCTTTTTTTTTTTTTTTTTACAGATTTTATTTTTTATGTAATCTCTATGCCCAATGTGGGAAAAGTTTAAGAACTTTTAAATGGCTGACCTGAGTATGAAAACACTTGAAAGAGTTGAAGAAATTGTAATGAAAGATTAGAAGAACCAGATACAAATGAGGCCCTTTCTATTTAGTTAATGCTTACAGAACTCTGAAGTGCCTGATACTGCCCCAAACACTTTATACGTTTTTAACTCATTTAATACTATGCTGAAAAAGATAGACTACACTGGTTAAAAAGGATCAAGAATGAGAAGAACTAAAACAGTCTAACAGAAGTTCTGAATAATGTGAAAAGAACATAACATAGGAAATGCATGTTAGAGTGTGAGCATTGGTGTTAACTGGATACTTTGTCATCACATGTATACCTCTTATTTCATTTTATTCAAATATGTTTTTTTCAAATATGTTTATTCAAAGATGACTATTAAGTTTTCCCTTTTCAGTGACATGCAACAAATTAGAGATAGAGACTTTCAGCCAAATCTTATTTTCTAAAACTTATGTTTAGTAATCAGTTTTTAAGAGGTGTACAGTTGGCCCTGTTAAATGTTGTATCTGAGAAAAATGATGTTACTAATGTTATGAACTGTGTAATAAATGATGAAATGTGTGAATAAATGTGTTAATATTGCTATTCAAAGCCACTGAAATTAGCTAGAATGGCTTGGTTGTGCTCTTTTGATGACTGGTTCCACTGATGACAACACTCAGTGGTTCTGGGAACAGTCACTATTCTATAATGCTGTACTGGACTTGAAATGAGAGGGAATGGGGGAAGAGGACATTAAGCATAACACAAAATACTGATTGAAAACATCTTAGCTAAAACAAATCTATTCCAGATACCAGGGATATGCATATATTTTTTGTCCAGTACTCCTGAAATTATGTGTTTTAGGGTTTTTCTCCAGTGTGTCTCCTAAAAGAAATTCTTGTAGAATATAAAGATAACTTACTTGGTTTAAAATGTTTGTGTGTGTATGAGTTTGCTTATATTTTTTTTACAGTATTTTTAAACAACTTTTTGCCTTATTTTCCTAGGGAGTTGGTCTCTCAGTTCATGGGCAATTCCGAGTGGCTACTGAAAAGTCTCTCTTTGCGATGCCAGAAACAGCAATAGGTAAAAACCCTCAATTTTTCATAATCACATCTAGAATTATCTTTGGATGCATTTCAGATTACACTGTTGTTAAAGAAATTGATGGAATCTTGCTGAGATACAGCAATGAAAGAATTCTTAAAAAGAAATTAGGAAGATACCTGAAAGTTATATTAGCTCAGTAATTGTATCTGAAAACACAAAAGAATATTTAACTGGCAACACTAACACACTGGTCATTAATTTTAGATAAAATATTATTAGGAGAAAATAGTCTTGTTTCGGGCACCTGGGTGGCTCAGTCGTTAAGCGTCTGCCTTCGGCTCAGGTCATGATCCCGGGGTCCTGGGATTGAGCCCCACATCGGGCTCCCTGCTCCGTGGGAAGCCTGCTTCTCCCTCTCCCACTCCCCCTGCTTGTGTTCCTGCTCTCGCTATGTCTCTCTCTGTCAAATAAATAAATAAAATCTTTAAAAAAAAAAAAAAGAAAATAGTCTTGTTTTCAGATCTATGATCCATTTTGATTTTTTTTTTTTTTTTTATTTGAGAGAGAAAGTTTGCCTGAGTTGGGTGGGGAGGTGCAGAGGGAGAGAAAATCCCAAGCAGGCTCCCTGCTCAGCTTGATCTCACGACCGTGAGATCATGACCTGAGCCGAAATCAATAGTTGGCCACTTAACCAACTGAGCCACCCAGGTGTCCCCATTTTGAAATTTTTGTACATGGTGTGAAATATGGATCAAAGGTATAGATCAGATTTTATTATTTTTCACATGGAGATATAGTCATTCACACACTACATTTTGAAAAAGCTGTTGTTTCTCCACTGATGGCTTTTGTACCTTTATATGTGTTATATTGGTGCCAGCACTACAGTCTTGATTATTGTTGCTTTATTGTAGAAATCAGGTAGCAATAATCCTCTCATTTTGTTGTTTTCCCTAACTTGTTTTGGCTATAAAGATCCTTTGTATTTCTATATGAATTTTAGAGTCAGTTTGTCAATTTGAACTAAAAAATCTGCTAGGATTTTGATTAGGATTGTCTAAAATTTAAGGAGAATTGACAACAATGTAGAATCTTCAGACCTGAGAGCAAGGTATATCTCTCCATTTATTTAGGTCATCTTTAGTTTCTCTAAGCCAAGTTATGTAGTTTTCAGTTTATAGGTCTTACATATCCTTTGTTAGATTTTTCCTTAACTGTTTCATATTGTTTGTTACTATTTTAAAAATAAAGTTCTGACTTTTAGTTACCAGTATATAGAAATACCTTTGATTCTTATTTTTTTAATGAAGCATAATTGACATACAGTTTTTAGTTTCAGGTGTACATCATAGTGATTTGATATTTTTATACATCACAAAATGATTCCCACGAGAATCTAGTAGCCATCTGTCACCATACAAAGTTATTATATTGACTATATTTCCTACACTGTAGATTTTATCTCCGTGACTTACTTATTTTATAAGCGGAAGTTTGTACTCTTAATCCCCTTCATCTATTTTGCTTGCCCCCAACCACTCCAAAAGTTTGTTTCCTATATGTATGAGTCTGTTTCTGTTTTGTTTTCTTTTTTAGATTCCACACATAAGTAAAATCATATTGTATTTGTCCTCTGATTTATTTCACTTAGCATAATACCCCTAGGTCTATCCATACTGTTACAAATGGCAAGATTTTATTCCTTTTTTGTCGCAAAGTAATATTCCATTGTATATGTAGGTATACCACATCTTTTTTATCCATTCCTCTATTGATGGACACTTCAGTTGCTTCTGTATCTTGGCTATTGTAAATAATGCTGCAGTGAACATAGGGGTGCATATATCCCCTTGAATTGGTATTTTTATATTTTCTCAGATATATACCCAGAAGTGGAATAGCTGGATTATGTGGTAGTTCTATTTTGAATTTTTTGAAGAACCCCCATACTTTCCACAGTGACTGCACCAATTTATATTCCCACCAGCAGTACATGAGGGTTCCCTTTTGTCCACATCCTTACCAACACTAGTTTTTGGCTTTTTGATGATAGCCAATCTGACAGGTGTGAGGTAATATCTCATTGTGGTTTTCTTTTAAAATTTTATTTTTTAAATTAAGTTTTTTATTTTAATTCCAGTATAGTTAACATACAATGTTATATTAATTTCAGGTGTACAATATATTGATTTAACACTTCCATACATCACCCAGTACTTCAGTACTTAGCACAAATATCCTCCTTAATCCCCATCAGTTATTTCACCCATCCCCCCATCCACCTCCTCTCTGGTAACCACCAGTTTGTTCTCGGTAGTTAAGAGTCTGTTTCTTGGTTTTGTTTCTCTCTCTCTCTTTTTTCCTTTGCCGATTTGTTTCTTAAATTCCACATATGAGAGAAATCATATAGTATTTGTCTTTCTGTGACTGACTTGTTGCGCTTAGCATTATACTCTCTAGCTCCATCCATGTCATTGCAAATGGCAAGATTTCATTCTTTTTTATGGCTGAATAATATTTCTGTGTGTGCATGCACGCACACGTGTGTGTGTATGCTTCTACAATTTGGCTATTGTAAATAACACTGCTATAAACATAGGGGTGCATATATCCCATCAAATTAGTGTTTTTGTATTTTGGAGGGTAAATACCCAGTAGTTCAAATACTGGATTGTAGGATAATTCTATTTTTAACTTTTTGAGGAACCTCCATACTGTTTTCCACAGTGGCTGTACCAGTTTGCATTCCCACCAACAGTGAAAGAGGGTTCTTTTTTCTCCACATCCTTGCTAGCACTTGTTTCTTTTATTTTTGATTTTAGCCATTCTGATAGGTGTGAGGTGATATCTCATTGTAGTTTTGATTTGTTTCCCTGATGATGAGTAATGTCAAGTATCTTTAATGTGTTTGTTGGCCATCTCGATGTCTTCTTTGGAGAAATGTCTGTTCATGTCTTCCCATTTTTAATTGGATTATTTGTTTTTTTGGGGTGTTGAGTTGTATGAGTTCTTCATATATTTTGGATACTCATCCCTTATCAGATATGTCATTTGCAAATATCCTCTCTCATTCAGTAGGTTGCCTATTAGTTTTGTTGGTTATTTAAATATCTTCTCCCATTCTGTAGTTCTCTTTTAGTTTTGTTGATTGTTTCCTTCACTGTGCAGAAACTTTTTATTTTGATGTAGTCCCAATAGTTTATTTTTGCTTTTATTTCCCCTGCCTCAGGAGACATATCTAGAACAATGTTGTTATGGCTGATGTCAGAGAATTACTGCCTGTGCTCTCCTAGGATTTTTATGGTTTCAGGTCTCACGTTTAGGTCCTTAATCCATTTTGAATTTACTTTTGTGTGTGGCGTAAGAAAGTGGCCCTGTTTCATTCTTTTGTGTGTTGCTGTCCAGTTTTCCTAATACCACTTATTGAAGAGACTACATTTTCCCCACTGTGTTTTTTCCTCCATTGTCGTAAATTGACCATGTATGTGTGGTTTTATTTCTGAGCTCTCTGTTCCATTGATCTATGTGTCTGTTGCTGTGTCAGTACCGTACTGTTTTAATTTGTATAGTTTCATAGTACAATTTGAAATCAAGGAGCATGATACCTCTAGCTTTGTTCTTTATCAAGACTATGCTGGCTATTTATCGGGGTCTCTTGTGGTTCCACTGATATTTTAGGATTATTTGTTCTAATTCTGTGAAAATATATTGAAATTTTGATAAGGATCACATTGGATCTGTAGATTGCTTTTGGTAGTATGGACATTTTAACAATATTAATTCTTCCAGTCCATGAGCATGGAATGTTTTTCTATTTATTTGAGTTGTCTTCAGTTTTTCTCATCAATGTTGTGCAGTTTTCAGTCTTTTACCTCCTTGGTTAAATTTATTCCTAGGTATTTTATTTATTTTTTTATGCAGTTATAAATGGAGTTTTTTTATTGATTTCTTAATTTCTCTTTCTGATAGCTCATTTAATAGGGTATAGAAACACAACTGATTTCTGTATATTAATTTTGCATCCTGGGACTTTACTGAATTCACTTATTCTAACAGTTTTTGGTGGACTCTTCGTGGTTTTCTCTATAGTATGTTATCTGCAAATGGTGACAGTTTTATTTCTTCCCTTCCAATTTGAATGCCTTTTATTTCATTTTCTTACTGATTGCCATGGATAGGAGTTCCAGTACAATGTTGAATAAAAGCATCAAGAGTGGACATCCTTGTCTTGTTCCTGATTTTAGAGGAAACGCTTTCAGCTTTTCACCATTGAATATGATGTTAGCTGTGGATTTGTAATACATGGCCTTTATGACTTTGGTGCCATACATTGTATATTCCTTCTATACCCACTTTGTTGAGAGTTTTTATCATAAACGGATGTTGAATTTTGTCAAATGATTTTTCTGCATCTTTTGGATCAATCATATGATTTTATCCTTGTGTATTGACTGATATGTGGATTTTTTAAAAGATTTTTTTATTTATTAGAACGGGTGCAGAGGAGAGGGAGAAGCAGGCTCCCCACAATCAGGAAACCTGACATGGGCTCAATCCCAGGACCCCGGGATCATGACCCAAGCTGAAGGCAGATGCTTAACTGACTGAGTCATGCAGGCTCCCCTGATATGTGCATGTTAAATAGTCCTTGCATTTCAAGAATAAATCCCACTTGGTTGTGGTGTATGATTCTTTTACCGTATTGTTGAGTTTGGTTTGCTAATACTTTGTTAAGGATTTTTGCATCTATATTCATCAGGGATATTGGTATGTAATTTTTGTTTGTTTTAGTGGTGTCTTTGGTTTCAATATCAAGGTAATGCTAACCTCATTAAATGAGTTTGGAAGCATTTCTTCCTCTTCTATTTTTTTGGAATAATTTGAGAAGGATAGGTATTAACTTTTCTTTAAATATATGGTAGAATTCACCTGTGAGGCCTTCTGGTTCTGGACTCTTGTTTTGGGGGAGTGTTTAAATGCTGAATCAGTTTCATTTCTTGTAATTGGTCTGTTTAGATTTTCTTTGAGATTAATCTTGGAGGGTTGTGTGTTTCTAGGAATTTATTTCTTCTAGGTTTTCCAATTTGTTGGCATATGATAATTGTTCATGGTAATCTGTTATGTATACACAGTAATCTTTATTTCTGTGGTGTCAGTTGTAAACTTCTTTCGTTTCTGATTTTATTTATTTGGGCCCTCTTTCTTTCTTTATGGGTGTGGCCATGGGTTTATCGATTTTATTTGTTCAAGGAACCAGATTCTAGTCTCCCTGAGCTCCCCGAGCAGGGAGCCCAATGCGGGGCTCGATCCCAGGACCCTGGGAGCATGACCCGAGCTGAAGGCAGTCGTTTAACCTACTGAGCCACCCAGGCGCCCCATAGCCTTTATTTTATTTTTTTTTTTTTTTCCAATCTAGTTCCTTTAGATATAAAGTTAGACTATTTGCGGATTTTTTTCTTGTTTTTTTTTGAGGTAGGCCTATTTCCCTATGAACATCCCTCTTAGTATTCCTTTTGCTGCATCCCATAGATTTTGTAAAGTTGAATTTCCTTTTTATTTGTCTCAAAGAATTTTTTAAAATTTCCTTTCTGATTTCTTCATTGTCCCATTGGTTATTTAGTACCATGTTACTTAGTCTTCATGTGTCTGTGTTTTGTTTTCTTTTTCCAGTTTTCTTCTTGTAATTGATTTCTAGTTTCATACAGTTAAGGCTTGATATGACTGTAATTGCCTTGAATTTATTGAGACTTGTTTTGTGGCCTAACTTGTGATCTATCATGAAAAATATTCCATGTGCATTTTTAAAGAAATGTTCTATTTATATCTACTAAGTCCATGTGGTCTAATATGTTGATTTTCGGTGTGGATGATCTACTCATTGATGCAAGTGGGGTATTAATGTCCTGTATTATTATTGTATTACTCCATTTAGGTCTGTTAATATTTACTTTATATATTTAGGGGATTCTGTGTTAGGTGCATAAATATTTATAAATGTTATATCCTCTTTTTGGATTGACCTCTTCATCGTCATGTAATGTTTTTCTTTGTCTTTTGTTAAAGTCTTCGTTTTAAAGTCTGTTTTGTCTTACATGAGTATTACTACACCAGCCTTTTCTTTTCCATTTGCATGGAATATCATTTTCAGTCCGTGTGTGCCTTTAGATCTGAAGTGAGTCTTTTCTAGGCAGCATATAGATTGATCTTTTTTTTTTTAATCCCTTCAGCCACCTCTGTCTTGATTGTAGCATTTAATACATTTACATTAAAAGTAGTTATTAATAGGTATGTATTTATTGTCATTTTGTTAATTGTTTTCTGGTTGTTTTTGTAATTCTTCTTTGTTCCTTTCTTATTGGTGTATTCCCTTGTGGTTTGATGGTTTTCTTTAGTGTTATGTTTGGGTTTCTTTCTCTTCATTTTTTGTATTTTGGTTTGACGTTACCATGAGGTTCACATATATCAACCTGTATATGTGTGTGTGTGTGTGTGTGTATATATATATATATATATATATATATATAGCAGTCTTTGTCTTTTATGTATATATATAAAATATATATATGATATGATATATATATATCAATCTATTTTAAGTTGATAGTCACTTAAGTTCAAACACATTCTAAAAGCCCTACATTTTTACTCCTCCCCCTCCTTTTGATGTCCTATTTTACATCTTTTTATTTTGTGTATCCTTTTTTTTTTTTAAAGATTTTATTTATTTGACAGAGAGAGACACAGCGAGAGAGGGAACACAAGCAGGGGGAGTGGGAGAGGGAGAAGCAGGCTTCCCGCTGAGCAGCGAGCCCGATGCGGGGCTCGATCCCAGGACTCTGGGATCACAACCTGAGCTGAAGGCAGACGCTTAACGACTGAGCCACCCAGACGCCCCTTGTGTATCCCTTGACTACTTATTGTAGTTACAGTTGATTTACTATTTTTTTCTTTTAATCTTCATATTAGCTTTTTAAATGGCTGATCCCCCTGCCTTACTATATATTTGCCTTTACCAATGAGATTTTTTTCTTTCATATGTTTTCTTATTTGTAGTTATGGCCTTTTTTTTTTTTTTCCTGCTAAAGAAGACCCTTGAGGCGCCTGGGTAGCTCAGTCAGTTAAGCATCTGCCTTCGCCTCAGGTCATGATCTCAGGGTCCTGGGATCAAGCCCCGCATCGGGCTCTCCACTCAGCGGCAAATCTGCTTCTCCCTCTCCCTCTATGATATCTCTTGCTTTTGCTGTCCCTCAAATAAATAAATCTTAAAAAAAAAAAAAAAAAAGAAGACCACCCTTTAACATTTCTTGTAAAGCCAGTTTAGTGGTGGTGAACTCCTTTAATTTGTGTGGGAAACTCTTATCTCCTCTTCAATTCTGAATGATAGCCTTGCTGGGTAGAGTATTCTTAGTTGTAAGTTTTTTCCTTTCAACACTTTAAATATATCCTGCCACTCTCTTTTGGCCTGTAAAATTTCTGGGGAAAAATCAGCTGATTGTCTTATGGAGTTTCCCTCTTATGTGACTATTTGTCTTTCTCTTGCTGCCTTTAAGATTCTTTATTTTTAAGTTTTGCTACTTTTAATTATTATGTCTTGGTGTGGGTCTCTTTGGGTTCATCTTGTTTGGGACTTTCTTGGATTCTTGGACCTGGATGTCTGTTTCCTTCCATGGGTTCGGGAAGTTTTCAGCCATTATTTCCTCAAATAAGTTTTCTGCCCCTTTCTTCTCCTAGGGCCCCTATAACATGAAATATGTACACTTGATGTTGTCCTAGAGATCTCTAAAGCTACCCTCATTTTTTAAAATTCTTTTTTCTTTCTGCTGTTCTGATTAGGTAATTTCTACTATTCTGTCTGCTAAATGCTGATTTGTCCTTCTGTATCATTTCAGTGATTCTTCAGCTCTGGTTCTTATATTTTCTAACTCTTTGTTGAAGTTCCTTCATTCTTAAGTGCAGTGAGCATCTTTATGACTCTTACTCTGAACTCTTTATCAGGTGGTTTACCTGATAAATTACTTATCTCTGTTTCATTAAGGTTTTTTTTTTCCCTCCCTAGGGTTTTATCTTCTTTTGTTTGGAACATATTCCTCTGTCTCCTCATTTTGTTTGACTTTCTGTGTTTGTTTCTGTGAATTAGAATAGCTATCTACCTCTCTTAGTCTTGAAGGAGTGGCCTTGAGCAGGAGCATCCTCTGTATAGACTCGTATGCCTGGCAGCTTTGGTTGGTTGAGCTGGAGCAGAGATGGGCCACGAGTATGCTGCTCTGGGGTTACCTTGACAGGACAGGTGGGGGGATGGGGTGGGCACCTTCAGCAGATAGCTAGAATTCATGTGGGCTAGGGATCTGGGACTTGCTAGGGCAGCCCTATAGATTGACTAGAGTGCCTGGACCCTGCTCCTGTCTGCACTGTGAAGGTGGATTGGGTTGGGGGGAGGGGAGGTGCAATGTAAAATGTGATGCTTGTTGGCACCTCTGACCCTAGAGAGTTCCAGCAGTCCCTTGCCCATTTGGTGGATGCTGCAGGGTTAGTAAGTGGATTTTCCTCACATTCTAATTGCTCTTTAAACAGCTGTGTTTGTTCTGTTTTTTTCCGCTGTGCCCAGAGTCGGTGAGTCTGTGCAGGGGCCCCTCAGTGATATCCCTCCTTACTGTAAGGCATCACATTGGGAGTGGTGTTTCCGTGGTTACTGCCTGTATCTCTGTCTCTCCTGCTGTTGTGTATGTGGTTCCCCCCATCACTTTATGTGCAGAAGCTGTTCAATTGGTTCTCAGTTCTTTTTCAGCAGGAATTGCTCTATATGTAGATGTAGATGTGGTGTATCTGTGGAAGAAGGTGAATTCAGGGTCTTCCTAAGCCACCATCGTGGACTGCCACCTGAAGTACAATTGATTCTGTATTGACTTTGTGTCCTGCAAACTTCCTAAACTCATTTATTAGTTCTAGTGGATTTTTTTTTTTTTTTTTTTTTTTTGTAGATTGTACTAGGGTTTTTTTGGTATAAATAATTACATTATTTACAGATAAAGTCACTTTTACATTTTCCTTTCCAATCTGGATACTCTCTATTTTTCTTGCCTTATTCCACTGGGTTAGAACCCCCAATACAATGTTGAATAGAAGTATTGAGAGTGGGCATTCTTGCCTTGTTCTTGATCTGAGGGAAAACATTCAGTCCTTCAATTAAGTGGGAGGCTGGGTGTAAGTTTTTCATAGGTGCCCTTTATCAGGGTGAAGATGTTTTCCTCTATTTCTAAATTGCTGAGGGTTTTTATTAGGAATGAATTTTGAATCTAAAAAGCCAAAACCTTTTCTGCATCAGTTGAGGTGATTATTGGTTTTTCTTTTTTAGTTTGTTAACATGGTAAATTGCTTTGCTTGATTTTTTTAACATTAAACTAGCCTTGCATTACTAGGATAAATCTCACTCTGGCATGAGGTGTTATACTTTTTATATGTTGTTAGGTTTGATATACTAAAATTTTATTTGGAATTTTTGCATCTGTGTGTTCATGAAAGACATTGGTCTGTGGTTTTCTTGTAATGTCCTTGCTTCCTTCTGGTATGGGGGTAATGCTGGCCTCATTTTCTGGAGGAGTTTCTGTAGAATTGGTATAATTTTTTTCTGTGTTTGGTAGAATTCATCAATGAAGCCATCTAGACCTGAAGTTTTCTTTGGGGGAAGGTTTTCAACTACAAATTCAAAGTCTTTAATATATGTAGGGCTATTCAAATTATCTCTTTCTTGCACAAACTTTGGTAGGGTGGATCTTTTAAGAAATTTGTCCAATTTATTAGCATCAAGTTTTTCATAAAGTGAAAACTTTTGTGGGGGACACAATTCAGTCCATAACAGGGACTTATCAGCATATAGATGTTATCTAGAGCCATAAGTGCTAAGGAAATGTGTGTGTAGGGATAGCCTAAGATCAAGCCTAGGCACAGCAGCATGTAGAGGTCAGGCGAAGGAAGCAGACCCAGCAAGGGGGAATGGAAAGAAGCAGCCATTGAGACAGGGGCAAAAAAAAGAGAATGTAGTACCCTGGAACAGAGGAACATATTTCAGGACAGACTGCGTTTTGACTTGGGCAGAGTGCTGCTGAGGCTGTGGGGCAGGTAGTATATAGCGTAGAATGCATGTAGAGTGTAGAATGTTGGGGAACTGAAAGAAGAACAGAGGGGCTGGAATGTAGTAAATGAGTAGTAAGAGATGTACTTGAAAAAGTGATTGGGGGCCTTGAAGACTTTGATAAAATGTTGGTTTTAATCTAATAGAAATAGTTATGGCATAGTTTGAAGCAGTAGAAGGCAACACTCTTATCAAGATTTGTGTTATTAAAAAGATCACTCTGGCTATTGTATGGAGAACTTTCAGGAAAAAGAATCAATAGGTCATAGTCACTGGTGGGTGTTAAAAGGGTGGTATGAGAAGAGGATGTTAAGACTGGATGATTGTGCACTTTTTGAGGTAAGTGATACTAGAAGACAGACGATAGGAGTCGGGGGAAGTCATTAGTTCAATTTTAGACCTATCTTGTTTGAGGTGCTTAGAAATATTTACAGTAGAATGCTGCTAATTCTTTCAAGTCTAGGAACTTTTTGTCAAGTAGAACTGGAAAGAATTTGAACGCTTGTGTTTTTATCTCAATTTCATTAAATGAAGCAATCTTAGAATAGATATCTGGATTATAAAACTAGAGGGTCACAATTGTTTAAGGAGCTCTTAAACACCAAAAAGTAATGTACTGGCAAGTGTTTGCATATATGCTATTTTCAGTTGTTACCACTAGAGAGAATAAGGGAATTTTTTTAAAAAAAAAAAGATGGCTAAGAAAAGAGTAAATGCAAGTGATTTTATTAGGTATAAACATTCTTGGTGTAAGGTTATTGCATCACTTTAAATATCTTGAATATTAGATAATTGATTAACAGAATAGACTATGATTTGAATGGTAATAATGAATTTTCACATAATACAGCTTTAGATTATGCATATGCTTATCATTTGAAAGAAAACATTTTTTTTTTGTTTTGTTTTGTTTTTAAAGATTTTATTTATTTATTTGACAGAGACAGACACAGTGAGTGAGGGAACACAAGCAGTGGGAGTGAGAGAGGGAGAAGCAGGCTTCCTGCGGAGCATGGAGCCCGATGTGGGGCTCGATCCCAGGACCCTGGGATCATGACCTGAGCCGAAGGCAGACGCTTAACGACTGAGCCACCCAGGCGCCCCAGAAAACATTTTTTTTATTTAAATTCAATTAGCCAACATATAGTGCATCATTAGTGTTTGATGTAGTGTTCAATGATTCATTTTCATTGTTTACTATTTCAGAGATTATTAAAAATAGTGATAAGGAAATTTTAGGTAATATTTAATGGGTACAACTTATATATAAAAAGTTATGCCATCAAATACTTTATTGACTTCTATAGAAATGAGACATGAAAATTTTGAAAAATACTCAAGTCAGAACAATTTAATAGCAAGTCTTTTGTGATACTGATTGCATTGGAAAGTACTTAGTAATATTTTTAGTATAGATTCAAATAATAGAGAGAAATGGCCATTTGATCTCAAGTAAAGAGTTATATTCATCTTTTTAATTTGAATCATTATTATCTCTTTTCATTATTTAATACAGGACTATTCCCTGATGTGGGTGGAGGTTATTTCTTGCCACGACTTCGAGGAAAACTTGGTTATTTCCTTGCATTAACAGGATTCAGGCTGAAAGGAAGAGATGTGTATGCAGCAGGAATTGCTACACATTTTGTAGATTCTGAAAAGGTAATTACTTGGATTATTGCATTTTGTGTTATTGGAATAACTCCTGTTGCACGGGAAGGCAGTATAAGTGGTTGGGATCCCAGGCTTTTGGTTAGATGTGGGTCTGAATCCGGGATCTACTGTTTAAAGTTGTGTGACCTTTGGAAAGATAGTTAAGCTCTCCAATCATGTTTCCTCATGTGCAAAATGGAGATAATTATGTCTGGATTCAGGACTGTTTTGCCTGGCACCTTCAGTGAATATTTTTTCATGAATAATTACACTTTGGTTAAAAAAATACCTACTTTAAGAAAATCTAATCTATAAGAATCTAAATTTATATATAAAAAGATAGGCTTTTATTTTACAAAAACATTTTTGAAAGGTCCTCTTGGTTGTGAGTTTCCCTACTAGTGCATTTAAGAGTTACATTTGTAAAATATGGTCCTAAAAACTTTTCTAAAGGCTGTTGCAAGGGACACATATTACTTAGCTTTGTCTTTTTTTTTTTTTTTAACAGAAAATTTAACAGTTTTCTTAGCACAGAATAGCACAGTGGCAAAGAACGTACAACAGACAGCTTAGGTTTAAATACTAGCTTGAATTTAGCCTCTTTATCCCCTAGTTTGCCCATTTCTATATGGGGATGGCAGTTCCTACCATAGTAGTTGAATATTTTTGTGGTCAATGTAACAGAAAATCCAGTTCAAGGTGGTTTTGCCTCAGAATTTCCAGCAAGAAACTTGGGATTTATTCTGCTTCAACTGGGAGCTCACCCTCCTTGAACTGGCTTATATTACCCTTGAACCCATGAGCCAGTTAACCTACATCAACTAACCCACCTTGCTAATGTGTTCCATATCTGGAAGTATGGGGTGAACTTAGCTTTCTAGGAGGAAGCACATAGATCCAGATGGATATCTGATCTTGAGAGAGGGATGTTTTGGGATAGGAGGAGGAATGTTACAAAAAAGTATGAGAACCTTCTATCACATTGCTTGAAGTTTCAGATCTTTCTCCATGTTATGGGCATCCACAGTCACACTGAGTAGGTGTCTGTCCCATCCTCCCGTGAGCTGTAAGAGGAAGCAAACATGGGACTCCATCATGTACTCTTGAGGGACACCCTTTGTTAGAGTGGAATTTAGTTAAGAATGGGAGAGAGCGCTGATCCACAACTTAATTCCCTTCTTTGTCAGCCTGCTCAGTAATAATTTCTACAATGTGTAGGCTGCCATTCACAGGGCCTGCACAGGATAACAGAAATGAGTAGTGAATGTTGGGGTTGAGACTAGAGGTGGGTGCAAAAGATAAAAGATAAATAACCATCTGTCTCATCTGACAAAGTAGAATATGAGAAGTGTAACAAAGAATATAGAGAAGGTACTCAATGGATTGAAAGGAGGGAAAACTTAAAAGGCTGGAAGTTTTCTCATAGAGGTTGCAGTTCAGCTGGGCCTTAAGATGAGTACTGTCAGGAAAAAGCATTCTAGATAGAGGAAACATGTAATGAGCAAACCAGCGGGCAGGAAAGCTTAGCTATGTTTTGGAAACAATAAAAAGTCCCATTTGGCTGAGCATAGAATAGTATGTGAGGGATATAGATGGAGATTAAGTGTGGTTATATTATAGAGCTGTGCACTGACCATAGTAACCATTAGTCACATGTGGCAATCTTAAAGTTAATTGAAATAAAATTTATAATTCAGATCTTTGTTGCAGTACTGCATTTCAAGTATTTAATAGAGAGAAACAAAGATGAATGTGTCTCCTCTTTAGTTTCTTCCATCTTTATCTAATTCCTTGCAAGGCAACATTTGCTGTGTGGGAATGTGTGTGCATTCAACTTCAGAGAAAATTTCCTTCACTGATTAGCTGAAGAGAGCACATCATAATTTTAAGACAAGTATTTTTAAAAGAGTATAAAGTTTCTTTAAAAGAAAGTCCTGGTGCAGCCATTCTGGAAAACAGTTTGGAGTTTCCTCAAAAAGTTGAAAATAGAGCTACCCTATGACCCAGCGATTGCACTACTGGGTATTTACCCCAAAGATACAAATGTGGTGATCCGAAGGGCTATGTGCACCCCAATGTTTATAGCAGCAATGTCCACAGTAGCTAAACTATGGAAAGAGCCAAGGTGTCCATCAACAGATGAATGGATAAAGAAGATGTGGTATATATATACAATGGAATATTATGCAGCCATCAAAAAACCCGAAATCTTGCTATTTGTGATGACATGGATGGAACTAGAGGGTATTATGCTAAGCGAAATAAGTCAATCAGAGAAAGATGTGTATCATATGATCTCGCTGATATGAGGAATTCTTAATCTCAGGAAACAAACTGAGGGTTGCTGGAGTGGTGGGGGTGGGAGGGATGGGGTGGCTGGGTGATGGACACTGGGGAGGGTATGTGCTGTGGTGAGTGCTGTGAATTGTGTAAGACTGATGAATCACAGACCTGTACCTCTGAAACAAATAATACATTATATGTTAATAAAAGAAAAAAAGAAGATAGTAGGAAGGGAAAAATGAAGGGGGGAGAATTAGAGGGGGAGACGAACCATGAGAGACTATGGACTCTGAGAAACAAACTGAGGGTTCTAGAGGGGAGGGGGGGGGGGAGATGGGTTAGCCTGGTGATGGGTATTAAAGAGGGCACATATTGAATGGAGCACTCGGTGTTATACACAAACAATGAATCATGGAACACTACATCAAAAACTAATGATGTAATGTATGGTGATTAACGTAATAAAATTAAAAAAGTCCATGTTTGTATTGGGGTTCAGATCTGTTTTCTTTTTTTTTCCTCTTTTAGTTGGACATGTTAGAAGAAGATTTGTTAGCCTTAAAATCTCCCTCAAAAGAAAATATTGCAGATGTCTTAGATGCTTACCATGCAAAGGTAATCTTGTCAGTATTCTCACTTCAGATTTTAATTTGTGGGGAAGGGGAAGTGATTGAAAAATTAGCAGTTGGTAAATGTTATAGTTTGTGGATATAAAGATGCTGGGATTTATTAACTTGAAAGCTTGATGGAAGGTCAGAGCTTCAGAATTGTTAGGATAGCCATCTAAGAAGATGACTTCTTTGCCGCACAAGAACACAGCTTATCTTCTCATTGCTGGTGAATTTCAGCGTGTAGCTTTGTGATTGGCCCTTGCAACAGCTTTTTGCAATGCACCATGACATTTCTGTAATGGATGGTTCAATGTTGACGCTGTTGAGCTGCTAAAGTGAAACTCTGATGCATATCTAAGTATAATGATAAAGTATATTGCATAATGATAAATTATATATATTTATATAAGATAAAGTATATATTGTTCACTTTTAATTCCTGACTTGTGTAACTTAAATTTTCTTTTAAGAGCCAAAAATCTATAAAAATGTTACATGACGGGACGCCTGGGTGGCTCAGTTGGTTAAGCAGCTGCCTTCAGCTCAGGTCATGATCCCAGGATCCTGGGATCAAGTCCCGCATCAGGCTGCCCGCTTAGCAGGGAGCCTGCTTCTCCCTCTGCCTGCCACTCCTCCTGCTTGTGCTCTCTCTCTCTCTGACAAATAAAAAAATAAAATCTTAAAAAAAAAAAAAGTTATATGACTTCTGGTAGAACATGATGGGTTCAATATATGCTCCCTTCTAAAACTGTAATAAAGGAATAAAAAAGGCACAAATCCACAAATAGAACAGAAGAGGAGACAGCGGCAGGTATGAGATGTCAATATTTTGGAAGCTTGAAAACAGAAGGACGAGGGCAGCTACTTTAGATTTGAGAACGCTGAAATATCTTACCCTTTAGTAGGGGAAGCCAGGAAGAAGCAAACCAGTGTTTGCTCTGTGCCCTCTGTAAGGTGCCAGAGTCCCCTGAAGACTGGGATGTGCAGGTGGGCGGAAAAACAAAAGATCCCTGCAAAGTTTTATAAGGTGCAGTGAGGCCTCCCGAAGTCTCTCCTGTGCCACCAGCCATCCTTCCATAGTTCGGCTGAGAGTAGACATTTACTACTTAGGTCAAATCAGACAGACCTAGCTGATCATGGGGGAGGGCGAAGTGAAGTGCTCTACTAAAAAGAGTCAGAACATACTAAATAGGAAGACCTCTAGCCTCTTTTCCTAGTTAGCTTCCGGGCTATTAAATATCCTCTATCTTAGTTTGGGCAACTATAACAAAAATACCACAGGCTGGGTGGCTTAAACAATAGAAACTTATTTCTCACAGTTCTAGAGGCTGGGAACTCCAAGATCAGGTGTCAGAAAATTAGATTCTTGGTGAGGACCTGTTCCTGGTTTGCAGATGGACAGACGCCTTCTTTCTATATCCTCACACAGCAAAGTGAGCTCTCTCAGGTCTCTTTACAAGGGCACTAATCCCATCACAAGGGCTCCACCCTCTTGACCTAATTCCCTCTCAAAGGCCCCACCTCCAAGTACCATCACTTTGGGGATTAGAGTTTCAACATGAATTTTGGGGTGACGCCAACATTCAGTCAATAGCACCATCCCACTCCTAAGCAGTACCTTCGAAGAAAAAGGAAAAAACCTGTATTTGAGGACATCCCAGGTCTTTGCTTAATCTTTGCTTAATTTATAACTCATCAGACAATTGACAGTCCTATAACTGTGATCGACTTTACACATAAAGCTACTTAATTTTAGTACTTCATGCTAAAATTTTTTTATGCCAAGTATAAAAACAAATTGGTCAGAACAAAAAAAGCACTTGAAGCAAGCTGTGCAGGGAAAGGAAACTTGAGAAAAGAAAGAAAAACTATAATTGTTAAAACTGTAATTGTTCAGGTCAGAGGAAAATATTTCATCTGTGAAATAACAGATGTAATATAGTAGTCAAAGAATAAAAAAGAATGTGATAACAAAAGGGAGAAAACCCGCAACAAATTAGATTAAAATTGAAGGTTGAGGAAAACTATAAGAGGACAAAAAGGATAATAAGATGGAAAATGGAGAGAAAGGACATTAGAGGTCTATATCTAATTATTAGGAATTCGTAACAGAAGAGAAAGGGGAGGAAATATTTAGAAAATAGTATAAAAATTTATTCAGGACTGAAGAATATGAATATGGATGACAGAGCCTCTGAATACTCAGTGCAGTGAATATGAACACAGCACATGAGGATTTCATCAGATTTTGTCAAAGCATTTGACAGTCTCTCATGTTGGGTAAATATAGCATGGATTAGAGTGGGTGGGAGTTGAAGGGCCTTACCAGAGAGTTCTGCTAAACGTGTGGGTATTAGTCTATAGATAAAGTCATCTTGGCCTTTTTCAGCTTTTTTTCTCAGTGATTTGGGTGAGAATGTTGACAGCATTTTGATCAAATTGATTTGAAACTAAGAAAAAAAATTAGGTAAAAGAATATGGATTAAAAAACCCCTTCAAGTTTATAGAGTGATCTGTTTGATAATATCAGTGTGAAAGGTAATAAATGTATGGGAAAAACACTCCCTGTGTTTTCTCATACTACCACATTCACAACACTTCTGACACCAGATGTGTGGGTTTTCTACACATCAAGCAATTCAATGCAACCCACCTGGGTGTCCTATAATTCATTTCGGTAGTGACACTATCTACCTGGATAGATATCTGCATCAGATCCCACAACCTAAGAGCTCAGTCCCACAAGACTGACCCCACTTCAGATGCCAGTCACAAGTCCTAGCTTGTCACCTGTACTTCTGATTGACCATAAATTGGGGTTCTCATGACCCCTTCCTTGGGTTCGATAATTTGCTAGAATTTCTCACAGAACTCGGAAATACTTAATGTTTGTTGGTTTATTACAAAGGATACAATAAAGGATATGAATGAATAGTCCAGTAAAAGGTACACAGGGCAAGGTCTGGAAGGGTCTCGAGCCCAGGAGCTTCTGTCCCAATGAAGTTGGGATGTACTACTTTCCCTGCTTGTGGATGTGTTCGTTAACCTGGAGCTCTCCAAACTCCATCCTTTTGGATTTTTATGGAAGCTTTATTACATAGTCACTATTGGTTAAGTTATTAGCTATTGGCGATTGAACTTAATCTCCAACCCCTTTTTCCTCACTGGAGGTAGAAGGAGGGAGGCGGGAGATAGTGGCAGTGTTGGGGCAGGGCTTGATTAGAAGGTGGGACTGAAAGTTCTAATTTTCTAATCACAGGTTGGTTCCCCTGGAGACCAGCCCCATTCTTAGGAGCTTTCCAAGAGTCCCTTCTGTTAACATAACCGTGATGGGAAGGGGCTTGTTATGAATAACAAAAGGCCCATTTCACCTTAATTTTGGGACAAAAGACCAAATACAACATACAACAAAAGATGCTCTTCTTAAAGAAATTTCAAGGTTTGGGGGAGCTGTGAGCCAGGAACAAAGAACAAATATATGGGCAAAGACCAAATATGTATTATTTTATTTTATTTTTTAAGATTTTATTTTTAAGTAATCTCTATACCCAATGTGGAGCTCAAACCTACACCCCCAAGATCAAGAGTCGCATGCTCTACCAACTGAGCCAGCCAGCATTCCCTGTATTTCTTATTTTTTATTTTTTTAAACTTTTTATATCTGAGGTTTTTTTTGTTTTTTTTTTTTTTAAGATTTTATCTGAGAGAGAGAGAAAGAGATAGAGAGCTTGAGCGGGGAGGAGAGGGAGAAGCAGACTCCCTGCTGAGCAGAGAGCCCGACATGGGGCTTGATCCCAGGACCCGGGGATTATGACCTGAGCCGAAGGCAGATGCTTAACCAACTGAGCCACCCAGGCGCCCCTGTATTTCTTATTTTAAATCACAGGATCACAATAGAGATAAGTGAAAATTTTGGATTTCAGTCCAAAGTACCAAATTTTTAAAGTACAGCACGGGGAGAAATGTAGCCTACAACAGCACCGGTTTAAAAAAAAAACAAAAAAAAAAACACATAATAGTACTGCCCCCAAACTAACTCAGACTTAGTCCTATTAGTAAAAGGGTTATATCCAAACAAACAAGGATATGTGGAGTCCTGATGCACTTTGCTATGATTCGGTCATACCTATAGCTAACGTGTACATTCCACACTTGATAAACTGGAACTTGTGCATAAGAAGGACCTGATTGTGAGGGGACACAAAACTGCACTCTGTGAGAAAAGAGGTGGAAGCAGGATTCACTAGAACTATAAACGTGAGAGGACTGACCTGGCCCAGAATTAAAAAAAAAAAAAAATCCTAATTACACTTATTCAAGCACTGTGAGTTCCTTCTCAAGCTACTGTTTTCTCTCTCTGGAGGTCAGTGCTACACAGATATCAGGGATGTGGTAGGAGTTTTATGTATCAAATGGAAATTTGGGCAGGATGACTTCTCAGGTCCCTTATAATCCTTAATTCATTACCATACTTTAATGATGTAGCATATATAATAATATATAAATAAAAATAAAAGAACATATTTTGCCTTTGGCACTTTTAAGAACTAGTCTGGAATAACACCATCTGAATTTTGAACATGTGGTAGCTATTTATAAGACTTGGATATAATTTGAAAGTGATAATCTGTCACAAAGTGTATCATTAAATAGGATGACATTTTAAAGGATTTTTAGATTTGGGTTACTTCAAGTGAATTATAAGATTTTTCTTTTTTAAATAGTCCAAGATTGATCAAGACAAGTCTTTTATACTTGAGGAACACATGGACAAAATAAACAGGTACTTAGAGGTCTCAGTACATCTATTCTTTTGGAAGGACTATATTAAATTGAATTTGCTAACATTGTAATTACATTGTGTTTAATGCACTGAATTTGAGATCAGATAGCAGAGTGCTTTTATTTTTTCTTTTTAAAGTAGCTTCTCGCCTACTCTTTCAGGGGAGAAATAAATCCATTATACTGAAATAATCTATCGTGCTGATTCACTTTAGTGTAAAACTTTTTTTTTTTTTTTAATGGGAAAGAGAGGCTAGAAAATAACAATTGAATTATCTTTTATCTTCGTAAAGTCTTTTTTTTTTATGAACGTCTTATGAAGCTGATCAGCAAAAGATTTTTTGTGCAGTGATTTGAGAGATTGATAGACTGGCTTAAGGAACAGAAGAGGAGGATAGAAACTATTGGAAAATAAGACAATTATCTCTACATTTTAGAAGCATCAGTTTTTCACAGTTAAGATATTTATTTATATGTAATATATACAAAAAAGCATAAGAGAAAATTTAGGCTTTATTTTGCATTAATAAAAGTAGACTGCAAACACTTACCCAGAGAAGCAAGGTTTTATTTCATCATCCTGTAAAATAGCTTGGAAAATTTTTCATTATTGAAATGGAGTTTGGGGAAAGCCTGTGTTTAGATTCATTGCTATTTTGGAAAGAAGAAATCGCTTGCAGATTGGTGAAATCATGTGTTTCCTTTTTTATAGTTGGTTCTCGGCCAATACCTTGGAAAAGATAATTGAAAATTTACAGCAAGATGGTTCATCTTTTGCCCTAGAACAGTTGAAGGTAATATATGGATCATTTCTGTCCTGAGCGTGGTGAATCCTTGTGGTAAGGAAGCCTCTTGTGTCAGAACTCTGTGGTGGTGACATAGACCACTGCACAGGTTTGTTTGTTTTTTTTTTTCCTGAACTCAATTGAGCCTCAGAAAGCATTTTCACAAAACCTTTATCTAAACCCAAGTGCCTTGTCTACCTGCTGGATGTTGACAACAAAGCTGAGCTGTTTTTAGGTCCTGTGACTGTAACAGAGAAAGACTTAAGGAGGCATGCCTCATCTCTTGGGAGTCCTCCTTGTCCTGGGGAGAAGCATTTAAGAACATTTTTATTAGAAGGGTTGGGTTACTGGAGTATAGTCTTTTTTTTTTTTTTTTAAAGGTTTTATTTATTTATTTGACAGAGACACAGTGAGAGAGGGAACACAAGCAGGGGGAGTAGGAGAGGGAGAAGCAGGCTTCCTGTGGAGCATGGAGCCCGATGCAGGGCTCGATCCCAGGACCTCGGGATCATGACCTGAGCCAAAGGCAGACACTTAACGACTGAGCCACCCAGGCGCCCTGGAATATAGTCTTTTTATAATATATTGCAATTCAATTCTGCCATTAATCTATAAATTCAGTTGAATATGCAACAGATCAGTATATGGTCTTTCTAAGCAGTAGGTTTAATTAAAAAAAAAAAAAAATGATCCTTTTTAACCTGGGCAGAGGCCCCATCTATCCCCATAGCTGAGGTTTAAGCAGTGTTTCTCAGTGTTAGGCACACTTTGTTTCTATGATGTCACTCAACTGGTAACAGCAAAACAAAGCTGTTTTTGTATAAAGGCGTGCACGAGTACTGACATGCTTGGAACTCTAAGTATGAGACTTGGAATATTTCAGACTTCTACACAAAGGAGAGAAAAAATTGTGTTTCCTTTTACTTTATAGAAAAGGTGTTAATAGCTTGTCCTTATCTGATAGTATTTTTTAGTTTATAGGTATAATTGTCACATTTCAGTTGTCAGAAAACTTAGAAAAATTTAAAGTTTCACCTGTGAAGATGAAAACACTTCCCCATTGTTACTGTATTGTCTCTTTCTCTCTCTTTTTTGAAAGATTATATTTATTTGAGAGCTGCTCTTGCACATCAGGGTGGGGGGGAGGGGCAGAGGAAGAGGGATAAGCAGACTCCCCACTGAGCAGAGAGCCTGACAGCCCAACGGGTGGGGAGGCTCCATCCTAGGAACCCCTGACCTGAGCAGAAGGCAGACTTAACCAGTAACTGACTGAGCTACCCAGGCACCCCTCCCATTGTTAACTATATTCTTAAGGTGGAAATCCCAAATTAGTCTCTTAGGGCCTTATTTAGTAATTAGAATTCTATTAACTTTTTTTTTTTTTAAGATTTATTTATTTTGACAGAGACACAGCGAGAGAGGGAACACAAGGGGAGTAGGAGAGGGAGAAGCAGGCTCCCTGCTGAGCAGGGAGCCTGATGCGGGGCTCGATCCTAGGACCCCAGGATCATGACCTGAGCCGAAGGCAGTTGCTTAATGACTGAGCCATCCAGGCGCCCTGAATTCTATTAACTTTCAAGGATAGGCATAAATTAGAGTAGATAGACCAGTCATATGTTTTCTTAACTCACAATAGTAAATTAATGTGAGTCTTAACAGCTTTTAGGAATGCTCACATAAATCTAGATAATCATTTTATATTTCAAGGATTCTGATGTTAAACTGGTAAACTTGTTCTCTTGTTTCCAGAGCAGTATAGAAACTAGTATTCCTGTTTTTTCTCCCCTGAGCAATAGGCCCAGTTAAGTATGAACTTAGTAATTTCATTTGAGAATAGTCATGCAGCACATTATTACCTCATACCTATATGGTGTCCCTTTAAAGCAGTACAGATATGCAAGATGACATACTATTTTAAAACCACTGGCCTACCCCAGAACTGAGGGATAGAACTCAGTTTTCTTTCAATATTCTTTCTATTCCTCTGGCACTACGATTATTCTGCATCCAGAAGAGGGTACCTGGCAAGCCACCCATCACAGCTAGGATCACGGTAGGCTAGGATCACTGTAGGCACGCTCTTCAGAAGGACAGGTTTTGATTTTTATTCAGTTGATCTGTAGCTCAATTGTGGCTCCAAAATATTAGTATCTGCTGGGAACAACATGATGTGAGGATCAAAAAATCCCCACTGAGGCTTCCCTGATAGAGCTTAGATACAGGGTTCATTTTAATTATCTCAACCAGAAACATACATCAAAAAACAGCCCTGAAGGAGAAAATAGCTTTTGGTGCCTCAGTGAAAGGTTTGCAGATCAAATGTTTGGACAAATTTTTGAAAAGATTCTAATACTGTGTCAGTAAGCTTCTAGGATTGCTCCTAACCCTTATTGGCCTTTCAGGGACTCCACTCTTCCTTCTGTAGGTCCCAAGGATCCAGTCTTTTTATGGTCAAGTTGCAACCATCTACTCTATGTATAAGGATTCCTTTCCTCAGTTGCCCATGGGGAAGGACATAATCTTTTCAACATATTTGCTTATCATTAAATAAAAACATACTTTTTTTTAATCCCTTCTTTAGATTTCTAAAGTTTTCACTGCTAATAACTGTAGGATAGCATGGGTTAAAAAAATAACAAATATGAGTAACTCATATTTGAGTTACTTTACAACTCAATGCAATTTTCAACTGATGCAATTTTCATAGTACCTTAGTTTATGGCTTCTCATGTCCTTTCTTAGATTTTCTTTCAAAGTTCAATACTTTTTTTAATGCTTGTGGTTGAAATTCCTCTAATCTGCTTTTAATCCCCCTTTTGGTGTAGGTTGTTCATGATGCCAAACAATCCATGTAAGCTATTTGGGCAATTTAGGTGTCGCAATGCGTAGCTCCCATTAGGGAAAACTTAACCAGAGTCTCCATTTGCAGGTGCTCTTGTGTGCGTGTATGCACGTTTTAAATTGTGGTGAAATACATATAAAATATACCATCTTAACCATTTTTAAATATATAATTCAGTTTTGTTGAGTATATTCACCTGGTTGTACAACCAATCTCCAGAACATTTTCATCTTACAAAGCTGAGTGAAACACTATACCTATTAAATAACAACTCCCCATTTCTCCCTTACTCCAGTTCCTGGCAACCACTGTTCTACTTTCTGTTGCTATAAATTTGACTACTCTGGATACCTCACATAAGTGGAATCATACAGCATTTGTCCTATTGTGGTTGGCTTATATCACCTAGCATAATGTTTCAAGGTTCATACATGTTGTATCATGTACCAGAATTTCATTCTCTTTTAAGGCTGAATATTCCATTTTGTGTATATACCACATTTTGGTCATCCATCCTTGATGGGCATTTAATTTGGGTTGCTTCTACCTTTTTGCTTTTGTGAACAGTTCTGCTATAAACATGGGTATACAAATATCTCTTCAAGACCCTGCTTTTAGAGCCAAGATGTCCATCAGCAAATGAATGGATAAAAAAGATGTGGTATAAATATACAATGGAATATTATGCAGCCATCAAAAGACGAAATCTTGCCATTTGCAATGACGTGGCTGGAACTAGAGGGTATTATGCTAAGCCAAATAAGTCAATCAGAGAAAGACAAGTATCATATGATCTCACTGATATGAGGAATTCTTGATCTCAGGAAACAAACTGAGGGTTTGGTGGGGGGTGGGAAGGATGGGGTGGCTGGGTGATAGACATTGGGGAGGGTATATGCTATGGTGAGCGCTGCGAATTGTGTAAGACTGTTGAATCACAGACCTGTACCTCTGAAACAAATAATACATTATATGTTAATAAAAGAAAAAAAGAAGATAGTAGGAAGGGAAAAATGAAGGGGGGAGAATTAGAGGGGGAGACGAACCATGAAAGACTATGGACTCTGAGAAACAAACTGAGGGTTTTAGAGGGGAGGGTGGGGGGATGGGTTAGCTTGGTGATGGGTATTAAGGAGGGCATGTATTGAACAGAGCACTGGGTGTTATACGTAAACAATGATTCATGAAACACTACATCAAAAACTAATGATGTAATGTATGGTGACTAACATAACATAATAAAATAAAAAAAAATCCTGCTTTTAATTCTTTTGGATATATACCCAGAAGCAGAATTTCTGCATTATATGGTAATTCTGTTTTTAATTGTTTGAGGAAGCTCCATATTGTTTTCCATAGCAGTTGCACCATTTTATATTCCCACCAACAACAGTGCATAAAGTTTGCCAACTCGTTATTTTCTGTCTTTTTTCTACTATCCTAATGGCTATGAGGGGGATAGCTCATTGTGGTTTCGATTTACATTTCCCTAATGATTATTGATACTGAACATCTTTTCATATGGTTGTTGGACATTTGTATCTTTGGGAAATGTCTA
Organism: Halichoerus grypus; assembly: GCF_964656455.1. Taxonomy (NCBI): domain Eukaryota; kingdom Metazoa; phylum Chordata; class Mammalia; order Carnivora; family Phocidae; genus Halichoerus; species Halichoerus grypus. The sequence goes on along the minus strand of NC_135715.1, from coordinate 150,562,522 downwards.
GTTCAAGTCCTTTGCCCATTTTTTAGTTGGGACTTTTTTTTTTTTTTAACATGATTGAGCTGTAGGAAATGCTATCCTGTTTCATCTTCCTTTTCTGGTAATAAGACTAGCAGGCTTGCCAAAGTAAAGAAGGTTCTTCAGGACCAATGAGGGAAGTGTTTATTTTTTAGAATTGCAAGTGATATCAATAATCAAAGAAATGTGAGTAGAAGAGATTGAGACCCCCCCCCCCAAACTGTGTCAGCAAGGACACTAAGCCAAGGAAAGGTATTTCAGTAGGATCACTAATCCTTAGGAGTGCTGGAGTATGAAGTCCATGGCCAGAGAGACAGAGAAATAAGAATAAGGAACAGTGGGTCCAATTAATATCCAGGAAGGTGTTCCTGAGCAAATGGCCAGGGAAACCAGTGTTGCTTTTGACTTGTCTTTTAGGTGTTTATACTAATTGATAAAATATAATATGACATTTGATATAATATAATAGGATAGGCTATTGTGTTAAAGGCTTAAAGGGCATATAAGTTCTTTTTTTTTAATATTAGAAGACTTTTTAAATTCTTTGGAATTTCTTCTTTCTAATTACCAGTGTGGGATTTGATTTTGAATGCTCATTTTATGAAGAATAAAAGAAACTCAGTTTTATACTTGAAGTTAATATATAAGAATATGACAAGCTCCTATAAAGAAATCATACACGTGAAAAATTTGGGAAAAAGAACTAAGAATAATTAGGCATAGCTTTTAAGAAAGAAGAACAGCAAAATAATAGAGAAATTAAGTTTAAAAGATTACTAATCTTTCTGTAAGCATTGAGAATTAGCCATATACTGTATTATTTAAAAATAAAGTGACAAAAAATAAAGTGACAGGTGTTCCTGAAGAATTAAGTGCTACAGAAATTGCTCTTCTGTTGTAAACAACTAGAAAACTGGACAAAATATGTGAAACAAATGTTTGTTAACATTGGACAATGCAGGCAGCACAGGACTGTGATTCCTGAGAGGAAGGAAACAAACAGGAAAGCCCTAAGATTGACTTGGCTTCCTTCCTGCAGGAATTTTCAGAATATTGATCTATACGTATTTTAGGTAAAACTCCACAAGACCAGGGAAAGAAGCAGAGGAAAGCAGTAGTTTGAACAGTTAACAAGACTCACACAGGTCTGGGAAGAGTTTGTGTTGCCATCAGCCAGAAGGTTTACATTTTACTAGTGGGGGTAAATTAAGACTAAAGTAAAGGCTGCCGAGAACTCCTAAGATAATTCAGTAGGGAAAAGATAGTCTTTTCAACAAATGGTCCTGGAACAATTGGATATCCATATGCAAGAGGAAAAAAGTACTTGACTCTTTGTAGGGGAGGAGAAAATTCTCCTCTGTCTTCTTAGGGTCTCCAGCCCAGCCTAAGAATTAAATCGACATAAGCCAGATAGATTAACCGGAGAAAAACATACAAATTTTATTAAAAATTTACATGTACATGGGAGCCTGCACAAGAGAATGAAGATCTGAACAAATAACCAGAGCAGGAAGCTTTTGTAACTTCTAGACAAATTTGTGAAGAATTGACAAGAGAAAGGAGTTTGGTCTAGTGGTAGTAAATGGTGAAGAAGTAACTGGGAAGATAAGGGTTAGTTTAACAAGGTTTATTTGTATAGATGTCTTGGCCCCATGTTCCCTGTCTCTGGTGATAAGAATGTCTTCCTGCTGCTACACAGAGGGCATTTTCACATGGGAGTTTTATTTTCTGGAAAAGAAGGTCATATTGTTTCTCCAGTGCCTTTAACTCAAAATAATCTATATGCCAAAGTGTCATACCTTGAGGTAACATGCTCTGAACTCCTTCCCACCATATGCAATTCAGAGTGGATTATGCATCTAAATGTAGGAGCTAAAGCTGTACCACTTCAAAAAGAAAACAGAAAATCTTTGTGACTTTGGGTTAGCCAAGATTTTTAATGCAAAAAGCAAGAACTGCAAAATAAAAAAATTGATAAATTGATCTTTATTATAATTAAATACTTTCTTCTTTGAAAGTCATTATGAAGAAAATAAACCACAGTTTGGGAAGAAACATATTTGCAAACCTTGTATCTGATAACAGGACTTTATTGTATATAAAGAACACTTACAAGTTAATGAGAATACAAACAGTGCACCTAGAAAATGGGAATCTAGACACTTCACCAAAGAACATGTGTGAATGGCCTTACAGTAAGCACATGTAAAAATGCTCAAGATCTTTAATCATTAGGAAAATGCAAATTAAAACCACAGTGAGATGTCACTGTGCATCTGTTAGAGTGGCTAGAATTTACAGTACCAACACCAAATGTTGGTAAGGATATGGGACATCTACAACACACATTGCTGGCAGGAAAGCAGTTCGGCAGTCTCTTATAAGTTAGATGTACATTCACTGCAAGACCCAACAGTCCCACCCCAAGGGATTTACCCAAGAAAAATGTAAACATACAGCCACACAGATGCTTGTACTCACACGTTCATAGTAACTTTATTATAATGGCCAAAAACTGGAATACTGCTCAACTGTAAGAAGGGATGAGTTAGCGCTACATGAAACAACATGGATGAATCTCAGAAGCGTTGTGCCAAGTGAAAGAAAGCAGACACAACACACAGGACTACTTACTTATGATTTTATTTTTATGAAATTCTAGAGAACACAAAATTTTAGGGAGAAAACAGATCAGTTACCTGTGGGCAGAGTTGAGGGAAGGAGAACTCTGCAGGGTGATGGAAATGTTCCAATCTTGATTGTGGAGGTAGTTGCACAACTATATATATTTATCAAAAGTTACAGAACTCTGCACTTAAAGTGAGTGGATTTTATATCTAAGTTACACCTGAGTAAAGCTAATTATTTAAAAAAATCAAAATGACATACCTACTTATATTAAAAAAAAAAACCAGTTTGACCTATAGAAGTAGGTATTATGTTTGCTGAAGGTACCCATTACACTGTGCTGTTTACTGCTATCAGTAAGAGTAATTTAATGGCAGTGTTGATGGGTATATATTGTGTCTTTGGGGAAGGAGTACAATAAACCTTAAGGGGAAAATACATCAATTTATGTAAACAGGAAAACAGCTTTCCAGTCCACTGATGGATTATCAGTGACCCTAAAACACTATCAGGAGCATTTGGGATATCATGAAAGAGCAGTACTTGATTCTTTAGACATTATCTTTGAATTTTATTTAAATTGTTAAGGCTTTTAAGAAATTACTGGAAAAGTCTTAAGATTGCAAAAAGCACTCTTGTTGGACTGGCTCTAAGCCTTTGCTATAGATAAAAGAAATACCAGTGCCCATTTCTTTAAAGTGCTCTTTGGCCTTTATATAATATTATGACCCTTCAGAATGATAAAGAATATATTTAAAAATAAAAATATTTCTGTGAAACTGCAGTATACCATGAGTTAGACTGACTTGCTCTAGTTCAGTTATTTTGTATTTCTGTTCGTTTATTGTCAATCTGAACAATTCTGGAAAAGATTTATAGATATAAGTACAAAATATGTAAGATTATTTAGAAAAGTAACCACAGTTCATAGTATAGTAAATATAAATGATCTAAATATATATGAATTCCTAATTGTTGGGGTTCCTTCTTTTGGAGTTAAATCTGACAGAACCTAGATTTTTAGAGAATGTCATAAATTACATCCTTTTTTTATATAGAAAAAAAAAAAGACTCTAAAGCTCATTTTCTAAGATCACCTAAATCAGAGAAGGAGTTGGAGCTTATATGTCTGTATTAGCCCTTCAGTCAACCCTGAGGCCTACTTGGTAGAATTATTCTAATTGTATCATTATAGGCTTGTTGAATACTGTTTTTTTAATTGTATCAATATAGACTTGTTGGATAATGCATGTTAAACTGTATGTTATTGAGTATTCAGGAAGATGCTGAGGGGAGGGGCAGAGGGAGTATCCTGAATTTTTCTTTTGTTGGAAATTCCCTAGGATTTGATAACAAAAGAAGGGTTCCTAGGAGTCTTACCAAAAAGGCAATGATTATAATGCTGATAACACTCTGAATGCAAGGACCATGTCCTGTTCACTGTTGTCTCCTCTGAAGTGTCTAATGCATAGTAGATGCTCACTAATATTGAATTGAGATGAGAATGTGAATTATTTGATACAAATAAAGGAAAAAAGAAGTTGGCTCTTTGGCATACATGAGACAGCTAATTTTTAAAGGGTCAGATAATTTAGTTACAACACTTACCAGTGTTTTACCAGGAAGTAGAAATATGTTCACCAGGTTGTGTGGTTGCAGGATCGTATCCATACACATTTCTGACATAGCTGAAGATCCAAGTCCTAATCATTTATTCAGTTTTCTGGAAGAGTCTCTGTGTTCCCTTTTTAATGAATGAGGCTATAATACATGAGCTCCTTTAACTTTCTTCCATCATCCGTTTGATTCCTCTAACATGTGTCTCACTTTCTTGCCGAGGGAAACATCCCCATCTGTGCTTTCATTCCATCCTTTCCTGCCTCATTTAGGAACTACTTGCCATCAGTCCTCTCGCTCTTTCAGTTATCTTCAAAATTTTACCTTCTTGGATGAATGCACATTTCCTTCTGCCCTTATTTTCAAAAGCTTTCCTACTCTTACAAAAAGCCTTCTCTTAACAGTTTTTCCTCAAGCTACCATCCTGACTTTGTCTTTCCCCCCTTGCCATCAAAATTACACAAGTAAGTTTTTATTAACTTCTTTCTACCACCTGACATAATGTTTTCTCCATCTTTGTTATTTTTGACGTTTCATCAGCCTTTGGTATTGATTACCTTTATAGCTTTGCATGTAGAGAGAAGTAGGCTTTGGAGTTGTCAGGCTTGGGTTTAGATTCCGCTCTGTGTGACCTTGGATACATTCTTATCAGGCTGGTTTCCTCATTTGTACAGCGTGCATACATGTGAACATCTTTAACTGAGAACTAAGGGAAATGTGCTCCATACATATGCCATCCCTTCCCTTCCCTATTTGGCTTGGTTTCTGACACCTTGCCCTATCCATTTTTGAGGTGGGTAGTATTACAATCTCCATTTTACACATGAGGAAACTAAGATCAATCATGTAGGAAGTGGTAGAGCTGGAATTCTACCACTGAGTTGTTGGACTCTAGAGTTCAAACCCTGAGTCTCTGTGCTAAATTGCCAGTATATCTAAGAATTTTTGGCAACTAGTTTTCCTTGGGTTGTCAATGCACTATTTTTTTAATATGGTGTCTGTTAACAGGAAATCTCTTTAATTACTAATTCGTGAAATGTCTGAACCAGTGGAGCTTTTTTTTTTCTATTATTTTATTTTTTAATTTAATTTTATTATGTTAGTCACCATACATTACATCATTAGTTTTTGATGTAGTGTTCCATGAATCATTGTTTGCGTATAACACCCAGTGCTCCATTCAGTATGTGCCCTCTTTAATACCCATCACCAGGCTAACCCATCCCCCACCCCCTCCCCTCTAGAACTCTCAGTTTGTTTCTCAGAGTCCATAGTCTTTCATGGTTCGTCTCCCCCTCTGATTCCCCCACCCTTCATTTTTCCCTTCCTTTTCAAATGAAATTTTCTTCCCTTTCTTCCCCTAGTGTATTTATGTGTGTGTGACACAAGCACAAACAACTGGAGCCCTTACATGGCCATTTTTTCCTGTCTGTTTCATCCATTCCTCCACCCACCCCTGCCCCCCCCCCGACAACCACCAGTTCTCTGTGTTTAAGTCTCTTTTTTTGTTTCTCTTTTTCTCTTTGTTCATTTGTTTTCTTTCTTAAATACCACATGAGTGAAATCATATGGTATTTCCTTTTCTCAGACTTATTTCACTTAGTGTTATATGCACGAGGTCCATCCATGTTGTTGCAAAAGTCAAGATCTCATTTTTTTTTTTTATGGCTGGGTAATACTCCTTTGTATATACATACCACATCTTCTTTATTCATTCAGCTATTGATGGACACTTGGGTTGCTTCCGTATCTTGGCTATGGTAAATAATGTTGCAATAAACAGGGGTGCATGTATCTTTTCAAATTAGTGTTTTTGTTTTCTTTGGGTAAGTACCTAGTAGTGGGATTACTGGATCATAAGGCAATTCTATTTTTAATTTTTTGAGGAATCTCCATGTTTTCCACAGTGGCTGCACCAGTTTGCATTCCTGCCAGCAGTGCATGAGGGTTCCTTTTTCTTCACATCCTCGCCAACACTTGTTTCTTATCTTTTTGACACTGGCCATTCTGACAGGTGTACAGTGATATCTCATGGTGGTTTTGATTCACTGCTGATTAGTGATGTTGAATATCTTTTCATGTGTTTGTTAGCCATGTGTATGTGTTCTTTGGAAAAATGTCTGTTCATGTCTTTTGCCTGTTTAATTGGATTGTTTGTTTTTGTGTTGAGTTGTATAAATTCTTTATATATTTTGGATATTAATCCCTTATTGGATATATTATTTGCAGTTATCTTCCCACATTCAGTAGGTTGCCTTGTCATTTTGTTGATGGTCTCCTTCACTGTGCAAAAGCTTTTTATTTTGGTGTAGTCCTGCTAATTTATTTTTGCTATTGTTTCCCTTGCCTTAGGAGACATATCTAGAAAAATGTTTCTCCTGTCAGTGTCAGAATTACTGCCTATGTTTTCTTTTAGGAGTTTTATGGTTTCAGGTATCACATTTAGGTCTTTGGTCCGTTTTGAGCTTATTTTTTATATGCTGTAAGAAAGTGGTCCAGTTTCTTTCTTTTGCATGTAGCTGTCCAGTTTTCCCAACACCATTTATTAAAGAGCCCGTCTTTTCCCCATCGTATATTCTTGCCTCATTTCTTGTAGGTTAATTGACCATATAAGTGTGGGTTTATTTCTGGAGTCTCTTTCTGTTCCATCGATATGTTTATTTTTGTGCCAGTACCATACTGTTTTGATTACTACAGCTTTGTAGTATTATCTTAAAATCTGGGATTGTAATACCTCCAGCTTCAATCTTTTTTCTCAAGATTGCTTTGGCTATTTGAGGTCTTTTGTGGGTCCATAAGAATTTTAACATTATTCTAGTTCTTTGGAAAATGCTGTTGGTATTTTGATAGGGATTGCATTAAATCTGTACATTGCTTTGGGTAGTATGGACATTTTAACAATATTGGTTTTTCTAATCCATGAGCATGGAATCTCTTTCCATTTGTGTCATCTTCAGTTTCTTTCATCAGTGTTTTATAGTTTTCAGCATGCAGGTCTTTCACCTCCTTGGTTAAGTTTATTCCTAGGTATTTTATTATTTTTGGTGCAATTTTAAGTGGGATGGTTTTCTTATTAAGTGGTCTTTTTTTTTTTTTAAAGACTATTTATTTATTTACTTGACAGAGAGAGACACAGCGAGAAAGGGAACACAAGCAGGGGGAGTGGGAGAGGGAGAAGCAGGCTCCCCGTGGAGCAGGGAGCCCAACGCGGAGCTCGACCCCAGGACCCTGGGATCATGACCTGAGCCGAAGGCAGACGCTTAACGACTGAGCCACCCAGGCGCCCCTAAGTGACCTTTTTAATGAAATTAACTGGTAGCCAACTGAGGAAGTATAGCAAAGACAGAGTTTGTGTTTTGAGAATTCTAGATTATATATAAAGTGCCAAACCAAGAAAGAGGACACAGGCAACTAGCCATAATGGTAGTTCTGAGGTACATGATTGTGGGTTATATACTACAGCCTTTTGGAAAGGGAATCATAGCTTCATTGACTTTGTAGACTAGAAAAGATAGAAGGTGGCTATGTCAATCCTTTAAGTACACCTTTCAGCATTGTGAATGAAGTTCTTCCAGCTGTTGACCTGTGATCATGTGGGCACTGCTCTTGCTAGAGAAAACTAGTGGTTTTGTCAGCAAAATGGACCCCTTGTCTACTTGCCTGTGGAAAGGAGGGGCCTCCTAGCACAGCATGCAGACTGCCGTACAGGTGCCATCATCCTCATGGTCTGGAACCAGAAAGGCGAGACCGTGGAGTGGGGTTGCTCCAGGGGCATTAAATGAGATCGTGTGCATACAGTACTCAGGGCAGAAGGGTGAGTTCCTACGAAGATGAATCAGATGCATAAAAAGCCTTAATTGCTTTTCTCTCTTTCTCACCTTTTCTTTGGCTTTGTGACTGTAGGTAGGAAACTGATCTTCCTTGAACTTTTCCTGTACAGTTGTCATCTATTTAAGTTTTAGCAGCTGCTAGGTAAGATAATGCCCTGTCCATTCAGTCTGTTCTCTGAATCTGCATGCCACACTTGAGGATGCTACAAGGAACCTGGAATCTTGATGTGGGGAATTCTTTGAACTCAGTAAAATTTCTACCTTTGAGGCAATCACTCAACAACAGGCCTGAAAACTGTATATAGCAATGATAAAGAAGAGGGCAAGCATCAGATTTACATAGCATATAATGGGAGCTCTTGCAGCAGCTGTTGGTCGCAGTCATACACGTGTGTCAGAACACTAGTAATAGCATCTTTAAATTCAAAAGGAAGGGGCGCATGGCACTGTGGCCAAGGAGTCAGGCCTGTTATTCTTACTTTATTAAATATTTAAATACTATAGAACACCACCTCATGGTATCGTGAATTGTTTTCTCTCCTTACTTTTAAGGTAAGTAGATTTATTTATAAAGTCTACAGTTCAGTTCAAACACTTCTCTGTAGTCACAAAATGGGAAGGAAAGAGCTATATTTCTACTCTACCTTCTTTATAAGGTAAAATGTTCTCTGATATCTTAGTTGTTTGTAAGATGTGTATTAATTTTACTTAAGCATAATCACTGTTTGCTTACCTAGTTGGGATCATAATTTATGTCAGGCAGCTACAAAGTATAGATTTCTTTTATTAATTTATGGGTACAGCATTTATTCCACTGGTGGAATGATCTGTTTTGTTATTAAAAGAGATTAGAAAACCATTGGTGCTTTGACAGGATGAGGCTACAGCATAATCTCACTTTTATGAAACTGTCATGTGAAAGTACTGTTTAAGGAGCAAATTTTAATTAAGATTTATATCAAAACTCAGCTAGTTTGTTATAGACAATAAAGGAACTCTTGGGCTAAAGCTAGTAAAAAAAATTTTTTTTTTCTCTCATAGGTAATTAGTAAAATGTCTCCAACATCCCTAAAGATCACACTAAGGCAACTCATAGAGGGGTCTTCAAAGACCTTGCAAGAAGTATTAACTATGGAATATCGGCTGAGTCAAGCTTGTATGGTAAGAATTTTAAAAATATATACTTATTTTCTATTTATGAAAGTAATAGATGTTCATTGTAGAGCATGTAAAATACAGAAAACTATAAACAAAAACCTTAAAACTACTTGTAAATATACTCTGTGGACACACAACAGGCCAATTAGCTTAAGGTATGTGGAACTACTGCTCTCGCATTGTTCTTAAGCCCTTACAAAACAGCAACTATATTTGTGTGTAAGTGTAAGAAAGCTTCTAATCTCGGGTGGAATTCAAAATAGAAATTAACCATTTTTCAGGCATGGTCTCTGACCTTGAGGCAAGAAGCATAAACTCTGTAAATCTGAATTCCCTCATTGGTAAAACGAGGAATATATGTATATATAAACTGTATGAATGGGTGTTGCTAGTTTGTTACATATATTAATTAGTAGTTTAGCATTGAAAATACCATTGTAAATACACTTAAGATAGACTAATCACATAGAATATTAATTTTATGAAACATTTCAGAGTCTTAGAGATTTCTTCTTCTAGGTGAGAAACTCTGAAAGCAGAATCATCGCTTTTGTGTTATATGTAGAGGACCCTTAATTTATGGCATAAAGGAAATATTTTGTTTAATAACTAGAAAGTAGGTCTCCCTAATGGACTTTCATGTCTTGAAATAGTTATTAAGGTATTCAAAGTAGTTCATCTAACTATAAATAAAACTCTATTAGTCACTTGAATCTTAAAGTCACTCCTAGTAGGATGTAAGTAGCAGCTGAGGGCTATTGTTAAGAGAAGTACTGTGACAGGCATTTTATATGTATCCTCTCCATTAAATTTTACACTATTTCTAGAATGATAGGTACTATTCTTGTCTCCACTTTACAGATGAGGAAACTGGCATAGAGAAGTAACCTGCCTCAGGGGGTATAGCTATTAAGTGGCAGACACATGGTGTGTGAAACCAGGTGGGCTCGCTCCAGGGCCTGTACTCTTGACCACTACCCAGTATACCTCACAGTCTGTGTTTTCTGCTGTACATTTATTGCACTGCCTGGATTGATCAGTTCCTTCCTTCCTTCAGCAAATACGTTAGCTATGTTGCCAGGCACTGTGCTAGGTGTTACGTTGTGGAAAGAATCACCAGTCCTTGTTCTCATGGAATTTATACTCTACTGAGACTATGAAGAACAAGTAAACAAAATAAGTAAAATAAGTACAATTGTGGTTAGTGCTCCAAAGGAAACATACAGGTTGATGATAGAAGAGAATGATGCAGGGACAGGAGGGAGTAGGAGAGACAAAGGGAAGACATCTTTGAGTTGTCAGCTCCTCTGTGACCTAAAGCGTAAGAAGTGAGTATGTTGAGAAGTCTTGTGGGTTACAGCAGTGGATGATTTGGTTCCATTTGCTTTAAGAAGGTAATTATTGCTGCTGGATGGAGATGGGGTTGGAAGGGTTCAAGAGTGAATGTAGAGACCAGATATGAGCTTATTGCAGTAATCCAGCTGCAGAGTAGTGGGGCTTAGACAAGGGTGGTGGCCCTAGAGAGAAGTGAATGGTTTCGAGGACCAGTGTAGGAGATAGAACTGATAGGCCTTGATGATGAATGCGAGGGAAGGAAAGAGTGCATTTAGGAGTGGGAGCTTGGAGGTGTGGATTAGAGATTTAAGTCTGAAAGACATTAGGACCACTTTTTAAAAAAAGAAACTTTGGAGGGGCACCTAGGTGGCTTATTCGGTTAAGCATCCGCCTCTTGATTTCAGCTCAGGTCATCATGGGTCATGAGATCCAGCCCTGAGTCCCCGACTTGGGCTCCGTCCTCAGTGGTCTGCTTGAGATTCTCTCTCTCTCCCCCTCTGCCCCCCCCCACGTCCATGCTCGCTCTCTCTTTCTCTCTCTCTATGAATACATAAAATCTTTTTTAAAAAACCTTTGGAGATTTATTTACTTAATAAATTTACTTACCACATGCTAGGCACTGTTAGAGGCACCAAGAATGCTTAGGTAAACAAAATAGACAAAATTCCTGCCCTCGTGGAACTTACCTTCTAGTGGGAGGGATAGATTGTAAACAGGTAAAATTGTAGAATATACAGCATATGATTATAAGTACTAAGGAGCAAAAGTAAAGTGGGCAGGAGGATATGGCATAAAGGGGTGGGGTGGGGGGATGTGGTTGAACTTAAAGATAGGATTTACCAGAGAAGACCTGACTGAGAAGATGTTGTGTGAGTGAAAACCTGAAGGAAGTGAGGGAATGAGCTGTGCAAGGCTCTGGGGAGGAGCATCCAGACAGAGGCCGGTACAAAGCTCTGAGGCAGGAGTGTGCCTGCCTGTCCTTGGAGCTGCAGAGAGCTGTGGATGGAGTGGGCAGAGAAGGGGGGTTGGTGAGTGAGAGAGATGAGGTCAGAGTTAACAGGGTAGAGAAGGGCTGTGCAGAGCACCTATAGCCTGGAAGGTCTTCGTAAAACTTTGGCTTTTGTTCTGAGTCAAACGGGAAGCCACTGGATATTTTTGAGTAGAGGAGTGACATGATCTTATAACAGAATGGATAAGATCATATAGAGGGAAAATGAGAGAGCTGGATCTGAGCCCCAAGAAATCCAGCATTTTGAGTGGGTTAGAGGAGAAAGAGCAGTGGAAGAGAAAAAGGACAGAGGTGGGAAAACCAGGAGAGTGTGGGGTCGTGAAAGGAAGAAAGGAGTGTTTCAAGGAGGAGGGAGTATTGTGCCAAAGTGTCTAGTAGGGTAGGATAAAGACATCTTTAGCATATGGCAACACTGAAATTACAGGGGATTTTGGCAAGCCATTTCAGAGGAGTGTTGGGGCAGAAGTTAGAGTGTGGCGAGTTGGAGAGTAAATGAGTAAATGGGATATGGACAAGTGGAGGCTATATGTACACAACTTTTTCTTCTTGAAACAAATAGGTAGAAGCTGGGACTGTGGAATCAAGTGAGATTCCGTGTTATTTTATAAGGTGGAAGATACTAGAACATGTTAGGGAATGACCCAGTAGAGAAAAATGGTGATGATGATGTTGGTACCAATAGTAGTTAACATTTACTGAACACTTACTATGTGTCAGACGCTGTGCTGGGATGTGCAGTAAGATAATCCTCCAGTGGATGTATTGATACTGCCATTTCATATAAGGAAACTTGGCATTAGGGAAGTTACTAGGCCAGGGTCACGTTGTTACTGTGTAGTAGAGGCAGTGGGTGAGCCCAGACATTTGCTGTTTTTTTTTAAATTGACATATAATGTATTATTAGTTTCAGAGGTACAGGTCTGTGATTCATCAGTTGCATATAACACACAGTGCTCATTACATCATGTGCCCTCCTTAGTGTCTGTCACCCAGTTACTCCATCCCTCCACCCACCTCCCCTCCAGCAACCCTCAGTATGTTTCCTGTGATTAAGAGTCTCTTAAGGTTTGTCTCCCTCTTTAGTTTCATCTTGTTTTATTTTTCCCTCCCTTCCCCTATGATCCTCTTTTTTGTTTCTTAAATTCCACGTATCAGTGAGATCATATGATAATTGTCTTTTCTTGACTGATTTCGCTTAGCATAATATCCTCTAGTTCCATCCATGTTGTTGCAAATGGGAAGATTTTTTTTTTTGATGGTTGAGTAGTATTCCATTGTGTATATATACCACATCTTCTTTATCCATTCATCTGAGCCCAGACATTTGAACTGCAGTCAGTCATTGAGTTATGCTGCCTACATTGATGATGCCAGGGGAAAAAATAGAGATAGATAACCTTCTCAAGCACAGTCCTTGAGAAGAGGAGATGTGAGTGGGAATGAGGGGGGGAACAGGCCTTTGAAAGAGGGATGGTCCCTTCCTCTGTAGTCAGGAGAGGGAAAGCATGGTACAGATGGGTGTGGTTGGGCTGCAGGTATTTTAGGGGTGGGAAGAAGAGAATGTTCATGGCTTAGAGCTTCTCTTTTTGTAATGAAATAGAAGGTTAAGTCATTAGCTGAGAATACGGTGAGAGTAAAATTTGCGAGGGGTAGAGGTTGAGAAGGCAGAAGACAGTTAAAATCATTATATTGGGAAGTGGAGAAGAAAACATGGATCGTTGGGCAGTTTTCCATGCCCGTTTGAGATGTGTGGTCATGAATTTTAAATGAAACCAATCACAGATTTTTCTGCAGCAAGATTTAGCCCCTCGAAAGCAGGCAGAGGCAAATGGTAGGGGCAGCTGGTGCTGGGATTTTGCCAGGACGACTGAAGGGGAGAAAAAGCCTCGAGGGAGATGAGGGCATTTTCAAGGGAAAGTGACCACAATAAAGTAAGTGGTGAAAAAATTGTAGGATCAGTGGCAGAACAGTGAATGTACTTGAGCAGATGAGAATCGGAGGTGGTGATCAAGAGAGTGGGTCATAAAAGTGGTCCAGTCTCTGTTTATTTCAGGCTGTGGCTGTGGGAGTGGAGGAGACAGATCATCACTGGGCTTAAAGATGCCTAGAAATCCACCATTTAATCTCAATTTTCTTTCAGGGAGGCCATGACTTTTATGAAGGTGTTAGGGCAGGTAAGTGATGATTGTTTTCTTCCTGGCTATTATGGAAATAGGATTTGTAAGCATATACTGTTAATCAAAGATGATAGTTGTTTTATTAGTGAAAATTCCACTTTGATAAAGTTTGCAAAGTTGTTGCTTTTTTATATTACCAACTGGCACATAAGGGGATATCAGTCTTTGAAACCAATATTGTTTGAAAAATTCACCTAACCTGTGTCACTGCTCCCTAATTTATATGTAAGAGGTAATCCTGCTTCTCCAATCCCATGGACTGCCTCTGCTAAGTATAGCTGGGCTTGAAAACTCATTCTGCTGCTGGAGCCTTGGAAAAGTGCATTTATTCCCTTGGAAGAAGCCCTCCAGTGCCCTACCCCTCCTCTCTCTAGTACTGGCCTGGCCGTTCCCAGCAGCGTTGAACCCTACTGTAACCTCTTTCCCTGTACCCAAGCGGTTAAACATTGACATTGAGAAAAAACATAGGACATAATTAGTAACATCTGCTAATGTTCTTATTAATTTGTTTTTATCATCTCCAAAGTCAGCATAGTTAGAAAAGGTAAAATAGTTTATTTTTTGTTCTTAGCAAATTTGCAAAACAGTTTACGTGTAAAGCCCATATCCTCATAAATAATAGCCATTATTTATGTTGCATAAAATGAGTTTTCCCCTTTGCATGTGTTTTGCATATCTAATGTTTTAATGTTTTTATTGTTCGCTTTAATGTAGAGATTCTGTATATACTTTATCTGAATAAAAGATTATATTCTCTGAGCTGTAAGCTTTGATAAAGACTGGTCACTGTTGTAGAATGCTCTTAACTTACGGCATGATATAATATCAGAAATAAGCAGGGGTTCAAATCCTTTTAGACAACCCAGGGAATTGAGTCAGAGGAGATGGCTGTATGTTTTATAAAAACAAGTAAAATATGCATTTTTCACGCTAATTCCCTGCAAATTCTTGCTGCATGTGGATCAGAGCCTAGACCTCTGATATTAGGAGGACCTGTGTGCTACTTGGGTTTCAATGCATCATCTTATGTTGTAGCAGCCCTCTTAAAAAACAAAGATATTGTTTTCATATATACTGTCAGTTATTTAATGGAAATAGTTGGGACCAAGCAGCATCAAAGTTATGATTCATAACACAGGAGCTTATCAAGCTACTTTTTAATGAAGAGAAAGTATACTGCCTCATCTTTTAGCATAACCTCCCTATTTTGCAAGCAGCATCTATTCTGGGTAAAACTGTTTGGTGTTCTTGCATAATAACCAAATGTTTGCTACAGTTTGCTAATTATAAAATATGTTAGCAAATTAGATAAAATAAACTAGCAAATTAGGGGAATGGTTGTCAAAAATTCTTACTCTTAACAGCTAGAATAAGCTACTTCCTGGTTATAGAAGAAAATAAATATAGATTTCAGCAGAACTAGAGAGTTACCAAAAGGAATTTGAGTGGGTGCCTCATGAGACTTGAAAAAACCTGAGCTGTCTACATGGCAGGAACTTGTTATTATCTGTGCTAAGTAAAAAATTATGTCTGTGTGAAAAGAACATATAGATTTTATTAATATTCTTTCCTTTTGCCCCTCAGCAGACTGTCAAGGAGGTAGATAACATGACAGCATTGGCCAGAGGGCTTAAAAGGGAAGAGATTCTTGAAGAAAGAATGTTCCAGAATTGTTTTTATTTATGCTGTTCGGGGAATGTAAAACTGTCAAATTGGCAGGGATCATAATATCAGTGTTACCACTGATCTGATACTAGCCAGAATCCTGTAGCTAGGCGGCCCAGCCTTAAAAACCTCCAGTGTGGGGCACCTGAGTGGTGCAGGCAGTTAAAGTATTCGACTCTTGGTTTGGGTCAGGTCAGATCTCAAGGGTCGTGAGATCGAGCCCTGCATCAGGCTCCACCCTCAACGGGAGTCTGCTTGAGATTCTCTCTTCCTCTCCCTTGGCCCCTCCTCCCCCCTCGTTTGCTCACTCTCTCAAATAAATAAATCTTAAAAAACAAAAAAAAAACCCTCCAGTATCCACAAGAATTATGCACATTTTAAGCATGGTTAAAATTCTCTACCATAACCATACTAAGTATAGTCCCCTTCTCTTTTTTTAAAATTTGAGATAATTGTAGATTAACATACAGTTGTAAGAAATATAGAAAGCTCCTGTGTACCTTTCACCAAGTTTTCCCAAACAGTAACGTTTATATAACAGTAGTATACTGTCACAACCAGGAAACTGACAGCCCCTTCCCTTTTTATTTTTTTATTTTTTAAAGATTTTATTTATTTATTTGACAGAGACACAGTGAGAGAGGGAACACAAGCAGGGGGAGTGGGAGAGGGAGAAGCAGGCTTCCCGCTGAGCAGGGAGCCCGATGTAGGGCTCAATCCCAGGACCCTGGGATCATGACCTGAGCCGAAGGCAGACGCTCATCGACTGAGCCACCCAGGCGCCCGTCCCCTTCCCTTTTTAAAGGAGAGGTTTGCCAATTGCCTCATACTTACGATCCAATGGGGATGCTATGTGGCCACACTAAATGATGACTACACCGAAATAAGAGAAGTAGTTTCTTAGGATAACCCAAAGGTGGTCTGCTATTTTAATTCAGAGCTGTGTGAACTAGAGGATTCAGCAGAATAGCAGTATCCACATTTAATTATGCATAAAGTCATCCCCCATTCCCTCTACTTCAAGTAATTTTCCTTTCAATTCAATGTGGAGGAGTTTAGAAGGCAGATCTGGGCCCTCCACCCTCCCCTGCCTTCCCTTTAAACCACATCAACTCTGGTTTTAGCTGTTTTATAATAGGAAGATTTCATTTACGATTTTGTTTGAAGAAGGCTAAGGCTTAAGCCACATTAGTAGGCTGTATTCAAGCTACGGGCATTAGACTTAGCAGGTTGGGAAATAACCCCATGGATCATCATCAGTACATTACTATCCATCCATATCCTATGGGGCTTTAACTTAAAAATGGAACACATGCAAAAATTTTTAACTTTGCAGAAAAAAATGGGCTATAGAAAATATGCCTTGTGTAAGGTAGTTTCTGTCAATTCAGTAATTAAAATCTGGTAATACCTGAAAGAAATGTACTAACATTTCTTATGTCTTCACTTGACAGTTTTAATAGATAAAGACCAGAGTCCAAAGTGGAAACCGGCTGATTTAAAAGAAGTTACTGATGAAGATTTGAATGATTACTTTAAATCTCTGGGAAGTAACGATTTGAAATTTTAAGGTGACTAGATTTTTAAGGGATTATTTTGGAGCAAGTGTCGGCAAACCATAGTACATGGGCCAGATCTGGCCTGCTGCCTGTTGTTCAGTTTTCCACAAGCTAAGAATGGTTTCTGCATTTTTAAATGGCTGAGGGAAAAAAAAAAAAAAAATCAAAGACTAATATGTCATGACGTGTGAAAATTACATGAAATTCAAATATCAGTGTTCATAAATAAAGCTTTATTGGAACATCACTATACTCAGCTGTTTACATATTGTCTATGGCTGCTTTGAGTAGTTGCAACAGAGACTGCAAAGCCTAAAATACTTACTCTCTGATCCTTTTCGGAAAATGTTTGCCAACCCGTTTTATAGAAATGGGAAAATTTGAAGGTCTTAAATATCTAATTGAAATGAGAGCCTTATGTTTTGGCTTTGGGTAGTAGTTTTTATGTTGATTAAATAAACTTATGTATAGATTATTAAAAAAATAACCCTGAAATTTTTTGGCTATGTGTTAATGCTTCAGAGAATTTCCTGCATATATAAACCTGTTTTAAAGTAATTATAAGTTACTATAGAAGTGTTCCTTTTATAATATTAGAAATCTCAGGCAAAACGAAAAGGTTTTTATGAGGTCGTCTCTCTAGTATTATTAACTCAGCTTTGGTCTTCTCTAAAGTTAACCAGGATCCCTTCCTATGGTGAAAGTGATGGTTGTTTTGTAGGATTTGTTAATCTGAAAGAATGAGGAATTAGGAAACTCCAGTCTCTAAAATAGAGACACATTGCTTTCTGCAATTTACATTAAACTTGTGTGTGATAAGTTATAGGCTGTTACATAGAATAATTCAGGAGGAAAATAAAAAGGGCTTTTTGTTCAAAATAGAAATATGTTAAAAAAACTGTTGACAAAATAAGTTTTTCTTAAGGTACACAAGAAACTGCAGGGTGTTCCAGACTTGGGACATTAAAGTCAAGGTAAGAATAATCTTTAAAGGTCAGTTTATCATTTATTTTATGACTTATTATAGTTTTCCCTTCATCCAGACCATTCAGAAACTAAGAGAATTTCTGGTTTTTAAGAACAGAAAGTGGCAGAACTGAAAAAGACGTCAAAGATCATATCCAGCACCCTTCTTATAGATGAGGAAATTGAAATCTAGGAGTTGCTTTAAATTTTTTAAATATTTAACATGAAGCATTTTTCCCCAAAAAAAGTCAAGAATGGATTTAGAATACAGATGGCATGATAATGGACATGTTTATATTTATTTTCTTAAAGTTCTCAAATTGGACCTAAATGATCCAAGAAATTATTTGTATCAGTGGATTTTTATCCACTTTGTATTCATTAGAAATGCAGAAAAAATATTAAGTTCTTTATATCAAAAAAATTGACAGTACACAATATTGAAAGGCATTTGCTTTAATCAGAACTTGTAACTGGTTAATGGCAACTAGACTTTTATTGTATGGTTAGGAAAAATGTTTTCACAAAAATATTTGGAAAAATACCATTTCATAGCTAAGTCTTACAGGGAAGAGAATTAATAAAACTTGAGTTTTGCAAAGTAAGATATAGGGAGTACATCTGAGCTTGTGCCCACTGCTCCAAGGAAGATATGGTGTTTGGCCACACAAATACAGGATGAGGGCATTATGATCAAGCAAACAATATATTTATTGGAACTTTGTTTTTAACTTACTATTCCTTGACATTATTTATCATGTGTCTTTGATTTCTAAAACTATATAATACAAAAAGTATAGTTCCCTCTTCTCATAAAATGCCAGTGATATTAAGTAGGATATGAGTGTCATGCTGTCTCCTTCATTCAATGTGTCTGTTTTTAATACTAATAAGGCAATTTGACACAAATTATTCCTTTGAAACTAAGATCATTTTTATCCCCTTAAATTGTGCTTTGAGTACTAATGACCACAGGTCGTTTGCAAAGAACAGATAAGGCAACTGAAAATTGAGAACTCTGGGATCAGAGGCTTTGCAACTGAAAGGTAAGAGCACACAAGGCACCTTTACCTGGTGAAGGGAGCAGTGAAGCACGGTTGTGGGGTTCAGTGAGGGACTGGCACACTTCTCTGATAATCCGCTGCGTTTACAGTTGCCATCTGAGGTTCCTTGTCACATGGGTGGTGGCTCATCTGCCTCTATCCTGGATGTTCTCAAGGGAGAAGATTCAGGGGTTGGGCACATGTCCGTGTGGTAAAGAAAGGAACTTGCTACTGTGCCCCTTCCCTTAGTCGAGAACACTGGAGACTTGTTTTTGCAGTGTGTCCTCTGATGGAGCCTGACGTGAGTGCTGTTTCTTGGGCCCTTTTTTCCCCGGTTTCCTTTCCCTTATAATTTGGCCACTATTATTTCATCTGTGTTTGTGATGTGTAAGTTGGAACAAATGTTTCCCTTTCTGGTAGCTAATAATTCTTTGTCTTCTGTTTTATATATTCCTTCCTTCTCAAATAGATCTTCCATTCTTTTACTGTTTGTGAAAGTTCAAAATGAAGTAAATCCAATATTTAGATATGAAGGTATGAAAGAAGTTATCCTATCAAAGATGTTCTCATCTGTTTTGTCATCAAGGCCAAACTATATCTTGATGATTAGCACATGCAGCACAAATTTGTTTATCCGCTGCTTTTTCCTGCCTGCCTCCAACTTGGATTATTGACTAACTCACTGATTTGGTTTGACGTAATACAGCGTATATTTCCAAGATAATTCTGTTGTAAGATCTTATACTCTGTTAAAATGATTCAGGAGCGAGGCGTTGATGCTTGGTGACAAAACCATACTGTCAGAGTGGCAACAGAGGTGAGAATTCTAGTGAGATATGGATCTGGCAGGCATCCCTGCTCCAGCCCTGGGAAATAGGGGCCCAGGCACAGAACCTGAGGTTAAATATTTATAAGAAAACTCAACAGTCTACATCCCTGTGTATGCTGAAAAATTGAGTGTGGCTATGGCTTTTGTGTTCTCACCATAATATATCTTTTAAATAGTAAATGACTTTGCAGCAAAAGTGGCCTGATGTGAGATACAAAATGAATGAAAAATGGCAACGTCTAGGCTTTTGTCTGAGTCATTAGTATACTCAAAAACCTAAATTTTTCTTCATGAGCTCGAAAGATATTTTGCATTTTCAGAAGACTTTTGTTCCTTAGCCTTAGAACTTCAGATCCTTATATAAACAGGGGTGGTGGTTTTTCTACTTTTAAGTTTCTAGATTGCAAGTACAACAGGACAGTTCAAATCTTGGGACTAGGTGAAATGAAAGTTCAGGTGTCCAAAGGCAACTGAAAGATGGCACATGACTCACTTCAAAGTATTCTCTTTGTCCATGCAATTGGGAGAATTCACTCTATTTGCGGGTTTCAAAGTATAGTCGTTAAAATTAGAGGTAGCATTTCTGCCTGCTTACAAGGCCAAATATATATTTATCTCATTAAAGAGGTCACAAGTCTTTCTGCCTTCCTTTAATTGTCAGTGACAAGGGTCTGTTGAATCTTAATAATAGAATTTAATGCACATAGACTTAAATAATTCCCTTTCCAACTAAGTGTGTAGCAAATCTGGACGGAAAGACCATTCTAGAGACTGAGTCCCAATTTTTCTACAGGTTATGTTTTCTCAGTATCTTCTTCCACTCCCAAATTCTCTGTTACCATTGATTTTAAACAGTACTTAATTCTTGGGGGGAAAAAAAAAAACTTCCCCAAAATGGTAGCCAAATTTAAGAAAATACGGCTATAAATGCCTTATGTGCATTGTTACCATAAAAAAAAAAAAATACACGAGTACTCTCTTTGGAGGAGTGTTTGATCTTCTGTTTTGTAATGCAACTGGATAGCCTCATGCATAGACTGGTCCCACAGTAATCTGAAGAGGGACTGCCCCACTAGTCAATAATAAAAATGGGAATGAGTGCCCATTATACCAACCCTCTACATCTGAGACAGTAAAATGTCATATACATGCAGCACTGCAAACAGGTTCTGCTTTCTACCTTGACTAGAGCTTCTGTTATTTTAAAATTTACTGGATTGCTGTTTGTAAAAATTCTTGTTTTATCACTGGGCTGCTTAATTCAGTGCCATAAACATTAATGTCATGACTTCTGTAAATTTAATGTCATGACTTCTGTAAATTGTATCCTGTTCGGATGCCTTATGTGCAAAATCTTGAGTCAGCCAATAACAGCTGTGGTTAGTTAGGGCCCTGAGGTTCAAGGTGGTAGTTAAGGACAGGTTTCAAGATGGACTACTTCTACAAGGGGTGCTTTCTGCTGCTTGATCATTTGTGTTAAGTACGGATCCTTGACACAAATGGTTTTGACAAACGACCCACTATTAATTACTGTGGCTTAAGTGCCATTTCCTTGCCAAGGCATCTGAAAAATCCTTTTCAATAACTTGTGTGTGTAAATTAACAAATGGTTATTTTAAAGACACTCCTTTTAAAATAACTATTTGATTTCTTTGGTGATACTATTAGTGCCTCAGGAAGAAAGTGGTGTGACATACAGCTGATTACTGTGGTGCAGGACCTATGTTTAGCCCTTTAAATGACTCAAATCCGAGACCAAGCAGATAGAAATTGCTATCAACATAAAAGTGCTTAACGTATTTCATTTTAGATATTCCTATACTCTTATCATAGACATTTTTTTTACATCCAGATGGAGTTATTTGTATTTATTCACACCAGTTTTTGCTATTATTTCATGTGTTTAAACTAGCACCAACTTTATCCACAATTCAAGAAAGTTACCATCATCATCCTATGGCATCAAGGCCCCTCGCTCTCAATGTATGGGATGTCATAGTACTTGATGTTATTGCCTGCCCACTGCTGCAAGGCATCACTCAAGATTTCCTGGGATAGGCGGTGTGCAAATTCGAAGACTACCATTTCGGGCCCTGGTGGTTCCTTCACTTCCTCTTCGACATTAACTGGAGAAGGCATCCTAGGTAGAAATCTCTCTTCAGACATAAAGCTTTCTTCACTTGCATGCTGCTTCTCACTCTCAAATGTGGTAGGAAATGGGAAAGTTTGCTTTGATTTCATGCAGCCCATGTTATGAAGAGCTTTGAGTGAAGAAAAGCAGTAGCAAAGACTACTTCAACAGCATCTTTGGAAAACACTGAGCTTGTCCACGTGATACTGACCAGTGCTTTTCCTTTCCAGGCACTTCAGAAATCAATGTTTCTTTTTACCAGTCTTCACCTGTAGTGTTTATCTGTGAAAAGAAAAGTTTCATTTTGATCAGGTAGCCTGTAGTAGCAATCCTCTTTACCACTTTGGTCACTTGTGAGGTAACAACAGCTTTATCTTATCAATAGAGAGAAAACCACTCAGTAAAACTGGCAATTTACAAAATAGGAAAATCTGTTTAACTTTTGCTGCTTAGATTTATTTATGTACACCAGGATTCAGCAAACTCTAGCTTTTGGGTCAAATTCTAGCTGCCTATTTTTGTAAATTAAAGATTTTATTTATTTGACAGAGACAGAGGGAACACAAGCAGGGGGAGAGGGAGAAGCAGGCTTCCCACTGAGCAGAGAGCCCAACATGGGGCTCGATCCCAGGACCCTGGGATCATGACCTGAGCCGAAGGCAGACGCTTAATGCCTGAGCCACCTAGGTGCCCCATAAATTAAGTTTATTAGAACACAGCTATGCTATTTGTGTGTGTGTGTGTGGGCTATGGCTACTTTCATGCTACCATGGCAGAGATGAGTGGTTTTGACAGAGACCATGTGGCCTGAAATTACTATCTGGCCCTTTATAGAAAATGTTTGCCAACCCCTGATCTGTACTGTTGAGGGAAATAAGCAAATAAAACATTTGTCCTGCCTCAAATCTCATGAGCCTACACATCTTGGACTCTTAGGGTCAGGCTCTGGCCCCTGGTTAGATGTTTACAATTAAAGAGACAGACTGACAGCCTTTAGGCAACACAAATTAGAGGTGGCAAAGCCACCTCTTTTTTCTTCTGAATTAGATGCTCCCTATGAAACTATATGAAAAGCTCAGATTAAAATAAGGTTAGAGGTTTCCTCCCTTAAATGTCTCTTGTCTGATGTGTGGTCAGTAAGTAGGCTGCAGTGCTCATGATGTACCTTCTAAGCTTCGCAACTGGATGCTGTCACTGAATGACCTTCTCTTAGGACTTAAGGGTAGCTAAATACAAAGCAACTTCACTGGAGGGAGTCCAGCCATAAGAAAGCACAGGTGAAGTCTCTATAACACTATGATCCCAGATTATAGCATAGTTTTTGGACCAAAAAGTCATAGCTCTAGAAAAATTCATAAAATCAAACTCAGTTGACTTATTTCTGAAATTACTGATCTTAAGATAAAAATGAATTTAAATGCATGGTAGTTTTTAAGTAGTAAAAGTCCAGAAAAGGTGACCTTTGCCATTTGACAATATTTAGATTTCTATGAAGTCTACCCAATTTCTCCCATACTACCCCTAATAAGGATTATATGGTCGGGGAGTGGAGGAAATCTAGCCTTTTGCTTTTAATTACCCTTAGTTCCGTATGTCTTGCTAAAGATGTATTTCAAAAACGAAGATGTTTGGTTTACGAGACAACTCCTTGAAGACAGGAACTGCCCTGGTTGTATATCACCAACATGTTATCTATTTGTACATGAGGCATGGTTAAGGGAATTGTACATAGTTAGCCTGAAAATGATTATTCAATGAGTGTCAATAAAAGGCAATGAGTAGGCTACCTGGGTGGCTCAATTGGTTAGGTGTCTGTCTGCCTTCCAGAGTCCTGGGATCAAGTCCCACATAGGGCTCCCTGCTTCATGGGAAGTCTGCTTTTCCCTCAGCCCTTCCCCCCCCACCCCCGACTTGTTTTTTCTCTCTCTCAAAATATTAAAAAAAAAAAAAAAAGGCAATGAGGAGAATCATCATAATCCGTTTTCTAGGATCTTTGGTTTTGCAAAAGCAGCTTTCAAAGTAGTGCCAGATTTACTGTCACCAAAAACTTTAAACCTGGACAAAATATATGTGAAAAACAGCACAGGACTATGATCCTCAAGAGAAGGGAAACACAGAACGTTAAACTCCACAATTGAGCATCCTGCCTGGGAACATCTTCCAGCATTATCTCGGGGAGGTTGGGCCCAAGCAGAGTGGCAGCCCTGCTGAGTTGAAGACATTGGAATCCTGAAGGTAGGTGAAATTTCAAGAGGCAAGGGAGCTGTGGGGAAATGCAGAAATGGGGTCTCCCATTTGATAGGGTCTCATCAAGACCACCTGTCTGAGGACTTAAGATGTTTATGTACAGGAAAAGGATTTGTAAGACTTAGCATTGAACGATTATACCATAAGTTAGTGCTATGGAATCCTTGGAGTTCCAAGACCAGCCTCCGTGGAGAAACCTCACAGAAACCTTAGGAGTCAGGTGTGAATCCTAGGGCAGGGGTTGGCAAACTTTCTTAAAGGGCTAGATAGCATAGAATTTAGGTATGTGAGCCATATGGTCTATGTCACAACTATGCAGTTCTGCTGTTATAGTGCAGAAGTAGCCATAGAGGGGCACCTGGGTGGCTCAGTCGGTTAAGTGTCTGACTCTTGATTTTGGCTAAGGTCATGATCTCAGGGTTGTGAGATCAAGCCCTGGGTTGGCTCCACACTGGGCGTGGAGCCTGCTTAAGAGATTCTCTTTCTCCCTCTGCCCCTCCCCCTGCTTGTCCACACACACTCAAAAAAAAAAAAAAAAGTGGGCAGTGGCTATGTTACAATAAAACTTCACAAAAACAGGCTAACCAGCCATAGACCATATTGGACTAAGTTCAAACAATACCATTTAAAAAGGAAGATGACATAATCCAGACTCCTTCAAGGGTATTATCCACAATATCTATCCTAGAATATAAAATTACTTGCTGTGCAAAGCAGGAAAGTGTGCCCCACGTCCAAGAAAAAAGTTATTAGAAATAGACTCCCAAATGACCCAGCATTTGGTAATTAACACAACTTACTTAATAGAACCGTAAAGCTGTTTATGTACATAAAGGAAGGGGTGCCTGGGTGGCTCAGTCATTAAGCGTCTGCCTTTGGCTCAGGTCACAGTCCCGGGGTCCTGGGATCGAACCCCGCATCGGGCTCCTTGCTTGGCAGGAAGCCTGCTTCTCCCTCTCCCCCTGCTTGTGTTCTCTCTCTCACTGTGTCTCTGTCAAATAAAATCTTTAAAAAAAAAAAGGAAAAGTGATTGATAAAGACTGAAAAAGTAGAGAATCTCATCAGAGCAATGAAAATTGTAAAGAAAAAAGTAAACTCAAGAACTAAAATGAAAAACTCATTGGATGAGCTACTGGATACTTAAGGATTAATGAACTTGAATATACATCTATAGATCTGTCCAATCTGAAAAATGGGGGAAAAGATAAAGTATGTCTTAAAAACAATAAGGAGTTTGACACATTGAACCCATAGAACAGCAGGAAAGGAAGAATATAGGAAGAAAAAAGCAAATGGGACAATTAGAAAACAGTGAAGTGGCTGGCTTAAACCCTTACATATAAAAAATTTGGAAGGAAATGGACTAAAATTTTCAGCTTAAAAGGCAGGCTAGCTAAAAAGTAAGATTCATGCCACACAAACATAGTCAACAGATCTTTGACAAAGGAGCAAAGGTAATACAGTGAAGCAAAGATAGTCTTTTCAGCATGTGCTGGAACAACCATATAGCCACATGTTAAAAAAAAAAAATCTAGACACAGACCTTCTATCCTTCACAAAAATTAACTCAAAATGGATCACAGACCTAAGTGTAAAACATGAAATTATAAGACTCCTAGAAGATAGCATTTAGGAGTTACAGATAAATCTAGATGACCTTGGGTTTGGCCATCACCTTTGAGATACAACACCAAAGGCATGATCCGTGAAATAAATAATTGAGAATTTGAACTTCATCATGTTAAAAACTTCTGCTCTGTGGAAGACACTGTCAAGACAACGAGAAGCCACAGACTTGGAGAAAATATTTGCAAAACTATATCTGATAAAGGATTATCTATAATGTACAAAGAACTTTTTTTTTTTTAAAAGATTTTATTCATTAATTTGACAGAACAAGTAGGCAGAGAGGCAGGGAGAGGGAGAAGCAGGCTCCCCGCTGAGCAGGGAGCCAGATGCGGGGCTCGATCCCAGGACCCTGGGATCATGACCTGAGCCGAAGGCAGCGGCTTAACCGACTGAGCCACCCAGGCACTCCAATGTACAAAGAACTTTTAAAACTCAACAAGTAAACAACCTGATTTAAAAATGGGCAGCAGATCTGAATAGATACCTCATGAAAGAAGACCTACAGATGGCAAATAAGCATATGAAAAGATGTTCAACATTCTACCTTAGGGAACTGCAAATTAAAACAGAGAACACTTGGTGAAAATCCAAACACTGATGACATCAAATGCTGACAAGGATGGGGAACAATAGGAACTCATTCATTGCTGGTGAGAATGCAAAACAGGGGCGCCTGGGTGGCTCAGTTGGTTAAGCGTCTGCCTTCGGCTCAGGTCATGATCCTGGAGTCCCAGGATCGAGTCCCACATCGGGCTCCCTGCTCAGCGGGGGGTCTGCTTCTCCCTCTGACCCTCTTCCCTCTCGTGCTCTCTATCTCTCATTCTCTCTCTCAAATAAATAAAATCTTTAAAAAAAAAAAAAAAAGAATGCAAAACAGTACAGCCACTTTGGAAGACAGGGTGGCAGTTTCTTACAAAACTAAACCTAAAAAACAAAAAAACTACCCAAATGAACTGAAAAATTGTGTCCACACAAAACTCAACATATGGATGTTCATAGTAGTGTTCTTAATTGCCAAAAGTTGGAAGCATCCAAAATGCTCTTCAGGTGAATGGATAAACAGTGATATATCCAGACAATGGAATATGATTAAGTGCTAAAAAGAAGTGAGTTATCAAGCCATAGAAAAGAAGGAAACTTAAATGCTTATTACTAAGTTAAAGAAGCCAGTCTTTCCAACTATCTAATATTCTGGAAAGGGTAAAACAATAGTGATAGTTAAAAAATCCAGTGGTTGTTGCCAGGGGTTAGAGAGGAGGGAGGGTTGAATAGCGGGAACATAGAGCATATGTAGGGCAGTGAACTACTCTGTATGATACTAAAATGGTGGATACATGCCATTATACATTTGTCAAAATCCATAGAATGTACAACAAAGAGTGAACCCTAATGTAACTATGGGCTTTGTGTAATGATGGTATGTTAATGTAACAAGTGTACCACTCTGGAGTGGGATATTGATAGTAGGTGAGGCTCTATGTTCGGGTGCAGGGGCTATCTTTACTGCCTGCTCAATTTTGCTGTGACCCTAAAACTGCTGTAAAAAATAAAGTCTTTTTAAAAAATCCAACTATATGCTACCTACGAGAGAGGTACTTTAAATATAAAGGTTGCAAGCAAGAGGGTTAGAACGGATACACCAAGCAAATAGGAAGCATAAAAAATCCTGCTGACCTTCAGACAAAGTAGACTTCAAGACCAGGGGGATTACCAGATATAAAGAGGGATACTGTGTCAATGAGGAAGACATGACAATCATAAATGTATATGTAACTATTAACAGAGTTCAAAAATATATGAAGGAAAAGCTGACAGAACTAAAGGGAGAAATGAACACTGCTCTCTCAGTAACTGATAGAATATCCAAAGGAAAAAATAAGGAATTCAAGTTTTGAACACTACGATTCAACTTGAGCTGACATTTATAAAAGGCTATACCCAACAGCTGTCGGATACATATTCTTAAAATAGACTACATGGTGGTCTCAAAAGATTTCAAAAGCTTGAAACCTTAAAGTGTATTTTCCAAACACTAGATTTAAATTAGAAATAAATGGCAATAAAAAATCCAGAAAACCCCCAAATACCTGGGCACAGAAGAAATCATAAGGAAATTAAAATGTTTTCAACTAAATAGAAACCATAAAATACCAAAATTTTTTTTTCATAACATACCAAAATTTTTTAAATGCACCACGAAAACTTAGAGGGAAATTAATGATTTAAATGCTTGTAGCAAAAAAGGTTTAGTTTAAATCAGTGATCTAAGCTTTTACAAAAAGAAGCTAGAAAAAGAAAAACCCAAAGTAAGTAGAAGGAAATAATAAGAGCAGAAATCAATGAAGCAAAAAGGGCAAACAATAGAGAAAAGTAATGGAACCAATGCTGGTTTTTAAAAAAGATTTAGTAAAATAGATAAGTCTCTAGTCTGATCAAGAAAAATGACAGGACACACATTGCCAAGATGTATGTAAGAAGAGAGACATTAATACAGATGCTATATACATTACCAGACCAACAAGGGAATATTATGAACTTTATATCAATACCAAATGACCAAAACTAGCATAAGAGAAAATAGTCTGATAGCTCTTTATCAATTAAAGAAATTGGATTTGTAACTTAAATCTTTACAAAAAAAAAAAACCTCCAGGCCTAAATGACTAGCTAGAGCTCTAAATTCTTTCAAATACTCCAGGAAAAAATACCAATCTTACTCAAGCTCTTCAGAAAACAGAGAAAACACTTCTAAATTGTAGCTAAAGGGAGTGGAGTGAGGAGAGGGATATATAACTTTACCCAAAAGAACTAGATTAAAGAGTGTTGTAAGGGATGGAGTATTACTAGTTTGAGCACATCTCTCAAGTGTCTATAGGACCTCAAAGTACCTAGACAGTAAGATATTTATGTCATAACTTTCAGCTTGTTTAGCTGTAGTGCTTCTATCAAGGATAGAAGACTACTGTTCCATAGTTGCTTATCACTTCAATTTACTAATTATGTTTACCATCTCCTTCTTCCCGACTAATAGATGAAATAGCAAACAGGTGTTATTTCCCCTTGCAGAGGAAACAGAGAGGTTACATGGCAAGTAATCATGGAACTTCCATCCCTAATTCAAGCTCTTCTTGGAGTAACAGTTGCTCCAGCAATACCTTATCCAATCATAGCTTATGTTTTTAAGTATTAAACATCCTCTTGAATTTATAGAACTTCACTGAATTGAATTATATTCAAAACTTGAATTACAGAACTAGTTTTGAAGTTGATTCTTGCCAATAAAGACCAACATGGTTCCTTTCCAGGGTCTTGTTACTTTGCTCATTGCCCCAGTCCTTGGCCTGGTCTCCATCAGTAGGGACATTATGGCCCAGAGCTTCCCAGTCTTCTAAACAGACCACCACCATAGGACTAGCTGTCAACTCTGGCCTTCAGGTCTTGTCTTGGGTAAAATGGCACTGATATATTCATGTCATTAGGTAATCAGCCGATCCAATAACTAATGGAATTGCTCATCACATCCTCAGAGAAGATGCAGTTGCCCTGATAGAATGGGTTTGGTAAACTGCACCACACTTTGCTTAATCAGATTTTAGTTCTGCAGTTTCTATCCCACAGAAGTCTCTTGAGGTTTATCATGAATAAGGAAGTGTGATCCTTAAAGGAAAGTCAGCCAAAACCAAAAAGTTTATGCTACTACTGTTTATAGTAGCTATTCAAATACTTGATGGATATCTTAAAAAGCAATTACAATTAAAGAATAAGCTTTGTATAATTTTAATCTCTAATAAGTTAGTTGATTCACAACAAAGAAAGAAAATTTCAACAGTGTTAGTTATTAATACAAGTCAGTAGTTTAGCAGATCATCCAATTAGCTTTCTTAGGATAACATATGGGATCAGCTGTCCTAAGTTAATTTTAAGGCTATGTTACTCATTTGTCAGGTTAGGAAGTTACTACGGCTAACAGTTGAAGGCATAATACAATAAATGCTGGATATTAGCCAAGAAAAGTATTTTAGCTCTTGTCATTTTAACTGGCTGGCTACAGAAATATAAAATGTCTTAAAAATACAATTTTCAAAATTGAGCCCAGAAATAAACCCATACTATATGGCCAATTAATCTTTGACAAAGGAGGCAAGAATATACAATGGGGAAACTGAACAGCTACATGCAAAAGAATGAAAGTGGACCACTTTCTCACACCCATATACAGAAATAAACTCAAAATAGACTAAAAACCTAAAACTCCTAGAAGAAAACATAGGCAGTAATCTTAAAAAAAAAAAAAAAAAAAAAATTTTTTTTTTTTTTTGAGAGAGGAGCAGGGAGGGGCAGAGGGAGAGGGAGAGTGAGTCTGAAGACTCTGTGCTGAGCACAGAGCCCAATGTAGGGCTTGATTGGACACTTAACCACTGCACCACCCAGGCGTCCTGGCAGTAATCTCTTTGACATCAGCTATAGAAACATTTTTTTTAGATGGGTTTCCAGAGACAAGAAAAACAAAAGCAAAAGTAAACTGTTGGGACTATATCAGAATAAAAAGCTTTTGCACAGCAAAGGAAATCATCAACAAAATGCAAAGGCAACCTACTGAATGGAAGAAGATTTTGCAAATGATATATCTGAAAAGGGGTTAACAACCAAAATATATAAAGAACTTCTATGACCCAACACAGTCTGATTAAAAAACCTGAATAGACATTTTTCCAAAGAAGACACACATGGCCAACAGACACATGAAAAGATCCTCAACATCATTAATCATCAAGGAAATGCAAATCAAAACCACAATAAGATATTCACCATATACCTGTCAGAATGGCTAGAATCAAAAAATAAGTGTCGATGACGATGTGGAGAAAAAGGAACCCCTGTGCACCGTTGGGAATGCAAACTGGTGCAGCCACCGTGGAAAACAACATGGCAGTTCCTAAAAAAGTTAGAAATACCACAAGATCCAGTAATTCCACGACTGGGTATTTACCAAAAGAATACAAAAACGCTAATTCGAAAAGATATATGCACCCCTATGTTATTACAGTATTATTTACAATAGCCAAGATACGGAAGCAACCCAAGTCTATCAACAGATGAATGGGTAAAGAAGATGTGATTTATGTTTACACACACACACACACACACGCAGGAATACTATTCAGCCATACAGAGAAATGAGATCTTGGCATCTGCAACAACATGGATGGACCTAAAGGATATAATGTTAAGTGAAATAAGAGTAGGACAGTACCATATGATGTCACTTATATGTGGAACCTAAAAACAAATGAACAAAGAAACAAACAAAAAACAGACCCTTAAATACAAAGAACAAATTGGTGGTTGCCAGAGGGGAAGTGAGGGGGAGGATGGGTGAAATAAGGGCATTAAAAGGTACAAACTCCCAGTAATAAATAAGTCATGGAGATGAAAAGTACAGCACAGGGAATATAGTCATTAATACAACAGCACTGTGTGGTGACAGTAACAACACTTATAATGGTAAGGACTGAGTGATGTATAGAATTGTTGAATGTTGTACAGCTGAAACTAATAACATTGTATGTTAATCATACTTCAATAAAAATATTGAAAATCTTCTTTTATACTTTAGTTTATAATCTTAAGATACACAGAGTGGGGCGCCTGGGTGGCTCAGTCAGTTAAGTGTCTGCCTTTGGCTTGGGTCATGATCTCAGGGTCCTGAGATCGAATCTGCCTTGGACTCCCTGCTCAGCGAGGAGTCTGCTTCTCCCTCTCTCTCTGCCCCTCTCCCTGCTTGCGCATGTGCACGCGCGCGCGCACGCACACACACACTCTCTCTCTCTCTCTCCCCCCCCAAATAAATAAAATCTTAAAAAAAAAAAAAGATACACAAAGAGCTGTCAATAAGGGACGCCTGGGTGGCTCAGTCTGTTAAGCATCTGACTCTTGATTTCTACTTAGGCTATGATCTCAGGGTCATAAGATCCAGCCCCACGTCCTTGCTCAGTGTGGAGCCTGCTTGAGATTCTCTCTCCCTCTGCCTCTCCCCCAGCTTGTGCACACGCTCTCTAAATACATAAAATCTTAAAAAAAAAAAAAAAAAAAAAAATTGTCAGTGAGAACATTCCTTAACCATCCAGCCAGTCTTTAATGAGTCTCTATTATGTGTTCAGGACCAATGTCTATAAGTGATTTCAAACTTACTGAACAAAACAGAGAGTAAGAACAAGATGGCAACTTACTCAGGCTCTAAGTAGTATAGATTTCCAGAGAAGGTCCTTAATTTATCTTTGCCTTAATAGGTGATGTGGCCTTTTTTTGTTCATGCCACTGGCAGCTAAATAAAATATGAGAATGCCTTTCCTCCCACCACACCCTCCCCTTTACCCCCCAAATCCCGACACACACACACACACACACACACACACACACACACACACATGCATACATAAACAAAAGAAAGCTCTTTTTACTTCTTTCCCTCAATGTTACTTAGGAGCCTCAAAGCACTAAGTATATAGAGTGAGTCAGGCCATAGCTCCGGCACTTCCCTTAGGAATAGGTCTGGCAGCTACTGGGTCTTCTATTGGATCCTTCAAACAGAAGATTTAAATTACTGCAGCCCATCATTCTGTGTCGTTCACTTTAGAGGGGTGCTCCATCCTGAATGCAATGTCATCAAATTGAGCCTGGTGAGTAAGCTCCTTGGGAATATGCCAGGGAAGGTGTCAAAAAAAGTCATAACGTGAATATGAGTTAGGCCCTAACATAAAGCTCTAGCCAAAAACTAAGTAACTTCTAAAATATGCTCTGGAAATGAACAGGCCTCTAAGTCCCTGAAAGTCCATCGTAAATACTAGATTAACAGAAATGGTTATTACTGTTATCCTGCTTTATATCATATTCTGAGCCTCTAAGCAGATTTTTAAGATGTTTTATATCTCAAGTTATGATTTTAAAATGAGCCCTAGCCTTGAATTAATACAAATCTCTATATAATTAAAAAAATAGACTTTAAAAAGAAGTCTTATGCATATATATACTATTTTTCAAATTTCAATGTAGGTGCAATTAATAAATGCTAATTAATTAAAAATATAAGAATTCATTAAAAAATAATGGCGTTCCTAATAACATTTGTCATTATTTGTTCTCTAGTAACGGGTACTAAGAGTATATTTTCTTTCCTGTAAGGGGTCCATGAAAATTGGACTTTGAGCAGAGATCTTTGTCCTGGTAATACTGAGAATCACTGACTTAAACTTTAAATTCATAACAGGATCAAATGATACCAGTTAAATTGGCAAACAGAAATAAACTCTACTACTCACATGAAGAAGTAAAAGCTGGAAAATACAGTAAATATGATTTTGGCCAGTTTGAAGATTGCCTAAAGAGCACTACTGTATGGTCTTTGGAAACTGACTAGCTGGTGTCATCCTCAGGCACGCAGAACATACGCAGCGTGCAGCTCCTCACTGGCAGGGTGGTCTCAGGAGGACTCTTCACGAGGTCACATTTAGGGGCAAATTTTCTCAATGGAGAGGCAGGGAAAACAATACTGTTAAGTGAAAGGATGATGTTTGAGATTCTAATAAACCTGAGTAGAGCTGTGTGGTAGGACTTCATCTGTGAACTGAGATCTACCCCAGAATTCATCATAAAAATTGAGCTTCTATATGTAAACCATCTAGAGTTGCCTTGGAACATGCAAGGTGTTCAGTGTTATTTCCTTTCCTTCTTTCTCTTAGATTGTTGCCTAAAACTAATAGCATCAGATTATTTTCAATGTTTTAGTTACTATACTTTATAATTAAGGAAAGAGAATATAATCTAAGAATGCTGATAGTGATTTTGAATCACTACAATCACATGATAGATGTAAGGCACATATCAATGCTTCATCTCATTTACCAAGTCCTGCAGGTGGAGAAGAGAAAGAGGCATTTCTCCTGGCTGTCTGAGCTTTACTCTGGGTGCATGTCTGGCTTCACCTAACCAACCCTACTTATGGCTAGGAATATTGAACTTCACTTTGCAGTAATTCTTCCAGTACTATAAGTCTGAATCCTTGCAGGAAAATGGAGAGTAGCTTCTGACCAATTAGTTGAGAAAAAACTAGTTGAAGAAAAAAATGTGATCTAGATCACCACTAAGAATGTAAAACATATAAACTTTATATTCTATACACATTTCTTAGTCATGTCATGCCCTCGCTAAATGACACAGCTGCACTTGTGATGCATGAATTAAGCTCTGTAAAATTCTGAAGCCAGTTCCTTGAGCCACTGTTGGTAAATGGAGGTGGGGGGGGGGGGTATGAAGAACCAGGTAACAATGTCAAAATATGGTCTTTGGTTTGTTACAGCTGGACTATTCTTTAGATCCTGTAGCTGAAACTAGGAATCTGAGCTTGAATCAGAACATGAAACCAAAAATGAATGTTCAGTCCTAAACTCACTGCAGTCTGAAAATCATGATCCAATCATCCTTATATGCTAAGCCAATTATTCCGTAGACTCCTACCTCGCATTTGTAAAATGCTTTCTTTTTTAAAAGGGCTTTCTTATCATCTCCCCTCTTCTCCCTAGTATTACTACACACAGATTTCTTCTTTTTAAAGCTTAGCCTTTCCTGAGTGTCCATCTCAAGTACACTTTCTGTATAAAGACCATCTTACTACCTAATATTACTCTGTCATGCTCTTGGGTTTCCATGATATATTTATCTCCATCACTGTACTTTCCCATTCTGCCTTATTTACAAGTCTGTGCCCATACCAGATGGACTCTTGAAGGCAGGAACATGGCCAGAGCACTTAAATGCTTTCTAAAAGGAGACAGGTAATAAGTCATTGTTATTCATCTTTGCATCTCACTTCTATATGCATAGCATAACGAAGGGCCTCAGTAAATGTTAATTGATTTAAATAATTTAACTCTAGATGTTTGAAAGAAATTCCTATAGAGGCCTACCTCAGAGGTACTGCGGGTTCAGTTCCAGACCACTGTTAAAGCAAATATCATAGTAAAGCAAGTGCAAAGAATGTTTTGGTTTCCCAGTACATGTAAGTTATGTTTACAGTATAATACAGTCTACTAAGTGTGCAATTGCTTTATGTCTAAAAAAACCCCCAAAAAACCAATGTACATAACTTAAATAAAAAATACTTTGTTAAAAACTGCTAACCACCATCTGAGCTTTCAGCAGGTTGTAATCACTGAGCACAGATCACCATAACCAATAATAATGAAAAGTTTGAAATATTGTGAGAATTACCAAAATGTGACACAGAGACATGAAGTGAACAAATGCTGTTGGAAAGATGGTGCAGATAGACTAGCTCAACACAGGGTTGCCACAAACCTTCAATTTGTAAAAAAGGCAGTATCTACAAAATGTAATAAAGCAAAGCACAATAAAACAAGGTATGCCTGTACTCCTATAAAAAGAGCAACAGAGTACATGTAACTGTAAGTTACAAATGATAACCAAGTATCTGGAGCTTTTCAGAGTAAATTATCAATCTATCTTTTTTTAAAATTATTTTATTTTAGATCATAGGGGAGGGGCAAAAGGAGAGAGGGGGGAGGGAGGAAGAGAGAGGCAGACTCCCTGCTGAGCAGAGAACCTCATGCAGGGCCCCATCCCAAGACCCTAAGATCACCCCTGAGCCAAAATCAAGATCTGGACACAACTGAGTGAACCACCAGGCATCCCTATCTATCTCTGTTTCTGTTGAGCAGATCACATTTCCAATTTTCCCTTTACTCTTTTATGCAACAGAAAGGAATTATTTTTCCACATTTTACAAAGTACACTGATGTAGAACTGTATGTAAGCAAGTTAAATATCTTGCCTGGGGAAGCATGTGGCCTTGATGAGAACGCAGGAGAAAAAACTGCACTGCCTGTTCTGGAACTCAAATCTTTTGAATATGGCTTCAGGGATCTCACTGCTGTATCACACTGCCTTTCAGATTTCATGGTCTGTGCTAAATCAGATAAACTGTGTATTTATGGAACAATTTATTTTACAAACCCATTCTTCAAAAGAATGGTCTTAAAGGGGATAGGTTACAATGAACACTCTCAAACACAGATAGTGTAAACCGGTTCAATAGAAGCATAACAATTCATGATAGAAGCTCTAACCCAAATATGCCACTTTCAGAAATCTAAAAGAAATGATCAAAGTTGCCAACCAAAATTTATATATAAAATTTTTCATGGTAGTCTTTTTATAATTAGAATTGAAAATAACCTACATGTACAATGATATGAGATTTGTTTTCATAGGTCTATGTCCTGGAATATTAGGTAACTATTAAATAACTGTGGTAGATAGCCTCTAAAATGGCCCCCAGTAATCTCTGCCTCCTGGAATTCCTATCCTTTGTTTAATTCCCTATCTTCTTAGGACTAATGATTCACTTCTAACACTAGAGTATAGCAAAAGTGATGTGAGGAGGGCCATATCTCCTCACACATTTGTGAGGAGATATGGTCATTTCCAAGATTAAATTTCAAAGAGACCATGGCTTCTGTCTTGCACTCCTTCTCTTACTGATAGAAGTCAACTTCTCTGTTGTGAGAAGCCCTATGGAGAGGCCCATGAAGCAAGGAAATGAGGGAAATCTCTGTACAGCAGTGTGTGTAGAACTGGACTGTTCGCCAATTAAGCCTTCAGATAAGATCACAGACCCAATTGACTACTGTGAGAGGCTCTGAGGGAGAGGCACTCAGTTAAGTTGCACCCAAATTCCAGATCCACAGAGACTGTGAAATTAATGTTTGTTATTTTAAGCCACCTAGTTTTAGGGTAGTCCATAATAAATAGATGATAACTTCTGGGGCACCCGGGTGGCTCAGTCAGTTAAGCGTCTGACTCTTGATTTCAGCTCAGGTCATGATCTCAAGGTTGTGAGATTGAGCCCCAACATCGGGCTCTGCACTAGGTATGGAGCCTGCTTAATATTCTCTCTCTCATTCTTCCTCTGCTGTACCCTGCCTCAGATAAATAAATACTTTTTAAAAGAATACTTAGTAACGTGAGGATACACTCATATGTTAAGCTTTTAAATTACTAGTCAAATGGCTTATTTATGGCAAAACAAAAAACTTAGACTTCTAATAACAAAAATACTGTTTAAAAACATGTATTTTGTACTCACATATTTGTTATTTGAACTAGTAATTTCCTACATTTCCATTCACTGCAAATATTTTCAAAACTGTTATAAAGCCTATCTTATAATCTCATATAATTTGTAAGTATAATTATTAGCTAAAAAAAGACACCAAACATGGAAAATACTATATTCTGCCTCCCAAAATACGGTAGAAAACTTTACAAAGATTAGAAGACTTATCCAAGTCTTCAGAATTGACAATTTTTTTTAAAGATTTTATTTATTTATTTGACAGACAGAGACATAGAGAGGGAACACAAGCAGGGGGAGTGGGAGAGGGAGAATCAGGCTTCCTGCAGAGCAGGGAGCCTGATGTGGGGCTCGATCCCAGGACCCTGCAACCATGACCTGAGCCGAAGGCAGACGCTTAATGACTGAGCCACCCAGGCACCCCAGAATTGATAATTTTTAAAGGCAGAAAAACATACATGTACGATTCTAATTTTTTTTAAATTTATATGCTTTTAAAAAATAGAGTTAAATATAGGAAAACATCAACAGAGTTGATCTTTGGATGGTGGGATATACATAATTTAAATTTCCTCTTAATGCTTTTCTCTCTTTCCCAATTTTTTTCAAATACACATATTATTTTTATCAGAAATGTCTTTTTAAAAAATCAAACTTTTAATTTGATGTAATACATTTAAGCTGCTTCAAACCCAGATTTAACACTAATAGGAGATTCACCACTTTGTGAAGAAAGAACAGCACTGGACCCACCAATCCAAGTGGTAGTACTTAATTAGCAAGTAAAAATAGTCAATAGGACTATAATACATCTAAATTAAAAAAAAAAAAAAAAGAAGCCACCAAGCTAAGTCAAAATGAGAGGGTTAAACGACTGCAAAATTGGTCAGAACCAAGCACACGTTTGTGAGGAGATATGGTAGATGCCTTCCATGGCACTGGTTCCAAAAGATCAAGGTTTACAAATTAGA
Organism: Halichoerus grypus; assembly: GCF_964656455.1. Taxonomy (NCBI): domain Eukaryota; kingdom Metazoa; phylum Chordata; class Mammalia; order Carnivora; family Phocidae; genus Halichoerus; species Halichoerus grypus. The sequence goes on along the minus strand of NC_135715.1, from coordinate 150,524,564 downwards.
ATATTAAAAAGCTGAGCAACCCCTGTATCTCCCATAAATTCAATATTTATCATCTGTGGTTTACGTAAATATTCCTGAATCTTACATTCTACCCTACCTATATGAACTTTGGGGGGCAGCACAGTTCTATGTGCAGTGTAAAGTGTGCCTTTTATTAATCCAAACACTATATGTACATGAGGAAGGGAAAAGTTGTTTGAGATTTTAGGGTTGGTAAAATTATTTTTTTGTGAAACTATTCCTCATTTCTTCAGTGCAGACTGGTAGTTCATCCAAGATCCTGACCAAGTTTCTTAAAAAACAAAACAAAACAAAACAAAACAAAAACACCTTGAGGCTTTCAGGGGAGATGACAGAGTAGGAGGATCCTAAGCTCACCTCATCCCATGGATACACCTAAATAACACCCACATCAGTAAAAGTAATCCCCCCCCCCGCAAAAAAAAAAAAGACCCAAAGACTGGCAGAACAGACTCTTCACAAATACACATAGAGAAGAGGCCACATCAAAAATGGTTGACAGGGTAGAGATATGGTCAGGAACCAAACTGACCCACGAGATTGTCCACAGGAGAGAGGGACACCACTCCAGGCATGGAGAGGGAAGAGGAGAAGACCCCGCCCCAGGCATCTGAGGCATGGGGGCCCACACTGGGGAGACAAATCCCCACAATATTTCACTTTAAAAACCAGAGTGGCATAACTTCGCAAGTTCTTACAATCAGTGAGGCTTAACACCTAGAACTTTAAAAATCAGCTGGCTTGGCTCTGGGAGACCCAGAAGGATATAGGACACTGAGTCCTTACCCTTAAAGAGACAGCACCACAAACAGCCTTGACACACAGCACAGAAGCAGCAGTTTGAAAAACGCCTCAAATATATAGGAAGGAGATTTATTTACTAATCTCAGAACATGTGCTGGAGGGGCAGGGATCTTTAGGAGACTTCTCTAGGGACAGAAGAGCTGGCAGGCACCATTTTCCTCCCCTGTCCCCCAGATACACAGCCACCTGTGGGAACCAACAGGTTCTAACCTAGCTCTAACCTAGCTTCCTAATAGCATGCCCCAATCCTGCATTCTTCTGCAGTCCCACCCTCTTCAGCCCATTCTCCACAGGAGTTCTGCAGAGGGGCTCAGGTCTTCTCCCACAGCAGACCAGTATAAACCTTGCTAACACCACCCACCCCACTGCATACTCCTATGGACCTGTCCCACCCAACCTGCCCTGGACAGGAGTCCATCTAAAGCAGAGCCCAAGCATGGCATTGTGCAAGCAGCCCCAACAGGGGCCAGTGCCACTCCAAAGTGACTTATGCCCTGGGGAGAAGAGAAGATAACCACACACACCAGTCCAACTGGGGCACCAGCAGTGGGCTGGGGGCAGATGGCTGGTCTGACTTCAGGCCCCACCTACCAACAAAAACCCTGCAGTTTGGTGCTGCTGCAGTCCTGGCAAATGCCTGATCTGACCCAGCTCAAGTTCAAGGTGGCCCCAGACTGGCCCACTAATAACAGAGGGACCAAGCCCTGCGCACAAGAGGCAAAGAGAGCCATTGTGGATGACTGCACTGAAGGCAAATGTGGCTCAGCCACAATAGTAGGGTGCATGTGACACACATAGGAGACACCTCTGAAGTGCCAGGTTCGAGTGAAGAGGGGACACTGCACTGCAGGACACTACAGGACCTCTTCTTCATAAGGCCAGTACTTTCATGATCAGGAGACATAGCTGACTTTTCTAACACACAAAAACAGACATAGAGAATTAGAAGAAAAATGATACAGAGGAATAGGTCTCAGATGAAAGAAGACAAAATCACACCAAGACAGCTAAATGAAATGGAAATAAGTAATATGCCTGATATTCTTTATCTATTAAAGTAATGGTCATAAAGATACTCATTGGACTTGAGAAAAGAGAGGAAGATTTCAGTGAGATCTACAACAGAAAGCATAAAAAAGAATGAATAGAGATGAAGAACTCATTAACTGAAATTAAAAATACACTAGTAGGAATAAATAGTAGACTGGGGGAAGCAGAGGAATCGATCAGTGACCTGGAGGACAGAATAATGGAAAACAAGCTGAACAGGAGAGAGAAAGAAGAAAAGTAAGAATAGATTAAAGGAACTTAGCAACACCATCAAGTGTAACAACATTTGCATCATAGGGATTCCAGAAGGAGAAGACAGAAAAGGAGGCAGAAAATTTATTTGAAGAAATAATAGCTGAAGACTTCCTGAATCTGGGGAAGGAAACAGAAATCCAGATCCAGGAGGCACAGAGAGCACCCAACAAAAATCAACCCAAGGGGATCCACACCAAGACACATAGCAGTTAAAATGGCAAAAAGTAGTGATAAAGAGAGAATTTTAAAAGCAACAAGAGAAAAGAAAACAGTTGCATATAAGGGCAACCCCATAAGGCTATCTGTTGATTTTTTAGCAGAAACTTTACAGGCCAGAAGGGAGTGGCATGATATATTCCAAGTGCTAAAAGGAAAAAAACCCTGCAGCCAAGAATACTCTATCCAGCAAGGCTATCTATCATTCAGAATAGAAGGAGTTTCCCAGACAAACAAAAGTTAAAGGAATTCATGACCACTAAACCAGCCCTACAAGAAATGTTAAAGGGGACTGAGTGGAAAGGAAAGACCATAAGTAGGAATAAGAAAAGTAGGAAGCACAAAAGCAATAAAATTAAGTATATCTATTAAAAATCAGTCAAGGGAATCACAAAATAAAAGGTTATAAAGTATGACGCCATATACCTAAAATGTGGTAGGTGGGGGAAGAACTAAAGAATGGGTTCAGACTTAAGCAACCATCAACTTAGTATAGGCTACTATAAGCATAAGATGTTATATATAAACTGAATGGTAACCACAAATCAAGAACAAGTCATAAATATGCAAAACATAAAGAGAAAGGAATCTAAGTGTATCACTAAAGAAAGCCAACTAATCATGGTAGAAGAAAGCAAGGGAACAGAAGAACTACAAACACAACCATAAAACAAGTAACAAAATGGCAATAAGTACATACTTATCAATAATTACTTTGGAACAGTTAGTCTATTTACATCTAATCAAAAGACATAGGGTGACAGATGGATAAAAAAACAAGACCCATCCATATGCTGCCTACAGGAGACTCATTTCAGATCTAAAGACACATGCAGATTGAAAGTGAAGGGCTGGAAAAGCATTTATCATGAAAATGGATGTGAAAAGAAAGCCCGATAGCAATACTTGTATAGGTCAAAACAGACTTTAAAACAAAGACTGTAATTAGAGACAAAGCAGGACACTATATAATCATAACGAGAATAATCCAACATGAAGATGTAACAATTGTAAATATCTATGCACCCAACACTGGAGCACCCAAATATATAAAGCAGCTATTACCAAACATAAAGTAATCAATAGTAACAGAATAATAGTAGGGGACTTTCACACCCCACTTACATCAATGGATAGATCATCCAAACAGAAAGTCAACAAGGAAACAGTGGCTTTGAATGACACATTGGACCAGATGGATCTAACCGAACATTCCATCCTAAAACAGAATACACATTCTTATCAAGTGCACATGGAACATTCTCAAAAATAAGTGATATATTAGGCCATAAAACACGTCTTAACAAACTCAAAAGGATCAGTCATACCATGCATCTTTTCTGACCACAATGCTATGACATTAGAAATCAACCACAAGAAAAAAATCTGGAAAGAGCACAAATACATGGAAGTTAAGTAACATGCTACTAAACAATGAATAGGTCAAAGAGGAAATAAAAAAAAAATATGGAGACAAACGAGAATGAAAATACAACAGTCCAAAATCTTTGAGATACAGCACAAGCTGTTCTAAGAGGTAAGTTTATAGCAATACAGGCCTACCCCAAGAAGCAAGAGAAATCTCAAGTGAACAACCGGCCTTTACACCTAAAGGAGCTAGGAAAAGAAGAACAAACAAAACTCAAAACCAGTAGAAGGAAGGAAATTGTAAAGATTAGAACAGAAATAAATGAGATAGAAACTAAAAACCAAACCAAACCAAAACTCAATAGAACAGATCAATGAAACCAGGAGCTGTTTCTTTGAAAGGAACAACAGAATTGATAAACCTTCAGCCAAACTCATGAGACAGAGAATGAGAGAGGACTCAAACAAAATCAGAAATGAAAGAGGAATTGCAGGGTGGTTCAATATTCACAAGTCAATCAACATCAGTAAGACAAAGAGTAAAAACCATATGATGATTTCAATTGATGCAAAAAAAGCATTTGACAAAGGACAACATCCATTCATGATAAAAACTCTTAATAAAATAGTTTAGAGAGAACATACCTCAACATATTAAAGAACTTACATGAAAGCTCACAGCTAACATTATACTCAATGGTGAAAAACAGAACTTTCCCCCTAAGGTCAGGAACAAGACAAGGAAGTCCACTCTCACCACTTTTATTCAACATATTACTGGAAATCCTAGCCACAGCAATCAGACAACAGAAAGGAATAAAAGGCATCCAAATTGGTAAGGAAGAGGTAAACTTCAACTATTTGCTGTTGACATGATAGTGTACATAAAAAACCCTAAGAGGGCACCTGCGTGACTCAGTCCATTAAGCATTGGCCTTCAGCTCAGGTCATGATCTCAGAGTTCTGGGATCAAGCCCCGCATCGAGATCTCTGATCGGCGGGGAGTTTGCTTCTTCCTCACCCTCTGCTCCTCCCTGCCGTTCATGCACTCTCTCTCTCTCTCACACAAATAAATAAAATTAAGAAAAAACCCCTAAAGACTCCACCAAAAAACTATTAGAACTGATAAATGAATTCAGTGGGGTTGCAGGGTACAAAATCGACATACAGAAATCCATTGCATTTCTATACACTAATAATGAAGCAGTAGCAGGAAGAGAAATGAAGAAAACAATCCCATTTATAATTCCATCAAAAATAATAAAATACCTAGAAATAAACTTAACCAAAGAGGTGAAAGACCTGTACTCTGAAAACTATAAAACCCTAATGAAAGAAATTGAAGATGATACAAATGGAAAGACATTCCATGCTCATGGATTGGAAGAACAAATCATGTTAAAACATCTATACTACCCACAGCAATCTACAGATTTAATGTAATTCCCATCAAAATACCAACAGCATTTTTCACAGAACTAGAACAATCCTAAAATTTGTATGGAATCACAAAAGGCTCCAAGTAAGAACAGCAATCTTGAAAATGAAAAACGAAACTGGAGGTATCACAAGCCCAGATTTCAAGTTATACTACAAAGCTGTAGTAATCAAAACAGTACGGTACTGGCACAAAAACAGACACATAGATCATAGGACAATAGAAAACCCAGAAATAAACCCAGAAGTATGGTCAATTCATCTTTGACAAAGGAGGCAAAAATATTCAAAGAGAAAAAGACAGTCTCCTCAACAATGGGTACTGGGAACACTGGACAAGTACAAGCAAAAGAATGAAATTGGACCACTTTCTTACACTACACACAAAAATAAACTCAAAATGGATTAAGGATCTAAATGTGAGACCTGAAACCATAAAAATCCTAGAAAAGAGCACAGGTAGTAATTTGTAATTTGTCGGACATTGGCTGAATCATCGGTCATCACTAATCATCAGAGAAATGCAAATCAAAACTACAATGAGATATCACTTCACCCCCAACAGAATGGCTAAAATTAAAAACACAAGAAACAACAAAGTGTTGGCGAGGATGTGGAGTAAAAGGAACCCCTGTGCACCGCTGGTGGGAATGCAAACTGATGTAGCCACCATAGAGGTTCTTCAGTATGGAGGTTCCTTAAAAAATTAAAAATAGAACTACCATATGATCCAGTAATTTCACCACTGGGTATTTACCCAAAGAATACTAAAACACTAATTTGTAAAGATATATGCATTCCTATGTTTATTGCAGCATTTTTATAATTAGCTAAATTGTGGAATCAACCTAAGTGTCCATCAATAGATGATGGATAAAGGAGATGTGGTGTATATATGTACAATGGAGTATTACCCCACCATAAAGAGGAATGGAATCTCCATTTGCAACAACATAGATGGATGTAGAGAGTATAATGCTGAGATAAAGCATTCAGGGAAAGACAAATAACTAACATGATTTCACCTATATGGTATTTAAGAAACAAAACAAAGAAAAAAAGAGACAAAAACCCAGACTTTTAATTATAGAGAATTAATGGTTATCAGAGGTGAGGTAGAAGGGATGGGTAAAATAGGTAAGGGTATTAAGAGTATATGTATCATGATGAGCACTGAGTGATGTATAAAATTGGTTAGGAAAAACAGAAAGCATTATAGAAATGCAGCAGCTATTCTGCTACTATTAATATAAGATCATTATTGAATTGATAATGAGGTAAGAGGAAGGAAGAAAAAATTGAAAAGGAAGGAGAAGCTGGCATTTGAGTGGATTGTTTTGGATAACTCATGCTCCCATGTTATGAACAGCTTTCCCAATTCCATTCACAAAAGTCTAACCCACAAGAAACACACGAGATTCCCCAATCTCTAAATCTTCCTCAAAGGTGGAAGCCAAATACTCCAAAAACAATCCTAAAAATGTCAATCCTTGTGTAATTCTATTATAATATAAATGCATCTTTCCACTGGGATGGATGGTATATTTGTCCCTCTCACACGCCTATGAATTCATGGAAGGTAGAAACTCTGCCTTACTCAAGCCTGAACTTTAATAAGTAGTTTCTAATCAAAGTTGACCCAAAATACCTAAATCTTAGTCATTTTAATGGATCAAATTATCTTAACTGACATTTTTGAGTCATTAAATTTTATTTACCTCAAATGCCATTAAGGAATTTGAAGGTCAGAGTTTACCATCCCCAAATATCCCACAATGGTATAAGGGTTGTTTTGAGCCAAAGGCAATTAGCTCTCTACTCTGTTTTTGTAAAAAAAAGAAAAAAAAAAAATCCCCTTTGTAAAGCTGTCTCTACCTCCTTTACAAGGAGAACTTCTCCAGAGACAATTCTTATCACCTGAGACCTTTTATCTGCTTAACAAACCTTATGAAACAATCCTTATTTATCATACATTTCCTAGTCACTTTCCATAATTTACCTCCAACCCAGGAGCCCCAAACCCCTTTTCATTTGTCTAGCCTCTTTTCCACAATTTATCACCCTTTCTTAAGATGATATATGTCTCCAATTCTGTTTCCCTGAAGCACATTTCTTTGTGACCCCCATAGGTACATGGGTAATCATTTTTTTTTTTTTCTGTTAATCTATCATCAGTTTGATTTGCAGACCCAGCCAATGAACCCAAAAGGGTAGAGGAAGAGTTTTTCTCCTTCTCTACAGATTCAAGATTAGTCTTTATGTTACATAGTGAAACCAAATATTTTAGAACAAATAGGAGGCATAAATAATAAATTAAGTGTATTAAGTGCTATCACTGAATTAAATTCCAAACAGTAGTATATGTACTTCTGAATGCTTAAAAGAACTCATTCTTATGTGGAGACATAGGAAAACACAGAGTCCAATCCATTCAGACTCTAGGTCAAAAGATCATGAATTCAGAAAGTTTTGCTCTTTAAAGTTTCATCATTCTTTCATGATACATATACCACACTCCTAAGGAGTCATTATAGAGTTCCTATTTTCTGTAGCTGATGGTACACTATTTCAGGGTGGGGTTGGGGATGAGGTGGGGGCAGAGGTACATCTAATTTAAACATTCTTAAGAGCCCTCTTTTTACCTATTGGATTTCTCACTAATCCCAGGAAATTTTCCCTCCTATCAAGTTATTCTCCTTACTGTACACACCCATGCTCATTTTCTCCCTCTAGTTTCCCTTATGTTGCAGCACACCACCTCTCCCTTATCTCCACCCAACACTGCCTCTTCCCTGCTTAAATTAAATCTGTACTATCTTCATGGCTAGGGAAGCCCCATCTCCCTTGTGCAGACTTCCTGGAACTCCTCCAACCCTTACTCAGAATTCTTTTTGAACTGATGTCCAGTTCAATGGTCTAATTTTTAAGTGCTGTCTCCCCAAATGAGATTAAATATTCCTCAAAGGCAGTAGTCATTTCTCCTTTTGTTATTTTGCACAGAACAGTTCTTACGTGAGGCACTTAATAAATGCTAATTAAAGCTTGGTTATTTATTAAATATCCATGTGCTTCAAAGTGTGTTAGATTTTGGGAATAAAACTGAACTCTACAGAGTTCTATTTCTTTCAGGGCGCTTAAAAACAAAGTCCACAAACTCATGATAGTGTTGGGCTAGTGTTTTGCTTGGCCAGTGCAATGTTTAAACTGTTCTGAATTAGAATAGTTCTACGCGGGGCATTCAGTCCCCAGTTCACAGGGCTCTGTCACTCCCTTGTGTCTAGCACCTAGCCAGCTTCCCTAAGTTACGTTACCTTAAGCCCTTTGTGAAACATCTGAAAGGGAGCAGAACACAGGACCCCAAATTAGGCCACTTTTCTTGTAGATTATTTTGAGCTGTAGGCAATCAAGACCCAGCAGATTCAAGAAACACTTTGACCTCTCCTTTAACTACTCAAAAGAATTGAGATGGGAGCCTGGTTTAAGAGAGCTATTACCAGAGATAACTTTTATCTGAGTGACCTATCTATATGGCAGATAAACATCTAATTGCCAAATATCTGCTCTTCTTATCATCCTGTCAATTACCCTCCTTTCCTTTAACCTCAGGCCCCTACCCCATTCCTTAGCTCAGGATGGCACATAAGCTTCAATTGCCCAACCTATTATTGGGTCTCATACTCTTACGGGGCTCCTGTACAGTTGTAATTAAATTTGTTTTTCTCCCGTTAATCTGTCTTATATCAATTTATCAGCCAAAGAACCTAGAAGGTTGGAGGAAAAAATGTTCCTAACACATCCTTAATTTCACGACTCTTAATTTATAAGCAATAAATTAAGTCTTAAAGTACAGGATCGTCCTATATCAGACTCTGACTTCTAGGTAACTATACTACTTACTTTATATTATCTCATTTAATCCTCACGATAATTCTATAGGTAGCTAGAGTATATAATCATTCCCATTTTACAGACAAGGTAGCTGAAGCTCAGGGCTCTGAAAGGCTATCGGTAAGGGGGACAAGAGTCTTAACTCTGTACCACTTTAGACTTTTCATTTCTTAACTATTTTTTGGTCATAGACTCTTTTCAAATGGATGAAAGTTTTAGATCCTCTCTGCTGAAAAATTTTCCATATAATTTCCCATGTTGGAGGACTACTGGCAAAAGCAAGACTAGAGCTATTTATGACTGTCCAAATTTTCAACATTATAATTTCAACATGATTGGTTATATTTCTCCACCACTGAACTGCTGCATGCTGTTCATAAGTACACTCACGATGGGAGACAGGATCCAGTTAAAAAAATTCCCAAATCCAAGGGCAGATGGTATATTAATTAGAAAAAAAAGCAACAGAACTTCTCAGCAACTATTTTGCTTTCTTAAAAGCAAATGATTTTATGCAGGAAAGGACAGAAGAAACCTCATTAAGAGAGAACCAAGGTACAAGCAGAAGAGGTCACTTTATAAAGAATTCAGGTCTTCAAATTCTAGTGAATTATATTCCAGGGAGAGCCTGCAGATGTAAGCACAGAAATATTTTGACAAGTTTTGGAAAACATGAAGGAGGAGGGACATCTCATGAAGCTGGAGATTCAAACACTCTTTTTCCCCAATTTTTCAAAATCCAAAACAGAAGGAAATTAGAATTCCTAAGTATTACAACCCAGTTAGTTTAATACTAATTTCTGGCAAAATTCAAGATTTAATCAGTAAACAGGGAATATTTAGAGGGAAAAGACTGGGGATTTCTAGAAACTAGAACTTCACTAAGAATTAGTCATTTTTAAGCTAACATCATTTACTTTTGTGATCCATTAGGGATACTCAAGATGTTTATTTTTAGCAAAACATTTGATTAAAATTTTCCTCATGATATCTTATGAAAAAAACTGGCCTGTAGGCTAGAATAGTTTAAGGAGAGTGCTAATGGAGTTCAGCTGACCACTGACTGGTCTCAGCAGTATCTCCCAAAGGCCAACTACGTTCCCAACCAGGACTGCACCTGGTACTTTCAGTACATTACTTTGAATTCTAACAAGCACCCTGAAAAGTAGATGTTACTAACCTGATTTTATTGATATGGAAAATCAGTTTCTCAGGTCACAAAGCTAGTAAGGGTCATGGCCAAGCTCCAAAACCAGCCTCCAAAAGTTCAAGACCATTTTCCACCGTGCCACACGGGCTTCTATGTGAGCCTCCATGGCGAAAGGAAGTGTGTTTCATAGATTATTAATGACTTGAATGTCTGGTGAACAAACTCACCAAATGTGCAGGTGACATAAAACAAGAAGTTACAATTAACATGATGAATGCCACAGTCAAGATTAAAACAGATCTAGCAAACTGGAAATTGGAGAGAGGCTTAAAGTAACACAAAAGAAAAAAAATGTTCAAGAAATTTTTAGGGATATAATTAAAAAGTTAATAAAGCCTACCGTGATAGCAATGTGTGTGTGTGGTGGGGGAAGAGAGGCTGGTGGGGTGAGATTTTTAGTCAACTGTGGTGTACTTACTACATAAGGCAATTATGTGTTAGATGATTTAGTTTGAAGATAGGAACTCATTGCACTCTGCACTGTTCAGATTAAATTATGGAATTCATTTTGGGGCTAAGGATTTTTAGCACAGAGAAGGGTCTTAAGGAACGAAGGAAATATAAAAGCAATGGCTATTTAGTGAAGATAACTAATACTGACTTCTAGGTAACTATACTAAATACTTTATGTATATTATCTCATTTAATCCTCACAATAATTCTATAGGTAACTAGAGTATATAATCATTCCCATTTTACAGACAAGGTAGCTGAAGCTCAGGGCTCTGAAAGGCTATCGGTAAGGGGGACAAGAGTCTTAACTCTGTACCACTTTAGACTTTTCATTTCTTAACTATTTTTTGGTCACAGACTCTTTTCAAATGGATGAAAGTTTTAGATCCTCTCTGCTGAAAAATTTCCCATATAATTTCCCACGTTGGAGGACTACTGGCAAAAGCAAGACTATGGAGAAACAGGTCCAAGGAAACAGTGGTCACTTCAGTGTAAGCAAAGCCTTACTAACCGTAACAAAGAAGGGATACCTCAGAAGCGCTGAGCTCCCTGGCACTGAAGTGTTTGATGAAAATGTAGCCTGTCAGAAACGCTATAGAGGAGATATTAAAATGGGTTAGAGGTTGGCCTATGATTTTAAAGTACCCTTTTGCTATAAGATTGTGGGCCTAATAGGTAATTTTGGCAATTTTTGTTTGATGGCAAAACAAGAAAGTTAAAAACTGCAGATACTGTTTTTCCAGACCATTCTGCTGAACATGTCAAACAGAATACTTAAATGATGTTATTTCCCATCTATATATGTGTTAGTTATATCAGGTACTCGAAAACGACCTAATCCAAAGGAAAAAAAAAAAAGGTATATTCAACTGTTGATCATGACGTGATTTATACTTTGTCATAATAAAAGTAGATTCTTTTTTCCTCTGAATCCTTAAATACAACTTTGTCTAAGCTAAATACCATATATACCAGATCCTAAAAAGATGGAGTCTTTGATGGGAACATTTACTCGCTTATAATTTTATGTGAATTTATTTCCATAAAGGATAGGGAGAGAGCAGACAGGAAACAAGAGAAACAACTCCTATTGTTCTGCTTTGCTTCTCAGATCCCTTAGCTAATGGCTGAAGGATCTTACAGATCTACTCCGATTTTTTTCCCAATTACAGTATAATTCACCCCAAGATTCAGCCTCCCACAGCTCTAAAGAGCACAAGCCCGAATACTTTGCTCACCATAGGTCATTTGGAGCAGTAGCCTGACAGCTTGGCATACAAATTAAATATTCATAGGCAAATCTTTTACCTGAAAATCTTCGGTCTCTCTTCAGGTAGGAAGGAGGAAGAATGAAAACTGCGGCTCCTAAGGCAGTACCTTTAACTTGGGGCTCAGAACCAGGTGGAAGGGGCGGGGGCTAACTCTCCTCCATGAGGAGACAGACGTGAGGCTCTATCCGGGGCAGCTGGCCCCGAGAGGTCTGCGTGAATTCAAGCCGCCTGTGACTCCCAGGTTTCTGCCATTGAAAAACCCAAAGGGCAAAGCTGACGAGCCGAGACCGACGGACACACGCGCCGGCCGCCCACCTCCCAGGTGTACACTTACACAACACATCGCTGGGGCAGCTGCGCGCCCCTCGCCCGTCGGGACGGCCGCGGGGCCCGGGAGGCATCCGGCGCTGGGCGGTCCCCGAAGCTCCGGGGGGCGCCGGTCGGCGTCAGGGCGGCCGGGTGCGGAGCGAAGCGCAGTCCAGCTGCAAGGGCAGCGGCGCCGCCTTCTCGCCAGCGTGCTGCTCGCTCGAGTGGCAGCGTTTGGAGGACGGGGTGTCCTTTGGCCCAACTCCCGGCTCTGGGCCCCTCCTCCCGCCGCCGCCGCCGCGCCCGCCGCGCGCTCCTTGCGGGTTCGCGCCCCGCACCAGGCCGCCCGGGCCCCGCAGGTGGCAGCCGAAGGGCGCTCGGCTCTGGGGCGCGCCCTCTGCGGGCCGCGCGCGAATCCTGGGCGGCGAAGCCAGCCACGGTCACGTCGGCGGGCTCCCGGTACGAGGCAGGGGCGGGGCACCGCCGCCCTCACTCCCACCATCCAGAGTGCTGCTTCCTCCCCGGCAGGAAATTAGACCCCCAAAGTTCCAGGAAGACAAGAGCGAGCAACTCACTTCACCGCCTGGCGCCTTGCCCCTCCTCTGAGCCACCTGAGCTGCTGACTGTTCTGGGCTCTGCCCAGGTAAGAGGAGGGACTGGTCTCTGAGGTCCCTCCACGGCGGGCGAAGCTTGCTCGGGGAGAACAGGTGCTCGCGGCCGCCACGGTGAACTCGCGGCAGGCTCACCGCCCACTTCCCAGTTAGGGAGCTGGAGGTCAGGTCCAGGTGTAGCTGCCAAACCCGCTTTGACCTCAAACCCCACACTTCGCCGGGATAGGCCAGGGACTCTGCCCTTCCCAACTAGCTTGCACCGTGAGGATGCAGAGAAAAAGTGCTTCAAGCACTAAATCGTTTAAAAGTACACATCTATTTTGTAGTTCTCTATCCAGGAATACTCAAGAACATGTTTCAAGTTTGTTTCTCAAAACAAAACACCTGTAACCAAACACTATTTTCTCACTCTTCAAACCGTGAAAGTCACCATCTCAAAACATGGCCGTTATTCAGTTGTGTTTTCCTCCACGTTCCATGTGGTGCCTGCATCTGCCCGGTATGATTCCAAGCTGCAGTAAATGCCCGAGAGAACTACAAAAGAACCATTATTTTAGTTGTGCTCTACAATGGATTGGTCATGCAAAATTCATGCTCGAAGAGATCTTAGGAATAGCTTCACCTGACTCTGCCTTACAGATGAGGACACTGAGACTCACAGCTGCAAAACTGTGAAAAAGAGAGACGAACCGACTCCACAGTCTGTTGACTAACATGAGGCTTCGCTCTCTAAAGTATAACGTAGTAAAGAATACAAATACAGTAGCCCAGAAGTGTAATTTTTCTCCATGATAATATGATTAATGGAGTGGGTACATTCTGACATAGAATATGAATACACTTACCTTGATTTGTCTGGTAAGTGTCAATCTTTAATGTATACAAATTGATTATACTAATATCAGCAAATATTTAGTTCTACATATTTCAGACATATCATGCTAAATAATTATGATCAAAAGCAAGGAGCCACCTTTAGGCTTAATTCTCCACTTAAGGTATCTCATTGCTTGTCCTCTTTCTTGCCCAGCGTTAAGCCTTTACCAGCCTAATGCTGGAATAATCCATGAGACCTCTGGGTTCCATGCTGAGAGATCAGTGTCAGCCCTTCATATGCTCAAGGCAAGAAAAGAGAAACTCAGAAATTTGTTGTTTTACTACCCGGTTACCAGAGCAGAAGTGGGTGAGGAAAGAGTCTCTGGACTCCATGAGAAGAGAAATAACTTGCGTACACATACATTCCTTTCTTTCACTCAGTTCAAAGACACCCTGGATCATCTTTGCCAAGGGTTGGTTGTCCTCCGCCCCTTTGGTCTCAAGAGTGAATGAGTCCGGGGAGGCGGTTGTGCTGGGCCCTGCGGCTCCAGGTGGATGGCCCCCGTCCCACGGGCTGTTGCTCCGACGGCCCAGGGCTAGGCTCTCCCTCCCTCATCGTTGGCCTGGCCAAGACGCAGAAAGACCCCGAAGCAGCCTCTGCCGCCTCTCCGCGCGGCCTCCCCAGACGGGCCTCACACTCGGAACCCCAAGTCTGAGACAGTGCGGGCAGGCTGGGCGCAGACGGGCGGGCCTTCCCTGCGGCTCTGCCAGCAGGACTTGGTCTACTCGCGGCTAAGATGTCTGCAGGCCCTGCACCCACTCCGGCTGTAGGAGAAGCTGCTTCTCCAAATGCTTTTGAGAAGGAACGTGCTTCCAGCCTTAGGATGTCAAAAGAGTGGAGCCTTGGCCTCTCCTCAGGACTGCCGGCCGAGATGGTGCCATTGTGAGAGACAGGAAAGCTGGCTCGGAGGGACATGGCGCCCCCTGCTGCCGGGGCTCGGAAAGGCCGGCTTTTATTCAAAGCCAGCCCAGCCTGAAACCCGGAGCCAGAGCCTAGCGTTTCTGCTCTCCTGTCATCTCATCCTGGCTTCAACAAGATGGACGAGGCGGGAACCCCTGTCCTCAGACTGGTGGTGACAGACGCCGACTGTAGGATTTTGAAAGTGTGCTGAATACAGCTTTTAAAAGCTGGAGAACAGAGTGAGAGAGAAGAGGAAGGACCCCAAAGACAGCCGAACTTGAATGTGGTAGGGTGAGGGAGCCTGGGCTACAAGTGTTGAGTGGGTTTTCTTTTTGCCAGAAGGGCATGGAAAGTAAGTATAATAAAAACAGTAATGATAAAATACTACAGTTTGAGCACAAGCAATCTGACCCCAGAACCCATGCTGTTGACAGCAAAGAGGTATTGAGCTGGATTGAGGACTTGAAACAAGCAATCTGACCCCAGAACCCATGCTGTTGACAGCAAAGAGGTATTGAGCTGGATTGAGGACTTGAAACAAGCAATCTGACCCCAGAACCCATGCCGTTGACAGCAAAGAGGTATTGAGCTGGATTGAGGACTTGTATGCGGAGTAGTAAACTTGCAATTAGTAGAACTGAATCAAGGCATTCCCCCTGCCTTTTACCCTTGTATAGAAACCCCATTTCCAACCCCAGTCCCCCTAAAACTTCCACTCTAGACAGACAGGTCCGAGAGAGGTAGGTAGCTGACTCCCTCCACTGGTTTCTCCATTTAAACACCAAGCACCTCTAACTTCCATTTCTGCTTCAGGTGGACCAGTCAGAGCTTACATCTCTGGTAGAAGCAAGAGAGGGCATGCCAATGAGACAGAAGGAAACTTCTCTCTAAAAGAACTCTAACTAGTGAAGTGGCACGCCCCTGTCAAGAGGGATCTGATCACTGGGACTCACCTGCCACTGGGGCTCTTACTAGCGTACCAGAGAGTCAAACGTCTTCATTTGTTTTCTGATAACGAAGTGATGAGGACAGGATACATAGATGGAATAGTATGTGAATGTTCATATAGAGACTAGAGCATGCATGTCCATTAAAGAGTTATGAAAGTCACAGAAACCATATATAAAGGGTAAAAAGTGACTGAGGAGACAGAAAAAAATTTACCATTATGATATAGCATTATGGAATGTATCTTGTACATGCTAAAATATTTTAGATTTGGCTGAGAGACCCAGATAGCTCCTCTGAGTAGGCGACAGACACATTTTCATGTCAGACCCTAGACTAGGGTTTTAGGAGGCAAAGCTAAAAAAAAAAAAATCAGCAGCAGAAATGGCATATTGATTCTTTAACTCTTTGAAGCCCAAGATACATCAATACATTTCTTGATGAAGCACTAGCTGTAGGTATGAAAATGGTGTCTTCCTGTGCTCCTAAAACTTTTTTCTGCACCCTTTGTAATACTCCTGGTTGTTCCTATGCCACAGCAAGCTTCAGAATCTCATTACAAACCTTAATCACACTGTTGTGAACGACCTATGCTTGTTTAATATTTTCTCAGAATCAAAGAGCAAATTATCAGATTACCTGACCAGCCAAATAGGTGAAAATGTAAACCTAGTAAGTAATGTAAACCTAATAAGGAGAGTTTCTTGTTTTGATATTTTAATATGTATCAGAATATGTTTAAAAGTTCTTATACCCAAAATAAATTTTCAAAGCTGCATTTGAGGCTATTCTAGTCTTATTCATTATGTCACTGAAATGAGAAATGATTTATATTATCTTCCTCATATGAAAGACAAGAATCCAATCACTCCTCAGACTGTCTCTTTTCCTGAAGAAAAACGTTTAACTTTTTCTCACAGGATTTCTTTTACTCACGTTTCTCAGGCTTTTCTAGACCCATTCTTGTTCTCCAGATGTAATTAAATGTCTGCCAATGCAAACTAGGGAAAAGTTCCAAATAAGAGTTTAACTAATGCAGAACATTAGATAGAGTATTATGGAACAATGTTTCTCAACCATGTATTATATAATCCAGTTCTGTTCATTAACAGCTAGATAGGCTGTCAACTATGCCATCGACCTAGTCTCACTTGTCTCATTTCTCCTTAAAGTTCTACATTCTGAGTTTGGGTACTGTGAAAATTAATAAAAAGAAACTTCATTTACAATGGAGTTGGGAGGCCAGCAGGGGGAGCTCTCAGGCCCTACCAGTGCTGTCCGCTGCAGAGCCAATAGGAAGAGAGGGACTTCGCTTTGAAATACTATCCTCCCCCAGCGTCAGGAGGAAGAAAGGCTTTACTTCTCCCCTGGTAACTGCCCAGCCAACGAGAGACGTCGCTACTCAGCCAACGAAAAGCCACTATGCTTGGAACTCCCAGTTTACTCTAATGAACTTTGTGTTTATAACAACCTTCCCAACTAACCTCTTTCTTCTGTAAGAGTGGTCCTCTCCTTTGTTCTCTGGGCTTGCCTATGGCTTTGCTGTAGCTTGCTTGCGCCAGATTGCAATTGTCTGCTATTCCTGAATAAACACATTTTTTTGCTGGTTCACTGGCAGTTTTATTTTTAAGGTTAACAGTCTTTAAATTTGCTAATGTATATTTGTCAGTAAATAAGCCTCCTTGTACCTATATAGGATCTGTCTGAAGATCTTTATACTAAATTAAATATATTTTGGAGTCTCTAAATCTCCATCAGCACTCTTTCTCTTGCATAAGTAGATTTAGCACTCCCCCCCAAAAGGTAGAAATGTCTGGAAATAAATTAGCATCTTATTTTTTTAAATTACTGTTGCTGTCTTTAATGGTTACTTATATTTCTTCTCCCCCCTATATTCTAAGCCTCTTGAGGACAGGAACCATTATTCTAAGCCTCTTGAGGACAGGAACCATGTACTTTATGTATTCTATGTACTTATTTCTAGCGCCTGGCATATGGAAGGCATTAAATGTTTGCTGAGTTGAACATTCTTACTCTGCTGTGGTGCTTACTAGGATTTCATCCCATTTTAAACAGAGAAAAACATTACTGCTTAGATCCATGAGTCTGAGCTTCTTTAAGTCGTCAACCTATGTTTATTTGGACAACCATTTCTGGCATTGAGATGGGGCCAACTTCTTTTGCATATAATGTGGGTATAAGACATTTAAAACCAGGTAAATACCGCAATCATTGCTCCAAAATTTACTATTTCAAACATCGTATTATATTGTATGTTTTTTACTTAGGGTATATGTGCCTTCGAATATGATTCACCCATTGTCTGAATACCCTGATTGTTAAGAACAGTCTGTCCCAGTTTCATCAAAATAGCTCGGCTTCCCTCCTGGAATTCTGAATTTTCACATATCTATTAGTTCATAATTTTTATTACTCCTATTTTCAACGTATATTTAGCAAATATTTAGCTTTAATATAAAAATTATTAAACATTAGGATGTTTATTCAAGAAGTTAGGAGTATTAGAATAGATACCTGAGGGGTATTCACAGGGATGAGGGACTTAATCTACATTGCTCTGGTGAGAAGTACTAGAACCACCAAGAAGAAATCATGGGAGGCAGATCTGGATTTAATTAAGAAAGGACTTTCTATTGGTTAGAATTTACAACAGGATGGAATGGTTTGTGAGCTTCCTTTTAAACCAGAAGTTAGATAATCTATCTGGGACACTGTAATGAAGATTTTTAAAAAGAATAGCAAAATTCCATATCCTGTAAAATGAGTCCTCCAAAGCCAAGATTCTATAATCTTAGGAGTTGTTTTGCAATATGAAGACACGTGAGCTGGCCTTTGGATTGCATCCAACACTAAGGCATTATCTCGATGTCCTACCGTGTGTGCCTTCTACAAGGGCAGAGATAGCCCTGGTATGATTGTTGGCTAAGGAAGCAGTTTATCATCCTTTAAAGATTTTTCCTTAAAAAGCAAATCTACTGCCAAATGTTGTATAAATTGGTACTCAAGGAAAAATTCTAGCTAACTGAACATAAGCAACAATTCTATCCACATGGGGATATTTTATGGCTTGTGATATTTCACTTAACTGATAACCTTGTCTGATGGAGTAGGGAGCTACTGAAAATTAGAGCTATTAATGGTAATTACTATTTACTGAGCACCTACTATGTGCTGGGAACCATAATAGCCATCTCCATGCTATCTCATTTAATCCTTACAATAGCACCTTGAGGTATGTATAATTTCTGTTTGAAATATGAGAAAATGGAAAAGATAAGGTAACTGCTAATATGTGGTAGAACTTGAATTTGAACCCAGGCCTGAGTCCAAAGTCTCAGTTGTCCACACACACAATAGCCTATTAAATCTGGCCACAGTTCCAGGCAGCATTCCTCCTATCCAACTCCTAATCCATCAACTCTGATGGGCAGTACCCATTGCCAGAGGTATCTTCATTAAAATGTCTCCTAAAAATGTTCCCATGTGCCCCAACATCTTAAGAAAACTCCAGAGGGATCCTCTGATACATCTATCAGAACTTAAGTTTGTTTTTTTTATTTATTATTGATAAATCTTAAGCAAGGTTCTTAAATAGTCAGCTTGGTTATTTTCCTGATATTTTGTTAAGTGAACATGGGGATATTATCCTCCCAGTTTTACTGATGGGGAAACAAAAGGTATAAAGTTTTACTGCCTTACCTCAGTAGTCATAAATGTAATAGTAGAGACTGTAGTAGAATTTGTTTCTCTCAGATGTTGCCTTTGTGGCTCTATTAGCAATTCTATTGTTTTTTCCAAAGCTTCTTTTCATAGAGTTTTAATGACAAGTTTCTCTTTCATGTATGTTCCACATTTAGGGCTATTTCCTTCCAAAGATTTTTCACTCCATTTTTTCCCAACTACTTCATTGTCTAGAGTGGTTGAGGAGAATAATATTCTGCTTAAACAGAAAGTTATCATAAAACCAATACATGTATAACCAAATTTTAAGTTATTATATTAGAATAAACAACTTACTCATAATACTACTCAAATTTTCAAGGAGAATAACTTCTTTATTTCCTATGACCTATCCTAGTTAATTTCCACCCCACTGGGTGACAGGTGTACAGAAGGTGAAGGTGGGGTTTGGGGAAGGAACATGAGTGCTCAGTTAGACATCTTGATCCAGAGATATTCTCTGGATTTACTTGTGTCTTCTGCACCAGAAGGGAGCATCCTAGGCAGCAGTGAGTTTGAGGCAACTTGATTAATAGGGCTGTCAATTATGAACTAGGTAAGATGTCTACCAAAAATAAAGCTCTTGGTTTTGGAATACTTGAACTGAAATCATTTTCTTTTTTTCTGGCTGTGATTAGAGAGTAGAACTAATAGTCTTTTTTTTTTTTTTTTTAAGATTTTATTTATTTATTTGAGAGAGAGAGAGTGAGCAGGGGGAGGGGTAGAGAGAGAGGGGCAGAGAGGGAGGGAGAGGGACAAACAGACTCCATGCTGAGCCCCATGTAGGGCTTGATCTCAAGACCTTGAGATCATGACCTGAGATGAAATCAAGAGTTGGATGCTCAACCAACTGAGCTACTCAGGGGCCCCTAGAACTAATAGTCTTCTAAGGTCACTCCTGGTTCTGAATAATAAACTCATATCATCTGATTATAGACCTTTTCTTTTTGGCGGCTGAGTGAGGAAAAAAAAAAAAAAACCAACCACACAACCTGTTTATCCTAGAGTAAATCCAGAACCCATTCCTAATCAATATATTGGCAAATATTTTCTTATGTAACAAGAGAAGACTTCCACTGCTCAGTCCTGCTTCTGCATGAGCGTCTGTAAAGGGGTGGAGGGATTCTCTCTGTTGAACTGCTACATTTTATCTCATAACTGATTCCTGCCCCAGGAGTCAAAGGCTGATGAAAGGTCAAAAAAACCCCACACTAATATTCTGTTTTATAGTGAGTCTAACAGATCTATTAAAAGGACACGACAAAAGTAAAAAATGGAATGATTATGGCTGCTATTATCCACTTGCTATTTGTTTAGATTAGATTGTTTAGATTTAGATTAGATTAGACTGTAGCCTGGGAAGCCCAGATGTGTTGTTTATGAAAAATAAATCTAGCATAATGTTAGATGGAATGTCCATTAAGTTACTAGGTATGCCACTTGGAGAGAGCAAAGAGATGCCTTTTAGAGACTGGTACAAATGACATTCTGAGTTCAACCGTATTGGGCCACCCATGCGGGGCTGATAAAGGCAAGCGTGATGACAGGTTAATAGGAACTGATCATTTCTGGAGGTAAGGATTTCTCCATGTAAAGTCTTCCTCCAAGCACTGACAGCGGTACTGAAATTAGTGGAAGCTTCTTCTCGAGAGCAACTAAAATTTAGTTTCTTCTCTACGGTTGGCTGGCTCCCGGCACAGCTGTCCGTACTGACAGAGAACTCTGGCTATGTAGCTCTTCCCTCCATCACTTAAGCAAGAACGCGAAAAGCAGGATATGCGGCTTATTTTAGAATTATGCCCAACTGTAAAAAACAGCATGAGAAAATTACCCTCATAAAAACAGAAGAGGGTCTAGGAACTCAGAAAACCACTGACGATGGATTAAATTGTTTCCCCCACATATTTGCCTTCACTTTTCACCATGTATATTTTGAGGAAAAAAAGCTTAATTGAATTATAAATCTAATAATCAAGAGAACTGAACTAAAACCCTGGTTTTGTCCTTAAATAATTGGAAAGCTTTAACAATTTTCAAGTCTCTGAGAAACTATTTGCTTATCTATAAATCAAACCCAGCTATAAAGTTACATTTTAGCATTCTTCGTATGTCTGTATTTTATTAGATTTCACTGAAGACTAGAAGTGATTGACCAGAAGCTAAATTAATTCTAACTATTAGTTCTTTTAAGATTAAACAGAATAGAGGTGCCTGGCTGGCTCTGTCTGCAGAGTATGCGACGCTTGACCTCAGGGTGGTGAGTTCAAGCCCAACGTTGGATGTAGAGCTTACTTAAAAAAAAAAAAAAAAATTAAACAGAATAAAGAAATCAGTATGTCTTTCAAAGATAAAACTTCTTAATGTTTTTTATATATTTCCTTTCAATCTTTTATATATTCTGTAGTAAATATCCACTCATATTTTATGTAGCAGTTCTTATACGTATACTGTTCTATCATAGGACTTTGATTTCAGGTAACATTAAATAGTATTGACTTTTTCTATAATTACGGACTACAAATTTACAGAATTTAACCGAATGAAACCATGGTTTCATTTAGGGAAACAATCCGGAATATAACACATTTCTTTCTGATTGGAAGCAAGTCTGACTAGACTTTTATGTCACTGCAAATGTGTATGTGGCATCATTAGAAAATTTTACTGTTATATTAAGAATTAAAAGTTATTTATCCATGGAATTTATACACTTCATCTATCTTGGAATCAGACGATCTCATTCCTCATGCTAAAGTCCTTTAGTGGTTATTATTTAATATCTTTGCTTTGTCAAAACTTATTCCTCTTTTTAAAAATCCCCAATGAGGAAAGAGAGCTAATTACATAAAATATTTGCCTTAATGTCACTTTGCCCAGTCAGGGTAGCTCAAACACATATGTCTGGTCATACTTGCATCAAATGAGAGAGAACTTAGGTCCTAAAATCCAAATCTGCTTCCCGTTCCATAAGTCAGTTTTCTTTAATCATATTTTGTAAACATCACTGGAGAAAACAAATTTCCAAGTATGCTCTTTCAGCACAGGATATGGTAAGCTGTGTGATTTTCAAAGGAATTTTAAGTAAAAGACCAAGAAGCTAATATTTTGAGCTTTTGGCATTTTGAGGTAGAGGATCCTCCGTTAGTAACGTGGACTGACGTGCCTATGACTGTGGCCTGCAAAAAACCTTCTTCTAGAACTAGTGCCATCAAGGCAAATGGAAAAAGCTGGATAGGAATAGAGCATGGGCATGATGGAAGAATGGGTAAAGGCAGCTCATAAATGACCATACTGTTAACCTACTCTGAGGCCTTTGAATATGTAGGTGTTTGCAAAGCAACTGAATTTAAGAAACAGAAACCAAAAAGATCAAAGCAGCCTGAGACTGAAAGTCGCATCAAAACCAGATCCATGAAAAGATTAAGTATCTCATGACTGTCCTTAAAATGTTCGTAACTGTATCTTTAAAAACGAACAAGATGAAACCCCAAAATGAACTGCCAGTGTAGCTGTCTGCATCTAAAGAGAGGTCGCAACTCTAAACTGAATTAGACAGTAGAAGAAAGTGTTTGATGAAGTCTTATTTGCAGTGAAATTCAAAACTCATAAATGGCTTCCAGTTTGGCATTGACAAGTTTTCAGATAAAGGCAGCAGTTTCACAAGTTAAAGAACAGAAGTTCAGAAGGGGCCCAAAACAGCTCTTAAGAATGGCTTACTGCAACTTGAACCTTTTCGCATTTTCCTTCACCGGCTTCCTTGACATTTTCCCCTTCCACATATGCCAAGAGTCTGGTTTTGTGAGTCACTGAATTCGGCCTTTTTTCTGAAAGTGATCTCTCAATCTGAGATATTGAATGTTATTGGCAAGCTTTATTATTTTACGTCATGTTGGCCAGAGGAATGTGGTTACCAAGCACTCATCAGCCGAGGGCCTTGGGGAAAGACAGCTTGGAACACTGAGCTTCACAAAACAAAGGGACCTCAAAGAAATGAGTCCCACTCTCAGCCAAATATGACAGAACTGTGTCGCTCTAGCAGCCCTTGCTTCGCAGATTGAAATAGGGCACGTCCTGAATGTGATGAAAAGAATCAGAGATTCCAGAAATTGAGTCCAAACAGTTTAGCTCATGACCAAAGAGCAAATATTCTGTACTCACAAAAATACCATTTTTAGTAGTGATTTATAGAGAAGTGAGAATACAACAGCTCAGCACAACAGACTCATCTAGAACTTTATGAACCAACTAGGAGGAGGTCTTGCCCTTCAGCAAGGCCCATGTACACAAGTCCCCAAAACAGGTCAGACCACATGGGATCCTCAGGCAGTTACAGCACCAATAAAATTTGTACCAAATTGGGTGGAGGCCAATTACTGCTAATCATAACTTTCACTGCAGGAAGGAAGCCAGGTGCTTAACCCCAACTCAGACCCCCTCCCTTCTCTAGCTCCCTTACACCCCTCTGTCTCTCCACTCTGGTGAGTCCCACTATTATGCTCCATCTTGGCTCGCTTCACTGCAGCCTTGAGAATCCTCATCCCATCCTCCTCAAGCTCCTACACCCTCATCTTGTCCTAGAAGTCTCTCCACCTCCAGGCCCGATGGGAAACCTGGCCCTCCCCTGAGGATAGCCCTTCTCCTGCAGGCCTCCCTCCAAAAGGAACGTAAGATTCTCCAGCTCATTCCGGTTTCCAAATGTGAGCATTTCCCCTCCTTGTTAAGGCTTCTGCCTTGTGAGCATACTCTCTACAATGCTGCGGTCACTCTTTTATTTCGGCCTCTTACACACTTTTCCCTATTCAGTGGGAACTTCAGGGCCTGCGTCCACCCTCCCTTTCCACCCCAGTGTCTGCCTAATGCTGGAGGTGATCTTGTCCATGCAGAACAGAATCAAAAAGGTAAACTTCTTCAGTGATAAGACTGTGGATCACCTCAGGAATTTCTAATTTCATCAACAATGTTAAAAATAATGTGATTACAGTTTGTGTGTAATAAAACTCATCTAAAATATATAAATACTTATATAGAATTATAAAAACAAATGCTTACTGGTTTCCTGTTCAATAGTGAAACACAGTTTAATTTGCTTCAAATTAATTAGTGTAAAAAATAGTACGTCACCACATTTTTTAAATGAAACTGCTTGTTTGCAGGATCTGCACACATTCTAAAATGTAGATTAAATGTAACTTCTGCTAAAAAATTCTGCTTCCATGACCTGATACTTAGAGTCTTATGTATTAAGTCTTGTATATTATCACTATACTTTCTCCTGTTAGCATTAACTTTTTAAGTTCTAGAGATGTGGAGAAATAATCTTGAGGTGGATTTATAGATTTATTATTATTATATCTCCATTAACTAGATTTCCTCCCCCCCCCCCCATGGATATAGCTTTCTCTTCCCTCAATCATGCATGCTCATTCAAAAAATACAATTAAAAAATAAAAAACCAAGTTAAACAAAAATCATGTAGAATCCCCTCTTCCTCTCAGAAAGTCATTCTATCATAAATAGCTGTATGGGATTATATCCTACATAACTGTTTTACTATGAATAGTAAATTTGCCTCTTCTGTAAGGAATAATGTTAACAACCTCATGTGTAGCCCTCCATACTTTTCTGGTACACAACATTCTACATATATAGCATGCTATGGGGTGTGTGTGTGTGTGTGTGTGTGTGTGTGTGTGTACAAAATTTAGATGGTCCCTTGTTTTTATAATAATGAGATCTTATTATAGATACTTCTCTATATTAATATTTTCATACTAAACAGTACTATGAAAATCTCTCCAATTCAATGAGCATAAGGAAAAAATATAGTAATTTTGAATATAGTTGTGTAAGGTCTTGGGTAACTTAAAAAATTACATTTTAGTTTTCTTCCCTATAAAATTACCACCACCTACCTCATAAGGTTGTCATGAGGATCAAATGAGTGCCTAGCTCAGGGGATGTGCTTCTTAAGAACTTAATTTACTTCTTTCAATGGCTGCATAATACTACATGATGTGGGGGGGCATAATATACATAGTCATTTACCTACTGAGGGGCATTTGCTTTATTTTCAGTCTTTGACTAGTACAAACAATGCTACAGCACACATAATTATATGTATATCTCATTCAGCAGTGATTTTTATTTCCATGGGATGGATTTCTAAGAATGAAAAAGGAAAATATATTATTAATTTCAATGGATAATCCATATTTCTTTTCAAAAAGACTGAAACAGTTAACATTTCCACATGCACGAGAATATCCTTCTCCCCAAATCTCTTCAGTGAGAGCTATTTCCACTTTTCATTTTTGCTGATCTAATGGCTATGCAGTGAAATATCATTGTTATTTTATTTGCATTTCCCTAACTCCTAGCCAGGTTGAGCATGAGTTCATGTTTATTTGCCTCCTGGATTTGCTTTCTCCAAATCTCTTTTGCCAATTTTTTTCTTTTTCGCTATTTAGGTTTTTATCCATTTGTAAGCACTTTTTATATAGTTTAGATCTCTATCATATATTTCAGATCATTTCCCCTAAGTTATTACTTCCTTTTTTGAAGTTAAGCTTTTATTGAAGCACAATATCCATTTCCTTTAGGTTAACATTTGATCCTTTGCAAATGGATTAAAATTTTAAATTTTGTGTGTCTTTTTTTTTTTTTCATAGCTTCTCTGTCCTGTCTTGGTTAATCAACAACTTGAGGGATGTTTCTGTGCATATGAAACCTATTATTTCTTCCTTCTTTTCTTTAGTCAATCTGGAACTTACCTTGAAATACTCTTTTCCAGATGAATAGGCTGTTAGGTCAGCACCATTATAAAAATAACCCATCTTTCCCCTTTTAACTGAAATACCATTTTTGTTATGTATCAGATGTACTGGGATCCACATGTACTGGGATCTA
Organism: Halichoerus grypus; assembly: GCF_964656455.1. Taxonomy (NCBI): domain Eukaryota; kingdom Metazoa; phylum Chordata; class Mammalia; order Carnivora; family Phocidae; genus Halichoerus; species Halichoerus grypus. Next base: position 150,498,302 of record NC_135715.1, on the reverse strand, counting down.
TTTCTGAGCTCTCTCTATTCTAGCCTCTGACTTGTCTCTTTCTAAGCCAAAACCAAAGCCATTATAAGGAGGTTGTGATATGCTTTAATCTTGTAAGGCAAGTCATTCCTCACTAGTCTTATTTACATTTATTATCTCATATAACCTTTAAGATCACTTTATCCAATTCCTTCCAAATATTAGTCAAATTTAAATTAGCATTGTATTACATTTGCTTAATTTTGGGAGAATTAATGTTTTTAGCATTATATCTATCTAAAAACATTGACGTCTTTATGTAACATTTTATTATTTTTTTTCAGGTGGTCCTTTGGGTTTTTTTTTTTTTTTCCTCTTTTATAACTTGTTGCTAGTAGAGAATAAAAGTAATTTATTTTTTATTTATCCACCTTAGGTCAATTTTGACATCAGTATTCCAATGAACATTCTAAATCTTCATTATTCAAGCCGTCCTCATTCTCATCAGACATCCTGACTCCCTACTTCATTAAGAAAATTGAGGTTATCAGCTTTCCAGACTCCTGTGTGAATAATCACCTGTGTTCATACCCATTCTTAAAAACTTTTCCTCCATTCTTGGGGGATGAAATTTGTTTCCTCCTGTTCAAGTTCAGGCTCTACTGACTCCAACTAGTTCAGCTTCCTTGAGAACCTGGCTCCATTAGTTATTTCACCTTCTCTCCTGCATCTTCCATCTCTGCTTCTTGTTTGTTTTCCTCCATCTCTTCTCTGTGCTCTGTTAAATTCCTCTTTTCTGTTGTGAAAAGGCTCCTTTAATGATCTTGGCTTGATTCTACGGCTATTCAGCCATTTCTAATGATCAGAAACACAAAATTCTGATTGATAGTTCTTCTCCTATCCTCCATTAACCTAGGCTAAAACTATGGCTCTGTCAGCTTTGAGTGAGGACAGACAAGGGTCTGGCTCCCAGATACCTCCTCATCCTCTTTCTAGCTCTTCTGTATTTGGGGCAAAATCAGGGGTCAGGGGAGAGAGAAAAATGTCTCTTTCTTTGTGGAAAATTGCAGTCCTCTGTGTTGGCTGTCCCTGCTTCTGGGGCTACCACTGAGTGGCCATCAATATACTATGGGGAGCGCATGTTCAAATGCTGGCTTTCTCTTCTAATACTTGTATGGATTCTTAAGTAAGCTTTGGAAAAGGGCCTGCAGGTGTATATCTCGTCTCCACTCCCCATCAGCTCCCACATAGGCTGTCCACCTCATTGCCTGGAGTGGACCTAGTCCCTGCCCAAATGGCCACAGTATTTTACACCTTCTCCCTGAGAGTGGAGTTTACTTCTCCACTCCTTGAATCTAGACTCAACTGTGTAACTTACTTTGGCCAGTGGAACATAAGAAAATATGACTTTGGGCGTTTGTGTGCACAATGCAGGTCATACTGCTATTGCAAAGCAAAACTCAGCCCTATGCTGAAACAAGAGATACTCCTAAGGCAATGCAATTCAGTAAAGATAAAAATGAAAGTATGAGCCAATATGAACATAAAGCATGGACCATGCAGAAGACATGAACAGACATTTTTCCAAAGAAGACATCCAAATGGCTAACAGACACATGAAAAAGTGCTCAACATCGCTCGGCATCAGGGAAATCCAAACCAAAACCTCAATGAGATATCACCTCACACCCGTCAGAATGGCTAAAATTAACAAGTCAGGAAATGACGAATGTTGGTGAGGATATGGAGAAAGGGGAACTCTCCTACACTATTGGTGGGAACGCAAGCTGGTGCAGCCACTCTGGAAAACAGTATGGAGGTTCCTCAAAAAGTTGAAAATAGAGCTACCCTACGACCCAGCAATTGCACTACTGGGTATTTCCCCCAAATATACAAATGTAGTGATCCCAAGGGCTACGTGCACCCCAATGTTTATAGCAGCAATGTCCACAATAGCCAAACTATGGAAAGAGCCATGATGTCCATCAACAGATGAGTAGATAAAGAAGATGTGGTATATATATACAATGGAATATTATGCAGCCATCAAAAAAATGGAATCCTGCCTTTGCAACAACATGGATGGAACTAGAGGGTATTATGCTGAGCAAAATAAGTCAATCAGAGAAAGACAAGTATCATATGATCTCACTGATATGAGGAATTCTTAATCTCAGGAAACAAACTGAGGGTTGCTGGAGTGGTGGGGGGTGGGAGGGATGGGGTGGCTGGGTGATAGACATTGGGGAGGGTATGTGCTATGTGAGCACTGTGAATTGTGTAAGGCTGTTGAATCACAGACCTGTACCTCTGAAACAAATAATACATTATATGTTAAAAAAAAAAAAAAGAGAGAGATAGTAGGAAGGGAAAAATGAAGGGGGGGAAATCGGAGGGGGAGATGAACCATGAGAGACTATGGACTCACTCTGAGAAACAAACTGAGGGCTCTAAAGGGGAGGGGGTGGGGGGATGGGTTAGCCTGGTGATGGGTATTAAAGAGGGCACATATTGAATGGAGCACTGGGTGTTATATGCAAACAGTGAATCATGGAACACTACATCAAAAACTAATGATGTAATGTATGATGATTAACATAACATAATAAAATAAAATTTTAAAAAACTAAAAAAGATGGTCAATTTTACTCTTGAATATCAACTGAGAAAGACAATAAAATATTAACAAACTACATTAAGATAATAATGAATCATAATCAAATGGGGTTCCTCCCCCACCACTTACATAAGAATGGCTCAATAGGACAAAATATATTAATATATTTTAGCATATTAATAAATCCATGGAGAAAAATTGTGTTCATGTACATGGTTGTCGGAAAGGAATTTGATAAAAATCAAATCAACCCTAGATTTTTTTAAAAAGGAACTCAAAATAAGAGTTGATGAAAACTTCTTTTATATGCTTATACATATTTTATATCAGCCCTAAGACTGGCATATTTCCTAATGGAGAAACACTGGAGATGTTCCTCCTAATGTCAGGAAATAAACAAAGATGCCTACAATCACCACCACTACTTCATATTGTCTAATTGATTGCCTAATAACCTCCAATACCACAGATAATTAAAGGTATAACAATTGGAAAAAAATAAAAACTATCTCTATATTTGTAGATGGTATGATTGTACACCTGGAAAATCCAAGAGATAGCAAATGAAAATGATGACAGAGACAATTCAGCAAGGTCGCAGTGAGACTGGGAACCTGAAGGATTCCATAAAAATCTGCTTTTTTGCTCCCTTTTCCTGCTTCTGTTCTTGCTAGGACCTGCACCCCCACCCCACTTTACACATGCTTTGTAAAGAGCTTATATCCTCCTTGTAAGGGACAAGGAGTTAATGATTCTGTAGGATAAATAACATCTAAAGAAGGACGAGGTGAGAATGACTGGAGGAAGCTATCATATGTGCATTCCCCAGACTAGTGGAGCTAGACATCTCAACGCCAAGAACCCTGGCTCCAAGGAATAACACCTGGACCCTTGTCTTTGTTCCAACTGGTTTCTGGATGCCTGAGAACATGTACATATTCATGTACATGAGAACTCCCCAGATCCCAAGCAAAGATGAGATTCCCTCCTTTCCTTTCTGAGTCTCTCAGACACTCGCTCTGTTATCTGCCTTCTTTATATCTTCAGTAAACTCTGCTTTCACCTCCTGCTGGCTCACATTTAATTTCCATCTTGTGTGAAGCCAAGGATCCTCTTGGCTGGTCCTGTGGGAACTCCTCCAGGTCCTCAGACCCAGCCTGCCAGCATCCAGCAGAATATGAACTTACTAATAAAGCAAAATTAATTAACATACAGAATTAATATACATATGTACAAAATTGACCTAGAAATAATCGACAAGTAAACCCCATTTTAATAACAACAAAATCCAAAATAATCAAGACTTACTAAGAAATATGCAGAACCTAGAGAATTGTTCTAATACAAAGGATATAAAAGTTAGTTTGGACAAATGTAAAGATATACTGTGTTCTTTGATAGGAAGACTCAATATCACAAAGCAGTGTGTTATACTTATAAATTACCAAGGAACAATTATAACAAAAATACAGATGCTTTTCTGGAACTAGATAAACCAATTTTAAAGTTCTCATGAAAAAAAAATTAGTGAACAAAAAATTAGTGAACAAATAGCCCAGAAAATTCTGATAAAAAACAATAAGGTTACTACCCTTACCAGATACTAAAACATGCTATAGTAATTAAAATTACTATGCATCAGTAAGTATAAGTGTAGACTTCTGGGGAAGATGGTTGACTAGGAGGACCCTAAGTTCACCTTGTCCTATGGATACAACTAGACAACATTCACATAAGAGTAAATACCCCAGAAAACAATCTGAGGACTGGCAGAACAAACTCTCCACAGCTAAATACAAGGAAGAGACTGTATTGAAGTGGGTAGGAAGGGCACAGATTTGGTCCAGAGCTAAACAGACTCAAGGGAGTATTTGCAGGAGGGAGGGAGCCATGGGCACAGAGAGGGGAAAGAAACAAATTCTCACACGAATCCCCACAACATTTGGCTTTGAACACCAGAGGGGCCGAATTTCTTGTGAGTTCTTACAATCAGCAGGACTTAAAGCCTGGAACTTTAAAAATTAATGGCTTGGCTCTAGAAGAGCCAGGAAGGAAAGAAAAAACTCAGTCCCCTCCTTTAAAGAGACAGTGCAACAAACAGCCCCACAGAGATACAACATAGAAGCAGCAGTTTGACAAAACCTAGGGTAGGAGGGAGATGTGTTTACTAATCTCAGAGAATGTGCTGGAGGGACAAGAATCTTTGGGAGACTTCTTCAGGAACAAAGGAGCTGGCAGGTGCCATTTCCCTCCCATGCAACCCAGCATAAACACCAACATAATAGACACTCACTACCTAAGTAGCTATCAATGTACCCTGCCCCGGAGTTCTCCCACAGACATGCCAGCTCCAGCCAGGCTTCAATTCTAGGTCCCCTCCCACAGCAGACCCTTGTGAACCTTGCTAATACCCCATGTCCCATGCCCTCAAACTTCTGCGAATCCACCCTTCTAATATGCTCTTGGCCACAGCCTGTCCAAAACAGTGCCACCAGCCTGTAGAGTGTAAGCAGCCCTGACAAGGGCCAGCATGATTCCAAAGTGACTCCTGCCCTGGAGAGAGGAAAAGATGACCACACACAACCATCAGATTGGCGGCCCAGCAGTGGGCTGGGGGCAGTTGGCTGGTCTGACTACAAGCCCTACCCACCAATGAAAGCTTCTCAGGACAACAGGGAATATGCCTGCAGTTTGATGCTACTGCATCTCTGGCAAATGCCTGGTCTGACTCAACTGAAGCCCAAGAAAGCCCCAGATTGGCCCACTAACAACACAGGGACCAAACCCTGCCCACAACAGGCAAAGAGAGCCATTGCTGATGACTGCACTGAAGGCAAATGCACATCACCCACAGTACTAGAGCACATGCAGCACACATAGGAGATACCCCTAAAGTGCCAGGTTCTGGTGAATAGGAGCCACTGCACTGCAGGGCACTACAGGACTCTTCTTCATAAGGCCACTACTTTCAAGACCAGGAGACATAGCTGACTTTCCTAACACAGAGAAACAGACACAGAGAATTAGACAACAAGAGGAGACAGAGGAATATATCCCAAATGAAAGAACAGAACAAAATCACAGCAAGATAGCTAAAGAAACAGAGATAAGTAATACACCTGATAGAGAATTTAAAGTAACAGTCATAAAGATACTCATGGGACTTGAGAAAAAAGTGGAGAACCTCAGTGAGACCCTTAACAAAGAGATAGAAAACAAAAAAGGATCATCAGAGATGAAGAACTCAATAACTGAAATTAAAAATACACTAGTAGCAACAAATAGTAGACTAGAGGAAGCAGAAGAATGGATCAGTGACCTGGAAGACAGAGTAATGGAAAGCAATCATACTGAACAGATGAGAGAAAAAAAAAGAAAATAGATTTAGGGAACTCAGTGACACCATCAAGGGTAACAACATTCAAATTATAGGTGTTCCGGAAGGAGAAGTGAGAAAAAAGGGGGCAGAAAATTTATTTGAAGAAATAATAGCTGAAAACTTCCTGAATACGGGGAAGCAGACAGAAACCCAGATCCAGGAGGCACAGAGAGCCCCCAACAAAATCAACACAAAGAGGTCCACACTAAGACACATAATAATTAAAATGGCAAAAGTAGTGGTAGAGAATTTTTTTGATACTTAAATGTTTAGTTTTTAATAATTTTTTATGTTCAGTTAGGCACTGAACATAATAATTTTTTATGTTCAGTTAGTTTTTGATGTAGTGTTCAATGATTCATTAGTTAATATAACACCCAGTGCAAGTGATAGAGAATTTTAAAAGCAACAAGAGAAAAGAAAACAGTTACATACAAGGGAAACCCCATAAGGCTATCAATTGATTTTTCAGTAGAAACTTTGGAGGCCAGAAGAGACTTGCATGATATATTCAAAGTGCTGAAAGGAAAATATCCTGCAGCCAAGAATACTCTATCCAACAAGGCTATCATTCAGAATAGAAGGAGAGATAGAGTTTCCCAGACAAACAAAAGTTAAGGGAACTCATGACCACCAAACCAGCCCTACAAGAAATGTTGAAGGGGACTCTTTAAATGAAAAGGAAAGACCATAAGCAGGAAAAAAACTTAGGAAGCTCTAAAGGAGTTTTTATATTTTTATACCTATAAAATCAGTCAAGGGAATCACAAAATAAGGGCTTATAAAGTATGACACTATATACCTAAAACATGGAGAGCAGAGGAGAAAAGAATGAGTTCAAACTTAAGTGACCATCAACTTAATACAGACTGCTATATGCAGAAGATGTTATATACAAACGAAATGGTAACCACAAATCAAAAACCAGTCATAGAAATGCAAAAAATAAAAAGAAAGGAATCCAAATATATCGCTACAGAAAGCCAACTAATTGTGACAGAAGAGAACAAGATAAGAAAGGAACAGAGAAGAACTATAAACACAGTCACAAAACAAGTAACAAAATGGCACTATGTACATTGTTATCAATAATTGCTTTGAGTGTAAATGAACTAAACACTCCAATCAAAAACATAGGGTGACTGATGGATAAAAAACCAACCCATCTATATGCTGCCTACAAGAGACTCATTTCAGACCTAAAGACACCTGAAGATTGAAAGTGAAGGGATAGAGAAGCATTTTTCCTACAAATGGATGTGAAAAGAAAGCTGGGGTAGCGATATTTATGTCAGACAAAATAGACTTTAAAACAAGGGGGAAAAATGAAGGTGGGGAAATCGGAGGGGGAGACAAAACATGAGAGACTATGGACTCTGAGAAACAAACTGAGGGTTCTGGAGGGGAGAGGGGTGGGGGGATGGGTTAACCTGGTGATGGGTATTAAAGAGGGCACGTACTGAATGGAGCATTGGGTGTTATACATAAACAATGAATCATGGAACACTACATCAAAAACTAATGATGTGATGTATGGTGATTAACATAACATAATAAAATAAAAAAAATAAAAATAAAAAGACAACAAGAGAGAAAAAAAATAAAACAAAGACTGTACCAAGACAAAAAGAAGGACACTATGTAGACTTTAAAACAAAGACTGTAACAAGAGACAATGACAGTATATAATCATAAAGGGAACAATCCAACAAGAATATTTAACAACTGTAAATGTTTATGCGCCCAACATGAGAGCACTCAAATGCATAAAACAGTTAATAACAAATATAAAGGAAGTAATCAATAGTAACACAATAATAGTAGGGGACTTTAACACCCCACTTATACCAATGGATAGATTATCCAAACAGAAAATCAACAAGGAAATAGTGGCTTTGAATGACACATTGGACCAAATGGATCTAACAGATATATTCAGGACACTCCATCCTAAAACAGCAGAATACACATTCTTTTCAAGAACACATGCAACAGTCTTCAGAATAGATCACATATTAGGCCACAAAATAAGTCTCAACAAATTCAAAAAGATCAAAGTGATACTGTACATCTTTTCTGACCATAATGCTATGAAACTAGAAGTCAACCATAATGAAAAATATAGAAAGAACACAAATACAAGGAGGTGAAATAATATGCTACAAACAATGAATGGGTCAACCAAGGAATCAAAGAGGAAATTAAAAAATACATGCACACAAATGAAAATGAAAACACAACAGCCCCAAATCTTTGGGGCATGGCAAAATCTGTTCTAAGAGGGAAGTTTATAGCAATACAGTCCTATCTGAAGAAGCAAGAAAAATCTCAAATGCACAACCTAACCTTACACCTAAAGGAGCTAGAAAAAGAAGAATGAACAAAACCCCAAACCAGCAGAAGGAAATAATAAAGATTAGAGTAGAAATAAATGACATAGAAACTAAAAAAATAATACAAGAGATCAATGAAACCAGGAGTTGGTTTGTAAAGATCAGCAAAATTGATAAACATTAAGTCAGATTCATTAAAAAAAGAAAGAGTGAGAGAGAGGACTCAAATAAACAAAATCAGAGATGGAAGAGGAGAAAGAACAACCAACACCACAGAAATACAAAGGATTATAAGAGAATATTTTAAAAAATTGTATGCCAACAAACTGGACAACCTAGAAGAAATGGATAAATTCCTAGAAACATATATCCTCTCACAAACTGAATCAGGAAGAAGTAGAAGGTTTGAACAGATCAATTACCAGCAATGAAATTGAATCAGCCATCAAAAAATTTGACAAACAGAAGTCCAGGACCAGACAGCTTCATGGGTGAATACTACCAAATATTTAAAGAAGACTTAGGGGTGCCTGGCTGGCTCAGTTGGTAGAGCATAATTTCAGGATTGTGAGTTCAAGCTCATGTTGGGCAAGGAGCCTACTTAAATTTTTTTTTTTAATTTTTCTTCTTAAACTATTCCAAAAAAAGAAGAGAAAAAAAAGCTTCAAAATTCATTCTATGAGGTCAGCATTACCCTGACACCAAAGCCAGATAAAGACACTACAAAAAGAGAATTTCAGGCCAATATCTCTGATGAACATAGATACAAAAATCCTCAACAAAATATTAGCAAACTGAATCCCACAAGACATTAAAAAAGTCATTCACCACAATCAAATGGGATTTATTCCCAGGATGCAAAAGTGGTTCAATATTCACAAATCAATCAACATGATACATCACATCAACAAGAGAAAGGATAAAAACCATATGATCATTTCAATAGATGCAGAAAAAGCATTTGACAAAGGACAACATCCATTCATGATGATAAAAACCCTCAACAAAGTAGGTTTAGAGGGAACATACCTCAACATAATAAAGGCCATACATGAAAAACCCACAGCTAACATACTTAGTGGTAAAAAACTGAGAACTTTTCCCCTAAGATCAGAAACAGGACAAGGATGTCCACTTTTTCAACATAGTATTGGAAATTCTAGCCACAGCAATCAGACAAGAGAAAGGAATAAAAAGCATCCGAATTGGTACAGAAGAAGTAAAATTTTCACTATTTGCAGATGATGTGATACTGTATATGGGAAACCCTAAACACTCCACTGAAAAACTACGAGAACTGATAAATGAATTCAGTAAGGTTGCAGGATATAAAATCAATGTACAGAAATCCATGGCATTTCTATACACTAATTATGAAGCAGCAGCAAGAGAAATTAAGAAAACAATCCCATTTGCAATTGCACCAAAAATAATAAAAAGCCTAGGAATAAACCTAGCCAAACAGGTGAAAGACCTGTACTCTGAAAACTATAAAACATTGATAAAAGAAATTGGAGATTACACACAAACAAATGGAAAGACATTCTATACTCATGGGTTAGAAGAACAAATATTGTTTTTTAAAAACTGATGATATATTGTATGGTGACTAACATAACATAATAAAATAAAATAAATTTTTTTAAAAAGAATTTATTTTTAAGTAATCTCTACACCCAGTGTGTGGCTCGAACCTACAACCCGAGATCAAGTGTTGCATGTTCTACTGACCGAGCCAGCCAGGTACCCCATGGAAGAACAAATATTGTTAAAATGTCCATTCTACCCAAAACAATCTATGGATCTAATACAATTCTTATCAAAAGACCAACAGCAGTTTTCACAGAACTAGAACAAACAATCGCCCCTAAAATTTGTATGGAATCACAAAAGACCCTGAATAGCCACAGTGATCTCGAAAAAAACAAAACAAAACCGGAGGTATCACATTCCCAGATTTCAGGTTATATTACAAATCTGTAGTAATCAAAGCAGTGTGGTACCAAAACAAAAATAGACATATAGATCAATAGAACAGAATAGAGGGCCCAGAAATAAATCCATAATTAGATGGTCAATTAATATTTGATAAAGGAAGCAAGAATATACAATGGGTAAAAGACAGTCTCTTCAATAAATGGTGTTGGGAAAACTGAACAGCTACATGCAAAAGTACCACTTTCTTACACCACACACAACAATAAACTCAAAATAGATTAAGGACCTAAATATAAGATCTGAAACCATAAAAATCCTAGAAGAGAGCACAGGCAGTATTTTCTCTGACATTGGCAATAGCAACATTTTTTCTAGATATGTCCCCTGAGGCAAGGCAAACAGAAGCAAATATAAACTATTGGGACTACATCAAAATAAAAAGCTTCTGCACAGTGAAGGAAACAATCAATGAAACTAAAGACAACCCACTGAATGGGAGAAAGTATTTGCAAATGACATATCTGATAAAGGGTTAGTCCCAAAACATATAAAGAAGGTATACAACTCAAACACACACATGCATGTGCGCACGTGTGTGCACACACACATGCACACACACAAATAATCCAATTAAAAATGGGCAGAAGACATGAACAGACATTTCTCCAAAGAAGACACACAGATGGCTGGCACATGATAAGATGCTCAACATTACTAATCATGAGGGAAATGCAAATCAAAACCACAATGAGATACCACTTTACACCTGTCAGAATAGCTAAAATCAAAAATACAAGAAAAAACAAGTGTTGGCAAGGATGTAGAAAAAAAGGAACCCTTTGCAGAGGGAATGTAAACTGGTACAGCCACTGTGGAGAACATTATGGCGGTCCCTCAAATGTTAAAATAGAGCTACCGTATGATCCAGTAACCACACTAGTAGGTATTTACCCAAAGAATACAAAAACACTAATTCAAAAAGATATATGTATCCTTGTGTTTATGGCAGCATTATTTATAGAAGTCAAAATATGGAAGCAACCCAAATGTCCACTGATAGGTGAATGGATAAAGGAGATGTTGTATATATACACAATGAACTATTACTAGGCCATAAAAAAAGAATGAAAGCTTGCCATTTGCAATGATATGTATGGAGCTAGAGAGTATAATGCTAGGTGAAATAAGTCAGAGAAAGACAAACACCATATGATTTCACTATGTGGAATTTAAGAAAGAAAACAAATGAACAACAAAAGAAGAGAGACAAACCAAAAACAGACTCTTAACTATAGAGAATAAACTGATGGTTACCAAACCATCAGAGGGGAGGTGGATGGGGGGAATGGGTGAAATAGGTTAAGGGAATTAAAGAGTACACTTATCATGATGAGCACTGTGTAATGTATAGAATTGTTGAATCACTATGTTGTACACCTGAAACTAATATAACACTGGATGTTAAGTTTAGTGGATTTAAAATAAAAATTATACAAACAAAATAAAAATGCAGGATTGGCTTATGAAAAGATAAACTAATGGAGCAGAATAGAAAGTCCAGAAATAGACTTGGAGACATGTGGGAATTTAGTGTGAAATGAAGCCTGCATGCCAAATCAAAAAGTAAAGATAGTCTTTTCAATAAATAGTGTTGAAAAAACTGGGGAGCAAGTTGGAAAAAATAAAGCATATTCCATACTCATGCTATGTTTCAGAATGAGCAGACAGATCCAAATGGATCAAAGATTTAAATGTAGAAAAATGAAACAGTAGAGCTATTAGAAAACAGTAGGTGATTTTTATTTTAACCTTGGGAATACCTTTCTAATTATGATTCAGAATCTAGAAAGGGTGACAGTTAAAAGTAAATACACAAAAAATAAACACTTCTGCAGGTCAGAAATATGCCATCAACAAAGTCAAAACACAAATGACAAAAAGGAAAGACATTTGTGACTCGTAGCACAGATTGAATACTTACATTCTCTCTCTCTCTTTATATATAAAAGAAAAAGACAAACCTTATATGGATGTGGGCAAAGGATATGAATGGATAGGTCACAGGAAAAAAATACAAATAATCACTAAACATATGAAACAGTGCCAAACTTCACTAGTAAAAATGCAATTAATATTACATTTCCTCAACTATCAGATTCGCAAAACTGAAAAGTCCTATAACACACTGCTGGAGAGGCTATGGGGAAACAGACACTTTCAATTACTGCTGATAGGAGTAGGGAATGGAATAACCATTAGGAAGGCATTTCTGGAAACATCTATCAGAATTTCAGATGCATTTAGTCTTGACCCAATGATCTCATTTCCAGGAATCCCAACATAGATATAGATAGATACAGATACCACATATAACATATATATGTATACATTATTTGTGCTAATATGAAATGAGAGTTGTGCAAGGATATCCCTTGCAAGATTGTTTATAAAATTAAAAGATTGTAACGCAAGTATCCAGCAATAGGGGACTGGTTGAATAAATCATGTGATATTTATACAATAGAAAACTATGCATCTGCAAGAAAGAACAAGGAACATCTCTATCAATTACTGACTCAGAAACAACTCTAGGATAAATTTTCATGTTAAAAAAAGTAAAGGATAAAACAATATATATTTTAGGTTCTTCTATGTAAGATGGCCACACAAACAGTGCACTCATACTTGCACACGTGCATAAGGAAACACTGGGAGGACAAAACACAAGCTAATAGACATAATAATCCATGGCAGCTGGAGGGAAAGGGTGAAAAGGCATGGGTAGGAATGAGACTTCGATGTAATCTTTTTATTTTGATAAATTTAATGAATATTTTGATATTTGGATCAAAAAATTAAAACTAACAAAAATAGAATGTTTTCTTAGAATTTGGTGCCAATTTTTAGAGCAAAGGTATGTGGATAAACTTTAGCAAAGTAACATGGTGTTAAATGAGGAAATTACCAATCTTTGACTTTCAATTTGCCAATTTTTTATTAGGGTACTTTATTTTTTAGTGGAACTTGAAAACTCAAGAAATGATGAAGTCCTTTGCATCTGGTACCGAGGAAATAATAATACAAGTTCTTGCTCTCAAAGAGTTCCGACTTAGAAGGGAGACCAAAAATCAGCATGTGGTTCCATAACATAAGAACACCAAGAGTTATACACAATATGTAATGTGATTAGCTACATTCTACTGCCAAGGAAGGCTTCCTAGAAGAGATGAGAGACTGCTAGACTCCACAGGATGACTAGAAGCTCGAAGGTGATCCCAAGAAGAGAGGGCATTTCAAGCATGGGGAACAGCAAGTGTCATGGCATGTTTAGGAAACTATAAATGTTCAGTGTGGCGTTTCCTTTCTTATAGGATAAATTTCAAATTCCTTAGCCTCAAAGCAACCCTGCACAACATGGCCCTAGCCTGAAGAGCCTTTCCATCCTCATCTCCTACCACTCCGGAGCCCTAGACCTAGACAGGTGTGGCAGGAACTAGGAGGTTATTAAATTGTGGTCAGAGGAGTTTACTGACATATAAGATTTCACAAGCAGGGTGGCCCCTGCTCTTGAGAAGCTCAAAAGAGTTGCCTGGGAGTTGTGGATGTCGGGAGATCTGAAGTAGGAGTGATGGCTGAGCTCATTGAAGGGGGGCAGCAGAAGTTTGGGGTAGAGAGAAAAACTGTGACCCAGGTATACTATACTCAATCAATACTGGAGAGCGAGGCCCACGTGAATATAATTTCATTTACCACATAAATCCTATGTTCCAAATGCCATCCTCAGAGAGGTCTTTTTTATTTTTTTAACTGAAGTATAGTTGATGCACCATGTTACATTGGCCTCAGGCGTACAACATAGTGATTCGACAAGTCTCTATGTTCCGCTATGCTCACTGCAAGTGTAGCTCCCATCTGGCACTATACAATCTATTACAATACCACTGACTATATTCCCTATGCTATGCCTTTTATTCCTGTGACTCATTCATCCATAAGTGTATCTCCCGCTCCCTTCACCCTTGTGCCCATCCCCCAACCCCTTGTCCTCCTCAAAGAGACCTTTTAAATGCATACATCATGTTACACCCCTGCTTAAAATCACTGCTTCTCATGGCATTCAAAATGAAATTAAAACTCCTTCATCTAGCCTTCATACTCAGGTCCCACAAATTCTGTCCCCAGCCTATATCTCTAACCACACTCTGTGACATGCTCCTGCTCACAATGTCCTTTTTCATCTCTGGGATGTATCAAGTTGCTCCTCTGCCATCTTGCCATCCCTTGCTCCACTGCCTAAAGCTTACTCACCCCGCCATTCTCCCTCTACAGGCTACCTCCTTGGGTCTTCCCTCCATACCTCTCTCCACCATCTGAGTCATACTTCCAGTGAAACCTGCCATAGCGACCCTCTGATTCCTTTCATATGAGATTTTGTAATCGATATATATTTACTTGTTTAAGGACTTATTGCCTCATGAGACTACAAGCTTCCTGAGGGCAGGAATTGTTTTTTTCAGTACTTAGAAAAATGCCTGGCACGTGGTAGTCAGTAAAGGTTTGTGAGAACCTTCCAAATGAGATTCTGATGCTCTTTCTCCAGATGTAGAAGAAGAGGGTCAGAAAGGTTGGGTAATCTACCCAACATCCCAAAACACAGTCCAGATCTAAATCCCATGTTCTCAAATGCTGCATTGTCTCTCGAATGTAGAGGGGCTTCTCTCATGAAAATAAATAAGAAAGGCCTGGAAATGGTGTAGGCAGCTAAAGAGGAGGACAGCCTGGTTCTGGTTAATGAGGTTCTGGTTGCAGACAAAGAGCAGCCTCTGTGAGAGGGGACTGGAAATGAAGTAAGGTCCTTGGGGTTTCCACCTCACATCATAAAATAAGGATTGAGGGAAGTGGGTTTGCAAAGGGAAAGGGCTCTCAGAGGATCCTGTGGAATGGAGGGAAGAGACTGGAGAGCAGGAAGAACATGAGCAAGGAAAGGGGGTGAGGCTTCCCAGCAGCCATGGGGATAAAAGAATGAATGTGTGGTTGACCGAACGCAAGTATCTACTTTGGGAAATATTTGCAGACTCTGAGAATGAGCAGCTTGGACAGAATCAGAGGAGCTGAACTTCCCAGGTGTGTCAGGAAGTACTCAACCAGGATGAATCTATGGTACTTATTATATTCCTCTGAGTTTTCTGAGTACTCTTCTCCCTGGAGAGACTTCTACTCTCTAGTATAACTTGTTTGCCCCTCATCAAGTTCTGGCATAACCCCCAGTTCCTCTGGAAACTCCCACTTCACTGCTATTAGCGGAGCTACATCCTGCTGCAAAGGTCAGGGGCAAGAACATAAATCATGATCAGCAGTGGAAGGAGAGGAATGCCTGCGCACGAAGACCACAGATGGATTTTCCAGGAGGAGAGTTAAAAGTTTAAAGATTCTGGGGTATGTTTAATACCACATCTTATGCTCTCAGAAATGGATGTAAATCTGGGTATAGTCTTAGACCACTTAAGAATGTGGCAGGCCTAAAAGACACAAACGGTGGGAGGGATGGAGTAGCTGGGTGATGGACACTGGGGAGGGTATGTGCTATGGTGAGTGCTGTGAATTGTGTAAGTCTGATGAATCACAGACCTGTACCCCTGAAACAAATAATACATTATATGTTAATAAAAAAATAAAGAACATAAGAATAAATATAGCAAGAGATCTTCATGAGAAAAAAATTATAAACTTTACTAGACATTAATTATAAAGACATATATCATGTTAACATATAACAAAATTATTATAAAGATGTCAGTTCTCCCCAACTTAATGTATAGATTCAAGTCAATTTCAATTTAAAAAAACCTCCAAAAAATAAAAAATAAAAATAAAAAAGTACAGAAGCTCCTGACTTCAGACATATTCCTTTATGGTTAAACCTCTGTGTAGTTATATTTAGCAAGGGACAAAAAGTAGTAATATTAGGTTTATTGTGTCAGTCACTAAAAAGCAAAATATTTAGTATTAAGAGTTTGCTAAGGAAAACTATACCTTAAAACTAGAATCCAAATAATCCAAAACAGGTATCTTATGAAGTGTGTAGAAACAGGCTGATGGCTCCTGGAAGGCAACCACAGCTGGCTCCCAGGTCCCCTCTACCTAGAGACAGTTGCTAGGCAGTACTAGATTTGCTCACAAATGCACTTTTCACCCAATGATCAGTATTATGATAACATACAAGCCCCCTCCCAATCAATTTCTCTGCTCCTGTTTCACTAAAGGCAAGAGACTCTGGTCAACATTATTGATGACCACTGGTAGTCTCATGGACACTGAATTGTGCCAGTCTATTTCCTGAACAAAAAGATGAAGATCTTTGCCTTCTAGGTCTAGGAGTGTCTAGAAAATTCTGAGAGCTACATAGTTCATTTGTTCTTAATTCCTTTGAGGCCAGCGTAAATGTTGTCCAGGGATCAGCATAATGGATAATGGATCTGAGACTCATTATCTTCTAAGTTTTCGTATTGATTTACAAAAAACCAATACTGCAATTCATTTAACTTAAACTTACCTAAAAAATATTTAGTAGACAGATTCTGAGAATTTGAAATGTATAAAGAAAACAAAAATATCATTCTAGACTTCTAAGATTTTACTTTTGTATTGATGGTATTAATGTGCTCAGTAATACAAAAATAAAAGGTAGAAGTATGATTGTCCCTTTTTCCAAATGGAGCTCTTTCCACTACATCTGCCCAATCATTTATGGGCTGTGTTCCCATCACTTGTACTCAACACTTCCGAAAACAAACCCATCTTTTCCTCAAAGCAGCATGCTACTAATATTCTCATTTTTCTTAAAAGTGCCTTCACCTTCCTGGTCCTTTAGACTTAAAATTCCAGAGCTATAATTGCCTCCTCCCCTATATTTTCTCCATGTCTAATAACCAATCTTGCTTCTTATTTCTTTTGTTCTCTCTCCCTCTGAGCCTTCCTATTAATGTTTTCCTGCATCACTTTATTCTATTTGCCAGTTCTCTCTCTTCTCTCTCTCTCTCCCAATTTTCAGTCTGGAATTAAGAAGATCCAATCTTAGCCCCTCAACTGCCTAACAAGCCTTCTGCTCTAGTCACCCCGTGCCGCCTTCAAAATTCCTGGCACCCAGTAGGCATGATTCCCTGCTTTCCTCTGTCCGTCTCTAAATATTTACTCCTGCCTCTAAGCCTGTTTCACCTGGAATGCCCTTAATGGTTTTTGTCTCTAATCATCTCAGATTTAGTCATCCCCTAAAACTATTCTAAATCCCCACTTCCTCCATGGAGCTTTCCTCACTTCTTCAAACTTACACTAATAGAAAGCTCTCACTAGTATCTTTCAAAAACTAGTCAATTGGCATCTCCATTGTTCTAGAATAGGAGTTAATCAAGAATCTTAAGTCATAATAAGAACTGATACTTGTATCATGCTTACTCTGTACTAAGCACTAATCTAAATACTTCCATTTGTTAAGTGCAATTATTCACAACAACTTCATGAAGTAGATATGATTATAATCCCTGTTTTATCAATGAGGAAACTGGGGCACAGGGAAGCTATATAACTTGCCCAAGGTCACACAGTAAGTGGCAGACTTGGGAATCAAACTCAGACACACTAGCTCCAAAATTCATGCTTTAAGCCACTAATCCTTATAATAGGTTCCTTCCAGTTTTAAATTTTCTACACAGTTGACTGAAGCGAAACGAAGAAGGGGAGAGATTCATTCAGTAACCAGCCCAAAGTTACATAAAGTAGTGTTTCCCAAAACGTAGTATGCTGTGAATTACCCAGGGGTCTTTTAAAATGCAGATTCTAATTTAGTAGGTATAGGATGAAGACTAAGAGTCTACATTTTTAACAAGTCCCCACATGAGACTAATTTTACTGGTCCACATACCACACTTTGAATAGCAAGTACAAACAGAAATGCTAGCTGTGACTGGAACTCATTTCTGACTTATTCCATCCAGTGTTATCCCAAACATTATAATAGGTAAGGCGGGAGAAAATGTGACTGAGAGAATTTGCTAGGAAATAGTTTACCCCATTTTGAATCACCTTCTTGCAGATCATAAGGGGCGAATACATTTTATAGTGCTTTTTTTCCACCTGAATTTTTACTCTGTAGTAGTATCAGGGCTACATTTAGATAGCTCTAAGATTTACCACCCCTCTCAAATCTGTGCAAGTATGGAGCTTGTCCAAGATTTCTTGTCTATAAATTCATTATTCACGTCTCTATATCCCATCACTTTATTGCTCTGGGTAGTGATCTGGGGATATGGGGGTTGAAGGAGGAAAGAGTATTTAGGGGGGAAACAGACTTTCTGAAACCCCAGAAAGCTGGAGTCAGGACACCACTCATGGGTATCTGGGCATTCATTCTGCTTTTTCTTCTCAATGAGCTTGCTGCTGAGTTAGGCTAGAGAACCAGAGAGTCCTAGATATCTTAATTGTTTTTTCCAATAAAGGCAAATATTGTCCAAGTTCTTCCTAAATAGTGATGTATGTCCCTGGTGTTAAAAAATACAGGACAAAATAAAGCTTCCCAGACCTAAAAGGCTTACCTTTTGCATCTAGTATTAACAGTTGTATATCTCTCTTTTGGGGGTTCTGGTAGCCAGGGGAAGCTGCTCTGAGACTTGCTGAACTATGTGGACAGCTGGCTTCCACCACGCCTGGATGTCCTTGGCAAAATACGCAAATACATCGGAAACTTCAGGACCGTGAGTGGGTATATTCTCTTTCTAGCCATCTATCATCTATTTAAGCCTATAAAGTTTTTTTTTTTTAAGAGCATGACAGTTCTTTTCATGTCATTTATTTCTGTCTATCATTTAAGTTAAAACCACCTCCTATCCCCCCGCCCCGCCCCGCTTTTTCCTACCACTCCTGCCCTCTCCAAATCTGTCAATTTGTGGGCCAAATTCTGTTTGCTTTGTCTTCCCTCACCTAAAGTCCTAGTTTTGTAACTTACTCTATTGTGCTATGCCCTTAAACAAGTCTGTATCCAGGAGCTTTTATTATGGACTCTAAATAATATTAATCACCAACTAAAGATTTTTTTTTGTTAGAGAAGGACATAAAATAAAACAGTATTCCTTACATTTCTTTTAGATGTATTTAGGATTCCAGACAAAATAGTTCTTTGAGATCTGAAAAATAAACCTTGTGGGTTTCTCTCATATATGAGAGGCAAGGAATTATTCAAGGATTAAGCTTTTTCTTAAAGGAAACTGCAAAGATGCTTTCAGTTTACTATAGTATTTTTATACATATTTATACAACATGATTTTCCATTAATAAAATTTTAACTATATAATGATACTTTCCAGTATACAATGTACCCTCATTTTCAATACATTACTTCTGGAGTAATTAATAAATCTGAATTATTAACGACATTATTGTTTTTAAAAAGATTTTGAGGGTCTTCAAAAATATCTCCTCATATATATTTCATAGCTTTATAGAAGTAATTTGTTGAAAATCTATAGCTCTGAGACATGCCATGTTGTTTCATTATTTTACCTCCTCCTTCCAAAATATAACTAAGTGTATGGGGGAGGAGGGATTTATTTTAGTTCCCTCAGTATTCTGCTCAGTGATTTACAGAAAAGCATTTTGTTCCACAAACGTTTATTTTAGTAGAAATTGCCTTTAGAGTGCCATGTCAACCACCATGATCTTGTGTCACAGATTTCCCAGGACACATCCCAAATGAGTGCTAGGAAAAGAGGAAGCTCTCTCAGATAATTCACTATTACAGCATTGATTTCTGTATTGATTACAGAGTAGCTGATTTCTTGGTTCATCGCATTTAAATCAAGTCCAAATTTGTACTTTGTAGAAAGCTGTTTTAAAGAGCACAAGAAAATCCAAAACTGTTTCATTAGGGCGACACTGGAGGACAAACAACAAATCCTCTGAATTATGTAGAGGCCATTATTTTACTGACAGAGATGGGCTTCCTATAGTCAGCTTACTACAGTGAGTCTTGTAATCATGGGTTATCTGCATTTGGCAATGCTATGGATTCATGTACTCCCAACACTTAGGAGCATATAAACTTGAAAGAATTAAGACATTTTTCTGGAAAATGTATTTGAATTAAATGCGGAAGACCTGAGGTGGAGAAAGAATTTGAAAGCTAATAGTATTATATTTTGATAACCTTCATGAAAGCACAAGACTGACTTTATTACCTACAGAATAACCAGTCTTCATACCCAAATACCAAGCTTTGTCAGAGAAAAAAGATTTGGGAGGAGCAAACAAAGAAAAAAAAAATCACAGGTGAAGTTTGGCAGGTAAAATAAAACTCCGTAAAAAGAAAGGTAATATAAGCTAACTAAAAATTAAAGTACTAGGGGACAAGGATGATTTGACGATGAAGATAAAAAAAATACATTAATTTTTAAGTATATGCTTTAAAAAGATTGATGAGAAATGAGGAAACTTAAGATACAAGTAGACTTTAAAAATGAAATGAAGATACACAATAATTAAAAGACTCAAATTCTTATACAGAGATATCTCCTGGATATTCTATATTTTGTGTAGGCGAAGTGATCATCTTAATAAGAGCAAAGCCTGAGTGCGGCTCTGTCAATACATTTTTCCATGTTAATACAATATAATATGAAATAGCTGTCAATACAGTAGTAATAAGCATTTCTAAGAAATGAAAGCTACATCAAACTGTAAAAAACTGAACATTATTGTTGAGTCAAAGACTAATGAGAATGATACTTAGAATCATGTTACATGAAAAATTTACTTGGAGTAAGAAATAGTATGATTTGAATCGCTTCAAACACAAAAACAAAAGCAAGTAAAAGTCACCCTAAGATGGAACTGATTAAACAAGTAAATAAAAGAAATGAGTCCAACTGGTGTGAGCAGATAAGCTAGAGCAGGTTTGGCAAGGTTTTACTTCATCTGTAAAGAGACAGAGAAGTGAGCAGAAGCTTCAGAGAACATAGGAAAATGCTACATACGATGAACGGCATCAGAGGGCCGATTCCAGTCACCCTTTCTCCATGTTCAGCCCACGTACAACAGGATTTGGAGATCAATCTTCCCGTAAGGGGCACAAGCACACTTCTCCTTTGAGGTCATTCTCACTTTGAATTCCAATGCCGTCTTTCTCAATGGCCCACAATGAACACAGCCACTTTTTCCCAATCACAAACTCACCACTAGGTTGCAGTCTTAGCTCAACTGCTTCTTTAAGAACATCTGTTCACAAGCAGTTAACCATTTCAACGGTTGAACACGTATTACTTCTCCCTTGCGACGAGAGGTGATGCAAGCCACACTTAATTTGTCAATCAGTTCAGCAGCCCACCTAGATTCTCTAGCACATGTCTTGTTTTTCAAGAGCATCAAAACTCACAAATTGCTCCCCCACCCAAAAAAACCCTCACAAGTTGCCCCTCCAAAAATGCTCACTCAGCCAGGCAGTATCTTAAAAGCTTTCCTCCACTACAAGGCACATGATCATGTAACCAATAAAAATCATTCCTTGGGTATTTTCAGCCTCTATTTTTAATATGTGACCAACAGTTAAATAACAGGTACATAATTACTTCCTCTTTGTTTACGGGGCTTTTCTTGGGTCCCAAGACCCCCATCTAAGACCCCCATCAGCCTTGTGCTGATGCCTTTGAAAAGTCCCCCTTTCTGTAATCATTGTAGGCACTTCCACGAGTAATTCCCCAAAAGAGCTTCAGAGAATATTCATTCATAAGAATGCATCTAAAGGCATCTTTTAAAGGAATTTGACACTTTTTATTTTTAAAGGGAAAACTCAGGGAGAGGCAAAAACAAAATAAGGAAATGAAACAGTACGTCTTATTTGTAAAGGATTTGAATCCTTTTGAAACTTTTTCTAATGAAAGTGCTCATAAATGTCTTGTTTCCCTTCCATGAATAACTCCTAAGTTTTGTGGATGTTTTGGAAGAGAGAATAGCTATCACAAATTCTTCTGGAGAAAATGCTTAGGTATTTAGTTTGGAATATATTTTAAAAAACATCTCCAACAATAATAAAGCATCCACGTATAATTTAAAAACAAGTCATACATAACTATAAGTCCTCAAAATTCCTACAAGATAAAGAATCATCTCATAAAATAGACAACATTCATTTAGAGCCTAATGCAGACCAGACCACATAGGTAGTGCTTGCCATGCAGTGTTTCATGTAATCTGCCCCCGAACCCTATAAGGTACATTCTTTTATTATGCAGGCAGTCTTTCCTTTGCATGGTAGCTAATACAGGGCTATAAAAATGACTGTGCAGGCTGAAACTGTCCAGAGATTCTAATAGTCAACCGGAAAAATGACAATGGTCCATGACTTTAAAAAGGTTTTGTCAAAACTTTAAAAATTCTCCTACTGTTAGATTCTAAATATATAGGGAAATCTAAAAATCATAAAATTAGTAAATCAGCATACTGTAATTTAAAACATTAGAAACGCACAGAACTGAAGTGTTTTATTTCTTATTGAGACTGAGTTATAAACACGAAGTTATAAACACTCATCAAGAGAAGTCTGAACAGCTCCAGCCTCCTTCCTCCCATCATGTATCTTACAGTAGAGAGCCAGCATCTTTTCTATTCTTTGGCAAATGACATATTCCTTTCTCAGTCTGGATCAGCTTATCATATTTTATCCTTTATCAACGTCATGCAATATCTTTGAGACTTCCTGTAGTGGGAAGTTTCTTGCCAGCCTCACTTCTGGGACATCTTGCTCTCTCTCTTCATAATTACTTTCCTCATTTGTTGCTAAGGCAGCCTTCACTAAGTGTCTCTGGTTTCAGGTCTAAGGTCTCTCCAGTGGCAGCAATGGCCACAGTCCCACAGTCATTCCATTTATGTTTGGTTTCAATTTCATTTCCAGCATCACTGCTTTTCATTTCTTTGCCACATTTCATCTTTTTGGCCAATTCCTTCTTTTGGTTAGCGATTTTTATAAAATGTCACATGTGTTTATCACTGGGAGCCAAGGAGGCAACACAGCTCGAGGCCTGCGGTCTGTGCGTGAGCTGAAGAACAGTGCCCATCACGGGCAGACTTTGGAAACAGTGATGGGATTGGTTATTGACCGGGATGTGCATCTATTATTTACACAGCGATTTGAAACTGAAATGCTAGGAACAAAGTGTGTATTTTATGCAATTACTCACAGTTACTGTGTATGGTAACTGATGTTTGAACTGTGTTTTGGGAAACTGGTGTTATTTAACTAAACCATGCTAACAGAAATATGTACATGTTGGAACTGTGCAAAGTGAGGACTGCCTATACTCATTTTAGAGACTAGAAAGGCTAATTTTCCCAGTGTCACATAGCAAGTAAGGGGCCAAACTAAGTTTCAACCCTAGTTTTTTCTAGCTCTGAGACTCAGGTCTTAATATTTTTCAACCTCTTAATCCCCTTCACCTATTTCACCCATCCTCTCCACCCTTCTCCCCTCTGGCAACCACTAGTTTGTTCTCTGTATTTAAGTATCTGTTTGTTTGTTCGCTCATTTGTTTTGTTTTTTAGATCCTGCATATAAGTGAAATCATAAGGTATTTGTCTTTCTCTGACTGACTTATTTCACTTAGCATAATACCCTCCAGGTCCATCCATTTTGTTGCAAATGACAAGAGTTCGTTCTTTTTTATGGCTGAATAATATTCCATTGTTTATGCAAACCACATCTTCTTTATTCATTCATCTATCAATACATGCTCAGGTTGCTTCCATATCTTGGCTATTGTAAATAATACTGCAATAAGCATAAAGGTGCATATGTATCTTTTTTGAATTAATCTTTTCGTATCCTTTTGTATCCTTAAATACCCAGAAGTGGAATTACTGAATCATACGGTATTTTTTTTTAACTTTTTGAGGAAACTCCACACTGTTTCCCACAGTGTCTCCACCAGTTTACATTCCCACCAACAGTGCACAAGGGTTCCTCTTCCTCTACATCCTCACCAACACTTGTTTCTTGTGTTTTTGATTTCAGCCATTTTGACAGTGAGATGGTGTCTCCTTGTGGTTGAGGTCTTAACAGTTTCAAATTGCTTTGATGACAGTGCCTTTACTCTTACAAGTACTTGGCTTCTGCTTAAGAAACTTAGTTTTTTTTTATAGGCACTCAAAAATTTTATTTCTTTTTATAACATATGCATGTGAAATGAGATTGTATACAATAGACCAAAGCCTACCCAGATACCAGGACTCATATAAAAATGTTTTGAGGCAAATTTTATTGATTTATTTCTAAATAAGGCAAGTGAAATGTAGATTCAGAATTAAACAAGATTTTCAATAACTTCTGGTCATTGTATGGTGAGAGAATATGAATATCAAATTTTTTAGAATTATTGTACAAAACTGAAAACAAATCCTTTCCAAATTGTAGCAAAATGAACTCCCCCAATATAATACCATTAAGTCTACAAAGACACTAGCAAGTTATTTGATGACATCCAAATTCTATAATGCTTTCTCAATGTAAATTTTGGAACATTCTGAATACTTTTATAAGCCCACTTTTCAAAAATGTCATTGGAAAAATATTGAAATCCAAAGAACTTCTGTTACTTTAAGTGGTTAACATAACAAAACAAATGTACTTTTCTAGGTTCATGTAATTTCAAGTACAGTGGTGCTAAAGATAACACAAAATTTTAATGAAACCTAATCTTTTTGAGAAAAAGCAAGTCATCAAGTTAAACAGTTAAAAGTACTTGAGTCTTTTACTTTTCAGTTTAACAAAGTGACAGTATCTCATTATATTTTGAGGAACATTTAACTACTCCCTAGACTGTTTCCCAAACTGTGTTCCCAAGATATTGTTAATAGGTGTGGCAAAGATCCTGGGGCATTGTCCCTGGGGCTCAAGGGGCATTAAAGAAGCCAGAGTAAGTGCAGGAGTAGACAGGAGAAGAGCTAGAGCTGTGGGATCAGAGAGGAACCAAGAAGCCAGGCCATGTAGGATCTTCTGAGCCTGCATCAGGATTTGGGCTTTTATTCTGAGAGAGATGGGAAACTGCTGAAGGACTTTGAGGAGAGGATTATGGTGTAAGAGAAGTGAATGAGCATCCTTCTCCTTTCTCAGACCTGGTAATTAATGGGAAGGAGATGCAGGGGAGAGAGGCAGACAGCGAGAAAAGCAGACACGAGAACCACTCTGCTCTCCTGGCTTTGACCTGGCGATGGGGAGGAGTGTTTAGTATGTCAGGAAAATACCAAAGGTAAAGGAGCAGCGCTTGCCCCACACTGGAAGAAAGTTCTCTCAGGCCGCCCCCCCACCCCACCCCACCCCACCCCACCCCACCATTGCAACATGTTGACAGCATGATCATCAGACAGAGGGAGACTAAGAGGTTAAATTTTCTGGCTGAGAATCTTTTCAATCTTCACCATGCAGGCAAAGTGGCCATAGCCAGAAGGTGGCTCTAGGGTAGACTTCTCGGGCAGAGCTCTGTTACAGTCACAGATTTCAGAAGGGAGCCTTGCTAACTCAAAGTGTGCTCCCTCGATGGGCTGTGTCAGCACCATCACCACCTAGGAGCTTTTCGCAAATTTAAATTCTCAGGCTGTACCTAAAACCTACTTAATCAGAATCTCTGGGGGTGAGGTCCAGGAATTTGTGATTTAACAAGCTGTCCTGGTGATTCTTGTTCCTGTTAAAGTTTGAGAAGCACTGGTCCCTAGCACCATCAGGAGCTGAATGTGAGGTTGAGTCCATCAGTGAGTCCCACAAGTGTCTTGGCCTAAGCCTAAAAGGAACAACAACCTCCTTCAGCCACCAGGCACAGAGGTTGCCCAGCATGCTAAGGAGGCGGCGAAGGTAGAGCACTGGGAATGCCAGGAGCCTATCTTGCCCCCATTCCTTCAGGTCTTATGAGCCACATACCTCTCAATATAATAATGATATATCTCATTTCAGACATCTGACCTTCTTGGAGGAGGCAAGAGGATAGATAAGAGACTGGGTATTTTATGCAAGAGAACCCAAGTACTTTCCAAAAGAACTACAGTTGACCCTTGAACAACATGAGGCTTAGGGGCACCAAACCCCTACACAGTTGAAATTCCACATGTAACTTTTGACTCCCCCAAAACTTAACTACTAATAGCCTACTGTTGACCAGAAGCCTTACTAACAACATAATCAATTAATACATATTTTGTATGTTATATGTATTATATACTGTATTCTTACAATAAAGTAAGCTAGAGAAAATAAAATGTTATTAAGAAAATCGTAAGGAAGAGCAAATACACTTATACTACTGTATTGTAAAGAAAACAAAACAAAACCTGTGTATAAGTGGACCCATGCAGTTCAAACCTGTGTTGTTCAAAGGTCAACTATGTTTAAAATATTGGATGGAACTTTAAACTAGATTGGACTTTTTAAAAAATTTTTTATTTTCATTTTTCTAAGCAGCAGGTGGTTAGCATGGGTGGAAGACCAGATCAGCTGCAAAGTGTTGAAGCCTCAAGTTATCTGTACATCTGGGTTATTATACTACAATTACAGTAGGTTAATATGTATTATCAATTTCCAAGAGTGAAAGACTGTGTAGTGTTTTCACACTTATTTCAACACAGGACCCTGTCTTTTCCTCCAAGAATAATAAAATATAACCTTGATTGCATGCTTTCTATCTGCTAGGGACTATATTAAGTAAACATATGCCCCAATAATAGTATAGAATAACACAAAAGTAGTTTCTGTACCATTCCCACCGTGGCAGAGGAAATTTGCAGTAAAGCTAATGGATCTCAGGGGTCCTTTTCACTTGCATAGGCCTCTTCTGAGGCCCTATATCTAATTTTGTATTTATAATTTTGTGTTTTTCTTTTAAAGGGCCACTATATTTCAGCTCCACTATCCCTTGCCACCTGACTGCCACCTACAAGAAATGCAAGGTCCATAACAGAGTTTACTTACCTGGTAAAGAAAAATAATGGGAGAACAGATCTGCATTAGCCACTTGCATCTTAGAGATTAGGAAACGGAGACAGAATTATACAGAGCTTTAGTAAGTTATTCAGTCATACCATTAGTGTCCCTCAAGAGCTGGGATTTGAGCCCAGTTGTCTGACCCCACATCCCACACACTTAATCACTAGGCGGTACTGCCTCTCTCCAGCTTGAGGCATTATTTCCATTATAAACTAGTTTTGGAATTTGTTTATAGTAGACTAGGTCAGGTGTCTTGGGGGAAAAAATCAATCCACCTACTTACACCCATACGGAATTAAGTAACCACATGAGAATTTAAGGATAAAGCAAACCTAATTCTGCCAGATGGGAAACTAAGTCTGGGCTGCTGGCTCCCAGCTCACCTTCAACTCTGGGCCATAAAGGACTAGAAGAGGCCAGAAGAAGGAGTAAGAAACTTATGAAACGGAGAGCCATGCTCAGCAATGGAAGCCAACATTGTGAGTGCTCCTTAGGAATCAGAAGGTAGTGTAAGCCCAACATAGAGTGAAATGCTGGTGAGGATGGAGGGGAGGCTCAGAGGGCCACAACTGAGATGTGAACTGAGGCAGATAGTGCTGAGGGCAAATTGCTTCCCACCCCCCCCCCCACTCTCCTATGGGAACCTAAAATGGCGTGGCAATCATAGTCAGTCAGCCAAACTGGGGTCAGAGCTAGAATATAACTCTTCTTTTTAAAGTTGGAAGTTTGACCAACATTGAAGGCTTGCAGGTGTGTACAGAAATCAGAACTCTGCAATGGGACGTTTGCTGTACATGAACACATACACACACGTACACACACACATGCTGCATGAGCATAAACCTCCCAGACCCAGAACGTTGCCCATTACATTGATCTCATGGAGGTAGAAGGCAAGAGTATTCGCTGGGAGCAACCACATGAAAATAGGAACAGAGCCTGGATCTAGCTGCAGTGGAAAATCAGGGGAGGTAGTGCCTTACTGTGCATTTCCTATATTCCTCACTCCCTGACCAGGATAGGAAATAAAAAATAAAGCCATTTGCTCTGAGACATGAACAGTGCCTCCAGTGGAGGGATTAAGAATATCCCAAGGGAGGAGTGGACCCCTGAAAAGGAAAATAGGAATAATGGCACCCAGACTAAGGTATACATGCATTGGCTAACTGAACATGAAAAAAAAAAAAGGTATACATGCATTTCTTCTCTCCTCCCTTGTCTTCTCATCCCCTCTCCACTCATTTTTTTCTTCTCTTCTCTCTCTGTCTCATGCACACATGCATGTGTGCGCGCACACACACACACACACACACACACACATACACACATACCCTATGAGAAACATAAACCAGGGCTTAGGCTTTTGTTCAAGGTAAATGTCACTAACCAAGGCAATCCACTGGTACAAAAAATAAAGATGAGCTTAAAGGGAAAATTAATTAGATCTCTAAGGAATATGAGCATTTTGAAATAAAGATAACAAACTCAAATTACAACAAAATTTAACAATTTCAAAGACAGAGAAAATTCCAAAGGCTTCCAGAAGCAAAAAGAAAAAATAAAAATAGAAAAAGGCAAATAGAAATAATCACCTCCAAAATCAAGAATCAAAGAGGGACTAGACTTTTTAACAGCAATACTAGCTAGAAGACATTGGAGCTATATCTTCAAAGTTCAGAAGGAAAATACATTTAAACGTAGAATCTTATTTCCAGCTAAACTATAGTTTAAATGTGAGGAGAAATAAATATTACAGAAAGTTTACCATATATCCTCTTTGAAATAGCTATTATAGGTCAAACTCCAGGAAAAAAAAAAAGAAATAAATTCAGGAGCAGGCAGTGAGATATGTG
The DNA here is from genome assembly GCF_964656455.1 of Halichoerus grypus. Lineage (NCBI taxonomy): Eukaryota > Metazoa > Chordata > Mammalia > Carnivora > Phocidae > Halichoerus > Halichoerus grypus. The sequence goes on along the minus strand of NC_135715.1, from coordinate 150,469,216 downwards.
TGAAAGAGTAAAGAATTGTGTACTTTACTGTATGGTGACTAACATAACATAATAAAAAAAAGAATTGTGTACTTTAATTGTTTAAATGAGCAATTACTACAAATAAACCCATCTGACCAATATGAATCTGGAATGAAATTCTAAATCATACAAATAGGAGCTTGGAGTATATAGATGTAGGATATAGATGAAAGTGTGTTAAGAACCAGTTAAGTTTATTTGTTTGGAAAAAAGACTGGATATTGATAAACTTAGATAGTTCCCCTAGTTTAGTAATTTAGAAGTAACTGCCAGAAGAACAAAAGTAGAATGGGTAACTTTCAAAATAGCTGAAGCAAATATGATATCCAATAAATGAAAGGAAAGGAGAAAAAGACACAAAACTCAGGAAGAAAGCATGATGTTTTTTCCTAGCTTCTCTCAAGGTTTTGTATTTAGGTAGTTACTTTGGAAAGAATCCCAAAGAACAGGAGTAGGGGACTGGCAAGAGTGACACTGACTAGGAGGGAAAGCCAATTTAATGGAATCAATTTAAGACTGCATTATTAAGTCAATCAGAATGGTGGGCAACTAGGGCTCAATCCACTAGGGTCTTCTGAGGAGCCATGCAGAATGCACCTTAGAGGGGTGCCTTGGGGGCTAAGTTGGTTAAGCATCTGCCTTCTGCTCAGGTCATGATCCCAGGGTCCTGGGATTGAGTCTCTCATCGGGCTCCCTGCTCATTGGGGAGTCTGCTTCTTCCTCTCCCTCTACTGCTCTCTCTCTCTCTGTGTCAAATAAATAAATAAAATCTTTAAAAAAAGAATGCACCTTAGAATTATCTACTCAAAGGATAGAAGAGAAGGATATTTATCTTTCAGCTCCTATGCACCGTTGATCAAGGGTTGCCCATGGTTGTTAATTTGCCTGCACTTCTTGGTTCATCCATGTGTCACAATGGTGAGAGGTTCTTACAGGTGTCCCAGGCCGTGGTGGTAAAGAAGCCTTGGAGTAGAAAGCAAGAGATCCACAGTGCAGCTGAGACAATGTGTTGTCAGGTTATACCTGTACACAGGGGGTAGCTTCAACAAAGGCTGGAGTAAAACGAAAAGCCAAAAGATGGCAGCAATAATTGTAACGATAATCCTTATACAGAGGTTCAACTCATTAGGTTAAAGAAATGTAGTACTATGTTATTTAAACTTCAAGGGATACATACAAAAATATTAATATACTGCTCCTTCGAAGACTTGGCACATAATCTATATTCCCTGACTTTAATAAAATAAAATTAGAACTGAGAAACAAGGTTCTTAGGGGGAACTTCCTCCTTTTATTTCTTCCTCCTCCTCCTTCTTCTTTTTCTTTTTGTTAAGTAAATTTGGTTATCTGAATGAGTCCTGTTGAAAATAACTAAATATACTGGATAAGTAATTTTAAAAACTCTTCTTTAAAAAGTCTTCTTAGAATTAACAAAGAGCCAACAAGATTGTAAGGTTACCAGGTAAAGCCTGAAGGGAACAGAGGAACCTAAAGGGGTAAGCCAATGCAGAGCCCGCTTTTTGCTTGAAAATAGTTGCCAATCCCAGTAAATTTGAATGTCCATTTTGCTAACTTCATTTGAGTGAGGAAATGAGAAAAAAAAGCCCAGGGTCATACAAGGTGAGCAATCTAATACTAGACACTTCCCACAATAAGCTGGACTCTCAAAAAGTTACATTCTGAGACTAAGGGTTAACTAGAAATGAACCAGCACTTATGGGGTATTATAGTATACATTTCCATCATTGAGGTAGCCCCAGGGACCTTAAGGCTTGAACATGGATTAAGGTGGACTTGATATGGTAATATAATTAAAGTAATATCTTTAGGGATCTGGCAGAAACCAATTTGAAACTTCTCTGGGAAAAGATCTCAGAATATCTTGTAATAGTTTTTGAAGTACAATGGCCACAAGGCAGCCCAAAATAACCAAGTTAATAAACAAAACTCTACCAATGAGAACTGGGAAAAGTAATAGACAAAAGAAACAGATGTGCAAACCTTTAGATACCAGAATTATCAGCCAAAGACTATAAGACCAAACTATGTTTAAATAAATAAAGACAAATTTGGAGGAAAAGTTTGTGGGGAAGGAGAAACTATAAAGACTGAGATCACATTTAAAAGGGAACAAACAAAACCTCTAGAACTGAAAAATACAGTGTTCCAAATTAAGAAATCTGTGGGTAGGTTAAACAGTAGATTACGTACAGCTAAAGAAAGAATTAGTACACTAGAAGATAAGAGAAAATATCCAGAATGCAGCATTGGGAGGTAATAAAATAGAATATATGAAAGAGGGTTATATGTTTAAAGGATAGAATAAGAAGGGTTAATATAACTAATTGGAGTCTCAGAAAGAAAGAAAAGAGAGACCGATACTTTAAAATATAATAGCTGAAATTGCACTACTAGATATTTATCTAAAGGATACAAAAATGCTGATTTAAAGGGGCACATGCACCCCAGTGTTTATAGCAGCACTATCACCAGTAGCCAAACTATGGAAAGAGCCCAAATGCCCATCAACTGATGAATGGATAAAGAAGATGTGACATATATATATATATATATATATATATATATATATATATATACACACACAATGGAATATTACTCAGTGATCAAAAATAATGAAATCTGGGGCGACTGGGTGGCTCAGTCGTTAAGCCTCTACCTTCGGCTCAGGTCGTGGTGCCAGGGTCCTGGGATCGAGCCCCGCATCAGGCTCCCTGCTCTGCAGGAAGCCTGCTTCTCCCTCTCCCTCTGCCCCTGCTTGTGTTCCCTTTCTCACTGTGTTTCACTCTCTGTCAAATAAATAAATAAAATCTTAAAAAAAAAAAAAAGAATGAAATCTTGCCATTTGCAACAACGTGGATGGGACTAGTGTGTATTACGCCAAGTGAAATATGTAGGTAACCTATATAAACAATGGGTGATATAAAACAATAGTAATTATGCCTTGCAAGTTTTAAAAAAGTAATATATTTTCTGCAATGGTGAACATGGTAATTCCAAACAATGCAATTGCTGAGAACAACTAGAAGAGCTAGCATCAGCGAGCCTAAGAATTATAGGGCCAAGTTTCAGGAAAAGGAAAAAATACAGATGGGAAGCCTAATATTTGGGACATCTATTGATTCCCGAAGAATCAGCTAATAGGCTAACAGCTGAACTAGGCTTTTCACAGACTCATAGGGTTAGCAGGACAAAAACTGGAGGGCAGGACCAATTAAGTAGTAATGTGGTACTTGTAACACTCCCAGCCTCAGGTGGCATTCCCAAATGCTACACTCTAGGAGTAAGTGTGAACTAAAATAGAACAGCCAGCTTCAAGTCACCTCAGGAACTGGATTAAACTAAAACAATCTGGGGTCACTAATGTACCTAGACAAGAGTAAAACCTTTTTGGAGGAAAAATAGCATCATTCTAGTCCTCAAAATATTTCTACTATATATATATATATATATATATATATATATATATATATATATATATATTTATTTATTTATCTATCTATCTATCTATCTATCTATCTATCTATCTATCTATCAGAGAGAGAGAGCGCACAAGCAGGGGGAGCGGCAGGCAGAGGGAGAAGGAGGCTCCCCACTGAGCAAGGAGCCTGATGCGGGGTTCGATCCCAGGACCCTGGGATCATGACCTGAGCCGAAGGCAGACACTTAACTGACTGAGCCACCCAGGTGTCCCTCTACAATTTTTCATATTCAATTCCAGTATCAAGCTAAAGAAAACCCATACTAGTAAACATCCCCAAATAGTAAGAGAAATAATAGATAATAGAAAGAGATATACAAGGATACAGGTATTATCAGATATGGGTACTTAAAATAACAATATTTTCAAGGAACTATAAGCAAAATTCAGAATTTCGACAGGGAACTAAAAACTATACAAAAGAGATGAAAAGAAATTCCAGAACTAACAAGTACAATAACTGAAATTAATAATGGAATTAATTGTTTTCAAGGCAGATTACACACAGCTCAAGAGAGAATTAATGAACCAGAAAACAGATCACAAAAAAATGTCAACTGAAGGAGAAAGAGAAGAAAGTTTAGAAAATAGAGAAAACAGTGTAAAGAGAATAAAGAGTAAACAACAAAATAAATGTATGGATAAATTAAATTATAAATAAAATTGCATACAACATAATAACTTGAGTAAATATGTGTGCATACACATACAAATGTATGTATATGTATGTATGTATACATCCATGCATGTTTCTGTATTTTTATGCATATATACACGTACATTAATACCATATATATGCATGCGTGTATATGTTGAGTGTCTTTTGTGAGACTCTTACCCATTCTATTGCGTTGTCTCTGAACAAATTAAGGAAAACATCATGAGGAAAATTTCAAAATATTTAGAACTGAATGAAAAAGCTTATTAAGAGAAAAAAGGAGGAAGATGTAATTAAATATACTGAACAAAAAAAGTGAAAAGAGCCAAAAGAGTAACAGATTTAAAAGAATTAACAAAAGCACACCATAAACTACTACAAGTTAGTAACTATGAAAACTTGAAGAAATGAAAACAAATATTGAAGAAAGAGAAAATTTTGAGATTTCCCAAGATGAAAGAAAACTTAAATAGGTCAATAGGTACTAAGGAAATCTAATCAATTATTTTTAAAAAACCATTTAAAATTGGCTAAGTCTAGACTGTTTTACAAATAAGGTCCACAAAAAACCCATATTCTCTAATTAGTGGGAAAGCTACCCAATTAATTTTATAGTACTAGCACAATCTTCATAACAAAACTGAAAAGGATAAGAGAAGAAAAGGAAATTATGGGCCAATTTCATATATAAACATAGCTGCAAAAATACTAAACAAAAAAGTAATTAAATCCAACATGCTATAAATAACAACAATAACAACAGTAACAACAGAACATCATGATCAAGTAAGGTTTATACCAGAAAGGGAAAGCCTAAAGAGGGAAGGCATTTAAATATAAAAATAAATGCAAAAAAAGAACTTGATAAAATCCAACAACTATATATGATAAAAAGCTCTTAAGAAAACTAGGGATGGAAGGGAATTCCCTTACTTTGATAAGGGAAAACTATAGCAAGCATCATATTAATTGAAAAACTTTAGCACCATTCCTTTTACATTTAGGAATAAGATAAAGATCCTCATTATTGACCCAGAACACAGTAGGTCCTGGCCAATAGAAGACAAGCCCCGAACCAAATAAATTAAATAAATAAAAGAGAAATAAATAGAATATGAGATTAACATACAAAAATTTGCAGTGTTCCTCTTTCCAACAATTAGAAAATAAGATATCACAACAGTAACAAAAATATTAATAAGTCCCACTACATTAATCAACAATGAACGAATGCATAAGGAAAATTTTTTGGTTAAAGTTCTTTAAACGTTCCAAAAAGGTTATAAAATTCTATTAAAGGTTACAAATAATGGAGGGATATACCATGTTTATGATTGGAATGACTCATGCGGAAGTGGGAAGGAAATAAGTTTTTCTAAATATAAGAGCATGGAATCTAAAAACATAATAGGAGTAAAAAATAAACAGTTGTAAATTTATACAATTATGTAAAATTTATAAACAAACACTATACTATGTATTTTAAGGTATATATGTGTGTGCCTACATACACATATTCCTGGTATGAATTCTATTTCTTGATCATGAAGTGTTTTTACATATATCCATATATTTTATTTTAAGGACAAACATTAAAGACCCAGGGAGGCTTATTATTGCTTTCACAAGTGCCTTAAGTGTAACCTAGGCTGGTCCTGAAAGACTTAGTATCTCTGAATACTTAGCTTCGTTTACCCAGGGTTACAAGAGATGGTGCTGGCACACTCAGTAAGTTAGAATGAGAATAAAAATGCTCCAAATGCATTTACAGTGTAATATCATACCTCTACTTGGGTTTATTAATGCAATATCACTTGATGGCTAATGGACACTGGGCACTCTGAGGCTCAGTCTTCTATTTGAGATGGTGTACTACTCAGGAATTCGATTACCAGTAATGGGACTCAGCCATGAGAAGGAATCTGATTTCATTCCTGAGGTGGAAAGAAGCAAGCAACAGACCGACTCCAACTCAGGCTGTGTTTTGTTTTGTTTTCAAAGTAGACATTTTGATGAGGTATCTAGGTCACCTGGCAGCTCCCATTCATCACTCAGTTTCTAATCTCCTTGCTGTGCCCATGCACAGCACAAATCAGACTGTTCCCTATGCTCTAAGGGGTTCTCGGCTCCCCTAGAAGCCTAAATTACTTACCCCTGGCACAGAATTAGAGTCATTGCTTCCCACTACTTGACAATGATCTTTAGAAAGATTAGGAGTCACAAAGAAATTGTTCTGATTTTGCACCATCTTTGAGCTTCTAAGTGCTCTGAGAGCCCCTAGGGCAGAGCGGAAGGCCTCTGCCCCAATCTCTGTGGCCCACATTCTTAATCTTCTCCTTGGAGGTTTGTACCAGACTTCTTAGACTTCCACATATGTACCAGGGTAGGGACGCTCTCAGAGATGGTAAAAGCAGCCGATGTCCCAGCCTCCATCAACGGCTATAAGACATGGTCAGAAGTATTTCATTCCCCAACTTTGTGTTCTTAAACATTTCTGATTATAAGTTGTAGATCATTTTTGAGACCAGGTGAATCTATGATAAGAAATAGTGATGCTATTTAAGTTACATAGTCATCCTACATAAGAGAAAAAAATGTTATGATTTTTTAAAATTATTCTTTACATTATCCACTACTGCATTTGTTCACCTTATGTGATGTCATTATTGTTAATTCCTGTTATTGTAAATTTGATTTCAACTTACATCTGAGCAGGGTCTGGGCTAACTCTGGATTTAAGGGAATTGAAGGGCCTTAAAATCACTTAATTTATTATATCCCTGATGTCCAAGGAGAAACAGTGTTATAGCAAAATGTAAAGACCATTGTTTTATATGGGTCTGGAAAACAGTGCTCTTTATTTTCCGTGAGAATTTAAAGACAGTGATACCATGGGGATGTTTGGCAGTTTTCTAGGTGATTTGTCCTCTCAAAAGGTGATATTTTATCCAAACGTTGTCAATTTTCAAGATAAAGGTAATTTTCATCTTATTAAAATAGCTTAACATTCTTTGGTCAAATATACCCTCACTATGTGATACTTATGGAAGTAGCATGTTTTCTACATTCTGATTTTGGGCTACTCTATTTTGTTGTGATTTTCTCTAGATCTCATCACACACTAAGTCAGTGGTTTTCAAAGTGTGGTTCCTTGGGCCAGAGGCATTGGTAGCATATGAGAACTTGTAAAAATGCAAATTCTCAGGGCTTACACCAGAACTATTGGATTAGAAACTCTGGAATTGGGGATCCAGCAATCTCTGTTGTGAGGGAAATGCCAGGTGATCCTGATGCATGCTAGTTTGAAAGCCTTTGCCCTAGATCATTTATACCCTCCACATATAGCATTCAGGGTAGCACCATGGATGTCTAAATTAACCCAATTTTCTGATGCTGGAATGTCGGATTTTGTTGTAATATTCCCTGGAGGCTCATGGGGCAAGTTCACAGCTTGAAGTTACAATTCCTTCAGAAGAAAATGGACAGTTCTTTGCCAAGAACTCTAGAAAGAGGCAGATCCTGGGATAGGCAATGGGGACTGAGGAAGACACCTTACCTTGCGGGTGAGTGGGGATTATTTTCTCCTCTCCAGGCCTGGTGATTATGGAGACTAGAGAGTGGAGGGAAAGGTCTGCTCCTCTTAGGATGGAGTGGCCCAACTGGAGAAGAGGATCTCTCCCAGCAGCTGGGTTATGTTGGAACAACATTCCAGCGGAGGATCTGCTGGAGTTCCAGAAACGAAACCATCTACCCCATGCAGAGGGATCTCGTGACACCAATGTCAGCAGAGGTGGTGGCATAGAGGCCCAATGAGAAAGGAGCCTGTATGACAGTGCTTGGGACACTATTAGGACAAACCTGAGAAAATAGGGGTCTAAGACAGGCTGGGTGCTGCGGGCACTGTAAGGCTGGCAATACAGATGAATGTTGTACCCGCAGGCTGGGGAAGCCTAGACGCGCCTTCACACCAGCTGGCCTGCCCAGTTATCACAACTTCCTTTACCCTTGCTTTGCTGACCTCTAATTCCAACAAACTGCCTGGTTTTCCTATACCTCACACTATACCTACGTTTTCCCTTGGCCATGGCATTATAATATATAAAAATCAATGAAATTTGAAAGGCAGGAAATACAATTTCACAGTTAAGTCAGGGATATTGCAAAAACACATCTTATTAATACTGATTCTGCCTCCATTTCTCCTACAATACTGTAAACCAGTACCTATGAAGCAATCAGGAACTGAAATAAGGAGAAATCCCACATAAGAATTTTGAGAGGGAAAGCTAGGCCTCACCCTTCTCTGGTAAGAATTTGGGAAAGTAAGTCAAATGTTAGTTAGAGTTCCCCTCAACCTATTTGGCCTCCTTGACTTTGAGAGTTATAATTTTATGTGTAAAGTTTTTAAAAAGAGAATAATTTTTTTTATCTTGAAATGAGGCCTTTATGGAATTTTATTAAGAATCCCAAAGAGTTCAGAAACAAAACAAAACAAACTGTAGATGAACTACATAGCTTCTAATATGTGTTTTATCACTAGCTTTTTATTTGAACTTCTTAATCACCCATTTCCTTTTGATCCCAATAGACCACTCCTAGACATTTCTCATGAGTTTCATATCCAGGCTGCCAAGATGAATATCTTATTTGAGACTTTCCCTGATTCAACTTCCCAAACCCAGTCATTTCAGTCATTTCAGCTTTCCTTATAGAGTGGAGTTCTTGGTGTAGAGGCACCAAGAATAATCCCAGCTAAATCAATGGGGAATGGCTTGTGGTCTTTCCAAATGTCTTCACAGAACATCTTTTATTATAACAAATTTAGCTTTCTTTATATAACTGGAAGCAATTACATTGGTTAACATGTCTTTTTGAGTTGTCCTTATGTACAATTTGGACATGTCCCTAAATTTCTACATGGAGCAGAGACAGTGTCACCAGAAGAGTTTAATGGCAAATGTATTGGATTATCAGTAAAGAAAGCTGGCTTTGTTAACTTGGGCAAGTTATTTAACTTCTCCAGGTCCCCACTTCTTCATCCATAAAATGAAGGAATTGGATTCTGATCTTAAATAATATTTAGTAGTCTTTAAAGTCTAGTCCAGACATAAATATTTTTGATGCTGTAAAATTCAATTTGATCTGTTCTTTTGCATTACCTCACATTGTCTAGTTGAGTTTCTTTCCACAGAATACTAATAAACATTACTGGATGACTCTTAGACCATGTTTCCAAAACTGTGTCCTGGCATTGCTTTCTCGAGACACCCATGCCTGACTTTGTATGACTCCACTCTTTCAGCAACGCACTTCTGGAACAAGCAGTACTCAGCTGGTGAAGGATGAGGCTGGACATCATCCTGAAATCAAATAGACTCATCTAAATAGCCAACTTCTATTGGCAAACCAGCCCAATTCCATAGTTCTCAAACTAAAATAAAAATCCATTTCACCTCCTTCTCCAGCTTGAAGTCCTAGGACCAAGTACATGTGGATAAATAAGACAAAACCAGGAAACAACAACTTTAATGAAAGCTTGTTTTAAATAATTGTTTATTTTATGCTAGATGTTTTGTCATATACTTGAAATATCTTTTTTATTATCTTAAAAACTCAGTGAAGTAAGTATTATCATTCCCATTTTACAGATGAAGACAAGTCTCAGAGAAATTTGGTGACTTGTCAAAGATCACACAACTAGTAAGTGAGAGAATCAATTAGAACCCAGGTCAGTTTGGATGCTCACTATATCACCCTGGTTCTCACATTTTAAATATTGACTCATAAACATCTGATATTAGAATACATAAGAATAATAGCATAGACATTTGAGTAAAAAGAACATTAATCCATATAAATATGGCCCTTCTCTTCAGTACACCTAGATGTGGCCCACACAGTTGCCAAAGATTACTTAGCAGTCTCTAATTTCAACCCTTCCCTCTCCAGCTTATGTTTCTTGCTGGCAGAATAGTAGGATCTAGGAATAGAATCTCCTCAGTTGGGTGAATTTAAGCTGTTCCTCAGTGATGGTCACCACTTAACATTACCACAACAAAAAACATACCTCTTGAGTTGCTAGACAATTGTTTACCCTAAATTCTAATAAAAAAAGAAAAGATGTTTTAGTGAACTATTAGTCCCTGGTTATTGTTTTTTTTTTTTTTTTTTTTTTTTAGACAGAGACAAAGGACATAGTTACTTAAGAGCATTTTGTTGAACTGGTTGCATTTCTTGGACATTTAGGATGATGATACTGATTGCTATAAGGTACCTCAGTTGGACTATAAATATGATTTGCTCAAACAAGAATTAATCTAGATCCAAGAGACAAAGACTTTATGGCTGCCAAATTCAGAATCATCGGGGAGGGGGGGGCGGTATAGAAAATAGGTGATAAGGAGAGAGACCAGAAACCTTTAAGATACCAATGTTCAGGAGCTGGACAAAAATTAAGAATAGAGAAGTCAGCAGAGGTAGGAGAGGGCAAACAGAGGTCAGACAATAAGAATTAGGATTAGGATGACTATTTCTCAAATAAATATACACACTCTCAAATAAATAAATAAAATCTCTCTCTATATATATATATAATATAAGGCCAGAATTTGATATATATATTGAGATTTTATTTATTTATTTGAGAGAGAGCGAGAGAGTGAGAGAGCTCGAGCAGAGGGGAGAGGGAGAAGCAGGCTCCCTCTGAGCAGGGAGCCCGACATGAGGCTCAATCCCAGGACCCCGAGATCATGACCTGAGCTGAAGGCAGACGCTTAGCCAACTGAGCCACCCAGGTGCCCCCAAACTGAATATATTTTATAAGGCAGTGAATTAGGCATTTTGGTTCAATAAATCAATCAGCCGATAATTAGGGTATATGTATAACTTATTACTCAAACTGGGTGAAGGGGAGCAAAAGAGATTATTAGTAATTACTCCAGGCAGCAGGTGTAAACTGGGATGACCCTAGGAGGCATGGCTGCCCTGTCAATAATCCACGTGCTCGACACTGTGCTAGGCACTGGGGATGCGGTGGAAAACAAGGCAGAAATGGGACCTGTGTTCATGGAGTTTACGTCCTACGGGAATGACAAACATTGAACAAAAAACTATAACTGTGTTTAGTGTCGCTAGAAAGAGAGGTGAAAGAGCCACAGGGTTTATTAGAGAGGAAATGACGTCCTCTCAGAAGCTGGCAAACGGTCCCCTCTGGAGAGGACATTGAAGCTAAGACTACAAAGATGAGTGGGAGTGTGAAGGGGAAGAAGTGAGTATGAGTGTCCAGGCAGAGGGAAGAACATTTACTGAAACCTTAGGATGGGAAAGAACATGACATTTGATTTCAAAATTCTGATATAAATTTTTTCAAATTCTTAGTCTTTTTTTCTCATTGCTTTCTTCCCTTATGGTTTATATTCCTTTGAACATTTTAAACATACTCTGTAAACCTTTCATTAAGGTTGTTCTACACTTTCAAACTGTGCCTCCTATTTCTTTCATCTGCTGACCCTCAGGCATAGTTATTTGTCATAGTACGGTTTAGAAATTTTGACCATAAGCTAGTCATTAGAAGAGAGTTCTCTGTGGGGAAGTGGTTTACAGGCTGCTTTTGTTTTTTCTCAACTTGAGCAAAAGAATCAGATGCCTTTTTAGGTTCATTTCTCTGCTTCAGGTTCCTCCACTCAGGCCATGTGATTTCAGCTTCTCCATCTGTGTGTGGCATGGACCTGGGTGTTTGATTTCTTGCAGGTGATGTCTTCTCTGTGATCCTGGGATACTATAAACCTTCTTGTTGTTTATTTGGGCTGATGGCCAGAGTTTCCGTAGTCTTCATTTCAAAGTCAGTACAACCTTTTGTGACTCACAGGTTTATCTAAATAGCTCAGTCATCTTTCCTCTTAGGTCCCAGAACCTGGAACCTTCTTCCAGGGTGGTTGTTAGAACCAATTCCAGCCTTTAAAGCCTATATCTGGTTGTAACAATTCTATGAGCTGTGTGGGGCATAAGATTCTGCTTAGCACCCTGACTTGGAGTTCCTCTTTAATTATGACACTTGGGACACTCTTTCTTGGTTTAGAGCCCAGCCATATAAAGAAGTTTTAAGTGATTTTTTTATTCCATGTTTAGAACAGAGGAATGAAGAATTCTTTTGTATTAGCTCATGTTATTACATGATAAATTTGGGAAACTGTTTTAAAAACATACTCATTCATTCAAAAAATATTTATGGAGCATCTGTGATGTTCTAAGTATTATAGGACTGAAGGATAGAAGGTAAAAGTAGAGGGGCATGAAATAAGGTTGAAGAGTGAGATGGAGTGTAAAAGTCACATTAAGAATCTGGATTCTTTTCTTCAGAGCAAATGGGCAGCTACTGATAAATTTTAAGATAAGTTTGCATTTTAAAAATGCAGAGTGGGGGGGGCGCCTGGGTGGCTCAGTCGTTAAGCATCTGCCTTTGGCTCAGGTCATGATCCCAGGGTCCTGGGATCGAGCCCCGCATCGGGCTCCTTGCTCCGCGGGAAGCCTGCTTCTCCCTCTCCCACTCCCCCTGCTTGTGTTCCCTCTCTCACTGTGTCTCTCTCTGTCAAAAAATAAATAAAATCTTAAAAAAAAAAGAAAAAAAAGTGCAGAGTGGGGGCACCTGGGTGGCTCAGTCATTAAGCGTCTGCCTTTGGCTCAGGTCATGATCCCAGGGTCCTGGGATCGAGCCCCTCATTGGGCTCCTTGCTCAGTGGGAAGCCTGCTTCTCCCTCTCGCACTCCCACTACTTGTGTTTCCTCTCTCGCTGTGTCTCTCTCTGTCAAATACATAAATAAAATCTTTAAAAAAAAAAATGCAGAGTGGAGAATGGGTTGGAGCCCAAAAACAGCAGATGTGGGGGGAAGTGTACAGTAGTCCAGCAGGTGATGATGGTGACTTGAACTAGACAGGGAGGATAGATAAAAGTGAATGGACTTAAGAGATATTCAGGTAATTAATTTAGTTAATACTTGTGTTCAGACTTAACTGGGGAAGGGATAGGAATGAATCAAAGATTACTCCCAGGTCGGAGCGCCTGGGTGGCTCAGTCGGTTAAGCGTCTGGATCTTGATTTTGGCCCAGGTCATGATCTCAGGGTTGTGAGATTGAGCCTTATGTCAGGCTGTGCACTAGGTGTGGAGTCTGCTTAAGATTCTCTCCCTCCCTCTCCTTTTGCCCCCCCCACCCCCCACCCCCCACTCACACTTGCTCTCTCTTAAAAAAAAAAAGAAAAGAAAAGAAAAAAGATTACTCCCAGGTGCTTGGCTTGAGTAGCTGAGTGGTTGTTAATACCATTTGATGAAATAATACAAGAAGGAGCAAACTTGATGGGAAATATCCCAAGTTCAGTTTGAGACATGTTGAGTTTAAGGCAGCAGACAGCCTAATGGAGATATCAAGTAAACCTCAGGCTATCTGGTTTGGGGCTTAGAGCATAAGTCTGAGCTGGAAATAAAAAAGAAAACTGAATTGTTTTGCGTAGTTGAGATTTTCTGAAGAGAGAGGGTAGAGTGGAAGAAAAAAAGGGTTTGTGATCCACCTTGAGGGATTCCCTCACTTGATGGTTGGGTAGAGGTAAAGAGGGGCCAAGAAAAGAATAACTAGAGGGAAGTGTTATATGAAGGATGACTTTTTTCCCTTTAAGGCAGGACAGACTTGAGAATATTTATTTGCTGATAGGAAGGACACCAAAGAGAAAGACCGATGTTATTATAGAGAGGAAGGACATTTGCCAACATAAAATTCCTGGAAAGTTGGAAGAGGATGGGGATTAAGAGCAGAGGTGAAGGGACAACATTGCAATAAGAGGGGAAAGGATAGGATAGATTCAGATGCAGATAGGTTTGTAAAGTTGATTTTTGAAAGGCTGTGGTAGTTCTTCTCTGACTGTGTGTTATTTTCTCTGTAAAGTAGAAGGTGAGTTCATCTGCTCAATATGATAGAGTAGGTAGAAGGAGAGAGGCTTGAGGAGACAGAATTTAAGATAGAATGGACCATAAAGGCACAATAGGATTTCCAGGCAACGTTGCCAGCTCAGAAGTCTACCATATCATATGATTTTTCTCTACTAGTGTTCTTCAGCCTGAGTACAAACATAGAAGTGGGTAGCTGGATTCATTCAGTTGGGCTTTGCCAGGCTTGGGGCTTTGCCAGACAGGTGCTACAAAAGGACAATGAATCAAGGTAAGTTAGAATATTGACAGGGAAGTGGCTAAGATGATGGATTGTGGAATATAGACTGGACAAGGGAGCAAACTAAATATAGGAAGGAGAAGATGAGAGGAAGATAGAATAGTGGTATGGGCTAAATGTTTGCATCACCCCAAAATTCATAAGTTAAAATCCTAACCCCCAAAGATGATGGTATTAGGAAGTAGGGCCATAGGGAGTGCTCTTGCTATGAGGGTGGAATCCTCATGAATGGAATTATTGCCATTATAAAACAGGCTCCAGACAGATCCGTAGGGCCCTTCTGTCATGTGAGGACACAGAGGGAAGGTGCCAGCTATGAACCCAGAAGACTGCTCTCATCCAACTATGTGGGCACCCTGAACTCAAACTTGTAGCTTCCAGAACTGTGAGAAGCAATTTTCTGTTGTTCATAAGCTACTCAATATGTAGTATTGTGTTATAGCAGCCCAATGGACTAAAACAAATGGTCAGTGGGCTGCAAGTTGCAAGTGAAGTAGTGATAGATCCCAGTGAGCCAACCAAAATGATCAGAGTCTATAAACCAAGATTATCAAGTTTGTAGAAGTGGTTTCAAAGGTGGAACACTTTCCAGGGATGACTTCCAGAGTCTGACTCTGGGAATGGTAGCTGTATCAGTCAGGATAATATAAACTATTCTGCATTAAAAGATTAATGCCAATCTCAGATAAAAATATCAAATAAAACAAAGCTATATTTATCACTCATGCTGTTCTTTTGAAATGCTGCCATTTCAACACATAGCTTCCAGGTTTCTATGTCAGGGGACAAGACTGCACCAAGCTCTTAAATGTCTTGGTCTGGAAGGAAAACATGTGACTTCAGTTCACAATCCTTTGTCCAGAAGTAGTCGTATGGTTTCATCATTTGTGAGGAGGCTGGGAAATTTGAAGGAGCACATGGATATCCAGTGAGCAATTAATGTCTCTCCACAGCAGCTGAGATGGGTGGAGGAGAAGGTGATCACAAATAAAACGATTATGGAAGGTCATCCTTGATGATTGCCAGAGTAGGAAGGAAAACTGAATGAGGTGCTATAGCCTTTAGTGAAGGGGAGGGGCCATTGCAAGTTGGTAGATGAGAGCAGTGAAAAGGAAGGGAGTTGGATGGTGAATCCAAACTTCTTAAACAAGAGCAGGATTTTGCCCTGGGTGGAGAAGCAAGTGTCCAGGAAAATTCATTTGGGAACAATAAAGAAATCTCTCACTTGGGCAATAGGAATCCAGCCTTTCCACTAGACATCATGGGAAACAGAACTGTTGCCCAATAAAGTCTTATGGGGAGAAAGAATGGCCATATAGCTGGTCCTCATAAACACATACTGTTGTTTTTGTGATAGGAAATTATTTTTGAATATTAATTGATATTCTTCCTGGTATTTCTTTCTTGTATTTTGTGTTCGCCCTGGTAAATAGCTAGTTTTTGCTCATTGCCTCAGGGTGAGGGTTGTGGCAAAGTGGAAAGCCACGGGCCTGAAACACTACTCCTAAATTCTTGTCTACAAATAGCCTAGGCCATGAAAAGGATGGAAAGGTGGGATGGGCAGAACAACAGCCCCCCAACAATGTCCGTGTCCTGACCCCTACAACTGTGAATATGTTAGGTTTTATGGTAACGGGAAATTAAGATTATAGATGGAAATGAGATTTAAATGTAATCACAGGGTCTTTAAATGTGGAAGAAGGAGGCAGAAGAGGCAGAAGATTATAGATGGAAATGAGATTTAAATGTAATCACAGGGTCTTTAAATGTGGAAGAAGGAGGCAGAAGAGTCAGTGTCAGAGTTAGACAACACGAAAACACTTGACCGGCCATTGCTGGCTTTGAAGATAAAAGAGGGCCATGCACCAAGAAAGGTGGGTCATCTTTAGAAATCTCAAAAAGGCAAAGAGATACATTCTCCCCTAGAGTCCTCAGAGGGAGTACAGCCCCACTAACACCCTGATTTCAGCCTAGTGAGACCCATTTCAGACTTTTGAACTCTAGAACTGTCAAATAAATTTGAATTATTTTAAGCCACTAAACTTATGGTGATATGTTAGAGCAGCAACAGGAGACTAATACAAAAGCAAAGAAAAAGTTTTCAGAATTGGAATTTGTTTTAAGTAGGCTCTACACCCAGCATGGAGCCCAACAGGGGGCTTGAACTCATGATGGGGAGATTGAGACCTGAGCCAAGATCAAGAGTCAGCATTTAACAAATTGAGCCACCTAGGCACCGCAAGAATTGGAAATTTAAGAAAGGAATTATGTGGGAAGAAGAAAGGGCGAACAATATCAGAGCAGAAGCAATGATAACATGAATATCTGTTAAGAGCCGAGAAAACAGCCTCTGCTGTCGGGGCCAATACAGGCAGGCAGCAAACTCCCTGAAATGGGGTCATATGATCTGTGCTTCTTACCTGGTAAAAGCGCAGGGAGACAGCAAGAGCCCTAAGCTGAATGGCTGTGTGCTGTGTTAGTCTGAAGGCATCTTAAATTGGCCTCATCAAGAGCTCATTTTATTTTGGCCAGTAGTGCTCTGCCCCCTTTTCTCCAGCACTATATCCTAGTTTAGTGTGGTAATTTTGTCAACCTGTCTAGACTGAACTAACCTTTTCCTTTCCTGTAGGTCAGGGTGGGCCACAAGAGCCATTCTGGTGGGAGAGAGGGAGGGCGGAAGCCAAGGGGCAGCTACGTTGTAGCTCAACCATACTGTCACTTATCTACTGGCTCTCCTCATTGGTGAGCCAGGGCCACAGCTGAAACCGGGTCACCATCCCCTAGATCCTCCTTCAGCCTCTCTGAAGCCCGAGGTGGGTGTTTAACTCCATGAAGAGAGATGTGGCTTCTGTAGACCACCCACACCACCAAGGTCAGAAGCAACAAGAGCAGACAAAGGTTTCAGACCAACCTGTGGGCTCCATCTCAAGAGATCGTTTCTAGCTGGTTCTTGCTTTTTCCTACATCATATCCATCCTCTCTTCCCAAATGCTTACCTTGTGGACCTCAAGCTCCAACATCAGATATGAAGATGGTGGCCTTATAGAAACTGCTTAACTAATTCCCCAATTCCATTAGGTCAAATCCCTGTAATAAATCCCTTTGAATATGGTATAAGATAATGTATGTGTATATATACACCCTGTTCCTCTGAACCCTTGAGTTTCCATATTTGTTTCGGATGTTGCCAAAAATTCTTTTCGGTTTCTGTGATTTGTAGGAATTCTATTTAGTGCCTCTCGTGGATTATTATCCTGGTCATTTACTCTTTTGACTTTCCCTTACTTTCGTTGAATACTCTTTTTCTTGGACCAGCAGAATCTAAATGATTCATATTCAGGTAAAGTAATCATTTGTTTCTTACTTAAAGCTATCTATAAAATGCCTCTCCCTACCATTCCTTCAACACCCTCCCAAAAGCCTTGAAAGGATCATTCAAAATACAGAACTCAGATATAATGCTAATAAGGAACGAGTCAGGGATCCATGAATAAATTATGAATAGCGACAGAAGGCAAGGCGATGTTTGTGATTCAGCTCAACAGATTTCGCTGGCAAGAAAACATCCTGTAATCAATCCTTTGATTTCTGGAAAACATAGTTCAAAATAAAAAATGAAGTAATCCTGCAAATACAGCCAGAAACATAAGAACAAATACTTGCAAACTTAGAATTCCACGCTTCTGACCCCTTTTTAAAAAAAGACTTAAGCTACATGGAAAGAGCAGGGGATCTGAGAGTCACACGGGCCTGGGTGTCAGTCATGATTCCGGCATTCCATAGCTCTGTGGCTTTGAGCCAACAATTTAACTTTTCAGAAACTCAGTTTTCTTATCTACAAAATGGCAGTAATAGTACCAGCCTCATAGGATTGCTGAAAAGATTCGAAATAATACGTAAAACTTCTGGCACGTGAAAGGCACTAGGGGAGTGCTACCTCTTATTCTTAAGCAGCTCAAACAGCACATGTATCCCTCTGTTAATACCTTTAAAAATAAGTATCTCTGAAAATGAGGTCCTGGAAAATCCCTACAAATGGACGCATATATACTTTCCACTTGCTTAAGCCCACTCGCCTCACTTTCCAGCCACAAGATCCGCATCCACCAAAGCTTCTCCTGCAGAGTCTGAGGTCAAATTAAAGGTTGTAGGAGCTCACCCCCTTCATAGCTGGGGGAGGATGGGAGCTCTTGGCAGGAGCACTGCAGAGGAGCATCAGAGAAAGCATGCCCTGGTCCTTCAGCAGACAGCTGCGGCTTTAGTAGAGCACCAAGTGCTCTGTCACAAGACAGGGGAGGACAGAGAGAGGCCAGGCCCTTCCTGGCCCAGTTTGGAGGTGAGTGGGTGGGTAGATGGCTTTCCTCTCGGACTGCCTCTGACCGGTTTCCCACCTTCTTCTGTAGGTTCCCACAGTCAGGCTACCCAGCCCAGGAATTCCCAGAGTGAAAATACACTGACAGCTGTGTTTAGAATCTGTTTAACAGCATTTTAACAACCATACACAGGGCCAAATTTGACCTTTAAATTACAGGAAACTTATCCCCAAAAGACTGAATGAAAATGAAGAGTTCATATAAATAAAAATGTCCCCAGAATGAAATGAAATTATGGATGACGAAAGGAAAACATGCAAATAAAACATTATCCTATTACAGGCAGTAGTTTAAAAAATTCTGGGGCCAAGAGTACAAATCTTTATTCTATAACCTTAAACAGAATGCTCTTGTCACCTACTTACACTATAAGGCATCCAAGATGATTTAATTTCTGATTCTTGCCACATGTATTATTATTATTATTTTAGCTTAATAACTTTTTTTAAAAAACAGTAAACATTCATCTATTGCTCTGATAAGCATACCTATACCCTCTAAACACTTTCTACCTATTGTCTGAAGTTTCTGTAGACGTGTGGTGCAGAAGAACACCATCTTTATGAATATTATGAATTATTATAGTCCTGAAAATGAAAAACTGACAACATAGCATTTCTAATACTTTTCTTTTGCCTCTAGCAATAAACCCAATATAAGTGAAATTTTATTCACAGAAGTTAGAATTAGACAAAGAATTTGGTTTTAATAGCCAGTCCTCGTCTCTGATGAAATGTAAAACTATGCCCAGATTAGATGGACAGTGTTCTTAAAAGGCTGTTACTCTGGGTTGGCAAGGATTTGGGGGAAACAGGCACTTCTTAATACCCCTGCTACACATCTAAATCAATACATCTTTCTGAAGGATAATTTGGAAAAATGATTCAAATTCTTAAAGATGTATTTATTAAATATGTGTCTCTTTTAAAAAGACATCTATATGTATTTACAAAAAGATTTACCATCAAGGATATGTTTTGAAATGTTATGATGACAGAAATTTGAAATAACCTAAATGTCCTACAATAGAATATGAACTAAATTGTCAAATATTAATATGACATAATACTATATAATCATTAAGCAAATATGTATAAAAATATTTAGTGATGGGAAGATATTCACATTGTAGTCAGTTACTTTGTTTACTTACTGAGTATATAAGCCAAAATGTTAACAGTAATTATTCCTAAATGAAGAGATGATGAGTGATTTTTTATTTTAACTCTGTGCTTTCTATATTTTATAAATTTTCCATGATGAATATGTGTTACTTTGTATTCAAATTCTGTTAGGTATTAAAAACTATCTTAGAAACTCAGAATTTTAAGCATATTTATATTTATGTTTACGAAATTTATTTCAAAGCTTATGAAAAATTATAAAAACAAATTTATGGAACTTATTTATAATTATATTTGCATTTGTTATTAGAATCATGAAATTTCATATTTGTAAGGGACCACGGGGATATTCTGGTACAAACTCTAGATCCAAAGTTTGGCCTCTAGAAGTTAAGAAACATAACTTACATCATTGGATAGTCTTTTTAAATCACTTATATGAATTATGACCTCTTTAGTCCTTAAAATGGTTCCACTTGGGCCACTTGTGATTTTTTTTTTTAAATAAAAGAGGATAAACTCTACTAGTTTGGTAAAAATAAATTATCTTTTCCTTTAAGAAACACAGGAAACAGTTTTTACCTTTAAAAGTAGGTCACTTGTAACATATTTCAGTACAGGTTAAAATTCCTTTGAATTACTTTCAAAATATCATGGTGTTAGGAAGACTTTCTGAAGTAAATTCATATATAAGATGTCAAACTGGAAATTCTGGTAATATTTTCTTTGGTCTTTCAGAGTTAAACTTAAAATGAATTTCTGTTTCCGTCCCCGAATGCAAACATGTACCACTGATAGACTGATTTACATAGCATTTAAAAAATTTCTTTTTAAATACATCGTTGAACTTTCATAGGCATTTCCCATTCTTGGGAATACTAAGCAAAAATTCATTTCTCAAATTGTGTAGGTGGTTCATCTATTAATGTGGTAGCAACTAAGCAGTAAAAATGCCAAAGTCTTTTTATAAAGGATACACCTTCAACTTCTTTTTTTTGACTACCCTGCTAGGAGCCGGTTACTGTGCTAGGCTGGGGGTACATCTGTAATAGGCCAGAGTTCCTGCCCTCAAGGAGCCTACAGAATAGAGTGAATACCTGACAAGCAGGCAATTAGATTACAGCTTGCTAAATACCATTCCAAGAGAAGTGCTCACATGAGGGGAGAAGGAGGATGGGACACTGGGAGAAGCCACCTGCAGGACCCGTTCAGCTCACACACCTTTCCCCGAAGGCTGCCTTCTATCTTTGCATCGCAGCCCTGTTTGTACTACGTACCTCCAACTCCAAACACAGAGGAGGTATTCCTGGGCTAAGGGATGCATACCTGACCCAGGCTGGAATGCATCTCAAGAGAACTTTGATCAGGTAGGTGTGGCAGTTGAGTAAGTCTGGTTATGTAAAATCAGAACTGAGGGGGTCGATGGAGGCTATACCAAGTAGAGTAAAGAAGGCTGCCCTGCAGAAGTTAGGAGAGGGGAGGGGACTCAACCCACTTGGGAAGAATCTGCTTCCAAGGTGCTCACCGCTGTGGCTGGCAAGTTGGTGCTGGCTATTGTTAGGGGGCCTTTGTCCCTGGCCACAGGACTCGTGGAGGAATGACAGCTCGCTCCCCCAACAGCAAGCAATCCAAGAGGCCAAGGCAGAAGCTGTCATGCTTTTCATGACCTTGTCTCTGGAGCCACATACCATTGCTTTCCCTGTATCTGTCAGCAGCCCATCCTGATTAGCTGTGGAAGGAGACCATGCAAGGTCCAATTACCTGCCTAGACTAGGACTTTAAAACGGTCATATTGGAAATGGCAGCAGCAGCCAGTGTTGCCTTTGAGAGGGGCAATATCACTCTTTCTCAAAGGGACAGGTGGGTACGTATTAGGGGGAAAAGGGGAGAATGAGATTAAACGGGCCACCGTATACCTGTTAAGCACTACTTTGGGCTAAGTAGTGTCATGTTAGGGATGCCACATGCATTGGGCCAAAGGACCAGAGACACTGCTCTACATGGTATAAATAGTTAACTTTATTTGGTTCCTGATATACTGTTAGGTTTTGCATAAACATATGGAGTTTGGGGAGAGGTTTAAGGCAGACTGAACCCCTTTGGAGTAGTCCTAAATAGAACCAGAGTTCTAAAAAAGTCCTAAGATTTAGGGTTTAAGACTAAGGAATTAATCCTAAAACTTAGGATTCTGGGGAATCCTATGACTTTCTGGGAGGAACCTTGACTTTTTTGGATAGCTACCTTCCAGCATCATGGACACAGTGATCCTCAACTCTTCACATCATATGTATAGTCATTAGGTTGTATTTGACAATAGGATGTTTGAAAGTAGAGCTGTCATCAAAATCCTTACCCTTCTCTTGGATATATAAACTAGTCCTTTCATGGTTTCATATACACAGCAAAACAGCTATGGGGGCGTAGAAGCAATTAATAGAATTTTAGAGTTCTCAGGGATGGGTGGGTTCTAAAGAAGCTAAACACATTTTTGAGGTGTTCATAGATCAAATAAACCCCCAAACAAACCCCAAAACAAAAAACAACCCTTCAGGATAGGGTTGAATTTTGTGTTTTGTTTTCATATCATATATTTAAAGAAATAGACAATATTTTACATTCATCACAATTCTCAGAGGTGAAAAAATCTAATGTAGTTAATTAGATAAAATAAATTCTCCTAACGCACCCCAGAGTCAATGGAGATAAATGATCTCCAAGGACAGGAAAAATAAAGAAAGAAAATAAAGAAAAAAAAACAGAACAAGAGGATATTTGCAGTGGTTTTTTTACATACATTTGGAAATCAATTCAGATAACACCTGGGTACCGAGAGGCACTATGTAGTCTCAAAGAGAAAATCAAAACAAAGGGCGGATGTAACCTTAAACGACAACAAAAAAGAGAATTGGATTTAGGGCACAATGTGACAATAGTGACCCCTGCTGGAGCCTTTTTTTTTTAAACTCAAAAAGCCAGATCAGGTAGAAGGATAAAAACAGGTTTCATAGAATAATTGTATTTAAATCTAGGAGAGGCTTAGAGAATATGCAGCATTATCTCTTTAATTCATAATTGATGAAACAGCCTTTGGTCCAGAGAGGTTAAATGACTCGCTTTAGGTCACAGAACAGGGATTACCAGGAAATAAAGACATCTGCCCAGTTCTTGGGCCTGTTTACACAGATGGAGTTTTATGTCACAACAAATAAAAGTGTCTATAACCCACACAATGAGGAGGGCAAGCAAAACCTTAGGAACTTACACTGATTTTAAAATAAACTGTTAATATGATTCGGTCAGTGAGGACTCAATTTTGCTGAAAAGAAAAATGTCTAATTCACACTAACATGACAAATTTTTCTTTCCTCTCTGGCTTTTTTTTTTTTTTAAGTTTAAATAACTTCATCAGACATAAGTTTATTTTTGGAATGTTAAGTTGTCTGCCTTCACTAGGTTACCTGTGTTCCCCATCTCTGCTATTTTGATCTTTTTGAAATATTTCTTTGGGTTTGAGTATACTTTTTATGTCCTTCCTTATTCTTTATCTCTAAAAAACTCTTGATAATGTACTAAGAAAAAGGACAAAACAAAAATAACACAGTGGCAATGGTTATTATACCAGCATTTTCTGGAAAGCCTGACTGGTTCCTACCCTCGGTGCACTGGGTCACCCATTCCTGAGTGCCCTTTGCAGCTTTATCTTTCTTCCATCAATCAACATCTCTCTTTCTCTACTCCATAAATCAGAGTTCCCCCAGAATATCATGACCATGGGGTTTGTGCATTCATTCTCCTGTCACTGTACTAGAAGGCAAAACCCTGGTCCCCTGGTTATATTCTTAGGCAGTTATGGAACTTTTGGCAAAGCACTTTACTCCTTCTACACTTCAGTTGTGTCATCTTTAAAGTGTATATAATAGTATTAGCTATTACTTCACAGTGTTTCAGTGAGGAGCAAATAAAATATTCAAAAGAGCTTTGGAAAACAAAGAATTATGTGCAGGATAGTTTTTAAGATATTATTTTTATGATTTCTTTGTAATTTTTTTTCCTCTCCAACTATTCAAGCAGGTAGCCAGATTATTTCCTATTTCTGTGCTTCTGGAATTTAATTAATTAATTAACTAATTTATGAGATAGAGTGTGTGTGAGTGGGGGGAGTGGTAGGGGGAGATGGAGAGGCAGATAGTCTTAAGCAGACTCCATGCTGAGCACAGAGCACAACACGGGGCTCAATCTAACGACCCTGAGATCAAGACCTGAGCTGAAACCAAGAGTCAGATGTTTAACCTACTGAACCACCCACACGCCCTGCTTCTGGAATTTTTTTTGCATGGGGAAATCTTTAGCTATCTGCGGATTCAAAAATTCTCCTTATCTTTTATAGAAAAGATTATGTTAGGAGTCCTAGAGAAGGAAAGATGAGGAGAGCTTCAAGGAAAGAGAACAAGATAGAAGAATAGAAGTTTGAAGATAGAACAAGATAGAAGTTTGTCCCAATAAGATGAGAAAGATTATAGAGGTTTATCTGTTTCATGACCAGTGGGGACATGGGAGAGCCCTACTCTGCACGTATGGAAGATGCAAGACCTCAGGGTGGAAGACTTCATGATATATGTGTGAAAACCTGACTTTCCACTTTGCCTTGCAGAGAGAGAGACAGAAGTAGAGATCTACATTGATTCATGGGCAAGTGGCTGTTTGGACAAGGTGGCTTGAAAATACAGGGGCTTGAAAAAACAAGTCAGGGGCTTGAAAAAATAGGATTGCAGATTGATTAAAAGGAGATCTGAGAAAGAGTTATATGGATGGGCCTTTCAGAGTGAGTAGAGTGAGGATATTTGTATCCCATATAAATACTTAATAAAAACAGCTACTGAAAAGGATTCTCAGTAATCAAGTAAACAATATGACAAATCCTGTAGATGTCAGCTGTCTTCCCCAGCCACACTGGTGCTTATACAATGGGCTCAGGAACATAATGGCAATAGTGTGGGCTTAAGAACGTAGGCTTTCCTTCACCAGGGCTGATCTGGCTACTATTACTGATGAGTGCCCATCTCACCAACATCAGAGACTAAGTTCCTAAAATGGCACCAATCCCAGGACCTGCTGGCCCTGGTGGCAGGTGGATTACACTGAACCTCTATCATCATAGAAGCAAGACATTTAATTTGGATATGGATTTAACTTCTTTACCTATAATGGTTTTTCTAGCACCACTATCTGTGGACTTAGGGACTGCCTTGTTCACTGTCCTGGCATCCCATAAAATATTGCTTTTGACTAAGAAACTCCACTTAAAGAATTAGAGTTGGGGATGCCTGGGTGGCTTAGTCAGTTAAGTGTCTGGCTTGATTTTGGCTGGTCATGATCTCAGGGGCCTGGGATTAAGCCCTGTGTCAGGCTCCACACTCAGCAGGGAGTCTGCTAGAGGATTTCTCTCCCTCTTCCTCTTCTTCTTCTCCTGCTCATGCTCTCTCTCTCTCTCTCTCTCTAAAATAAATAAATAAATCTTTAAAAAAAGAATTAGAGTTAAAGACATAAGTCCTTATGAAGAAGTTGGTTTGATAAAATGGTAGAATGTTCTATTGACAACTCATTACATTGTGGGACTGGGAAGAAGTCACACCAGTTGGTGTTTCCTGAGCCAGCAACCAGTATATAATGCTATTTCTTCCATAGCCATCATACTTAGCTCTAAGGACCAAAATGTAGAAGTAGTGGTGGCTCCTTCATCATAATTCCTAATGATTTAACTCATGCAACTTTTGTTTCTATCTCACAATGTTGTGTTTTTAGTTTACAAGGGAAGAATATTTTCCCTAAGAAATACCAGAAGGACTCCATCGAATGGGATATGAGATGGCCACATTACTCACTTTGGGTTCTTTGTGTCACTGAACCAACAAGCAAAGAAGGGAGTTACTGTATTGGATGGGGCAACTGATCCTAATTATAAAATAGAAAAAGGGTTGGTACTGTACAGCAGAGAGGGAGGACTATGTCTGGAAGGCCAGGGATTCTCTGGGCAACTCTTAATACTCCCATGTCCATGGTAACAGTTATTAGAAGATTAGAGCAACCCAAGTCAAGCAAGAAACATTAATGGTTCAGATCTTTCAGGAATGAAAGTTCAGGTCACTCTACCTGACAAATAATCACAACTAGCGAAAGTGTTAGCTGACAGTGGAAACAGTGTAAGGGTAGTGAAAGAAGGGAGTTGCAAATACTGTATTGACTGGGGCAACTGATCCTAATTATAAAGTAGAATCAACTAAATAGAAATGAGGACTGTAATCATGCATATTGTTTAGTTTTTCTCTTTTCCTCTTCTTCCCTGAGGTATTCCAGGATTTGAATCTAATTATGAAATGGACCTGGGTCTGGATGCAATGAGAAACAGTGGGGATTGACCTTAAGGAGATTCATCAACCTCTGGGAAATACACAACCTCAGGTAATATTATAACAGGTTATCAGGCAACGAGAAAGATTATCAGACAGAGGAAGAAAGACTGCTTCTACTGACAGCTAAGACTGAGTGGGATTTGGGGACTCAAGGTAGCTGGATTAGAACTACCAGTAAGCACCATCAGAACCTACCCAAGTATTTCTATTTTGGCGATCCCATGCTTCCAACTGGTGCTTAGAAAGTCTGCATTGTAATGCATAAAGCTGCAAAAATCAAATGTAGGTTTGATTTTTGGTACCTCAGATCCATTGATACAAGAAATAAGGCCTTTTATTAAAGGTAGTCAAGGAAGCTTTCTGATTCTCTGACAGTGCCTTGAGCTAATAATATAAATCCCTGAGTTTGTCATTTTCTTTATGTAAGCTTTCCAGTGCAATCAGAACCACCACCAGGCTCTTAAACTCATAATTTCCACCATGATATTTTACTCTAACCGTCACTTAGTTTCCTAAAGTCTTGTCATTGAAAGGCACCTGATTCCAGGAAACAATAAGTAATGATTTGAGGAACATTTTGTCACTGCAGGGTATGACCCCCAGTGTCCTGTTTTTCCACCGACAGTGAGGTCATTACTGATTTCAGATCTAATCTATGAATATGTTAATGTCTACTATATGCTCATACTATATGATAGGTTGCTTGAGAAGACAGACACAAATGAAGGAAAGAATTAGTCCTCAACTTCAAGTATGTTGTGAACTTAAAATCAATAGGTAAAACAATTCTGCTGAACTCCAGAGAGCATACAGCATTCTTTGAGCTGCCTCATTCTCTTTTCATTAGATGAGCAGTGGTTGCTGTATTTGTTAAGCTGAGTCAGAGAGGAGAGAAGATATTTCTTAGAGTCCCAAGTAGTGACACCATAGTTCTCATAGAAACAATGTTATAAATGATGGTTATACTTCCATACTAATTCCTCAAAGCCTCTTTGACACAAAAGTTTACTGAAATACAGTCCTATTTGAATATAAAACACAGTACATTTCTGTATTATGAGTAGGCTTTACTTAAATAACCAAGAAACCTAATAATCATCCACACATTGTTTCTATTACAAAATATATTTCAAGTCTAGTCCGAGACATTAAAAATATCCTTCCCCTTATGTTTAAAGGGAACATACCTCAACATAATAAAGGCCATATATGAAAAACCCACAGCTAACATCATACTCAATGGTGAAAAGTTGAGAGCTTTTCTCCTAAGATCAGGAACAATATAAGGACAGTCACTCTCACCACTTTTATTCAACATATTACTGGAAGTCCTAGCCACAACTATCAGACAAGAAAAAGGAATAAAAGGCATCTAAATTGGCACAAAGTAAAACTTTCACTATTTGCAGATGCCATGATATATAGAAAACCCTAAAGACACCACCAAAAAACTATGAGAACTGATAAATGAATTCAGTAAAGTTGCAGGATAAAAAAATCAATACACAGGAATCTGGTGCATTTCTATACACTAATAATGAAGTAGCAGAAAGAGAATTATGAAAACAATCCCATTTACATTTGCACCAAAGATAATAAAATACTCAGGAATAAACTTAACCAAGGAGGTTAAAGACCTGTACTCTGAAAACTAAAAATGTTGATGAAAGAAATTAAAGATGACACAAACAAATGGAAAGATATTCTATGCTAATGGATTGAGAGAACAAATATTGTTAAAATGTCCATTGTACCTAAAGCAATTTACAGTCAGTGCAATCCCCATCAAAAATTCTAATAGGATTTTTTACAGAACCGGAATAATCCTAAAATTTGAATGAAACCACAAAGACCCCAAATTGCCAAAACAATCTTAAAAAAGTAGAACAAAACTGGAGGTATCACAATCCCAGATTTCAAGATATACCACAAAGCTGTAGTAATCAAAACAGTATGGTACTAGTCCAAAAATAGACACATAGATCAATGGAACAGAATAGACAGCCCAGAAATAAACCCACATTTACATGGTCAATTAATCTATGACAAAGGAGATGAGCATATGCAGTGGGACAATGCCTCTTCAACAAATGACATTGGGAAAACTGGACAGCTCCATGCAAAAGAATGAAAATGGATCACTTTCTTACACATATATAAAAATAAACTCAAAATGGGGTAAAGCTCAAAATGGATTAAAACTCAAAATGAGACCTGAAACCATAAAAATCCTAAAAGAGAGCACAGGCAGTAATTTCTCTGACATCAGCAACAGCAACATTTTTTCTAGATATGTCTCCTGAGGCCAGGGGAAAAAAAGCAAAAATAAACTATTGGGACCACGTCACAATATAAAGCTTCTGCACAGCCAAAGAATCAATAAAACTAAAAGGCAACCTATGGAATGGGAGAAGATATTTGCAAATGACATATCCAATAAACAGTATCCAACATATATAAATGACTTATACAACTCAACACCAAAAAACCAAATAATCCAATTAAAAATGGGCAGAAGACATGAACAGACATTTCTCCAAAGAAGACCTACAGATGGCTCACAGACCCCTGAAAAGATGCTCAACATCACTAATCATCAGAGAATTGCAAATCAAAACCACAATGAGATATCACCTCACATCTGTTATAATGGCTAAAATCAGAAACACAAGAAACAGTAAGTGTTGGTGAGGATGTGGAGAAAAAGGAACCCTTGTCAACCACATGGGTGGATCTAAAGGGTATAATGCAAAGTGAGAGAAATCAGTCAGAGAAAGACAGATACCATATGATTTCACTCGTATGTGGAATTTAAGAAACAAAACAAACAAAAAGAAAGAAACAAACAAACAAAAAACAAAAACCTCACCAGACTCTTAACTATAGAGAATAAACTGATGGTTACCAGAGGAGAGGTAGGTTGGAGGGGAGGGGAAGGGGAATGGGTGAAACAGGTGATGGGGATTAAGAGTACACTTATGGTGATGAGCCCTGAGTAAATGTATAGAATTGTTGGATACATTTGAAACTAATTATGACACTGTACATTAATTATATTGAAACTTAAAAAATAGACTAATTAGTTTAAAAAATAGATCTCCTTCCCCTTTCCCCCTTACCCACACTGGCATTGGCTAAAAGGGAATCATCCTCTCCCGGCCACCTCCCAGTGATGCCATGTGGCCTGGCAGTGAAGGCATCACTCCTGAGTAGTTGTAAGAGAGTCCTGGTGGTTTGGGGAATGTTGGGCATGGGGAGGCAGAAGATGGGCTTCCTGGGAATGGCCTAAGGACACATGCAGGGCCAATGCTAAGCAGTTCTGGACTGCTTTGGATGCCCTCAAGAGCAGTGCCACTTCTTGTGATGCTCTCTTGGGAGCCCCCAATCCCTTGCCCCAGCATTGAGAGTCCAGAGTTTGAGGCCTCCTTTGAGGAGTTAGGGGACTCCTCCTACAAAAGAAGAGATCGCTATTGTCACTCACCTCTGACGTTTTTTTTGAAATTCTCACTCTTGCACACGCGTCTCCCTTCTCTCTCCCCTGCCAGTTTCATGTTAACAACCCTCAGCTTTTCTGAATGGATTCCGGGCCCTTTCCCTCACCTCCACTCTTCCCTGGTCTGTTTTATAGCAATTTGGCTCCTTATATTGGCAGAACAGTCACTGTTGTTGTAAAATGTTAAGAATCAATAAAGTCAGTGGCCTTCAAAAAAAGAAAAGAGTCAGGTTGACTAGAAAAACTAAAGAGTTTTCCCAAAGCCTTTTCAATGCATTTTGTGCATAATGAGCTTCAGGAGGAGGGCACCAAGAGCAGCATTCATTTCATTTATTCCAAGACGAAAATCGTCTTCGCAAGGACACCTTTTACTTCTTTCACAATCAGTATTTTGCAGAATGCTGAGTAACTTGCCAAGGGTCACTCAGCAAGAGAGGGTGAAAGTTAAGGTTCAAAGTCAGGTCATTCTTACTGCAAAGCCCATGTTGCTTCCTCTATGTTCTTCAGAACTTTCTACAAAAATACAGTCACTTTAAAAATAATCTGTAAGTGGCATTTTACACCAATTTACCATATAAATGAAACTGTGCCTTACCTCAAGCTTCCTACTCCAACTTTTGAGAGCTGTGGTGTGAAACCAGACAGCAGGTTATAATCACCTAAAAGCTTTAAATCACCTGGGCTCTACTCCAGACCAATTAAATTAGACTCTCCGGGGGTAGGACTTTTTTTCAAAGTTCCCCATTTGATTCCAAGGTACTCTAGGGAGGAAAGTACTGTGTAGTATAATAGAAAGAAAGCAGGCATCCAAGTCTCAGACCCAGGCTTGATGTCGAGACCTCTAATTTGCTGGCTCTGACTGCTAGCAAGGTGCTCAATTGCTTTAAATGTTGCAAGAAAGAAAATTCATGAGGATTAGAAAATGTATTTGAGCATCTCACATTGTGTCTGGCATAGGGTGGGAAACACAGTAAATGGTGGGATTAAGACTGGACACTGCTATAGAGGAAAGACAGTGGGGTGGGAATTTGATAGACCTGGTTTCAAATTCTAGCGCTGCCATGTTTAGTTTTTGGTAAGTTTAGTGTTCTGTACCTTAGTTTCCTAATTTGTACAATAGTTAAAATAACTCCTATGATATAGAATTGTTGTGAGAATTAAATGAATTGTGGAATACTTGGCACATTCCTTCTATTATTCTAACTGGGCTATGCTAGTAAAACTGAAAGCAATCATAGGGGCACCTGGGTGGCTCAGTCGTTAAGCGTCTGCCTTCGGCTCAGGTCATGATCCCAGGGTCCTGGGATCGAGCCCCACCAGGGATCCCGCTTCTCCTTCTCCTTCTCCCTCTACCACTCTACCTACTTGTGCTCTCTCTCTGTCAAATAAATAAAGTCTTTTTTTTTTTTAAAAAAGAAAGCATAGAATATTCCTTACATTTAGAAATGTTCTCTTTTAGACACAAATGTATAGGCTCTGTGTTTAACAATAAATTCAGGTAACAGTATAGATTCTATTTATACTATTTCTTACTCTGCTATAGAATAAACATCAAGATTTGGTGGTTAGTTATGACAAAGGGGCTTATTGAAGAGAGGGCAAGTTGAATCTACTGGGTCATTGAGCTGGAACAGGAATGCAGGCATCTGGATCCTCCCATCCTTGCTATGGGGATGAGCTGTTGCTTGGACCTGACCCAAGTGCAAATCAAAGTGGCCCCAAACACAGGGGGAAGCCAGGCTAGACTGTCACCACTGCCTTCATGAAATTGAGTCTAGAACAGTCATTAGCTGCTTACACCTCAGTGCTGTCAATACCATAGTAGTAGGAGCTTGCAAACAAGACGAAATGTGTCAGCAGTGTAAAAACAAACATCCCTGCTCCATCTTGAGAGCAAAATCTATAAATAGTAGATCTGAACATGGCTCACATCAGACCCTTGTATAATTATCTGTCTTCACAGGATGTGCCTGGCACATAGGGCTGAAGAACCTGGAACAGTGCCTGACATATACAAGGTCCTCAATAAGTGTTCCTTGAATTGAACTGACCTGTGTCCTCTGCCTGGATACTTCCCCGACTGGAACTAGATGTTAACATTTATTGGGTCTTACCAAGTGCCTGGCCCTGTACTAGGCACTTTATATAGAGATCATCTCATTCACCTGGCAAACTCTTACCCATCCTTCAAGATCTAGCTCAAATGTCACCTATTCTGTTAAACCTTCTTGACTCCCTCAGGCAGAGTCTGATGTGCTTTTGCACTGACAGCTCTTTGCTCAATCCTCAGAAGAGCACTTACCACCTTCTACTTTAACATATCTGTTTACAAGTCTGTCTCCCCCACCGGAATGTAAGGTCATCAGGGGCATTGTGTTTTTATTAATTTCTTTGTTACTGGTACTTAGCACAGCACCAGATAAAATGAATTTTCAAAACCTTCTTGTGATTCTGCTAATAAGTTGCACTGAATGCATTTATTTAAAAAAAAACTACATCCTTCTAAACATAAAGACAGCTAATATTTTTACACAACAGAGAAAGAAATAAAATTTTTATATAACTGAGGAAGAATGGATTCTGTACATAGAATTTGAACTAGTGAAGAAGTGGGAATATAAGGATTTTTCTGCACATACCAGCTATGAGAATCAACACTTCACAGGAAGTACCCACTATGCTTCCACTGGCACCTACTTTGGGACCACACTGGTGTTCTTAGGATAGCTATATTACCTGGTAACCATATTCTGGCAGGACCTATACGCTGCAACAAATAAAGAGAAGCACAAGAGGATTTACACATAAACACGCACGCCACACACACACACACACACACACACACACACGGCTCATTTTTCACTAAAGCATTATCACCTGAAATTTTAAACTATAAAAAATGTTGAAATAACCCTTACCTTATAGAGTTTTGTGAGAGTTAAATGAGATAATATGTATACGAAGTTCCTGATATAGTGACTAATGTATTGCTAGTTTAAAAAATGGTAGCTATTTTATTGTCCCACAACCAAGAAATACTCAATTAAACTTCCAGCTTTCTGACTCCTTTATTCCTACTTGGATGGTGTGGAGTGAGGAGCTCAGTGAGCAAAATTCTTTGACTCCCAGGTGTTTGACATGAACAAGTGGTTGAACGGTGGTGCCGTTTACTGAAATGGGGAAGACCGTGTAGGGGAGAGAATTGGTATCTGCTTTGGCCATGTTAAGTTGGAAATTCCTATTAACTATCCAACAGGATGTAGACTGTTGAATATGAGTCTGGAGCAAACATCAGCAAATATTTGATATTAAAGGTCATGGGATTGGATGAAATATCTATGGAGAAAGCATACATATAATGAATATAACTTTATTTCATAGTTATAAAATCTATTCTGTTCTAAAATTTGCTTTTTCTATTTAGTATCTTATGTCATCTTTCTATGTCAGTATATATGTATAGATCTGCTTAGAGATACCATAATTTATTTATTTTTAATTATTAGACATGTACATTACTCCCAACTTCTCAACATTATAAGCCTTACAAATATTTTTGAGGTTGTGCAAGTTCATCTGAGGGCAAATCCTAGAAAATAGAATTGCCTGGTCAAAGCGAGATAGTGTATTTAAAATTTTGAAAGAGAGTGCCAAATTGTCCTGCAGAGTGGGTAAAAATTAAAATTTACACTCTCACCAAGAGGGAAGGAGGGGGCTGTTTTCCTGTGTTCATCCTAATACTTGAATGAGAAGTGGTATTTCACTGATATTTTAATTGTATTTTTACTTATAAGTGAGGTTGAATATCTTTTTATAGGTTTATTAGAAATTAGTATTTATTTTTGTCATTTTTCTATTGGGTTGTTAAATTTTTTCTTATTCTTAAGAGTTCTGGATTGAAGGTAACAAGAAATTTAGCCTTTTTCATCAAACAATGTCATCATTGTTTCATTTTTCCTTTGTTGTATTTGTCTTCTAAGGGGACTACTACCTCAGGCCACATTTGATTATCTGGTACTATACTTGCCTTCCTGTAGTAACAATGAGGTACATTTTGGATCACATTGCAGAGAAGGGAACGAGAGTACAATAATTTTGCTAAGTTGAGGAAACAGAAATTGGGGAGGCTGAGGACACTGGATATTGTGGGGCAGAGTGCCAGAGAGTGGGGAGCGATGCAAAGAAAGACTCCGGGGGTCTGCACAGGGTTCCCTTGAATCTAAAATAGACGATAAGTCAATAGAGTGACCCTTTAAGGGCCAGGCAAAGACTCTCTGAACATTCTTCAGGATCACAGAGGGCTCTAAGTTCTGAGCAGCCAGAGTGGAAAGACTGAATACTCAGGGCATTAAAAGACCTAAGTCATATCTTAGTCATTGGACTAAACTAGGCCTGGAATAGAGGCTACTGTAGACCCATACCAACAA
Organism: Halichoerus grypus; assembly: GCF_964656455.1. Taxonomy (NCBI): domain Eukaryota; kingdom Metazoa; phylum Chordata; class Mammalia; order Carnivora; family Phocidae; genus Halichoerus; species Halichoerus grypus. Next base: position 150,434,996 of record NC_135715.1, on the reverse strand, counting down.
AACTTGAAAGTCAGCCTCAAAAACATCAAGCTGATCTTCAAGTACCTTAACAGCTTGTTTAAGCCAACTTCAACGCTGTAAAAGAAGAAAACAAATTCAAAAATTCCGCAACAGAACATTTACAGTTCCCTACACCCAATAAAAAATTACCAGATATACAAATGAGCAAAAAAATGTGACTCATAACCAGGAGAAAAAACAGTCAACAGACATACACACAAAAAAGACATAGTAATGGAATCTGCAGACAAGGATTTTAAAATAGTCAAGACAAAAAGCATATGATTTCACTCATATGTGGAATTTAAGAAACAAAACAAATGGACAAAGAAAAAAAGAGACAAACCAAAAAACAAACTCTTAACTGTAGAGAATGGATGGTTACCTGAGGGGAGTTGGGTGGGAAGATGGGTGAAGTAGGTGAAGGGGATTAAGGGTACACTTACCATGATGAGCACTGAGTCATGTATAGAATTGTTGAATCACCATAATATACCCGTGAAACTAATACAACGTATGTTTACTGGAATTAAACATTTTTAAGACCAATAAAAATAGACAGGTTGAAAGTAAATGGATAGAAAAAGATGTACGGTGCAAACACTAATCCTAAGAAGGATGGAGTGGCTATATTAATATCAGGCAAAGCAGATTCCAAGAGAAGGAATATTACCAGAGATGAAGAGCAACACTGCATAATGATAAAAGAGTCCATTTAATTCATCACAAGAGCATTACAATTTTTAATATGTATGCATCCAATTACATAGCTTCACAATACATGAAGCAAAAACATACAGAAATGAAAGGAGAAATAGTCAAATCCATCATTATAACTGGAGGCTTCAATACTCCTCTCTTAGTAACTGATAGAACAAGTAGATAGGAATAAGTAAGGATATATAAAACTACTTGACCCAATAGACATTTATTGAATCCTATGGGCAACAACAAAAGGATAAACATTCTTTTCAAATGCTTGCGAAACATTCATCAAGTTAGACCATCTGCCAGGTCACAATACCAGCTTTAATGTATGCAAAAGGATTGAAATCATACAGAGTATGTTCTCTGATGAGAACAGAGTTAAACCAGGAGTTAGTAACAAAAATATATCTAGAAAAATCTCTAAATATTTGGAAACTAAACAACACACTTGTAAATAACCAATCGGTCACAGGAATAATCACAAGAAAAATTAGAAAATATTTTGTATTGTGCATGACCTTTTTCTGTGCATGACTTTTTTGGGGGGTTTTCTTTGCCATGCTGAAATTAAAAACTTTTACCGAGGCACATTTATCAAGCTCTACATAGAAAAGATTGATAAATGTGACCAGTTAATTTTAAATTTCCATCATGGCAAAGAAAACCTCAAACAAATTCAGCGTACGTACATGCTTTGATTGTATGACAACCACTCTAAAATCTACAGCATGGTATAAAAAAACCACTCACATTTTCTTCTCATGCTTTTCTGGTTTCATTTTTGAGATTTACATTTTTGATGTATACGAAATTTTCCCTGCTTTCATGGAACTTACAGTCCAGTGGCCGGGGGTCCACGTGACTTTTGTTCTGTCACAATGCTAATACATAACGCATCTCTTTAATGGCCTCACTTAAAAACGACACTCGTATCACTTAACATAGTTTTCTTACATGCTGGGGTCTATTTTTCACTCTTTTTTTTTTTTTTTCTATGTCGCTTCTCTACTTTTTTGTTTTCTAACATGCTATTTTAAATTAGCAGTCCTTAAAATGTTTTCATATCCATGAATGTCAGTCCCCTCTTGTTTCCCTACTTTATCAAAATTTACCTACTTATTCTGAAATATTTCTTATGTTTAAAAATTGATTGCTATTTTAGGTGGAAATTATATTGCATTTATGGACTAAAGAGAATGGCATTTATACAACATTGAGTCTTCCCCGTTCATGAATAGGATGTGTTTTTCCATTTATTATGAGTTTTAATATTTTCTTCATTTGGAGCAGTAGTTCTTTATCCTAGTATTTTACAATCACTTGGATGGAAAAAAAATACAGATGTCTAGGCCCTACACCAAAGGTTTAATTGGTTTGGTGTGGAACACAGGTGGTGCGTATTTGTTAAGAGCTTAGCCCTGGTCAGGGTTGAGAACTACTTTGACAGAGCCCACATACCTCTAGCTGAGTTCTCCTTTGGTGTTTGTATTCGGTTTGGTTTAGTTTTGGCTGTTATTTTGAATGACATCTTTTTTTTGTTCATTATATTTTCTAGTTGATTACTTTTGGCATAGAGAAAATCTGTGATTTCAGAGTGTGTTTTGTAACATGCCACCTTCCTAAATTTGATTCATATACTTCTTTTCAGTTGATTCTTTAGATTCTTTTTTTTTCTTTTTAGAGAGAAAGAGAGAGAGAACGAGTGGAGTGAGGGGCAGAGGGAGAGAATCTTAAGCAGGCTCCATGCCCAGTGTGGGGTCCAATGCAGGGCTCAATCTCATGACCCTGAGATCATCACCTGAGCTGAAATCAAGAGTTGGAGGCTTAACCGACTGAGCCACCCAAGTGCCCCGCTTCTTTAGATTTTTTTACAGGCATTAAATTACACCACCTGCAAAAATGAAAATTTGTCTTCTATTGTCCTATATTTATGGCTCTTTTTTTTCTTCCCTATATTTATGCCTCTTATACTATGATCTTGTCTTCTTGTCTTGGCTAATAATTCCATAAAAATAACAAGTAATATTTATGATTGAGGGTATCTTTAATATATTTCTGATTTTAATGAGGATATGTATAGTGTTTTATCATTAAACATAATGCTGGTTTATCACTTCAACAAAATATCCATCTACTCATATTTTACTGAAGGTTTTTAATAAAGAATGGTCCTAGTTAAAGGACTTCTATTTAAATTCTGTCATGTGCTTTATAGGAATCTATTAAGAAAATCGTGTTTTTCCTCTCCTTTTGCCAATTAATATGTTGAAAGATATTAATAGATTTCAGATATTGAACCATGTTTGCACTGCTGGAATGACTGGGCTTGGCCCCAGTATATTGTGTCAATATTCTTTTCTTGCTTTCCTTGCCAGGTGTCAGCATCAGTATTTTGGTAGCTTAGAAATTTTTGTAAGCTTTCTGTATTGATTTATTTTCACTCTTTAATTTATTAAAATTCTAGAACAGTGGCTTTCAGAGTGTTTTGATTGTGATTCACAGTAAGAAATGTAGCTTTCAACTGAGGGTTGCTGGAGTGGGGGGTGGGGTGGGAGGGATGGGGTGACTGGGTGATGGACACCGGGGAGGGTATGTGTTCTGGTAAGCGCTGTGAATTGTGCAAGACTGTTGAATCTCAGATCTGTACCTCTGAAACAATGCAATATATGTTAAGAAAGAAAAAAAGAAGAAGAATGTAGCAGGAGGGGAAGAATGAAGGGGGGGAAATCGGAGGGGGAGAAGAACTATGAGAGACAATGGACTCTGAAAAACAAACTGAGGGTTCTAGAGGGGAGGGGGTTGGGAGGATGGGTTAGCCTGGTGATGGGTATTGAGGAGGGCACTTTCTGCATGGAGCACTGGGTGTTATGCACAATGAATCATGGAACACTATATCTAAAACTAATGATGTAATGTATGGGGATTAACATAACAATTAAAAAAAAAAAAGAAATGTAGCTTTCAAAGGAGACCTGGTATAAATATATACATTGAACCAAGAGTTTCACAGAATAATACTTGCCCTTTACTATGAGAATATACTCATATTTCAGTAAAAAATGCTCACCTCAAAACATTATTTTGAAAAATACTATCTGTCCTTTGAAGATTTGGAAAGATCCTCTATAAACTGGCACTTTTCAGAGACTAGTTTTCTGGTGATTATTCCATTTTCTTCCTTTGTTATGTTTTCTCTAGAAAAATCTTTATCATCTCAATTTCACACAGGTCTTTACATTTATTTGAATAATACTTTTGCAATATACTCTTTTAATTCTTTAATTCTCTCACTGTGACTGTAATCTTTTTTTAAATTTTAAAATATTCATGCCTTATTTATGTTGATTAGCTTAGCTAGTGTATTATTATTATTTTTTCTCCTTAAGGAAACAGGCCATAGTATTAATTCTACTGCTTTGCTATTTCTGACTCAATTTCTGATTTACCTTTTTATTTTTCTTCTGCTTTTTTAAGGTTTAATTTATAATCTATTTTGTAGTTCATTTTCTAGTTTTTTGAGTTAAATAGTTTGCTATTTTCATGTTTTCTAGTTTAGTAATACATGTTTAAAGCTATGAATAACTGCTGAACACACTGGTAGTTCTATCCTATAGGTCTTGGTATATAATGTTTTAATTACTATTTTGTACATAGTGTTTTAATTATTATTTTGTACAGATTCTGCCGTATCAGTTTTACTTCAATTTGTACCAAAGGTTCTTTTAAATAATTTTTGTATTTCCAAGTAGTGGAGATGATGGTTTTTATTTTGGTTATTCATTTTTGCTTAATTACATTATTATCAGAGAACCTGGTCTGGATTATTTTTAATCTCTGCAACTTACTGAGAGATTTTTTTGGGGTGGGTGCCAAAATATTTAGTCAGTTGGTAAATGTCTCATGGGTTTTTAAAATAAGATTGATTTTCAGTTCACAGGATATTGATTCCATCGACTGCATCGATTCCATCCACCACATTTATTTTGCCAACCTTATTGGCTTCGTTGTTCAGGTATACCCTTACTAACTTTTGACAGCTTGATCCACGATGTGAATTAAAATGGGCTACTACTATTTCAAGTCTGATAATTTTTCCTTGTAATTCTGCAGTTCTTCTTTATGTATTTTTGTTATTATATTATGCAGTGCTTTAAGATTTATGAAAGGAATATCCTTTCTTTAAATCCTTTACCATCATAAAATTTCCATATTTGTCCTGTTTTAAACTTTCTGCCTTAAATTCAGTCTGTCTGTGATTAGTATCATGACCCCAGCTTTCTTTTTGTTAGCATTTACCTGGCATGTTTTTTCCTACTTTTTTCTTTCTAGTTTTTTAGTCATTTTGCTTTAGATCTTCCTCTTGTGTACATTATATACAGCTGATCTTTGAACAACCAGGTTTGAACTGTGCAAGTCCATTTATACAGATTTTTTTTTATAAAAACAGTGCAGTACTATAAATGTATTTTCTCTTTCTTAAGATTTTCTCCACATTTTCTTTTCTCTAGTTTCCTTTATTGAAGGAATACAGTATATAATACATTATTTGCATATAATAACATACAGAATATGTATTAATTAACTGTGTATGTTGTCAGCAAGGCTTCTGGTCAACAGTAGGCTATTAGCAGTTAAGTTTTGGGGGAGTCAAAAGTTATGTGCAGATTTTCAACTACACAGGGGTCGGTGCCTCTAGCCCTTGCATTGTTCAAGAGTCAACTGTATACCCATCTCTCACTTTACGAAATTTCATTTTATAAATTTTCATTTTTGCAAAGATTTCTAATACAAGTTAACATTAATGATATATATATACATATTGTTAGGTACTGCTGTTATTTTTGTTATTACATTTGACGGTAAGTTTAATATTTAATATTTATTAAGTACTTACTTGTCATCAGGCACTGTTCTTGGCACTTAACATTATTACCTCATTTTGTCCTCACAATGTAACCAATATTTCCATTTTGCAGATTATTAAGGAAATGAAGTTCCCCTAATTTGCCCAAAGTCAGAGAGCTTGTAGAGACTGTTTGGGCAAGAGTAGTTATTTATTCATAGGTTTTGGAGAGGGGGTGTTTTATAATCGTCTTTCTAGTCTCCCATTTGTCCACTACCTCCAAGCCTGTCTCCCATGTGCATAAATCATTCCGGCTACACCCAAGAAACCTGGTTTGTCCTACAGTCCATACTCCATTCCATGATTTCACACTTGCTGAGGTGCTGTTTTATAACTATTACCCAGTGGGATCAGGCAATGTTTTGTATAAATATACTCAGTGCCTACCCACAACCAAACACTGGGTGTTCCATAAATATTTGATGAAATGAAATTCTTTTTTAAAAATTTATTTTATTTTTTTTATTAACATATAATGTATTATTTGTTTCAGGGGTACAGGTCTGTGATTCATCTCTTACACAACTCACAGTGCTCACCATAGCACATACCCTCCCCAGTGTCCATTACCCAGCCACCCCAGGAATGAAATTCTAAGTAGAGTCTTTACCACACTTTTTCAAGTATTTAAATTTCACCTCTTCTCTCATCAGATTTCTCCTCTGAGTTTCAGTGTAGATGAAAAATATTAGATTTCTTCATATTTAAAACTAAGGTAGAAAATTTGAATTACAGTGGATTTAAATTCAATGTGTCATGTAAAAATGTCCAATATTTAACACAGATTTTGAGTTTCAATAATAGTAAAGCATTTGCTTTACTTATAGATTTTATTTAATACATTTCTGTATGTTCAAAAAAGAGAGAGGATATATAAAACTGAATTCAAGGTTTAAGTCCTTAGACCTTAGAAAAATTGGTAGTCCAAGTGATGTAGTTCTTAAGAGTTCCCAGCAGGGGCCAGAATGTTCATGTTAAATCTAATTAAATGAAAATGTTTTTCCTATAATTAAAGGAGGTATCTAATTTTTAAGCCAAAAAAAAAAAAAAAAATCAGCTAGAACTCTCTATGGTTAAAATTATTAAAAACTACTGACTTATTAGTTTGAAATTTCAAGAAGGAAGTATATAATTCAAAATATTGAAAATGAGTTTAACAGAAATAGTGACATCCTATAACAAAAGGTTGGCTTCCAGTATCTGAGCAAATGAGCATTCAAAGTATGTTTAGTTAGTAGACACTAAAACTCCTATACTAATTGCCAAATGCAGGTCATTGGGTCTTTCAGTTGCCAAGCCAGACTATGGACTGGTTCCAAGAACAAAGGGCACCACTGTGGCATTGACCCAGGAAATTGAGCACTGACCTTATTTGTTAATTTTAGAACATTAAAAAAAAATCTTAACTCAATATAAAAGACTTACTTGGTGCTTCAAAAGTAGTTCAATGCAAATTGCCTTTGTAAATCAAATAAGCTTTTTAAAATTTAATTCTACTTTAAGTCATGCAACCTTTCTCTGGGCCTCAGTTTCTCCATCTGTTCATAAATAGATTAGACATAATAATTTAAAATTTTTATGTTTCTAAAATTCAGAGTTTTATCCTTAGGCAAAAAGCATCATTTTTTTTTTCTTATTTCCAATTCCTGGCATAGTACCTATCATAAACCAGGTGCTAATAAGTGTTTAATGAACAAATAAATGACCAAATGAGGGCGCCTGGGTGGCTCAGTCATTAAGCGTCTGCCTTCGGCTCTGGTAATGATCCCAGGGTCCTGGGATCGAGCCCCACATCGGGCTCCCTGCTCAGCGGGAAGCCTGCTTCTCCCTCTCCCACTCCTCCTGCTTGTGTTCCTGCTCTTGCTGTGTCTCTGTCAAATAAATAAATAAAATCTTTTAAAAAAAATGACCAAATGAATACATTTGTTTGAAGAGTTCTTTCTAGGAATTTACAAAAGAATTTGGAAACAGAATGCTTCTGAAAGCCAATACTCCATGAATTATGAAAAACAATGCTTTAGGCAATTCCAAAAAAAATAAAAAAACATTTTCTGAATACTCTTGGAAGGAACTGAATTTTTCTAAGGCTATCACTACTTCCAAGACACTGATTGAGTAATAAGGGAGCTAAAATTCTTTTAAAGTGCTTTAAGACTTTACATTTTAAAATCTAAATCTAAAAAACTTAAAGAATTTATTTTTTTATTTCCAGAAACATACTCTTTATCAAATTTATTATGGTCTCCAAAGGTGCCCCAAAACAAAACCCTAAATATTTCAAGATTTTCTCTCAGGAAGTGGTTGTTTACTAGAAAGCTTAACTCAATAATAAGGGTAAGGATTTTAAAACTAAAGATATGTTTTTACCAGTTTAACCTATATTGTCATCGGCTCTGGAAACCATGTGCTTGTTCTAAAGTAAACCAAAACATTGTGAAGGAAAGCAGTTATCAAAAATAATGAAAATCAACTTTTTATATTTACTATATTTCTCATTTGTAAATTTTAAAAATTTGACTTCATTAAATTTTGCAGGCAGAAGTTTGTGCCTTTTTAATCCAGGGAGGTGGGCCATGTGTGGAAGTGGGAGGCTGAACATGAGAGTGTGGGTTGTAGCAAACTGGAGAGCCCCACTGAAGACTGGTGTAACTTTCATCAGGGGGTCTGAAACATTCCTACATGCTGTCTCACTGCATGTGCATTCAACATAAACAAAAAGAAACTCTAGCTCCAGTAAAAAAGGATAAATACGTGACTCACAGACTTTTTCCAAACTAAGCCACTGTCTCAGGCAAAGAACTTAAGTAGCTATGCTTATTTGCTGTTGATAAAATGAGGTAGTTATTTGAGCCAGGTTCTCAAGCCTGAATAATGTAAAGATACCTTTCAAAGAAAAAACAATTTTTTGAAAACTCCCATGAATAAAAGTTAACCCTTATCACATTAGATGGCACTTGAAGCCAACTTGATTATAGTAAAAAAACAAAACTCAACTGTATATACTGTATTTGCAGAATATAGAAAATGAAGACATTGAGATAGTACTCAGATATAAGGTGGTTATCTGGATGACCTAGAATACCACAGAGAACTGAGTTTTATGAAATTATTTATGGAATTCGCAGATGCCCCTGGGAGCTAAGGAACTTAATTTAAGAGAACATTCTGGGAAATAGGTTGACTTCTGGCCCACCGTGGCTGTCTTACTCAAAGAGCTATGCCCCACTAGGTAAACTGAGGTGATAAACTCTATCCTGGTTTTGGGGGAAAATTCCTTCCTGCTCAGATGAGAAGAAAGGAGGTAGAGAAGTATCACTGGGAAACTTAGTCCTTTACAGAGAAGAATGCAAAGGAGAAGGTGAAGACTATGGCACATGTAATCAGTTCACAGCTCTCCCCACTAGGTCAAGGCAAAAAAGATTGTTCTACCTTTGCCTTGCTTACACACACACACACACACACACACACACACACACACACACACTGCTCTTTTGAGATTTCTTTTCTCTTCTCTACCTTTGATGCTCCTGAAAATCAATCTGACCTAAATATGACCTGTGTTGGGTAAGGGTCCTGGTCTTAAGGTCTTCTTCTTCTTCTTTTTTTTTTTTTTCCGGTAGGCTCCATGCCCAGCCCAACACGGAGCTTGAATTCACAACCCTGAGATCAACACCTGAGCTGAGATCAGGAGTCAGACCCTTAACCAGCTGAGCCACCCAGGAGCCCCTGTTCCTAAGGTCTTAAATAGTGGTGTCAGAGCCAGCATGGCCACTCCCTAGCAAGGTCCTCGTTAAAGTGTCTACGGGTAGTCATAATCATCAAATGCAAAAGCTCCACTGGAATGTTCAAAATGCTCATTGCTCTACCAGAGAACCACTAGAGGTGGCAAAGACACAGGGACCTATAACACCAGTCTCCCCTACCAGTTTGTGTAAGAGGGATCCCAGGAGAAAAGCTACAAACCATAGTGAGAGCAAACTAAAATCACAACCAGAGTCACTTAGAAAGACTACACATAACTAATTATACCTTTTGGAAAATTATGAAGTTGAAGTTTTTTGTATTTAAGGAGACATTCATTCATTTATTACTTTAATTATTAAGGCAATACCCTTTTTCCAGTCTAATTATATGCTGGATGTTGGACCAAGAGCTAAAGACACAAAAATGAACAAAATAATTCCCTTCCTTTAAAGAGCTCATAGTCTGTTTGGGGGATGGAGGAGTAGAGGCAGAAAGACAAGTAAGGGGGAAAAAGCAAGCAACTGAGAATTGTAATAATAGACATGGGCACAACCTATACAAAGTTAGCACTAAGACTTTGAGTCAAGCATCTTTTTTTTAATGGAAAAATAAGGAAGCTAAATTATAACTATTTTTGATTCTCTGTATTTCAAATCTGTATAAAATAAACTGGAGTTCCTACTTTGGAAAGGAAAGCAGAAATTGCATTTTGAAGTTTTTCTTTTCTTTTTTTTTTTTTTAAAGATTTATTTATTCACTTGAGAGAGAGAAAGAGTGGGGGAGAGGCAGATGAAGAGGGAGAGAGAGACTCTTCAAGCAGACTCCTCGCTGAGTGTGGAGCACCATGCAGGGCGCGATCCCAGAACTCTGAGATTATGACCCAAGGCAGCCGAAATCAAGAGCCACTCAGGCACCCCACATTTTGAAGTTTTTCTGAGTTAATTCTACCTCTAAAGGACAGTAGAATGCAGAAACTTATTACCTGGGACATTATGATGAAGCATTGCCATAATATGAATATTATCATCTCAAGACTGACCTGAAGACCATCTACAAAACATCCTTCAAGACCACAGATTTCAGCCTATACCCTAGAACTGACAAATGTGAACATGTCCTCTTGATATCCTCAAGTTGGTAGTTGGTGATTATAATAGAGTAATATTTATATTTCTGCTCTTGGCTATAATTATGTGTCAAAAAATAAATACACAATGTTTAAAAATTACCATATTTGATTTCTCATTCAGAGCACAGATACAGGTATTAGGAGGAAGGGACTTCAAGTTATAGGGAAAAAATATTCGGTTAAAGTAGTATAAACATTATTACTTGGGGCATGGTTCTGAAAGTGTGGTCTGGGAAGTCCTGGAGTGGAGACCCTTTCAGAGAGTCTGTGAAGTAAAAACTATTTTCATAACAATGCTAAGATGTTTTTTGCTACTCTCGTTTTTTCTTTTGTGTACAGCGGGGTTTCCCAGAGGCTCCACAATGTGTGACAACATCATCACTCTCAGCAAATACAATATATGCTTGTGTATACCTATATTCTAAAATTTCTCATTTTAAATTTGTAATGTGTTAAATATTGATAAATATGACCAATACAAACAAAAGCTTTTGAGGATCCTATATAATATTTAAGAGTATAAAAGAATCTTGAGAACAAAAAATTTGAGAATTACTGCATTGGGGATAAATCTCCACTGAAAGGGCACAACTAATCAAATCTCATAGTTTACATAAAGAAACAAAACTATAGGTTTCATGAAGACAGTAACAATCTCAGTCTGGAGCATCGTTGTCTCCTCAGACTCTAGCACAGTATCAGGCACATGTAGGCATTAGAATATTTCATAAAATAATAAATGAATTAATACATACATATATACATATGTACATACATAGATTCATAAATGAAGGCTTTGCTAATCGACTTATTCAAGGTCACACAAAACTCAGCAGTAATGCCAGATTTCAGGTCTCCTATCTTCTATTCCTATACTGTTGGTCCCTAGCTCAAGAATACTTTTGTTTCTGTTAATTTTTGTTCCAATCTATTGAAAGCATGAGTAATCGGATATCAAAGTGGGACAATTACCTTCGCATGCTGCTGTGTGAGTTGAGCACTTATATGGTCTTTTTCTGGGCTTAAGCAAAATTAGCATGGAGTGACACCAAAGGGCTGTCATTAGGAAATGACAAGAACGATCACATAAAATATCTTTCTGGTTTTTTCCCCCACAATAGAGTTGAATTTTTCATGATCCATTCTAATTCCTAGTCTCCTCCTCCCTTCTGTGGCCACATCATTAAACTCTGGCAAGCCTTTATATTAGTGTACTCAGTAGTTCCCAGACTGTAAAGAGTAAAACCATAAACATTTTCGGGGAAATATGCTTTGTATTCTCAAAGTTGTTTTGCAACACCCCCTGGTATTTGTAACAGAGATGAGAGAAGTTTGCTTGCGATCTTACTCATGGTCACAGAAATGTAAGGCCCACCCAGTACAAAGAAGAACAGCAGAAAGAAAAACACAAGTCTTGTAAAGTACTGCATTAACCACCTAAATTTGGACTCCGTGAGAAACTGTTTTTAAAGATGGCCAACGTAAGAAAAAGCCAACAAGCTGGCGGACCAAGTTCTCCCAGTCAGCCAAAAGGAATTCTTCTCTACTCACTCATCCTAATTACACACTGTCCTGTCTCCTTCATGAAAGTGGCCAAAGCCAGGCCATCGGCAGTCAGAACACAGTGAAGGTTCCTACAGCTGGTGAACCTTCCTGCTCTGGGGCCTCGGGGAGGTTGCAATCACTGCCACTGGAGAAGCAATATATGTTCTCAAAATTTCTTCAGTACCTCTTAACTCACCCAATACTGATCTCTAGAGAGGTTGATTAGATACAGCTGGTTCTCATTCACAGCACTTATGTTCTATAAAGCCACGGCCAGCACTGAACCATTGCTCCTAGAGGAAATACAACGTTACATTCCTGTGAGCCTCTGGTCACAACATTGTTATCAATCAATCAATAGATAACCTTATCTGTTTAAAAATATCTTATCTAATATATATTGTGGATTCACTGACATTGAACTCGCAGCCAACAGACTAACTCAAGCCTGAGTAGAGCTCATCTAACACATATATTTTTCCATAAGGAAATTTTTTTCTAAGACATTGCAACTTTCTTAAAAAAAAAAAAAAACTCTAAAAAAAACCCCTAGTAAAATATATATAACATAAAATCGACCATTGAACCATTTTTAAGTGTATAGTTCAGTGGCATTAAGTACATTTACATTTTGTGCAGCCATCATCAACATCTATATCCAGAACATTTTTATCTTCCCAAATTGAAACTCTGTACCTATCAAATAGTAGCTCCCCCCCCTCAACTGCTCCTCGAAGTCCCTGGCAACCACCATTCTACTTTCCATCACAGCCTTCTTGTACTTAGGAGCAAAGCACTTTAGCACTATGCACTGGGGACCAATTTAAACAGAATTGGCCAAGAAAAGCCCACCGACCAAAAATGCAAAAAAACATGGTACTAAGTAGATTGTAAAAAGGGTACTTATTTACAGTATGAGAGCTGAAACAAGGCAGAGCTTTGCCTTGTCTGACCTCAGTTGGGAACCTGTGTGTCGGAAGATTCATATTTTTTACCATTCTGCCCATGTGCATGAGTGACCAGAAAATCATCCTGCATATTGATTTTGGGGGTTAAAAATAAATTTTAGCAAGTAGGCAAATTTGCAAATATGGAACCCATGAATGATGAGCATTGGCTATATGTGGAAATGATAACCTTTTTTACTTTATTCTAGGTAGTAAGAATAAAGAGCTGAAATATGCCAGTAATAGGGCTACCTTATGAAATTTTAGTCTCTGTGAATTGGTAACTGGCAGCTACAACCTAAAGCAGTTTTAGTTCATGGGGAGGATATATTTAAGCATGATCTCACACCTCTCTGCAGGAAACAAAGACTGAGCACTCAAGTAACACTTATCAATCACTTACTATATGACAGGCACTATATTCAGCAATTTACATGCATTATTAAATTACATCCCCCCAAAGCTCTATGAGGAATCTGAAGGTCAGAGAAGTTAAGGACCTCATCCATTATCAGTAGTTAGAAATGGCAACATTGAGACTTGAACTCAGGTCCACCTGATTCCAGAGCCCGAGTTCCCAACTGCTATGCAAATCTAATCAAGTTAAAAAAAAAAAAAGTTTGACTTACTCAGAAGTGTATAGGAGCATATGTTACAATATTTATAACATTGTCAGGATTTATACATAGAAAAATAAATTTACCAAATTAAACTTTATAAGCCTGATCTAATATTTTTCCACAATAAAGAGTATCTGAAATCCTTCAGGGCATTTGGTTTGTGTCTGGTTTTCCTTAATCTTTAATGATGGGCAAATCTAATGCATTATGTAAGGCCATTTTTTCTCAAGAGATGTAGATACCTCTTAAGAATTTGATGAAAATGCATTAACTTTTCAGGCTACTGAGTTGCATTTTAGTGCACTGAGGCAGTAAATTAGTGTACAATGTGCAAAAGTGGTAGTGACCTAAAAAATAAATATTTGATATGAGCCACTGCATTCTCTTGGGGGGGGGTGCGGCAGAATAATGGATTAACTCTCCTAGGAGTCCTTAGCTTCCCAAAAAGGAGTAGGAAGAAGAAATCTCCTGTGGCCTGGAAACAGCTTGTTTCTCACTGGTTATGTTTGCTTAGCTCTTTAACTGTTCAACTGATTAGATCTCCTGGCTCCCAAAGCTAAGGTTGAGAGTTTGATCCCTACACAGGCCACTTAAATTTGGAGAACAAAAAGCTCCATTCTCTGCTCCCAGACCTTACCCCAAATCCCTGCCAGGTGTCTGCCCTCTGGTCAAAATGAGAAACTGGCAAAGGGGTGCAAACCAATTATAGTATTGGGGGACAAAAAATGGACACCCCTTTATAATGGTGATCTTTTACTTGTATGTGCACACAGTATTTTGACATAATTTATGGAGAATAAATACTATGCTTTTTACTTTTATCAATGGAAATCTGAGGCAAACTGTAGTAAGTGCTGCATTGCCAGTCATAAAACCCATTATCTCCTTATTCTAAGTTCAGAGATTTTTCTACAGCTGACATTATCCTCTTGGTAATAAACAATGAAGAAACAGATCTTCTGAGTAATATTAATCTGCAACTTTAGAATAGGAAATAACAATAATAATCGGCCAAAAAGTGAGCACAATTTTTATATTAGTAAAAAACATTAAATTATTTCAAAATAATTCCACGTGTAATATAACATTATAATAAGTTGATTTTTAACATGACCTAAGAATTTAATCAGGAAAACAAGTTTCTCAAATTATAGCTGAAAATCTTTTACTAGTAGCACAATCTTACCTTTTCTTTTAATTCAGGTCTTCCTTATTTAAATTCATATTTCCCTAATTACACAGCACTAAACATAATTTAATAAAATAAATAAAATTCTTTTTACTTCAAATGCCTGCCTAAATAATAGATAATCATTTTAACTTTTGAGGAAGCAATATTTCAACTTTTTAAGTATGAAGTGTAAAACTAAGATTTACTTATTTAAATTACAACTTGAGTTTCACATATAAAGATTAATAAGATTTAAGTGTACTTTCTATTATTGTTAACATAGACTTTAATTCTTCAAATGTCACATATATCTTTCATTATTTGTAGATTTATTTTTTTTATGAAGTAGTCGAATGAATCAGCTCACCCTTGACTGTAACAAAATACTGTTTGGTGACTTGTGACAGACAGGGTTTTAACCTCTGACAGCGAGATTCATTGTGGAGCAAGAGCCAATCATAGATCCTGACGACACTTGTCTCATCAAAGTTGGAATATAAAAAGCCACTTGGAATACAGTATAAAAGATTCACTGGTGTGGCAAGTTGTCTCTCAGACTGTACAGGCATTAAAATTTTGCTTGGCATTACTCAAAAGCAAAACAAAAGTAAAAGGAAGAAATAAGAACAAGGAAAAAGATTGTACTGATTTTAAAATCATGCAGAAACTGCAAATCTATGTTTATATTTACCTGTTTATGCTGATTGTTGCTGGTCCAGTGGATCTAAATGAGAACAGTGAGCAAAAAGAAAATGTGGAAAAAGAGGGGCTGTGTAATGCATGTACTTGGAGACAAAACACTAAATCTTCGAGAATAGAAGCCATAAAAATTCAAATCCTCAGTAAACTTCGTCTGGAAACAGCTCCTAACATCAGCAAAGATGCTATAAGACAACTTTTGCCCAAAGCTCCTCCACTCCGGGAACTGATTGATCAGTACGATGTCCAGAGAGATGACAGCAGTGATGGCTCTTTGGAAGATGATGATTACCACGCTACGACCGAAACGATCATTACCATGCCCACCGAGTGTGAGTAGCCCTCTTAGTGTATATCAGCAATTCTGCTGACTGTGGTTCTAGTGTTTATGAGAAACAGATCTATTTTCAGGCTCTTTTAACAAGCTGTTGGCTTGTATGTAAGTAGGAAGGAAGAGTTTCTCTTTTTCAAGATTTCATGAGAAATATACTAATGAGACTGAAATCTGCTGCATTATTTGTTTTGTTGGAGAGCTAAAAAGCCAAAAGGAAATAAAAATTAAATGCTTGCATGGCACTCATGTTTAGTTTAATCTGACAAATATAACATGCTTATGATTTCACAGCTGAGTACCACCAAGGCAATGACTGGGAGATACTACAAGCAATGTTAAAACCTTACATGAATTTTCATAATTGCATTTAGTTGCCTGAAATATGCATTTGTAATAACAAGGTTTTTTTCCCTCTAATAATAGAGAAAGGTCTTCCTTTGAGCATTTGCAAAATGCCTAGAATGACTTCCGTTATTCAAAACTATTTCTCACAGTGTTTTTATGTTCTTCACAAATTATAATATTTAATCTTGAAAGCTATGACACTGGAGAATATAAAAAAATGTTTTAAAAAATTTAATATATTAGGAAGACCAATGATGAAGTAAACATAGCATAATGATAATCATGAGCTAATTATCAGGAAATGCCTGGGAAATAAACATTTTAATTAAATAGGTTATGGCTCACAGAGTCCCACTTATACCTTGACCATGGCACAATTGTTGAGAGTCCCCGGTGTGCCTATTTCCAGGCAGGCACATTGCTTAATAACCCTCTAAAATATTGTTTTAGTCTCATAAGAGGGAGGAAGCTATTACCTATAGTATCTACCTTGCTTCTGAAAGATAATAGATTTCATACCATTCCTGTTGCAGTCACTTCAAAACTATACGCAAGGAAAGGCAGAAAGGCACCTTAACAGAGAAGGCAAGACAAGAAAGATTTCATACTCTATGTCTGTGGTCTTGCTTTAAACAGTGCTTTTTACACTTTAAACCGGACTCGGAACAGCTTCAAATATTGTTTTCCTTATTAGGTAATCACGTTATAATGCAACAAATAATTTTCCTTTAAGACTCTACTATCAAACAGTCCTGGAGGAGATTTCCCTTATTTGTAAACAATCTTGGAAAAACAAAAGGAAAGAAACTGCTAGTGCTTCTGCTTACAATGACAACCTGTCTCTAAAGACAGTATTTTCTAACTTTTGAGATAGCTGGAATGTAACATTCACATTTTTGTGCTAATTACCTGATTTGTTTTGTTCCTTTAGGGTTATTCCAGAGCCAAAACATAACAGATGTGCTATATTTTCTACTAATTCCCCAGGCTCAGTTAGTTGCTCAGTGTGTCTTGTCCCCAGGTAATTCAGGCCTGGGGGAAGGGTTCCTTCTTCCAGACTGATTGGTACAGCTGCTCCGTAAGTGTAACTACTCAGATTCCCAAAGAATTCTAAGTGGATGTTCCTCCACGGTGTCTCTTGTTCTCTCTAATCATCATCATTTTAAAATTTCATCCACTGTTCATTCTTTCATAGAATTCTCCTTAGTCCACGGTTCTCTGGAGAGGGAGTAGATTCCTCATAAAGAGCTGAAAAAATATATATCTAAAAAATTCTGAAAAGCTGGAGTAATTATTTTCTTTGATATTTTTCTGAATTATGAATGAAATTCTGCATGGCTTTTCACTTTAAAATATGCATTTACTATTCCAGTGGAAAAAAATGCTTACCAATTAATATAAAGGGACTTGTTCATTTTTTATGAGAAATAATTTCAATAACTATTTTTCTTTTCTTATTCATTTATAGCTGATCTTCTCACGCAGGTGGAAGGAAACCCCAAATGTTGCTTCTTTAAATTTAGCTCTAAAATACAATATAATAAAGTAGTAAAGGCCCAACTGTGGATATATCTGAGACCCGTCAAGACTCCTACAACAGTGTTTGTGCAAATCCTGAGACTCATCAAACCCATGAAAGACGGTACAAGGTATACTGGAATCCGATCTCTGAAACTTGACATGAACCCAGGCACTGGTATTTGGCAGAGCATTGATGTGAAGACAGTGTTGCAAAATTGGCTCAAACAGCCTGAATCCAACTTAGGCATTGAAATCAAAGCTTTAGATGAGAATGGTCATGATCTTGCTGTAACCTTCCCGGGACCAGGAGAAGATGGGCTGGTAAGTGATAACTGAAAATAACATCTAACAACAAACATTGTTACGTTTTAATTCATCATGTGAATGAATAATAGTGGAAAAAATCACTACCCATTTCCTATGCTTATAAGCCAGACAAAGGTATCTTATCCCCATGGTAGCCCTGTACCCAATAAAAGTAGGTGTCTAATTTCATATCCTATGAAACACGCTCTTGATACTTTTATTTTGCATGAAGATTAAAAAAACAGTTATGCCATAGTCCTTAACTTCTGAGGGAGTTCTTTTGAATTGGAGATGAAATATAAAGTGCTTTTCACTGATATGCTACATGATTACATGAATAAAAACATGAAATCTTCATAGTGGATTCTACTACATATCCAACAAATTAAAACATTTTTTTCCTCAGAAGAATGCCAAATGTGTTGAAATTTTTTGGATTAAATAAGCAGAAAAAACAAACTTGAAAAATTATAATGAAAATAAAATGCTTTTATTTATAGCAGTTAACTAAGTATGATATGTTTAGGCTTACATCTTATTAAATATACAATACTTAAGGTCCCTCGTGATAAATATGTTTACTATTTTGCAGACTGTTTATGCACTAATGTATATGTAGATTACTTTGTGAATTACCCCTAATAAAATTTAAATTTCCAGCTTAGTTAACCTTTGTCACCTAGCTTATTTCTAAGCTGCCTTACCATTTTTGTGCAAGAGTTTACTTAGGTAATGCCAACTAATTTAATATCAGGCCAAGCAGATGACAATACTTTACATATTATAAAAATTTATAAAAACCATTTTAAATCCTAGTATAAATTTAGAGTTACTCTTCTGGCTTACCTGTGCTTTCCCAAACTTACTTAATATGACCATACATTTTGCTTCCATCTATTGACATAATTTAGAACAAAAGATTATACTTGCAAACAATAAATGTTATCCTTTTAGTTCTTAAAGGCTCTTGGTTATAAAGAGTCTATAATCAGTAAGTCAGTCTACTTTGAATAAAAACATATTCTTTAGAAGATTACATAATTTTCCAAATGATTAATTTTTCTTTGAATATGCTACATAAAATGTGATTGACTCACAAAATGATGCTATTTTTTATAATATTAAATAACAATAATTACCAGGTCTATTTTGATTTTGATATAGGATAAAAACTATTATTAATTATTTAAGAAAGTATTCTTTTTTTACAGATAGCATTTTAATGATCAAAGTTGGTAATGTGACAACTTTTAGGTATTATTAAACAGATTATTATTAAACAAATTAAACATAATTATTAATGACACATTCCTCAGATTTTTCCATATAAAAGGAAAAGTCTCAAATGTATTAAAAGACTGGGGCAAGGGAGGAACTAGCAAATTATTGTTTAAATACATGAACAGAAACATTTTTCAGTGAAAGACTAAAATGAAATAATATTCTATCTTCTGATTCTGTTCCTTGCTCCCTTAAGAGTTTTTCTTTCCAACTCAATATGCATACCACTACTTTCATTACCCTACCTTTCTTTTTCCTATTACAATCCATATAGTGTTGGGAGGTAACTATTTGCTCTGGTTTTAATAGCCAATTCTTCCCAAGTATAGATCTGGGGAACAGAGGATGGATGAGTATACCTATTCCTCCAGGAGTCATCAGACATGTTTAGCCAACATATTTCATCAGGAAGAGAGAGAACTAACCTCTTCCTTCCTCCATCCTGTCTTCCCTCCTCTTCCCCTCTCCTCGCTCCATCCCTTTATTCCCATAAATATTGTCAGAGCATCTATTACGTGCCAGGAAGCTGGGGAAAACAGAAATTAAAAAGACATAGGTCTGACCACAGGGAATTAGAATTGCTGCTATATTCTTATGAGCCATAAGGGAAGAATCAAGCCTAGTGCAAATTAAAATTCCTTAATGCTGTGTCTTTAAAAAATAAATGTGGCATAAGCAAAATGATTAGTTTCTTCAATAATGACTTCTTGAGGTAGGAAAGTGTTCCGGGACCTCTTCATATTATTGATTGTTCTTTTCCTTTTCACACAGAATCCATTTTTAGAAGTCAAGGTGACAGACACACCAAAAAGATCCAGAAGAGATTTTGGGCTTGATTGTGATGAGCACTCAACAGAATCTCGGTGCTGTCGTTACCCTCTAACTGTGGACTTTGAAGCTTTTGGATGGGATTGGATTATTGCACCCAAAAGATATAAGGCCAATTACTGCTCTGGAGAGTGTGAATTTGTGTTTTTACAAAAGTATCCTCATACTCATCTTGTACACCAAGCAAACCCCAGAGGTTCAGCAGGCCCCTGCTGTACTCCCACAAAGATGTCTCCAATTAATATGCTATATTTTAATGGCAAAGAACAAATAATATATGGGAAAATTCCAGCCATGGTAGTAGATCGCTGTGGGTGCTCATGAGATTTATATTTGGTTCATAACTTCCTAAAACATGGAAGGCCTTCCCCTCAACAATTTTGAAACTGTGAAATTATATACCACAGGCTATAAGCCTAGAGTATGCTACAGTCACTTAAGCATAAGCTCAGTATATGGACTAAAAGAGAGAAGATATGCAATGGTTGCCATTTAACCATCAAAATAAATCATACAATAAAAAGTCTTACTGATTTCCAGAGTTTTTGAACAAGGAGATCAAATTACATTTATGTTCATATATATTACAACATATCCAGGTAAATGAAAGCAATTCTCCTTGTGTTCTGGTGAATTAAAGGAGTATGCTTTAAAGCCTATTTCTTTACAGTATCATTTAATATCTACAGAAAAATCTATATGTAGTATTGGTAAAATGCAGGATTGTTACATACCATCATTTGAATCATCCTTAAACACTTGAATTTTTATTGTATAATAGCATACTTGGTAAGATGAAATTCCACAAAAATAGGGATGGTACACCATTTGCAAGTCCCCATCCCTATTATGATCTGTACAGTACATTAACAATCCATGCCAATGGTGCTAATACAATACGCTGAATGGCTGATATTACCAGGTTTATCAAATAAAAAAACATTCAGTAAAATAATAAGTTTCTCCTTTCTTAAGGTGCATTTTCATACACCTCCAAATGGGGAATGGATTTTCTTTAATGAAAGAAGAATCATTTTTCTAGAGGTCAGCATTCAATTCTGTAGCATACTTGAAGAAACTGCATTATCTTAAAAGGCAGCCAAAAAGTATTCATTTTTAATCAGGATTTCAAAATTACAGCCTGCCTTTGCAACACTGCAGTTTTTATGATAAAATAATGGAAATGACTGATTCTATCAATATTGTATAAAAAGACTTTGAAACAATTGCATTTATATAATATGTATACAATATTGTTTTGTAAATAAGTGTCTCCTTTTTTATTTACTTTGGTATATTTTTACGATAAGCACATTTCAAATTAAGTATTAAGGCACAAAGACATGTCATGTATCACAGAAAAGCAACTGCTTATATTTCAGAGCAAATTAGCAGATTAAATAGTGGTCTTAAAACTCCATATGCTAATGGTTAGATGGTTATATTGCAATTATTTTATATTTTTTTACATTATTAACATTCACTTATGGATTCATGATGGCTGTATCATGTGAATGTGAAATTTCAATGGTTTACTGTCATTGTATTCAAATCTCAACGTTCCATTATTTTAATACTTATAAATATTATTAAACATACCAAAATGATTTAACTCTATTATCTGAAATGCAAAATAATAAACTGATGATATCGTAACAAGAATTGTTAATTTTATTTTATAATTTGATAATGAATATATTTCTGCATATATTTACTTCTATTTTGTAAATCAGGATTTTGTTAATCAAATTCATTGTACTTATGACTAAGTGAAATTATTTCTTATGCCTAATGTGTAGAAACAATATAAATTATATTAAAGTGTTTTCACCTTTTTTGAAAGACACAACAGTTTTATGTTATAATGACTAATTCTGGATTTCTGACTTCACTTTACTATAAAAGTATAATGGTTTAGCATAAAAGTTTGGTTTGGGAATTTTAGCTCTGCTACTGGAGTTCTCATGAGTGAAATTCCTGTTAAATTGGTTCTGGTCAAGTTGTTTTAAATATACGAAAGCAAGGACTAGTTATATTTGTTTCATTTCTCTTTATCTTGACCTGAAAACTATTTATATATTTTCATAGGTTCAATTTCCAAATGCATTGCAGTTGGCAAGGGTATATAGTCCTAGAGTTACAAGTTCTAAAGAAACCACAGGGACACTGGGAAGCTACATTTTTTTTCTTAGCATTTAATGACATTGGCACATTTATCTGAGCTTTGGGGGCAGGAATTTTCAAATTGAATTGAAAAGCAATTATAAAGTATCTAGAAATCCTTAAGGGTAACATTGTATATAATGTCTATGAAGTGGACTCTCTTCACTACCCCTTATCAGTTTAGTAACTTAGCTATAAAGTGGTCACTAAATCTAATGGAAGAGGTTGTTAAAATTCTATCTAGTATATGGTTTCTAAATAAGTAATTTATAATTAACATAAATGTAATGTTTAACCATCAATGATATTACAGCACTTTACACTCATACAAACTAAGTGTAGTACTTTTTCTAGTTTTAATACTGGTACATTTAACATTGACAAGTCTGGAACTGTAAGAGGGTTGTCCCTGTGAGTGAAGGACCAACTACGGGGATGAGGTGAGGCCACTTTGAATTACACACACTAGAAGCTACTTCTAGGGCCATGAATATACCTGATCCAAAAGTCTGGGTCAATAGGCCCATTAACATACCTTAGGCTCTGGAGGACAAATAACTGGGGACCTTGACCTCTATGGTGTGAGGAAGGAACACCCTCATTTTCTAAGGACCCTGTCACAGGACTCCCTAATCTTTATACTCACCATTCCCATGCAGCCCCAGGATCCCATCACCAACTTCACCATGTAGGAGCCCTCTTTGAAACCCATATGACCATGAAAGAAAGCATCAGGTCCAATCTCTTTTGTGACAGGACTTAGGCATTTCCTTTTCTATTTTACCTAGGTCCCAGAAATGGCATCATCACTCATCACTTTCTTTTAAGCACCCCAAGAATATTCACTAATGATATCATACTAATTCTGAGATTTTCAGAAAACATCATGTAAATTTCAATGTGGTACATCAGGTTTAATATTCTGACTGTTTTGTAATACTTCCCACAAATCTATACTAGTTAAAAATACATACATAAATATGAAAAGAAAAACTCTCCCAAACTCTACACTTTTTTAAAAAAGATTTTTTTTTATTTATTTATTTGTCAGAAAGGGAGAGAGAGAGAGTGAGCACAAGCAGGGGGAGCGGCAGGCAGAGGGAGAAGCAGGCTCCCTACTGAGCAAGGGGCCCAACATGGGAAGCAATCTCAGGACCCCGGGATCCTAATCTGAGCCAAAGGCAGACGCTTAACCAACTGAGCCACCCAGGTGTCCTTACTCTACTCTTTTTGTATTCAATTTGGTTTTTGCACTTTTGCATAGGACCTTATTTTCTTAAAAGAAGAAGGCAGTAATTTGATATTGGTAGTAATTAAATTAGAACTAAATTATTCTAGCCCAAAAATGAGAACAAATTTATTTCACTTTAAACCATGACAGACACATTTTAGGATATCAATGACCCTTTTGGAATCTGTTGAAAACTAAAGACAGTTCACCAGAAGAAATAAAACTCACAACTTTGCATATAATTTCAGGGAATTTAGGGCTTTCCTAGAGTGCATTCATAGAACCTAATTTACAAACTCTTGTATTTTCTTCTTAAGACAAAAATTATTTTTTATGAAATAATACAATATATTTATAAAGACTGCTTCCCAATTAATGAGCTTTATTCATTAAACAATTTGAGTGTTGCTAAAGGAAAATAAATTTCAAATCAGCCTGGATGTCTTAACATGGCTAAAACCCTTACTATATACCAAAACATTTTGTTCTTAAAGATCACCCAATCACCAACTGGCAACTCTGTGATAGATTAAACTAGACAACTAAATAAAAAGGACTTCAAAGTATGAATTCAGATTTATGTGTCAAAAACAAAATCAGGATATCATCAAGGCTACTGATGTGTGGGTGTCAGAATTAGGAGGGTATGAGATGATAATATTTATTGAGCACCAGAATTGTGCTAAGCACTTTTGTGACATGCTCAGCTTGCAAGACATTAGTGTTCCCAGTTCACAGATGAGAACTTTGAGAAACTGTGACAATGAGAGGTACCTCAGTGACCAGCCTGGATGTGAACTAAGAGCAGTTGGACACAATGTTTCACTGCTCTGGTTACAATTCTTCACCAGGCCCTAATGGAAGAGTGAAATTATATTTTTTAATGTTTATATTTTGTAATATATCCTTACTGGATTCTGCATTATAGTGGGGGAGGATAGAGTTGGTATTAACGAGAAGGAGGACAAAGAGAGGATGATAAGCAAAGCAGAAAAATGTGCACACAGAGATGGAAATGGGTCAGTGTCATAGGATATGAGACCTGGAACAGGTGTTAGAGATCATCTAATTTACATAAAATAGAATTGAGGTCTAGGGAGAGGGTTGCCCAAAGTTATAAAGAGAATTGGTTCAAGAACTGAGATAAGAGTTCTAAAATGCTAGATAAGAATGCATGGTGGCTAAGAGTGAGAAGAATGATTTCAAAGGATGAAATGCAGGAAAGCTAAAAACAAAAACAAAAAAGCTCTGAGTCATGATTTGTAAGCTGGGAAAAGTCAATAGAAGACACTAAATAAATGTTCATAGGATTATCACAATTTACATCTATTTAAACAAATCTTTTATCAACTTGGAGATTTTCTTGGACAGATAGACTCTAATGGGAAATCTATAGTCATATGCACTTAAAACCATTACTTTATTGTATATAGTAATAAAAAGTTAAAAAAATAATGTATTAATAATTAAGTTTTCAAAGTGCTTTCACATTAATGATGTAATTTTATCTTCATAATGCTGAAAGTTAAGTATTATTATGGTCATACTCATTTCATAGAGGGAACTGAGGCTAAATAAGATTAATCAAATTGCCCAAGGAAACAGCATTAATATTTATATATTAATTATATAAGAAATAGAAATCCAGATCAGTTATACTTTTTGATCATTTATCCCAATATTACTTATTAAAAATGTAGCATGATAAAAATTCATTTAAATATCAGATGCTTACTTTTTAAAATAAGACACATGAATAATGCCCTATAATATAACTAAGAAATTAAACCATAGTCTAAAATGTGATATGCAATCATGACTTGTCTGACATGCGATGAATAGTGTTGAAATTTCATTCCCATGGTCATTCAGTTCTAGTTTACACACTGCAAAACCTATCAAAGTAAACTATACTCATTTTGGTCAACCCTATGTAAGATGTTAAGCAATGCAAAAGGGTACTAAATTTAGTTCATTCATGTCCAGATGGAATTTTACAGAGAATGTCTTTGGAAAATGAGTACATTTTAAGTAGATAGCATGCACGGTTTATAGCAAAATTATCTTTGTTGCCACTTAAAACACTAAATGGAGGGAACATTTACATATGTTTTACTAGATTACCTATCAAAATAACTCAATAAATATTATATCCTGTCAAGAACACAGGATACTCTTGAACATAAGATTCTATATATGAAGCTGCCTATTTTACCTGACAAGCATAAAATGTATATGTGATAATGACAACTCCCTAATAATCTGCTATAAAAGTTGAATAGTTCACTTCAGCTATGGTTTAACATTACACTAAATATTCCTGATACAGAAATACATAGCTTGGCAATGAAGCAAAGATGTACATGTTTAGTTTTCATTGATTCCAGTTTTGGATTATAATAAGATATAAAAGTTTTTAACAATGTAATGTTATTATTTCTGCTCCATAATAAAGGTAATTTTTAATTAAATACACATATGTACTTTCTTTAAAAATTGACTTTAAATTTTACTTTATTAGCTCTACATACGCACTCTAGGCAAAATACTATTCACTGGATTCAAATTATAGAAATCTGAAACATATTCCTAGATTCTGACCTTAAGGGGATCTGTTGAAATGTTCTCCTGAGAAGGAACAGATAAATTTGATTCAATTAACCATAAAGGTAACTTTAAACCAAAAAATATAAATAGATTAAGCTACTAAATAACATCTTTAATTTATTTTACTAACCATTCAAGATTATTCTATTAAGAAAGCTTTTTCCCAATAAGTGTTATGCTTTTTTTTTTTTTCCTAACGTCTTATGAAGGACCCTATTCAGAACAAAATTTGATTATGCGGTTTTGGCCATGGATCCTCCACAAGACTTTCCCAGATCCGCTCCCACGGACACTAACTCCAACTAAGAAGCCAAACGTCTCTTGGCTCTATTCCCGTGGAACTCAGAATTTTGGCATCCTCCACCAGCCAAAAACAAAACATGTCAATACAAGGACGTTTGCCTACATCATGACATCAGATCCTCATAATACTGAGACAGAATTCTGAAAGTAAAAATCAAGCATAAAACACCAATTTACTGAGCACACTGAAGTGACTGTGGGAGAAAATCCAAATTGTTAAATGGAAACAATCAGGCAGTCATTGAGGCAACTACTTGGCTTCAAGCTCCAAGAATATCTTCCTGAAAAGCTTCATACTTCTCAGCAACTCAAGTAATGGCATGAGTTATATGGCTGCCTGTACACTAAGTAAAGGATTCTATTAAGGAAACTCAGGTCATCTTGGGCTCTGAACCAGGCCGGGTGCCATGGGATAGAAATTATAACAAAAAAGAGTAGATGAAGGTAGTCCTCCCTACTTGTAGATGTGCCTTGGCAGAAGGCAAAATTGTCCCAAAGACTAGAATCTACCAGGACCTGTGTCTTATAGCAAACTTAAGTTCTTTACAGCTCCAGAGTCAGACAGGATTCTGAGGAAGTTGCATAGGACCGATGGAAATCTATTTAGGGTGCCATCTACTCATAGGTCAAGATGCATTCCTATGACTGAAACATTGAAAGTGGGACTCTCCTGGGAGAGACAGCCCTGCAACTGCAGTGTGGGTAGAGCTCTCTTCCTTGCTGATAAATGGGACAGACTATCAATAGCGAGCCCTACCTTGACCAGATGTTTGACCGAAGATTCCTGGTATTGGCCAAAGGCAGCATGTCATTTCAAGGCAGAATGTATGCCAGAGCCTCGAATTTGGCTTTTATATCTGTTGATACAACATATACTGTGTTGACCAAATACATATATTTGTTGACTAGGTATATTACCTGGTTATATATTCCATTCAGCTTGGCAAGAAATAA
This sequence comes from Halichoerus grypus, assembly GCF_964656455.1. NCBI lineage: Eukaryota > Metazoa > Chordata > Mammalia > Carnivora > Phocidae > Halichoerus > Halichoerus grypus. The sequence goes on along the minus strand of NC_135715.1, from coordinate 150,407,657 downwards.
ACCACCCAAGAAATAAGATCTTGGACAAGAAATAGGAGCATTTATTTACAAGAAGAAAGCATATTATATAGATATTATTATGTCCGTTTTCAAAGTGAAGAATTTGGGTTCATATATGCTCATGACTAATGAGTGACTAAGACAAGTGCATATATGATGGAAGAAATACAAACGCAAATGTGGTGGTATAATTTTTTAGTCATTAGTTCCGCCGTGAAAAAATACAACTTTCTAATTGTTGCAAAACTGATGTCAGCTTTTAGCTCATGTCCCCTTGTGCTTTATCACCATTTCTACTTTATAGATGCAACACTGTAATGTCAATGGGAACTGTTCTAATAATGCTTATCAGCTGTTTGGACCTCACCCAAAAAGTGATGCACAATATCCCCCTACTCTCAAATCTCCAAACTTAGAGGAGGATTGTAATGTGTCTCTCCTCCTTATGTCCAGCTCAGCCCAGGAGATTGGGCACCAAAAAAGACTAATGACTAAAGTCAGATCTTCCCATCAAATTCACTCTTCCCATCAAATTCACTCCCATGATCAGCTCATGAGATCTTTATGTGAGAAGATATAGTAATAGGTTCTGGCTGACTAAATTTATATACTAACACTTTATATTTCATACCTGACCCCTAGACTCTTGAATTTAAAATTTTGCTAAATACTTGCTATCTTTTTTTTTTCTTTTTTCTGATTCTGATCTGAAAAGTAACCTCTGGAAAATGTAACCTTTTAATAAATCACAGTGTTCATTCTTACTATTAAAATGTAAATTAAAATTACTTACTATCCTTTCATTTACAAATACAGTACACTTTTATGTTAATATCTAGGGTGATCAGAAATGAACAATCCGTACATTGTCTGACCAGTTGCCTTCCAATATTTAACAAAAGCCTTAAAGGTTCTATACAGTGATTTTATTTCTAAAATTTTAGCCATAGAAAATCAAGGTATGAACATTTATGTAAAATCGCAATTTTATTATTTTTAAAAATTGGAAATAACATATGTTCCAACAATAGGATATGGTTACATTGATTATGATAGATTTTGTAATACCATACTCAAATTTAAAGACATGTGTGTATAGATATATACATGATGTATGTATGTACACACATATTTATTTATTTAAAATGCTTTCAGCTATAAATAACAGAAACCCCAATTCATATGGCTGAAATAGTAGAAAATGTATTCTCTTACATAACTCTAAGTGCAGGTGTAAGGCAGCTCTAGGTACAGTAAAATCAGTAGCTCAATAATGTCAATGAAGACTTTGATTCCTTCTACCTTTTCACTCTGTCATCCTCATAGTGTTTGCGGGGCCCACAGGCTGTCACCCTTCAGGGTTAAAAGGTAGCTGCAGTTTGCATGACAATGTCCATGTAAACCGAAGGAAGGGAGCCACATCTCCTCTGTGTGTGTGTGTGTCTGTGTGTGTACACGAAAATATCTTTTTGCAGAGTCAAAGCATATGATTATCCTTAATTTTAATAGATATTGCCCATTTGTACTCTATAGAGGTTGTACCAATTCATATTTCTCCTAACAGTGTATGAGATTACCTATTTTCCCGCACCCTCATCATTCCTATTTCTAGTCTGGTAGGTGAAAAATGGTACCTGATCATGATTTTAATTGTATTTTTCTTATTTTGAGTAAGATTATTAATCTTTTCATGTTTAAGTATCATCTGTATTTCCTTCCCTGTTAACTGTTTGCTTTTATCCTTTGCTCATTTTTTATATTAGGTTAGTATTTTTTTAAAAAAATCTACATATTAAGAAATTAGCTACAACTATTTCTTTCAGATTTTCATTTGTCTTTTGACCTTGTGATTTCTTGTGTATGTGTTTTCATACAGAATTTAAAATATTTGTATGATGTCACATATTTTAGTCTTTTTTTATGGCTTCCATTTTTGTGTCATACTCAGAAAGGCCTTTTCTACCACATCTCTATACTTTAGAATGTACCTTATACTTTCTTCTAGTATTTTTATGGCTTATTTACTTTAAAAATCTTTATTTTTTAAAAGATTTATTTATTTATTTATTTGTCAGAGAGAGAATGAGAGAGAGTGTGTGTGAGCACAAGCAGGGGGAGCGGCCGGCAGAGGGAGAAGCAGACTCCCCGCTGAGCCAGGAGCCCAATACAGGACTTGATCCCAGAACCCTGGGATCATGACCTGAGCTGAAGGCAGACGCTCAACAAACTGAGCCACCCAGGCGTCCCTACTTTAAAAATCTTTAATCCATCTCAACTCCATTTTGTCATAGTGTCCAATTTATTTTTCTTCAGATGATTATCCATTTATCACCATTTATAATACTATCTTTCCCATGATAGTGATTTGAAATGTGGAATGGTGCATAATGGACACTTATCCTGACCACATGGATCCTTAGATCCAAAAGTTCTTTTCATAAAATTAAGCAGTAACACAGGATGCTTAAGGGTCAAATCAGGAACCCTCTTGAAATCTAACCACAACCAGTACAGATGAATGTTACCAACAGTAGTTGGTAACAGTGTTTCTGTCCAGTCCAGAAATGACCAGCTGCAGCCCTTCTCATAATTCCATTTATTCTATCAATAATTTTAAGTCTTCTACTGTTGTATATTACTTCCTACTTCACTTTAGGTGTGGAATATTTAGCCCACAACAACCAAGTCCTTCCAGGATGGTGTCCCTTAACTCTACTGATGCCAAGCCAAGATCCCTTTCTTCCAGGACTCCAGAAGAAAAAAATTACACATTCCTTCTCCCCCAAAGTCACAAAGCTTCTCCTCAGTTACATAACCCAATATATCATTCAGCTTCCCAAAGGAGCAATGTTTTCCCCACACTATTATCAGAAGAGGAGGGAATGAAAATAATTCAAAATGTCTCTGGTACTTTGTCTCCGAGATAACATCAATTCTGTTCATATTTGTGTGATATCCTATCAGATTTTACCCATTCATTGAGTCCTAGATACTACTACAAGAGCTGATAGAGGAGGGAAGAAGTATAAATCATGGCTCTCACTCAAGAAACTCACAGTCTAGTGAAAGCAGAAAAGTAAACAGTCAAATTTAATAAAATGTGACAAACGGTTTACACAGGGTGCTGTGGGAGAGGACAGGAAAGTCACCTCAACCATACTGGGAATCTACTGAAGACATAAAGGAGGAGATGATGTTAGCAATGTCTTTAATGATGAATAAAAGTTGGTGGATGAGTAAGGAGAAGGCATAAATGAGGAAGAAGAAGGGCATTCCAAAACAATCACGCCTCGCCCCACATACACACAGGCACATAAATGCAGTCCTAAAAGAGCACGATGCCTTCCAGATCCTGAGAGGATTCCAGAATGGTTGGAGGGATAAGGCCTCAGGCAGTGACAAGCACTGAGCCTCTAACGGTAGACTGAGAGCCAGTACATTCCTTGTATATCTTCTTAAGCAGTTTGTGCTTTGATATGGTCAGTGATAAGAGCTAGCAAAACACTTTAATCAGGAAGCAAAATAGTTAGATGTAAATTTTAAAAACCCACTTCAAATAAGGTATTTTAACCTTTTTTGTGCCAAGGTCCCTTTGATATCTGATGAAGCCTATATATCCCTCTCAAAATAATGGGTTAAATTATAAACATATTTTAAATGTGATATAATAAAACCTGATAGCATAAAAACCTAATAAAATAATATCTAGTAGTGATTTAAATAACTATCAATTTAAAAGTAGTGATGAGCATAAATGAGATACATGCAAAAGCTGCAATTTAACATGAAATATTTGTGATTTCTGTTGGTGACATGGTCACAGATATTATGAATACTTTTGTACTTTCAAGCATACATGCAGAATGGAAAGAAATGCCAAATTTCACTTAAATAGCAGCTAAAATAAAGATGTAATTTCTCCCACACAATTCTCAGATCCTCTGAATTCTATATAACAGTATAAATGAAGAAGTCCTGGGGTAGAAACAGGGATAATGAATTCAATTAGAAATCTCTTTTACTAGTCTAGAGGAGAAGTGATGATGGTCTGAATATTAAGTGCTAATATTAATTGAGCAATTCCTATATTGTAGGCACTGTTCAAAATACTGTTTATAATTATCTCATCTACAGAGTGAGGGCTATTATTAATCTATATTTAACAGGTAAAGAAACTGAAGCACAGAGAGCTAAGGAACTTCATTCAGTTCACATAGCTGGTGAGTCAGCAAAACCAGGTTTTGAGCTGAGGTAGTCTGACTCAGAACTTTACTCTTATCCACTATTGGGGTGGTAAAAATAGCGGTAAAGAATGTATTAGAAGCATGTGAGAAATAGAGTGAACAAGACATGGAGAGGCATGAAGAAAGAGGAATCTACAAAGAAGCCCAGATAAAGCGGAGGTATTGTAAAAATATTTCCACCCAATTTTTTTCCTTCTTGGTAATTCTTCCCCCTTCTCTCCCAGTAGACTTTTGGCCAGCAAGGGTAAACCATGAGGCTAAGGCTCACTGCCCTGCCCCCTGGGAAAGTAGAGAAAACACTAACTAGGAAATTGGGATTTAATACAATTTTTTTTTTCTGGGCAGAAGAAGGAAAGAGGAAGAAAGTAAGAAAGTGAGAGAATACATCCAGGTATCCTTGCTCCCCTTTTGGGGTCAAAACTTGGCTGAGAGAAGTAAGTAGAAGAGAAAAATACAGACAAATCTGAGAGAATCAAAGAATCCTGGAGCTGGTGCCCTGATTCCTGTGTAGCACGGCAAGTCAGAAACCTTTAAGAGACTTCCTTGGCTTGAAGATGGTCCTATACCTAATGTGATGCCGGAGTGGTTGAGTAGAAATGACTGGGAAGGTGACTACAACTAAGGGCATTCACACAGGATCCTGAACTCCCCAGTTTCTGAGAAGCATGTAAGAGCCATCAAAATCTCCAAGGGGGAACAGCATGTTGAATGGGCTGCTGGGTGCAGATAAAGATGACAAAGTACAGGGACCTCATAACTGGAGGCAATAGTGTGGTCATTGACAGCAGGTATCAGCCCAATGCTCCAAAAATTAGGGGAAACCAGCAATGTCTCAGTGGCTACCAGACAGTGGATACTCAGTCACCAGGTAGCCCAGTTAAATTAAAGCTGATGCATCAGAGGAAAAGATGATGCCCTTAGAGGAAACAAACAAAGCATTTCAACAAGAAGCCTGAGAGGAAGGAGCAGAAAACCCTTCTTCAGTGCCAGGAAGTTAGATGAGCCTTTCTGCTCCAGATTCATTTAGAAAAGCAAAATAGGGGTAGGGGAGAACCCTTCTGATGTGAGAAATGCTGAAAAAGTGTAAGAGACAACCCCCCAAAACCTAAATTCTTTTGGTGATGTCTAATTTATTTTTATTTTTTAAATTGTGGTTAAAAAACATGACATAAAATTTACTATCTTACCATTTATAAGTGTACATTTTAGTAAGGTTAACTATATTCACATTGTTCAACAAATCTCTAGAACTTCTTCATTGTGTAAAACTGAAACTGTAAACACGTGGAACAACTCCCTATTTGTATGCCCCTCCCCCCCCCACCCATGGCAGCCCCAGGCCAACACCATTCTACTTTGTGTTTCTGTGTTTGATTACTTTATTTTATTTTTTAATTTTTTTTTAAGTAGGCTCCATGCCCAGCAGGGAGCCCAATATAGGGCCTGAACTCAAGACAGAGATCAAGACCTGAGCTGAGATCAAGAGTCAGACACCCAACTGACTGACCCACCCAGGCACCTCCTGAGTATGATTACTTTAGATACCTCATATAAATGGAATCATGCAGTAATTGTCTCCAAAAAACCAAACCAAAACAAAAAACAAAAAACCCAAATTTTTAACTGGAAAACAGATAACTTTGATGAGCAGACTCAATAATTTTCCATCATTAGAGGAAGCAAGATGAGATCGGTTTAAGGAAATAAAGTTAGATCTCTTCAACCCCCTTCTGTGACTATTACAACTCAGCCCTGCTAGATGTAGGATCACATCATGGACCCTAAGGGAAGAAGAGACTCCTCAGACTCTGGAGCTTGACTCTCAGGCTCAAGTGCAACATTGACATCAGCTGAGCCCTGTCTCTTAGAAAGCCAGCATAGCTCCACTCTGGTTTCTTAGTTCTTTTACACTGTTCTTCACACCCACACAAGTAGCTGCAGGTATTCCTTCTACTCCGGCTTTGGAGTCCATTCTCTAAATATGCCTTGTATTTAGGACCTGAGCTGTCTCTGCCTTCCCCTTCTGAAAAGTCTCAATACTTTGAAAATTCAGAGTCCAAGCAAAGGGACATGCTCTTCCAAACTTTGCATAGCATTTCTTTCTATTCTTTTTTCTTTCTACAGGTTTCTGGCCCTCGCCTCAGGCTGACTTGGATCTCCAATCTAAGATTTATAATCAGTCTATGGTGCAGATATAAGCTGTGTCTAAAATCCTGGGCATCCTAGACAGGTTCTGAATGACTACAGCATTTGGTGCAAATAAATATTACTGTGGGACTGTGTCCAGCTTCCAGTCTGGGTAGCTATGGCAAAGAATCATATCAAGTTTTAGAAATCCAAAAGAGATCAAGTCTGCTTATTCTATGGGTAGACTTCAAGGCTGTCTGCTCCCTGGGGGGTTGAGTCATTTCAGGTCTCACTGGAACTTTCTCCCAATTCAAGGAATCATCAACAACATCCTTATGAAGCAGCTATTTGGCCTTCTCTGAAAATAAAATGAGATCTTATACTTTCTTGGTTGATAGTTTAACTGCTGTGTTGTGCTATAAATTTCAAGATAGTTATATAATTTTTAAAAAATTGCCAAAATTTGTTTAATAGCATAGAGTAATTCCTGTGCACTTACATAACATATTGGATAAAGCTTGCTCCTTGCTAAAGTTGTCCGTGTACTTGGTCTTCTAGGAAACCATTCCAGCAGTTTTAATCTGTTATGCTTAAAGAGTGTACTAGATAGAGATCTACTATAGGGCCTCATTGTCTGTGGCACTCAATTAATGGTAGTTGAAAATAAGATGTTCATAATAATAATATATCTAAACCTATTCTACATCGTATCAAAGCAAGAACTAAATAAAGCACCTTTAGTTTTCTAATAAAATTGAAAATATGTCATAGTCTTAAGTCCAGGATTTTTCAAAACTCTGATAAAAAAAAAAAAAAGGCTGTCAAGAATCTGGAACTCCTGACTTAAAGTATTTCACCAGGTTAAAAGATAATGTTCTAAGATGCCATTGTTTATACTTCCTTTCCAAATTACTTAATGGTAATGATACTTTTTCAATTTAAAAAAAACCTATTTTAACCCTATGTATAAGGTTTGTTTCTTCAGTGGCAGCTTCATTTAACCAGAAAAAATGAATGTTCTGGAACCTGTAATCTTGTAAGATACAGCCTGAGTTAAGCCCTGACTTTCCTAAATCCAAACACGCTGCAAACATCAAGTCAGCTGTACTGCACCATGGCCCACGGCCACATTGTGATTTGGGGAGCGCATGGTTGGCAGGGCTGTACTGTGGTCTGTCCAAGAAAACTCTAGCCAGGATCTTGCCAGCAGTAAGCAGCAAGATGTCTTGATAGTTGCCTCAGTGAGTCTTATTTCTTTGAGTAATAAAAATAACCAAGCACTTGAGATCAAAGATTTATTAGTAACAGAAATTTAAAACTCCAAAATTTGGAGTTTTCTTAGTTTGAAATTTCACACTGACATTCACTGAATTTTTCACTGAAATGGTGAGGCTACTTTGGAAAACAGTTTGGCCGTTTCTTATAAAAATAAACATACCCATCCTATGACCTAGCAGTTCCACACCTAGGTATTTACCCAAGAGAAATAAATACATATGTCCACAGAAAAGCCTGTACACAAATGTTCAAAGTGTGGTTTTGCTCATCATAGCCTAAAACAGGAAACAATCTAAAGTCTACCATCTGTTGAATAAACAAATTGTGGTACATCCATAAAGTAGAGAAAAACTGGGGCGCCTGGGTAGCTCAGTCGGTTAAGCGGCTGCCTTTGGCTCAGGTCATGATCTCAGGGTCCTGGGATCGAGCCCCACGTCGGGCTCCCTGCTCAGTGGAGAGTCTGTTTCTCCCTCTCCCTCTGCCTGCCTCTCTGCCTACTTGTGTGCTCTCTCTCTGTCAAATAAATAAATAAAATCTTTAAAAAAAAAAAAAAAAGTAGAGAAAAACTGAACAATTACTGATACATGCAACAGCATGGATGAATCTCAAAAGCTTTATATTAAATGGAAGAGGCCAGACACAAAAGGTTCCATATTGTTTGAATCATTTCCATGGACAGTCTAGACAAAGGCAAAACTCTAGTGACAGAAACAAATCAGTGGTTGCCTGAAGGTGGGGGTGGGGAAAGAGACTGACAAAGTGGCATGAGGGTAAAGATTTTGTAGTAGAAATGTTCTATATCTTGAACATGCACACGTTGTGTATGTTTATCCCAGCTCTTCAAACTTTACATTTGAAAAGAGTACATTATATGTCATATCAGTAAGACCTCAGTAAGTCGGCCTTTAAGAAAATCTGGGGCAGGGACAGTGGGTAGGGGAATAGATGAAACCAGACTAACCCATGGCTGAAATGATGGAAGCTAGGTGATGAGTCACAGGGGATGCACTAAACCACTCTCTCTACTTCTGAATACGTTTAAACTTTTCCATAATTAACAGTCAAAAATTTAAGGTTGCTAGGTTTGTGCTACTTACAACCCTCAAGCCATCTTGCCCCACTTTTCCTTAAAGTATAAAGCTCATGGAACTTCACGCAACTCATCAAAGAAAAAAGTCCATTAGCTGTTTTTCACAAATTAACAATCATGAAAACGACCTCAAAAGCCATTGTCAGTAAAATTGTAGTCAAGATTTTAAAAACTAAATTCATTAGAAGCAAAAATACTTAGAAGTGCCTTTATAGATATTTCTCTGGTCTTTTAAAATTCATCGAAGTATGAGACAAAACATTTATTTAAACACAACAAAGATGAAAAGAATAACACTGTAATTATTCATTCAATTATTCACTCACTAAACATCTTTAGGTGTCTACCACATGTTAAACACACCATAATCTCTCCTTTGAAGAGCCCGAAGATATAAATACAATAGACTACAACACAATTGCTAAGGGTGTGGAAAGAAAAATGAACACTCCTGCCGAGTGGAGAATGGGTATGGCTGGAGAGAGAGATGGTGAGAGGACTAGAAAAGAATCTGCAGATACTCTAAATCTAGAAAGATGAGCTAGAAGTTACTTGGCCAGGAGAGAGGTATGGATGTGAGGGGAGGGTAGGGAAGGAGGACGGGAGAAGGAAAGGAGCAGGTTCTAAGGAGATGATGGGACACCACAAGCAAAGATACGAAGGCAGAAGTACAAAGCATATTTGAGGACTGCCTGGAGTAACTGTACAAAGGCAGCAAAACAAAGCTGAATAATTCATCTATAATCAGCTCAATCTGTCACTGTCAAGTCTATGAATTGTGCAGTTTATAAATGCATAAGGCTGATAAATTCATGAATTTATTCCACAAATAGATAAACCGGTTTTGTCCCATGGCCACAAGGTATGTCCATAACTCTGGTCAGCTGGTCTGCAAAGGTATGCAGTTAACCTTGAGGCCAGACTCTGGACTATAGTTATATCTATTGCCTCTACTGGAAAGCCAATTTAAATTTCATGCCGCATTATTTTTGCCTATCAACACACACATTTAAGATTCATTCTGTTTAGGGCGCCTGGGTGGCTCAGTTGGTTAAGTGACTGCCTTCGGCTCGGCTCATGATCCTGGAGTCCCGGAATCGAGTCCCACATCGGGCTCCCTGCTTAGCGGGGAGTGTGCTTCTCCCTCTGACCCTCCTCCCTCTCATGCTCTCTGTCTCTCATTCTCTCTCTTGCAAATAAATAAAATCTTAAAAAAAAAAAATTGCTTTAAAAAAAAAAAAGATTCACTCTGTTTAGCCTTTTCTTAGCAATCTGGAAGGAGTTGTAGAAGGAGAGAATAATTTGCTAGTTAAATTGAGGACTCCACATAACCATTAACCAAGGAGCACTATGAAACCACACAATCATGTTCCTGCTAGAGAGTAGAAGCTTGCAATTAACAAAATTATTAGATTTTTGTTACAAGTCTGCTTCTTTGTTCTACCTGGCTAAAATCTTGTTGCTGGCGTGGTTCAGGCTAAACTCACATGTACAGACGCGCATACCGTCATGATCCTTTATGGAGGAAAAAGAAGTTGTTCTTACTGTATGATACTAGTGAAGATCAACACTTTTCTTTCTCCTCTCCTTCACCCACTACCGATTAGGGAGGGTTGGATGGGCTTCTTTTATTTATGACTCTCTAGTATATAAAGCAATGATTATTTATTTATTTATTTGAGAGAGAGAGAAAGTGCCCACGTGTGAGCGGGGGAGGGGCAGAGGGGGAGGGTGAGGGAGGGGGAACGAATCTCAAGCAGACTCTGAGCTGAGCATGGAGCCAGACTCAGGGCTCAATCTCACAACCCTGAGATCGTGACCTGAACCGAAACCAAGAGTCAGATGCTTAACTGACTGAGCCACCCAGGTGCCCCTATAGCAATGATTTTTTAATGACATGTTAACTATATTGAAAGGCAATCTTTTTGGTAGTATTTAGTTTTTAGTGATGCAAATTCTTACACATTTAAGAGCATATTGATGCTTCTAAATTAAATTCCAAGGAGAGAATAAATTAGAGGAATCCTTGTGGGTGATAAGTAGTAGCAATTTAATGCTTTCTATTATTTGATGACTCAAAAGATAGACAAAACATTTCACCAGGAAAAAAAAAAAACCCAGATGTAATAATAAAGGAATCCACTTGGAAAAAGATAGACAGTCGATTTTAGGAGTAAAGTAATCTAGTCAAAGAGCAGGCCCAAACACACTTTTCTACTATACAAGCAGACTTGAGCCTGTTTAAAAAGGCACATTAGTAGGGGTGAAGGGAGTTCAGGTCAGTTAGTCCTTGGCACCTCAGTCAAGATCGCCAGGATAGTTATCAATTAATGTTGCAGTGGTTTCAGGAATGCACACACGTGTCCAATAGGAACTATACTGAGTCTGCCACTTCATTTTACACACGATCCTGAACACCTGTCAGGTCGTGATGATTTTTCAGTCACTACTGACCCAGGATAAATTTCAACAGGTGACAGGCTTTGGATCAAATTACCAATTCCCTGAGGCATCCAGTCCTCCCAATCCTAAGTATTTTTGGCATGATTTATATGCTCTTTAGCTTACTTTATAATGTAATTTAGAGTTAGGTCAATTCTAGAACTATTCCTGAAATGTGAGAAAGTACCTAGTGTTCAGTTTTCAAAATCTCCTTAACAGAAAACTATAAACCATAGAACATAAAGGAAAAATGGGTTTTATTATGGCTTTAATGTTTTACTGTGCAAAATAAAAGCAGGCAATTCTATGTTGGTCTCATAAATTAGATATGAGATTTTAGCAGTCTATGGATCTAAATGTCTGAGGACAGCTGACTTATAAGGCTAAGGTAAAAAATTAATTAGCATGGAATTTTTTAAAAAAGATTTTATTTATTTATTTGACAGAGAAATAGAGAGCACAAGTAGGCAGAGCGGCAGGCAGAGGAAGAGGGAGAAGCAGGCTCCCCGCTGAGCAGGAAGCCCGATGCGGGGCTTGATCCCAGGACACTGGGATCATGACCTGAGCTGAAGGCAGACGCTTAACTGAGCCACCCAGGCGCCCCATAGGGTGGAATTTAAGAACTTACACAATCAGGAGTTAGCTTACTTTCACAGACTTACTTCTCTATACTGACCCTCCCTACTCCACACCTCATTCTATTAACTACTCGAGTATACACAATTTCCAGAAAACACTATTTCCACACCTTCAAGCCTTCACTAATATTGCTCCTCCTGCCTGATACACCCTTCCCCCCTCTGCCTAGCAAAATCTTCAAACTTCAGACCCCTCACTCTTCTGTCTCAGCAGATGATGATAGCCTTCTATGTCATGGAGAAAAAAAGCCAGTATCCCCCATTTGTACATGCCAGAAAACTGAGTTATCTTTGGTGGATCTTCTCCTTCACCTTTCCAAATCTAGTCCATCACTAAATCTTCTTAATGTTCTTAAAATCCCAGAAGCCATTACTTCTTTTCATTTCCACAGCAATCCAGCTAGGAAAAGCCACCATTATATCGTGCCTAGACAACTACGGGTGAGACTAATTGGTTGCTCTGCTTGTCTTCCTGTCTCCGAATACATACCAGAAGGCACCAAAGTGCCTCTTCCAAGGCTGATATTGGAAATCTAGTTCATAATCTCGGCATATTGTGGTGAGCCAGATGTTAAAACTGAGGTAGTAAATCTAAATTTGGCACTTCTATAGTAGAAGCTTGATGGAAAACTAAAGCCTACATGAGGAGCTGAAAGTAATTATGGGTAACTGGTTATTGTAAATAGGTGTGCGTTTGAATAAATTCTCAAAACAGAACTGGTGAACTGTCTGTCACTTACTTTCATGAATGTCCAGATGAGTCCTCACATTAGAGGTGGTATCTGAACCCATAAGAATGCCAAAGGAAACAATGTAGCAAAAGATGAGAACAAGGTCTGAAACTTGGGGACTCCTGTATTAAGAGGATAGGAAGAGGGCACCTGGGTGGCTCAGTTGGTTAAGCGACTGCCTTCGGCTCAGGTCATGATCCTGGAGTCCCGGGATCGAGTCCCGCATCGGGCTCCCTGCTCGGCAGGGAGTCTGCTTCTCCCTCTGACCCTCCCCCCTCTCATGCTCTCTCTATCTCATTCTCTCTCAAATGAATAAATAAAATCTTTAAAAAAAAAAAAAAAAAAAAAAAAAAAAAGGATAGGAAGAGAAACCAGAAAGCTGACAGTAACAGAAATAGGAGAGCCAAGAAAGTAGTGTGTGTGTGTGTGTTTATTTTTATTACAAAATTGGATTACTTCTGATAAATTCTAGAAGACATAGATAATAGAATTCTAGATTTAAAAAAAATACACTTAGATAAATCTGGCTATGTGTCTGTACCAAGAAGAGGAAGGGCTATTAAAAACCAGGGGCAAGGATATTATTAAAGAAGCAAGTACAATAATGCAGGCATGAGGTGATTTTGTACCAAATAAAATTTAAATATTACTGTATTTCATATTTACATATGTAACATGAAGATCTTAAAAATAGAACTCCCAGGCATCTTATACTATTAACCTATTTTTCTTCAGAGTAAACAGAGTCTTTCCTTTCATGAAATAATAAATAATTTTTATGACTTTTTCTTTTTTTTTTTTTTAAGATTTTATTTATTTACTTGACAGAGAGAGACACAGCGAGAGAGGGAACACAAGAGGGGGAGTGGGAGAGGAAGCAGGCTTCCCGCGGAGCAGGGAGCCCGATGTGGGGCTCGATCCCAGGACCCTGGGACCACGACCTGAGCCAAAGGCAGACGCTTAACAACTGGGCCACCCAGGCGCCCCTTTATGACTTTTTCTAATCCCTATGAAAATCAAACAATACAGAAAATACAAACTAGCAAGTAAAAATCATCTAGAATTCCCCCCTACACAGCCATACTGTTAATATTCATGTGAACATTCCTCTAGAAATTTATATTCTTTCCACACACACAAACACACACACACACACACACACACACACACACCCCTACATATATAGGATGGTCAGCAAGCTACAAGATGGCTGCCTGTTTCTGTAAATAAAGATTTATTGGAACCATAACCGTGCTCACTTGTTTACACATTGTCCATGGTTACTTTTGTACAACAGGAGAATTGAATAGTATGACAGAGACTGTATGACCCACAAAACTTAAAATATTTACTACCTGGTCTTTTATAGCAAAAGTTTTCCAACCTTGATAGGCAGAATCGTACCACACACGCTGTATCATAACCTGGTTTTTCACTCAACAGTATGTCATTAAGATTTCTACAGATCAATAAATACAGATCATCATTTTAATGGACGCATGGGGTTCCATCATATAAAGGAGCCATGGTTTATTTAATAAATTTCCATGGATGGATATTATAGTTCTAATTCTTCTATATTATAATCAATGTTGCTACAAACATCCTTACATAGACATTTTACCACACTTAATCATATCCTTAAGATAAATTCTTACACTTTAAGGTTAAGCATCTGCCTTCGGCTCACGTCATGATCCTGGGGTCCTGGGATGGAGCCCCGCATAGGGCTCCCTGCTCCGCGGGAAGCCTGCTTCTCCCTCTCCCTCTGCCCCTTACCCTGCTCGTGCTCTATCTCTTGCTCTCTCTCTCTCAAATAAATAAATAAAATCTTAAAAAAAAAAGAGAGGGAACTGGGTGGCTCAGCTGGTTAAGCGTCTGTCTTCAGCTCAGGTCATGATCCCAGGGTCCTGGAATCGAGCCCCACATTGGGCTCCCTGCTCAGCGGGGAGCCAGCTTATCTCTCTCCCTCTGGCTACAGCTCCCCCTCTTGCGCTCTCTCTCAAATAAATAAATAAAATATTAAAAAAAATAAAAAATAAAAAAAGATAAATTCTTAGAGATAGAATGTATGGGTCAAAAACTCCATACATTTTACATTTGATGCATATTTCCAAACTGGATTCCAGAATAAATTGAAACAACTTTCACTTTTTATCAAGAGGGCATGAAAGTGCACATTTTTCTCGAACCCCTTGCCAATCCTGAGGATAAGCAAATATTCTGACTCTTGAATGGAAAAAAAAGATATATGCTATTTCCATTTGTATTGCTTGATTCTTAATGAAGTAAAACATCTTTCATGATTATTGGCCACTTGTGTTTTTCTTTGTGAAATAATGGACTGCATTACTTTATATTTACATAAAAATGTACTTCACATATTTTGCTGATTTTCCTATGGGAGCATTTCTTTTTTTTTTTATTTTATTATGTTATGTTAGTCACCATACATCATTAGTTTTTGATGTAGTGTTCCATGATTCATTGTTTGCGTATAACACCCAGTGCTCCATTCAATACGTGCCCTCCTTAATACCCATCACTGGGCTAACCCATCCCTCCACCCCCCTCCCCTCTAGAACCCTCAGTCTGTTTCTCAGAGTCCATAGTCTCTCATGGTTCGTCTCCCCCTCCGATTTCCCCTCCTTCATTTTTCCCTTCCTGCTATCTTCTTTTTTTTTTTTTAAACATATAATGTAGTATTTGTTTCAGAGGTACAGGTCTGTGATTCATCAGTCTTACACAATTCACAGCACTCACCATAGCACATACCCTCCCCAATGTCCATCACCCAGCCACCCCATCCCTCCCACCCCCCACCACCAGCAACCCTCACTTTGTTTCCTGAGATTAAGAATTCCTCATATCAGTGAGATCATATGATACATGTCTTTCTCTGATTGACTTATTTCCCTTAGCATAATACCCTCTAGTTCTATCCACATCATTGCAAATGGCAAGATTCCGGTTTTTTTTTTGATGGTTGCATAATATTCCAGTGTGTGTGTGTGTGTGTGTGTGTGTATCCACTCATCTGTTGATGGACATCTTGGCTCTTTCCATAGTTTGGCTATTGTGGATATTGCTGCTATAAACATTGGGGTGCATGTAGCCCTTCGGATCACTACATTTGTATCTTTGGGGGAAATACCCAGTAGTGCAATTGCTGGGTCGTAGGGTAGCTCTATTTTCAACTTTTTGAGGAACCTCCATATGTTTTCCAGTGTGGCTGCACCAGCTTGCATTCCCATCAACAGTATAGGAGGGTTCCCCTTTCTCCGCATCCTTGCCAACATCTGTCGTTTCCTGACTTGTTAATTTTAGCCATTCTGACTGGTGTGAGGTGGTATCTCATTGAGGTTTTGATTTGGATTTCCCTGATGCCGAGCAATGCTGAGCACTTTTTCATGTGTCTGTTAGCCATTTGGATGTCTTCTTTGGAAAAATGTCTGTTCATGTCTTCTGTATGGGAGCATTTTTTAAACTGATTTTTAAGTATGCCGTATGTTAAATAATTCAACAGATGTCTGATATGATAAAAGAGGGGATAGGACTATTTTCCATACCAAGAGGAACAGGTACGGTTCCCGCCTGCAGAGTGATGACCTAGTAAAGAAAAGAGTTATCATTTTGTCTGACATGCAAATGCAAAGACCTTCCTAATATTCAGTAAATTGTTCCATAAACATCTCTTAGGAAGAGGAACATCATGAACAAGTCAAATCAATTCATTTGGAAATTAATGCAATCACAGGAAACTTGGCTTGTCTCTAAAGTCTGTATAGCAAGAATCCTCCTGATGAAGTTCTTAAATTTCCTAGCATGTTAATACTAGCTTTTTATGACTAGAATAATCTTTTTTTTTCATTTTTTCTACTGCTTATAAACCTCAAACAATAAAGAAAAATATAAAGGAGAAAATAAAAACTATCTAAAAAACCCTTTATACAAACATGTTTTTATGTTTATTTTCACTTCTCCCCACTGATACATACCTGTGGCATATGGCAGGGAATGAGGATAATCAGAAAGCTAAGCAAAGAAAGGGAAATTAAAACAAACCAGAGAATAAGGGAAATTTGTGCAGACAGCAACAGATTATAATAGAATAAACACCCTCTGTTCTTGAGATTTCTTCTGGGGTACAAAAAGCAGGCAGTTAAGAATTGAATTTCATTGAATTTCATACACAAAATTACATTTTACAGTCCTACAATGACTGGTCTGATCATTTACTATCACTTTGCAAAATAAAAACAAATAAAAAAGTATCCTCACATTTAAATTTATAGATTCTGAACAAATATTGTTATGCAAGAAGGAATTTAAAGAAATTCTAACCATTTTTATTACCTGTTGTAAAACCTAATAGTAGGCTGCCATATGATTATAGTTCTTGCAAAATGTACAGGGGAAATTGATAATCAAACACCACTGAGGACAGGTATTTATATCAAATTCACATAACTATTCCTAATTATAAATATAGATATGCATTCCAGGATTATCCACAAGTATGTACTCCTATGAATACTTCATATGAAGTTCCACATGCACATTGAAAGGAGATATGCCCTTTCACCTTTTATGAACTACTCAGAAATATTAGAGCATCACCAGCTGCCTGAAAGGTCACACTGAATTTTGGGTGCTAATTGTGGCAGACTGATGTACATCACTTAATTTAAAAATAAAGATGTTTCAAATCTTCATTTTAATCTACTTTCTCCTGCTTACATGGAAACCAAAAATTTAGTAAGTTACCATGTTTATATGTACTCCTCCCTCTATGCAAAATGTGATATAAAGTATATGAAACCTGATAAATTAGTTAGTTGAAACCTTAAGTCAAGTTTGATCTCTAGTACATATAGCCACCACATGATTCCCATTGGCTCTATTAAGAGTAGAGCATTGTGCATGCATGTCCCAGGCTTGGATTTGGAACATAGTGCGACATGTGGGGTGAGGGCAGGGGTTAGGGAGCAAGAAATATTACTCTTTTAACAAATGGTGTTGAGTATAAAGTTAATGCTAAGGTACACAATCTTTCCAAAGGCCGATTTAAGTACTTGTATTTTAGTACATGCAATAAAGTTGTTCTTAAATTCTAATCATGGAATTTTGGACCTGGGGTTACACTGAAGTCCATAATTGAGGTATGTATAAAGAAATGACTTAAGAAAATTAGTGTGCTTATGGAATAATAAAATTTATTATATTTTCCAAATCTTAAGTCCTTTAATGTAAAAAAATTCATTAAGTTAGAGCTACACTGTACTAACTCCCCCCAAATGCCATTTACTTTTGCATCTTGGTACCATGGTTCCTGTTTTCTTTTTTCAAGTGAATTTTCTCCAATCTCCTCTCAGTTTCAAAAGCCTTTTTAATTCCTAGGTTATATACCATTTCCACCAAGAAGCCATCCCCTTTCCATCCTCCAAGCTGAATTTATTGTTTCCTTTGCCTTCTTTTAGCACTTTCCCTGTAATCTCTATTCACCAGCTATTTATATTATACCTCAAGGCATAGCTGGTTGGTTGTTTACAGTGCAGTTTCTCTTACCAGACTGGTTTACAAGCAGTAGATTATAAAACTGCTTAAAGGCAAGAAATGACTTTATTAATCTAGGCATTCTATGAAGTGCCTAGCACACTAAATGATCATAATCTTCATTCAATTTAATTCAATAAATTTTTTTTAA
Organism: Halichoerus grypus; assembly: GCF_964656455.1. NCBI lineage: Eukaryota > Metazoa > Chordata > Mammalia > Carnivora > Phocidae > Halichoerus > Halichoerus grypus. The sequence goes on along the minus strand of NC_135715.1, from coordinate 150,389,400 downwards.
AAATTCAAGTACAATTAACATACAGTGTTGTATTAGTTTCAGAGTGTAATATGATTAAAAAATTCTATGTATTTCTCAGTGCTCATCAAGATAAGTGTACTCTGAATTCCCTTTATCTATTTCGCACATCCCCTCCCCACCACCAATTTATTCTCGGTATTTGAGTCTGGTTTTTGGTTTGTCTTTTTTTCCTCTGTTTGTTTGCTTGGTTTGTTTCTTACCTTCCACAGATGAGTGAAATCATACAGTATTTTTCTTTCTCTGACTGACTTATTTCACTTCTAAATTAAAACCACAGTGAGATATCACTTTTTACCTGTCAGAGTGGCTAAAATCAAAAACACAAGAAACAACAAGTGGTGGTGAGAAGGAGGAGGAGAAGGAACCCTAGTGCATTGTTGGTGGGAATGCAAAGTAATGCAGCCATCGTGGAAGACAGCATAGAGGTTCTTCAAAAAATTAAAAATAGAACTATCTTATGATCCAGTAATTCCACTACTGGGTAATTCAACAAACTTTCATAAAATGCTTTATACAAGACAGCATGCCAGATATTTGCCACATATTTTTCATCGACATGTAGTTCCTACACATTCACACTCCTGTGTTCAACCTTGAACCACTGAGAATAGTAGCTAGGAGCTTGAAAACCAGTAGCTTGAAAATAACATTTTCCAAAGTTCATTGCCATAAGGATTCTGGTTAGATTCTTCCATTTGGAGGCATTCACAAGATTAGAAGGCAGAAATCAGACAAAACCCATTCTTGCTTGTTTCAAAGCCTCCTAGGTCTTATAAGGCCATTAGGAGTATGGGCTCTGGTCTCTGGTTAATATGGTCTTCTCTTTATTTTCCTCTCACTCTTCTACCCATTCTCTATATTAAAACTTTCTGTACTAAAATACCTTAGTTTCTGTTTTCCTAACTGAACTCTAACTGATATAGATGCAAAGATTTCACATGGGGATGCAAAGATTTCACTGGGGATGAAAAGGGGGGTGGAACTCTAACTGATTTCACTGGGGATGCAAAGGGGGATGGAACTCTAACTGATATAGATGCAAAGATTTCACTGGGGATGCAAAGATTTCACAGCCAAATAGAGGAGATGACAAACTTTTTCTGTAAGAGCAACTTAGTAGAGAGATATTTTAGGTTTTGTAGGCTACACATCATCTCTGCCACATATTATTTCTCTCTTTTTTCTTTCTAACAGCTCTTTAAAAAGGTAAAGCCAATTTAAAAAGACAATAAATTTTTCTGAAACAAACAATAATGTAAAGCCATTCTTAGGATCAGGGTATATACAAAAACAAGGGGGTAGGGGTTCAGGATTTGGCCTGTTGGACATACTTCACAGGCCACAGTTTGCTGATTGCAATGCAATGTAGTAAGTAATATAGAAAAGATGATGCCTAACTCTGTCTAGAATAGTCATCTTATGTTGACAAAGGAGTTAAACATGAGTTAAAGTTTAAAAAATGTGTAGATGTTCAACAGGCTAACAAGGCATTCCAGAAATAAAGAATGCTCAGTCATGAAGACATGAGAGGGTAGAGACGGAGATGGTCTTGCCTCGGGTAAGCATAAATGGTTCAGAACTAGTGATATACACAACAATATGAATGAATTTTAAATATATTATGCTAAGTTAAAGAAAGCAAACTCAAAAAGCTATATGCTATATGACTCCATTTACAGGACATTCTGGAAAAGGTAAAGCTATAGGGACTGAACACAGATCAGAGGTCACCAGGGGTTAGTGATAGGTACAGGGATAGGGATTGACTCCAAAGGGACAGTACGACGTAATTTGTGGTGGTAATGAACCTTTTCTGTATCTCTATTAATGTTGTGGTTAAGTAACTATGTACATTTGTCAAAATTTATAGAAATCTACACCAAAAATAGTGAATGCAATTTACTACATACAAGTGTTTTAAAACTATATAAAAATAATTATCTATTGTGGACATATGGTATGGAAAGTAGGAAGAGGAGATAAGGATCTGAAGGCAACCAGGGGCTAGATTCTGAAGTATCTGTGTGCCCTGCTAAAGATTTTGAACCTTATCCTGTACTAAATAATGTGTGACTGAAGGAATTCAAATTTGCAAGTAGTTCAACTACTTTTAGAAAGAATCACTCTCGTATTAACATAAAGCATTAATGAAAGAGAGATGAGACTAGGAGCAGGGAAATGAAGTACGAGGTTATTATCCTGAATGGATATTTGGGAGATAAAACTAATAGCTCTTAATAATCAATTGGATGTGAGAGCTAAAATGGAAAGAGGTGTCTAAAAAGAATATGCCTCCACCATGGGCAACTGGATAGTGATGCTCAATGTGAAGATTAAAAATACAGGGGGAAAAATCAGGTTTCACATATAAGATAAATTCTATTTTTGAGATGTTGAATAAGCAGTGAGCCCAGAACAACCAGGGCTATATGCTCAATAGGAGATGAGAAATGTAAGTTTAGTAAGATTGAGCAAGAGCTATAAATGTGGTAGGCACTAGTGTGTAGAGTGTAGTTGATGTACCGGGGTGGATAAAAGAGAGTCAAGAATAAAATTTTAGGGAACTTCAACACTTCCTTCAACAAGGAAAGGCAGAAGGAGGAGATATCTTGGAGGTTGGAAGAAGGCACGAAAGAGAGAGAGAGAACTGACAGAGTAATATGAATTGAGAAGAGAGATTTCATGAGAAAAGAAATGGTGGCTAGGGAAAAGGGTAGTGAAAACTTGAATCACAAAACCTCCCTTCCTTAAAAACATAGTAAAATGAACAATAGCAAAAGCAAAATACACCAAAACTAAAACAACAAAAATAATAACCAAATCAGAAAAAAATATATACCAGTAGCACTCAGACTAAGAATTATACAAAATCCCATACTATGAAATGGAAAAGTATTATCCAGATAAAGAGGAAGAAGATTCTAATAATTAGCAGTTGGCAACAAATCTCACTGCTGAACTTGGGGTGTAAGATGATGAGTTTGTAAACTCTGAAAAGTCTCGCTAAGACTTCCTAATTTGAAAGGAAGTACATCAAGAAGGTTGTTATACAACCCATGGAAATAGGAGAATGCTCCTTTTTCAATAGATGCCATTTCCCACTATCATGGATAAATAACACAGAAATAAGGGAAGAGTTAGGATTTGACATTTTGGTGGAGTTTTTCTGTTTGTTTTTATGTCATTTTTTGATGTGTATGTGTGCGTGTGCACTTGAATGCACACATGCCAGGACAAGAAATATAATATTAAACGGCCGATAATCATCCAGAGCTAACTATTTCTGATAATAAATAGTGATTTTCCAGATAAAGAGATGAAGACAAGAAATACTAAGGGGGATACCTTTGAAAAGTACCTTTCACCTGGTAGGATGGAAAACTGTATTAATAACATCTTAACCAGAACCCTTAAGTTTTGCTCAACTCCAGAAAGGACTGTCCTGGTTAAAAGCAAAAGTTTAATATTTACCCTGAATGAGACATTACAAAATCCAAAGGATTTTTGTCTGGGTAAAGTGAAGTCAGGTATAGAATTACTGTTGAATTACAAAAATGGAGTAGAAAGTAAATAGTAAAGAGTAAATCCAACTATCACAATTGCCTATAGACACAGCTAAGTATTCCCTGCCTACCCACACCTCCACTTTAAACACACATGCAGAAAAGCAAATATTTTGATCTTAAACAAGTGAGGAACACATGAATATTCACTTGATTATTTCCAAAACCTCTTATTTCACATAATTTTTAAAAATGTGACAGGACACAGCCATAAAAAACCTGCCTTCAAACTAAAGCTCTAAGGGAATGATATAAACATGATCTTTTAAAGTGGGAGAGAATTGAGGGCTAAAAAGAGATAGTATGACTTCTAGAAATACACTACAGTATAAATGAAAACTAATGGAGGGAGGGAGAGAAGGAGACAGAAAACAAGCGTGCAGTGAACAAATAAAGAATACATTCTGAAAGTACACATCCCTCCAGGAAACAGAAGAAAATTTTCAACAAAGCTCTCATATTAAAGAGAGCATGAAATCTGTAGAGCAAGAAAACTTAAAAAGGTCATAGCTCAATGGAATGAGGTTAAAATGGAGAGTGACAGACAAAGGTATGAACTAAGAATGAAAACAATAATACTACAGAAGTTAATAAAAAAGAAATGCTAAGATAGACAGTACTGAAAATCTAATTGTTAAGGAGGAGGAAAGTCTTTGAAAATTGCCAAAGAATGAGGAAAAGGGCAGAGAGTTTAAATCAATTATAGAAAAAATAAACACACACATAACAGGCACTCAATAAATATTTAGTGAATGAGCAAAAAAAAAAAATTGGGTTGAGTTTTTATTACAGAGAACTTCAAATGCAGAGTAATAAGTCTGTCCTACATATTATATAGGAAATGAGGACACAATGAATCTTTTGAGTGTGTGTGGAAAGGGTAGATGTGATAGGGAGGACAGTTAAAATTAACGTGATAAGAGTATTATGTTAAGAACAGTAATCTGGCAGATGAATCAGAGAAGGCATGACTTGGAGGCTGGAAGACCAATAAGCAGATGGCTGAATTTTTTTTAGGTTTTATTTATTTATCTGACACAGAGAGAGAGGAGAGAGCAAGCACAAGCAGGGGGAGCGGCAGGCAGGGGAGAAGCAGGCTTCCTGCTGAGCAAGGAGCCTGATGTGGGGCTCGATCCCAGGACCCTGAGATCATGACCTGAGCTGAAAGCAGACGCTTAACCGACTGAGTCACCCAGGCGCCCCCAGATGGTGGAATTTAATGAATTTGTATGGTTTCAAAGAATAATGGTGCCTGACTTTTATTCTGCCTTGCTCAGTAGTCCCCTATGTGCCCAGACATGGAACAATCTGGGCTAGTTTTCATCTTATCTATAATCTACATAAATGATTGCACCTGTGGAAAAGTATTTTCTGATAGCATCAGAATAATTATTTAGATTACTAAATCTTACTTAGAAACTTAAAAAGTCCCCAGTCAATCTCAACCTTGTGTTCCATAGTAGTAATAAGTATAGACAGAAGAAAAGATAACAATAATAATATAAGAGCTGGGGGAAGGTGATTATATTCAATGCAAACTAAGATGTTCAGCTCAAAAACAGAGATACAAAAAAGATTTTTAAATAATTGCTAATGCTGATTCCCTGGTTTGGAGACATAAATGTAATTCTTCCAGACATTAGTAATTTCAAGTGATTATAAATATATTTAGGGATTTTCCTTTACAGCAAGGCAAAAGATATATACATATGACACATTAGTAGTCCAGGTTAGAAATAATGAATGACTGGATCATTAGGTGAATGTGGGATCAGAATGAGATATTTTAGAATATATACAACCCTTTAGGTTGCTTTGGAAGTTCATGGTTGACCCTACAATCAACTTGAGTTAATTCAAGTATCCACGGGGAGCTCCTCAAGCCTAGACTAGGTCCTGAACAAATAATATGTGTGCACTAGTCTTCAATGACATAAGTTTGAATATACCTCAACATGCTTTCCCTTCAGACATGCAGTCTAAAAATACTTACTACAATTCAGCATTACACAGGAATTGTGCCCACTCTACAGTTGTACAAAGTATATATAAACATGACTTTACTTTTGTGTGTCCCTGTATATGGAGTGGAAAGAACTAGCCATCCCGATAAAAGAATATATGCCAGTTGTGTAAATCTTATCGTGGTTACTCACTCAAAAAACTTTTAAGATTCCAAGTGCAAATCAGCCAGCTAATCCTAGGAAGCCCACATTTCCTAGGATGCTGCTCAGTGACAAAAGCTCCCGTAGGAACTCCATGGTAGTCAGGATGCTGCCCTCCCATCTCATTACTTCCCCACACAGGTCATTTGTATTTGCGTAAGATCAAATACATTCACTATTGTATCTAGTGCCCCCTGGAGGACATCTTGAATTTTATAAGACAAAAGTATAGATTTACAGGTATGGGGAAATTACTATAAGGAAAAATTCCTATGTTTCCTCTTTAATGGAGTATTGGTGGTAACATGTAAAAATCATAATTGTAAGTTAGAAAATGTTATAACCTAACTAATATATCTTTACTTCAAACTATTTATACATGGACTGGTAAATTTTTAGACATTACTTACAGCATAGTAAATATGATCTTTTGACGCTCTGTTTATACTCCAAAAGAAATCTAAGCAGCTTTTCTTTTTCCTTAGGTTTCTGGTAAGACAATCCTCTTAAAACTAAAGAGATTGCTTTATAACAAGAAAAAAATTCATTTTAAAAGTTTGACATTTTAAAATAAAAAGAAAATATTGGAATAGAAACAGAGAAGGATTTTTCTTCAGAATGATAAATCTCTATAGTATTTCTCAAGCTGTCCCATCAAAGTATCTCTTTTTTTCTTCGAGTTTTATTAAGATATAACTGACATATAACATTGCATTAATTTTGGGTATATAACATGATGATTTGATATATGTATATATTGCAAAATAATTACCACAATAAATTTTAAGTAAAATATTAGCAAATACAATATGGCATTGTTTCAAAAAAATAATATTCTATCATCAAGTAAGTTTTAACTCCAAGAATACAAGGATGATATTATATCAATAAATCTGTTAACATACTTCCTACATCACCAATTAAAGGAGAAAAACTATATGACCATATCAGTAGATGCTAAGAGGCATTTGATAAAAACCCAGCAGCCACTAATAAAAATCTAAGATGACTTAAAATTGATGAAGATTCTTTTCTAAAAACCATAGTAAATATCATCTTAAATAAGATACAAAAATGATTTCAATCAGTATCAGATATCAGAAAGTGATACACTATCTAGAAATTCCAAGAAACTATAAGAAAATTCTACTGGAAATAATATAAGAATCTACTAAGGTGATTAAATGTAATAAAATATATAAAATCAATAGCTTTTCTTTCTGTAATAGCATAAACATCGAGAAATGTAAATGATAAAGCTATCTCTTTTACATAGAAATAAAATCTATACAGTGTTCACAAATCAGTATGGTATTGGCATAGAAATTCAGTTATTAGGTATATACCCCGAAGAATTGAAAGCAGGGACTCAAACAGATATTTATATACTCATGTTCACAGAAGTATTATTCATAATAGCCAAAAATGGATGTGACCCAAATGTCCATTGATGGATGAATGGATAAATAAAATGTGGTATACATACAATGGAAAATTATTCAGCCTTAAAAAGGAAGGAAATTCTGACACACACTACAACAACATTAATAAACACTGAAGGCATTATGACAAGTGAAATCAGCCAGTCACAAAAGGATACATACTGTATAATTTCACCGATATGAAGTACCTAGAGTAGTCAAATTCATAGACACAGAAAATAGAATGAGGAGAGTGGAGAGTTACTGTTTAATGGGTACAGAGTTTAAGTTGGGGACGATGAAAAGATTCTGGAAATGAATGGTGGTGATGGTTGCATAACAATGTGAATGTATTAATGCTGTTGAATTGCACACGTAAAGATGGCTAAAATGTTTAAAAACCTGCTTTAGGTTAAACAGAATAGATCTGAGTATAAATGACAAATGTGGTATCTCAATTCAGTGAGGAAAGGATGCTATATCTAATAAATGATATAGACTCAATTGGCTAATCATCTGCAAAAAATAAATCTGGACCTTGTTCTCATAACTTAAATTCCAGGTTGATTAAATGCTTAAAAGTAAAAAGTATGACATTAAAGTATTAGTAGAAAAGTTTAAAAATTACACATAAACATGTTTGACCAAGTTAAAATAAACAACATATATGGTATAAGGGATTATAAATAAATTCAACAGACTCTACACATTTAGGCAAAAAGTATTTTCATTGAGGAGTTTCCTCAAAAAGTTAAAAATAGAACTACCTACGATCCAGTAATCACACTACTGGATATTTTTACCCCCAAAATACAAAAACATTAAATCAAAGGGATACATGAAACCCTATGTTTACTGCAGCATTATTTCTAATAGCCAAATGATGGGAGCAGTCCCAGTGTCCACTGATAGAAGAATGGATAAAGAAGAGGTGGTATATACAATGGAATATTATTCAGCCATAAAAAGAATGATATCTTGCAATTTGCAACAACACGGATGGAGCTGAAGAATATAATGCTAAGTAAAGTAAGTCAGAGAAAGACAAATACCATATGATTTCACTCATATGTGGAATTTAAGAAACAAAACAAACAAGCAAAAGGGGAAAAAAGAGAGAGACAGACAGACTCTTAACCATAGAAAACAAATTAATGGTTACCAGAAGGGGGTGGGAGGGTGGATGGGTGAAATAGATGATGGGGATTAAAGAGCACACTTAACATGATGAACACTGTGTAATGTATAAAATTGCTGAATCATTATATTGTACATGGGAAACTAACATAACACTGTATGTTAACAATACCAGAATTAAAATAAAAAACTTAATACAAAATATTTCCATTGCAACTGGCAGATAATGGACTGACTTCTGTGATACAGCAGGAGCTGCTAAAACTTGCTAGAAAAAGACAACCCAGAATTTAAATGGAAAATGGATCTGAATAGAAAATTAACTGAAGAACAAATCCAAATGTCCAACTGTCTCCAAATTCCCTCTGTCCCTGCACATACATATCCCCTTGCATCAGGAAGTGGAATCTATTTTTTCTCACCTTGAATCTGCACTAGCCTTGTGATTTGCTCTGTAAAGTCATGTTAAATGTCCCAGTCACAATAAATGTGACAGAAATGATGTTCTAGGAGTTCCTGAGGTATTAAAAGGACTAGCATCTTCTCTTTCAGTGCTCTTAAAATCCATCTGCCATATTATACAAAATCCAGGTTATGCTAATGAATGATCCATGGGAAAAGGGTTCCCTGGAAGATGAGGATGATGATCATTCCTGCCCCACCCAAGATCTGGATTAGATGTTCCAGTGGCAGCCACACTCTTAAATAACTGCAGCCCTATAAATGACAAATGCACCTGTAGTGAGGAAATGTAATTTAAAAAGCAGTGAGTTCCATTTACATGCTGCATAGTGGGCCAAGACTTTTTATTGTTTGTATGACGAAAATATGTAGAAAATATGACTTGATGAGAGCTGTGTGCAAGATGATAACAATTGGCCCATAAAATTTGAAGAAGTGACTGTGACATGATCTTACAGACTTAGGGTTTTCCTCAAAGCAATCTGAAAACACTATCAGATTTGAAAACTGAATTTGCTTGAGCAAAGACCGTACTGCCTTTGTTGTGTCCACATCTATTTAGGTCCACAAGCAGAGGTATGATTTAAAGCAATAGTCTTCAAAATTCTGTAATTCCCCAAAAGAATTTTGAAAATCTACATCTGCATATCCCTTCACATATTTTTAGTTGGTGTCTAAAAGTGCTCATCAGGAGTTGAAATAATTATAAAGAATGCACACATATTGTAAATACTGACATTTAGAAGTAAAACTATAACTTTAGTTTTTAAAACATATCCAAAGGAATCTTAATAGCATAATGGTCTGATATACATCATCCCCCATTTAAAAAATACATGAGCAAACTCTAAATATTTCCTTTTTATCTTTGGTCTCAAATTTTCCTTATACTTCCTTCTCAGATATTTATTTATTCAGATGTTTATCTGAATGTAAATCTATTTGCAGAAGTTTTTTACTGATCACCTGTGGTAGACTGATTGTGTTAATGGTTCCAAATAATGTCCTCCCTGTGTCTATACCCTTTCTCCTATAATTTTGTAGTCTCCTTCCTCTCTGACTCTGGACTTGGCCATATGACTTGCACTGGCCCATGATATGTCAGAAAATGTGATGCTTGTGCATTTCTGCTCTTGGTTCCTCTGCCTTCACTATGAGAACAGGCCCAAGCTAGCCTGCTGGCAAAAGAAACACAGAACAGCAAGGTCAGGAAAGTTGTCCAAGCCAAGGCCCCAGACATGTGAGCCTAGCAGATCAGTTAAACCCCTAGCCGACTCAGTGTTGACTATAAATGTAGAATTTGACCCACTAAGCCCAAATCAATTAAGACAAATCATAGAACCGTAAGCTAAAGTAAATGTGTATTTTCATATGCTGCTGAGGTTTTGTGATTTTTTTGTTATGCAGCTCAACTATTGGAACAGGTGACTGATACACCACTCACCATATTTTCTAGACAACCACACTGACTTCAAATTCATGACTAATCCTCAAATATTTGTTGAATGAATCTGCAACAACATGTATATAAATTGAAATTTAAGATTTTATTTTTCTTTCTTATGACCATAAGACTCTAAATATTGAAAAAGTTCAAATTCATGACTAATCTTACTATTAATATTGCTCAGCAACCATGTATACATCCTTAACCCACTCCCTTTTTGCTTTCCTAAATGATTTTCATATATCATCTCTTCTTAAATCATAGTAACTCCCTTCACTGTTATTCAAAGTAGATGACCTTACTTCCTACTTCTTTAAGAAAATTTAAGCAATTAGAAAAGAAATTCCACAACTATTATCTGTACCACATTTTCTCCTTTCCTGCCTGTTACCATAGATGAATTATTCATACTCTGATATAAAGCAAAATTCACTACTTGTATACTGCATCCTATCCTATCTCACTTACTCAAGAATATAGATCCAAAAATACTTCCTTGTTTTTCCTAAATTATCAATTTGTCATTTTTCCTTACTTGATCACTCCTACCAACATATATACATGATGTTATTTCTCCCGTCTTTCAGATGAGTGTTTCTTTGGCCTGACTTTCCCACCAGCTGCCATCTCTATTCTTTACTCTGTTTTGCAACAAAAACTTGTTACTCTCTCCTTGAAACATTTTACTCACTTAATTTCTTCTCTTGGTTATCCTAAGACCTTACTGGTCACTACTTCTTAGGTCCCTTTGCTGAGTCTTTCTCTTCTTCCCAACCTCTTAATGTTGGTATATCCCAGGACTCAGTCCTTGATCTGTTTGTCTTCCCTGCCTACTCATTTTGTGCATACTCTCTTCCAGTCTAATAGCTTTAAATATCTCTTTGACAAGAGCTTCCAAATTAAAATCTCCAGCCTACACTTCTCTTCCAAATTCCAGACCTGATTATCTAACTGTCTACTTGATATCTCTCTTTGGACATTTATAAACATCTCAATGTCATCATAAATTAAATCCCTGATCTTCCCCTCCAAAACTGCTCACTGCAGTCTTTCCCATCTCATTTTATGGCAACTCCATTTTTCTTGTTGCTCAGAACCAAAACCTTGGACTGACTCCTCTCTTTCCCACATATCCTTAAAAAATACATCCTAAATCCAACAATTTCTCAACATTTCCTCTTATTTCACTCCGGTCTGAGCCACTACCATATCCTAAGAGCTCCTAACAACTCAGTGCATATTAGTTCTTACCTCCTATAGTCTATTCTCTACACAGAAGTCAAGAATGATAAAGCTATACCTCTGCTCATTATCCTCCAATGGCTCTCCATTTCACCAAAAGTAAAACACAAAGTGCTTTTAAAAGGTTCTACAAGGCCCTGCCTGGTCTGGCCTTTCCCCACCCCTGTATTTCTCTGACTGTTCTTACTATGTTTCCTCAGTGTGCTCTATCTGCGGTGCCTCCTAACCATTCCTCAAAACACTAAGCATCTTAGGGTCTTTGCACTGCAATTCTCTGCCTGGAACCCCAGGTATCTACATGGCAAACTTCTACCTTCTTTGAATTTTGCTCAAATATCATCTTTTCAACACAGTGTACCCCCATCTCCCTTTTTAAAATTACAATTTCCTCACACAATTCCTATTACAAACCCCTACTTCCTAACCTCCACTTTCCTGCCTGACTTATTAATTTTCCCAAAGCACTTATCACCTTCTAACGTAGTGTATAATTTGCTTACTTACACCCCAGAATATAAGTTCCAAGGGATCAGTTGTAGGGATGTATATGTGTAATCTCTTTGATTCACTGACATATCTCAAGAAACTAATAAAGTATCTGGCCCAAAGGAGGAGCTCAATAAATACTTGTTGAAAGAATCTACAACAAAACCCAGTATATTAACTAGGATTTTATATTTTATTTTTTATTTCTGATGATAGTATGACTCTAAATATTAAATATTTTCTTTTGGATTAGGTTACCATTGGAATCATTATTAGTCTACAACTGATCAAATAATAGAATTATATTTTAAACACTGATATTTGTTAAACAAGTAAAACTTTACTGGTGAATACCTTAATGAGATGAATCATGAACAACGTTTTCCTCTTCATTTAATGAAAACAAAATGTATACACTGCTGTAAAGTAACTGGTATAGAGGGGCTGTCCTTTTATTTTTTTAAAGGAAGTAGAAAATTACTTTAAAAAATTTCTAAGTTGAAAAAAATAAAAGATTTTTTAAAAAATGTCTAAGATGAAGTTAAGTGAGAATTGATTATAATTGGAATAAATGATTCATCAGATATACTTAATAAAATGGATTTTAAATACTTTGTTTAATATCACCAAATCTGAAAGAAAGGTGAAAGTCTTATCAGTGAGTTTTACCTAATATGTCTTGAAAAATTTGGTAGCACCAAAAAAAATTTCAGTTACATTTTAAAAAACACCAGTAAACTTTACCTCTTTGGCTTTTCAAAGAAGCTTTTCTTCCCAGCTAATGGCATGTCCTAGGGATAAGTATAGCTAAAAATAATTTTTTAAAGCTTCAATGTATAAAGGGCTGTTTTTAGCATTCAATAGTTCTTATTAATGCTTTCTTTACTTTGCTTCTAAAGTGCTCCCCTTATGTGCACATATTCATGGATAAAAGCTAGCAGCATGGAAAAGGCACAGTCCTTAAATGAAAATCATCATCAATTCCACTACCCACCCCATTCTACTATATATACTGCATTCAGAACATCCCAGCATGGGCCAAAATACTACATTCCTAACCTACTTTTCACCCATAACATAAATAGAGAAGACAGAGAAATTCCCAATGGGTTGTAGTAACTTGATTAATCATTAACTAAGACCTCTCCTTTTTTCTTCTCCCCCCCCCCCCATTTGGCTGCCAGTGTGAGCAGGTGCCATTTAGTCTTAATTTCAAATTACCTGTCAATTTTTGGGATATCTGTCAATGAACTACATAAATAAGACATGAAAATATAGAAGCCACTTAGTGAATGTTATTTCAGAAACTGCTGGGTTTAAGATTTGTCTTAGGAGAATCCTGGGCATGTTTCTTAGGGAATACATTCTTGCTATGAAAGTCTTGCTCATGAATGTTAAGGCCTCTCCTTTGTTTGAAGCTCAGTGTGTGTGTGTGTATGCCTTTATAGCGTAAAGTGAGGGAAGAACTGTTAGGGCACGTACTGCATGGAGCACTGGGTGTTATACGCAAACAATGAATCATTGAACACTACATCAAAAACTAATGATGTAATGGATGGTGATTAACATAACATAATAAAAAAAATGCTCTTTAAAAAAAAGAACTCAGGTGAGTTCTCAATCAGATGAATTTTTGGAAAGAATTGGAAGTGGAGAATCTGGAAATTGATTCCTTTAAAGTGATCCATATTCTTATATCCTCTAGAAAGTTCACATCCTTAAGAGGTAACCTAGCCCAATTTGAAGATTATTGATAAAGTGCATTGCTCACCCGTGATAAAATGTACACTGCTCTGGTTATCTGACATCTTATATTAAATTATTGGAATTTTTTTGTAGTAAGATCTTACTCAGAAGATCTACTTATCTAAGATAGGATCTCTTTGTAATATATCATACCAAGGCTATGCCCTAGAATTCTGACTCCAACTAGCTTTTACGTATAACTGCTCACTGAATCATCCACTTTGAGAAGGAAGTTGTGGATCTCTGAGTTAGAGATTACTCAGTTATGCTCCAGAAATGATGTCAAGGAATATCAACTTCATAACTGCAATTCTTGAATATTCTCCATTCCTCTGACACAATTTTTTCACAGACCAATCACTCATTCATCTTGTGAATAAGTGATAAGAACATAAAATATTATATATTTAGGGCTATGTTTTTCTCATTAGACACATTAGAATGTTTAAATGGCCATCTTTAGGTACTTTTAGTGCTCATTTGCACCTCCACTGGATGATAATAGAAACATATGTATTGAGCACCAGTATAATATATTGAATATTATAAAGAAAAGGCGAAAGGACAAAATTTCAGATTAGAAACGGTATCTGCCTCCCTTCTTCCCAATTCCAACTAAATTGGCCAAGGAAAAATGTAAAAATAAGGAAAAGTTGAGTTAGTGTTTAAAGCTAAGGAAAGTATGCCAAATGCTACAAACGCTGAAAATATTTAAATGGAGTTCTAAACTAAAGGAGGACACCTCAAGGAAGCTTGCCATTCATTTCCATAAGGAAACAGCATTGCCTTTTGAGAATAAAAAAGGCAGACTCTAAATCCCAGGGCCTTCTCTCCTAATTTAGGGAGAGAGAAAAGGGAAAACCATGAGACTAACAGGGAACACGCCGCTGGGAAAACTTTGTCTGCCCTACAACGGCAAAATATAAAGGTTGTGGCAGGACTCTGTAGGTACCAGCATCTGGGATAAGTAGAAGTCCTGTGGCAGTAGTGGAACATGACTGTGGCAGAGATGGAGTGGAAGGAGGCTGAGGAGAAGGTGGTGAGATTCCTCCCACAGTGGTAGACCTAAGGCCTTAAGCAACTGACCGTACAGCACTGTCCCTTGAGCCCACTAAAATATCCAGTAAAGATCTTGGTGCTTCTCCCTCCCAGAAAGGTATACACACACACTCAAAAGTTTATAGTAGAATGTCCTCCTCCCCACCCCACCCCCACCTCTTCCTCCTCAACGTGCTCCTTGTGTATCTGCTGCTTTTGCTGCTGTTTCTTTGCTGATTCCTTCCTTTGCAAGGCGGCCTGGTAGGGCACAAGTGCCCTACAGCCCATGGTAAAATGATTATAATCATATGATATAACTGGAAATTAGGTGATTATCTAGGGCAGAGGTATGAAAAACAGGTGTTTGTTGCTCTCGAAATAAAAGGACGAATAAACAAAATAAACAAGAAACAATATGTTTTAAAAGAAAAGATATTTCTTGACACAAAATAAGGAGAATATTAGTACTTAACAGGAAGGAAGGGGTACTTTTGAAATAGATCTGCTGGGGAATAGTATTAAGTGATAAGGTAAGAGATAAAAAGGAGCACAGCATAAAAGGCCTTATGAGTCATTGTAAAAATTTTGACTTTTATTCTGTATAGATTAAAACCAGGGGAGGATTTTGAGCAGAATACTGACATTATCTGACTTACATTTTCATATACTCACATTGGCTAAGTTGAATGTATTAATACACCGAGAATCAATTCTTCAACAAGAATGGAAACCCAGAGATTGGTTATGTTGTTGCAATAATCCATGCCCTCCTCCCACCTCTAGTTGATGACATCTTGGAACAGGTTAAATCAGTGACAACTGTGAGAAGTGATCAGATTCTTGAAATTGTAAAGTTATAGTTAAGATTTTGTGACAGAATAGATTGGGTAATGAAAGAAAGTCAATTAAAATGTATTATAATTACTAATAATAATTTGGAGGACAATTTTAAGTGGATATGTAACTTACCCCAGTATTTCTATTTTAAAGAATTTAAGCTATGGAAATATTTATATAAATCCCAAATGATTTATTGTTTATAACAGAAAAAAACTGGAAATTATCTAAATGTCAAAAAAGAAACTGTTTAAATAAATTATGGTAGAATGAGGTAAGTAAATAGTATGCAAATAGTAACCAAAAAAAAAGAATTAGCTCTATAAGCACTGATGGAAGGATATTCATGAAGTTTAAATTAGAAAAGGTGGAAGAAAAATATCATTATTTACATAAATAGATAGTAGTCTTCCTAGAATAGCCAAAATAAACTTTTAAAAATTATAAACTAAAAAGAGGTCAGTAAGGAATCCAGATGCAAGAGCAACCTGCAGAAGTCAATACAGTTCCTATCAAAAAATGTAATGAGAAAAATAGTTTTTCTGCTTTAATTGCAATATAAACTATAATTTATCTAGGAATAAAACTAACAAGGAAAAAAATAACAAGAAACATTAAATACTTTTTAGAAAAAAAGAACCAGAAAAGTTAAAAACATAAAAGACCCAGTATTCTAGGACATTGACAGCAAAGTGGAACTGATGGCATAGTGTGAATATTTCTGAATCCTTACATAAAAACAGAAAGAGCAACTAAATAAAAAAAAAAAATCAAAATCCTATGGGCATTTATAAGAAAACTGGGAGACAAAGTATTCCCAGAAAACCCAAAGACTGTACAGGCAAGGACAGACTTTAAGACATGTAAGAATTTGGCATCTGTGAAAGTAAAGATGGAGGGAAAAATAAACCATCAGATGGCCCTGATAACCAAAGTAAACAGTAGGTATTCAATGGAAAGCACTGAGTCAACTTGAGAAAAGCAGATATGCAATCCAATAGTGGTTGAGTACAAGGGGTCCAAAATAAGGGCTGAAGCTGACTAGCCCCCATGAATTCATAAAACTGAGCCACTAGGACTGATTTCTACAGTGGTTCCCCACACTAAAGAGAAAATAATGAGAGGGAAATAAAAATTCAACAGGATAAGAAAAATAGAGATGAAGAGAAAAGAAGGTCTAGATACAAGCAGAGAGCAGAGTTTCTGGCTATTGCATAGTGATGTGCTCGGCAAACATTCTTCCAAAGAGTAACTATACACGGGGCAAATTCACAAAAATAACCATTTCAGCACTCTGGAAATCAAACAAAGCCATAAACAGTCTGAGAAGCATTTTAATGCTTGCAGTACTGCTGAACATCAGGTAAGAACAGTAGGAATGTGTGGAGTTCTGCTGCTCCTATAGTGTAGGCTGCTCCGACAACATCTGCCTTGGTCTATGTGGAGGTTCTGCCAGGTGGGGCAAGCTGTGAGGATTGGCAGCTTCTCTGCTACTTTCAAAAGGGGCTCACTTGATTTGGAATGGTGGATAAGACCCATGCCAAGTGGCACTGCTGATGGAAGTGACTTCCCAAAGGTTGGTCAGCTGGAGTGGGCCAATAGCTTGACTCTACTTCCCCAAGGTTGCAGTCCTGGTTGGGGCAAGCATATTACTGACTGAGGATGTGTGTGTGTATACACACACACACACACACACACACACACACAGTGGATAAGGAATGGTCCCAAGCTATTCACATACTCCTAAGAATTCACTCACATGGAAGACAGGAGACTCAAAAGGACCCCATTGAAAGTAAAACCTGAGCCAGACAAGAAAATGTCCTGAATGTGCTCTCCGGCCTACATATAGATCTATCTGTAGATCATAAAGCTTTATTGGCTCAAGGTATTTGAACACAATCTTTGTCAATCAATGGCAAACTACTAAACTATGTAGATGAAAGGCAGCTCCTAGAAAGCCAAGTGTGGAGTGGTAACACTCCACAGGGGAGATTTCACAGAATAAGCCCAGGCAAGTAACTAAACAAATGAACAAACAGAAACCCAGCACAACTTTGTGGGACTGAGGGGTGGGGGGAAGGGAGAGATTAAGCATTCAAAATGCTATAGTATACTATCTAAAATGTCCAGTTCCCAACAAAAAATTATGGGATATGTGAAGAAACAGGAAAGTGAGATCCATATTTAGAAAAAAAGGTCAATAGTAACTGTGTCTGAGTGTCTTCAGATGCTCCAGATGTTGTTATATAGCAAAGATTTTAAAGCAGCTACTACAAATATGTTCAAAGAACTAAAGGAAACCATGTACAAAGAATTAAAGTATGACAACAAAGAATCAACAGAGAGATTTTCAATAAGGATGTAGAAATTATTAAAAGATGAAGAAACAAATAGAAAATCTGGAGTTGAAAATTATAATAAATAAAGTAAAATGCACTATAGAGGTTTACCAGCATGTTTGAGATGGCAGAAGTAAGAATCAGAGAAGTGATGATAGAGCAATTATAAATTATACAATCTGGAGAACAAAAAGAGTAAGGATTGAAGAAAAATTAATGGAGCCTCAGAGACCTGTGGAACAACATCAACTGTACCAGCACACATGTAATGGGAGTACCCCCCAAAAAAGTAAGAGGACAAAAGGGCAGAAAAATATTAGAAGAAATAATGGCTAAAAATTCCTGAATTTGAAGAAAAAAAATCTATAGATCCAAAAAGCCCAACAAACTCCAAGTAAGATAAATACAAAAATTTCCGTAAGTAGACATTTCATAGTTAAAATGTTGAAAGGTTAAGAGAAATCTTGAAATCAACATGAAGAGAACAACTCATATATAAAGTAGCATCAATAAAATTAATAGTTGACTTTTCATCAAAAAACAATGGAAATCAGAAGGCAGTAGAATGACACATTCCAAGTGCTGAAAGAAAAAATAAGACAATAATTCTATATTTGACAGAACTATCCCTCATAAATGAAGGTAAATCTCCAGAAGAAAAAGAGTACCTTTCTCACAACAGTTCCAAGAAAAATAGAATTGAAACTTCTCATTTTGAATTGTCCTGGCTGGGGTCACATACACATGCCTGGACCTCCAGTCACACAAAATGGATATAGAAAGGGATATCTAAGGAATAATAGTGTACTACTACCATAAAAGGAAATAAATTCTGGGCAGGCAAAAATAAACTTTTTGGTCAGGTCACCTGTGGTATGAGGAAGAGCCTGACATGGTAAGGTTAGAGGATAGCTAGCTTGGTTGTCTGTCCAGTGTCCCTTCTCCCTCTTTTGGTAATAGCAAAATTTTTATTTATCAAAATTATTTACTTCATATGGTTAGTGGAACTGTCAATCACAGGATTCTTACCACAAAGGTGGTCATGTTACCTGTTAGCCAATCTTTCCTGGGAAGTATAATCATTAGGTTTGGGGTGCAAAGGCCAAAGGTGGTTGTAACTGAGTTATCCAATGGTATGACCATTGATATCCTAAGGATATTAAAAGAGATGGCCCAAGATATCTGATTTCTAGTATCTCTAAAGGTGAATTCCTGTACTTCTAGAAGTCTAGATACTTAACTCTTACTTTGATTCTGTGAGCAAATAAATATATCACCATAAATGTCCTTTTATTGCCTATGTTAAGGACAATTCCTATTGCAGGCAACCTCAAATTCTTACAAGTGGTCTGGTTTCACAGGCTCTCATAAGAGTCCACATTACCTCAGATGTCCAAGAACAAAGTTAGACTTGTCAAAATCTCTGCCTGACCCTAAAATAATAACAAACTAAGAATGTTTCAGTCATGGAAGGAGGACTGTGAGAGGCCGCAGTCCCCAAATGGACAGTACACTGAGTTCAAATCTGTACTTTCTCAGATACCTATTCCCTACTGTGTCAAAAAAGAAAATTAACTAGTCAGATGCAGGGAAAAACCAAATCAAATCAAATCAGATCAAATAAAATCATTTCCAGATAAATGAATAATGAGAGAAATCATTGCCAGTACACTTGCCTTACCAAAAAAAACAAAACAAAACAAAAACACCAGGCTCAAGGAAAGTAACTAAAATCCATAGAAAGAAGTGATGAGCACTATAAATGGTAAATTTGTGCACTAATGTAAAAGACTATAAAAATATATCTTTTCACCCAAAGTTATGCTCTCTAACCACAAAAGAATTCAATTTAAAATTAACAAAGAAAGAAATCTTTGAAATTCTGAAATATTTGAAAGTTAAGCACATTTCATAATAACCCAGAAGTCAAAGTAGAAATCACAAGGTAAATTAGAAAATATGAATGGAATGAAAACAAAAACACAATATACCAAAATTACTGGAAGAAACTAAAGCAGTGTTTACAGGTATACTGACCAGGAAAATAAAGAGAAGACACAAATTATCAGAATTAGGAATAAAAGAGGGCACATCAATTCTGATACTGCAGAAATTAAAGAAATTAAATAAAGGAACATTATAAATGACTTTATACGAATGAATTAGATAACTTTTATGAAATGGAAACATTCCTAAAAAGATACAAATGATAAAAATTAACTAAAAAAAAGTAGAAAAACCTGAATAGAATAGGGAAAGAGATTGAATTAATTATTTAAAAATTTCCTATGAAGAAAAGCTCAGGCCCAGATGAATTCACTGGTGAAATCTATCAAATATTAAAGAAATAATATTAATTCTTTATAAACTCTTTCAGAAAACAAAAGAGAAGAAACAGCTTTCCACTTATTCTGTGAGGCTGTCTCAACCATAGGTTTAGGTTGGAAGGCAACATGCTTAATCCGATCTTTGTCAAAGGGCTGCATTTCTTTCTTTGAGGAAGCTTTAGGGAAATGTTTCAGTTGTAGTTTTTTCTCATGCTGTTTCTTATAATTCATTGTAAGAGCAGCAAGGAATATGTGTTGGCTGCTCATGCTGCTCTTAGCAAGGTGTTATAAGAGAAGGATGAGCTAAGGCAAAAATATGCCAGTTTGCAAGCAGAGAAGGAAGAGGATAGAGAATCCAGAAATTTGAGCCTCACAAGCTGGAAAAAGCCAACTGCTTCTGACCCCAAACACCAGATCCACTTCCTCAGTGCTAAGCCCTAAATTTTGCTAAGCCAAGTGCCCCATATTTTAGGTTTCTGTGATTGTTGCATTTGTTTCAGGGACTGATTTAGTCAGCTTAAGGTTAAGTTACTCTAAGAAAGAACTCTTAAAATACAGAGTTAAATAATGTGAATTTCTACTTCAAGTAATGGTCCTAAGATATAGTCAGGTTAGCAGTATGGCTCTGCTCTTAGTCATTCAGGGACACAGACGATTCCATTTTACTGTTCCAGGACGCCCTACAGTCTGCATTTGTGTGGTCAAAGCTAGGTCTCTATATTGTCCATGTTCCAAACATCAAAAAGGGGAACCAGAAGTCTAGCACAAGCGATTTTCTTTTAAGCAAATAAGGCGAAAGGTGCACGCATGACTCCAACTCACATTATATTGGTCAGAACTTGACATATGGCCACCTAGTTGCATAGGATGTAAGGAACTGATTGAATGGGTATTTGTCCAGGAAGGAGGGGAGATCAGATCCTAAATCTAACTTTAGGAGAGACACCACACCTACAAATTCCTGCCCCAAAATATAAATATCTTAGAATACTTTAACTATGGTCAACCCCTTTCAATTTATATGATTTTGCTCAAAATTTTATTTTTGTCTTTTTTGGAGACCACTCAAAATAGATATTGTTATTTTTATATGGATGTTTATTTAGACTGACTGACATGTTTACCGATTTAGATACACCCATTTTTGTCATTGTATAATTTTTTTTGGCTTCATAATAAATTACCAGGAGCTTAGCAGCTTAAAACAACACTTACTTGTTAGCTTACAGCTCTGTATGTCAGAAGTCTTGCAAGGCAAGGTGGGGTTCTCTGCTAAGAGTATCATAAGGCTGATATCAAGCTGTCAGTTAGATTATGTTCTGATCAGGACACCTTGGGGAAAAATCCTCTTCCAAGCTCATTCTTTTTGTTGGCAGAATTTGGTTCCTTGGGGTTATATGACTGAGGTCCCCTTTCCTTGCTAGTCATCATCCATTGGTCCATGTCAGCTCCTTTCCACATGGCCCCCATAGGCAGGTCACAGAATGAATGTACACTTTCAAGGCCATCCAGGGAGTGTCACTTTGACTTCCTCTTCTGCAACTGGTTAAAGATAAATATATATTAGCATATGCATATGCTAGCTTCTCAACTCCCTTTGAATTAGTCATATCATTTTACTGAGAAAATAAAATCTTTGATACTTGTTCATTCTTATTTGTATGAGTTATGTTTTTTTAACATGTCTGGAAGTTATATACTTTAATAGTGGTAGCCAATAAAAAAAGCCAGGTAGCCAGAGTTGCCCTATTGTAAAAACTGCTGGTCATTCAAGACCTACATAGAAGAATGAGGGTCTGTAAACCAGACTTTTAGTGCCTCACTATTAAATATGAATAATGAATTTTAGCCTCTGATACATGAAAATACAGTAAAAAGAAGAAATCAAATTAAGAGGAGACTAAGAGAATGCTGGGGGCAGAAGAAAACTCTAAAGAAATAACATTTAAATCTTAAAAAAACTCAGTTCTGGGCAAGATGGAGTAAGCATATTCAACCCCATTTCTCTTGCTGATTACAATGAAAACTGCATGGACAAAATATATAAGGCAATTATCAGATGACTCGGAAAGGTGGGGAAAAGACAGACAGACTAGCTAGGGACCACGGAAATTGAGAAATGACCTGTGTATGCTGTTTTGTTTTGTTTTTTCGTTTGTCTCCTATATATGCAATGGGCACAGACAAAAACAAAACAAACAAAAACTCCCAAAAAGCCCCAAGGAAAACCCCACTCAAAGGACTGGGAAGAGGGTGGCTCTTCAGAATAGAATTCTTTTAGTATACCCTCCCAAGTGCAGGTAAATATCATGAAAGGTGCAGTGCACCTTTCCCTCCGTACCAGACACTGGGGATGGAACCTTGTTGATAATTCCTACCCTGTACTAAGCAAAAGAGCAAAGAGCAGCATCTCGCCCTCTCCCAAATTAGAGAGCGGGAAAAGGATTAGAAAGAGGAGAGAAAAGGCACTCAACCTCACTAATCATCAGGGAAATGGAAATAAATAAAAATCACAATGAGATCACTTCCCACCTATTAAGATGACCATTTTTTTTAAAAAACATTAAAAAAATAATAATTATTGGTAAGAATGTTGAGAAACTGAAAATTCTTTTATACTGTTGCTGAGAATGTAAAATGGTGCAGCTGCTATGTAGAACAGTATGGTGATTCCTCGAAAACAAAACAAAACAAAAACAAAACTACCATACGATCCAGCAGTCCCGCTTCTAGGTTATTTATCCAAAAGAATTTAAATCAGAATCTCAAAGAGATATCTGTACTCCCATGTTCATTGTAGCATTGTTCATAATAGCCAAGAGGTGGAAA
Source organism: Halichoerus grypus (assembly GCF_964656455.1). NCBI lineage: Eukaryota > Metazoa > Chordata > Mammalia > Carnivora > Phocidae > Halichoerus > Halichoerus grypus. The sequence continues at coordinate 150,366,337 of NC_135715.1, read as the reverse complement.
AAAACAAATACCCATCACAAATAAATAAAGAAAATGTGGTATATACACACAAAGGAGTATTATTCAGCCATAAAAAGAACAAAATTCTGTAATAGCTATAGCATGGATGAAACTTGAAGACATTATGCTAAGTAAAATAATCAAATCACAGAAGGACAAATACTGCATGATTTTACTTATATGAGGTTTCTAAAGTAGTCAAGTTAATCAAAGCACAAAATAGGATGGTGGTTGCCAGGGGCTGGGGGGAGGAGTAAATGGAGAGCTCCTGTTCAAAGATATAAAGTGGCAGTTATGCAAGATGAAAAAGTTCTAGAAATCTGCTCTACAACATTGTTGTAACGGTAAATAATACTTTATACTTAAAAGTTTTTTTTTTTTTTAAGATTTTATTAATTTATTTGAGAGAGGCAGAGAGCCCAAGCAGGGGGAGCAGCAAAGGCAGAGGGAGAAGCAGGCTCCCCGCTGAGCAGGGAGCCTGACTCGGGGCTTGATCTCAGGACTCTGGGATCATGATCTGAGGCAAAGGCAGAAGCTTAACTAACTGAGCCACACAGGCACCCCTATACTTAAACGTTTGTTAGGAGGGTAAATCACATGTTATGTGATTTTCAACACAATTTTTTAAAAAAGTGGTCCAACATTTTTTAAGTGCTAAAAGAAAAAAAACAAAAACAAAACAAAACCCTGTAACCCAGAATTGTATAGCAAGTGAAAGGTGAAAAGCAATTCAATAGGGGCACCTGAGTGGCTCAGTCGGTTAAGCGTCTGCCTTCAGCTCAGGTCATGGTCCCAGGGCCTTGGGATCGAGCCCTACATCGGGCTCACTGCTCAGCGGAGAGCCTGCTTCTCCCTCTCCCTCTGCCTGCCACTCTATCTGTGCTCTCTCTCTATCTCTCTGTCAAATAAATAAATAAAATCTTTAGAAGAAAAAAGCAATTCAATGGGCAAAGGATAATACTGGAACAATCTGACAATTGCCTATGAGACAATCTCTACGGGGGGGAGAGAGAGAGAAAGAGTGAGACTGAGATTGAGAAACTCAACCTAAACCTCCTCATTAAAAGCACTCTACTGGGGTGCCTGGGAGAGAAAAAATTTAGACAGGAGAGAAAAAAATTAGACAATGAAAGAATCCTTTTGGGTGGTCAATCATCTTAAAGAAGTTTCAGAAAAAGAGGAGAAATTAAATTGGGAAGAAAGTATCAAAGGAATACTACAAGAAAATTTCCCAAAACTAATCTCAAGCCTGAAATTACCCAATGAATACCCACTAAAATGAAAGAAGAAATCCAGAACAAGGCACATTATCATAAAATTTTAGAAAACTGGAAATACAGAGAAAGTCTTAAGAGATTCCTTAGAGAAACAAGTAATATGCAAAAGATCAGAAATACAAATGGCATTGGACTGCTCACCAAAAACATTAGCTTCCCATTACTACTAGGATAAATTAAGAGCAAAACCATTACATGGCCTAAAGGCTGTGCATGGTCCTAGACCTGCCCAGCTCTCGAGTCTCATACCATTTCCCTTTTTATTTCTCTTTAATTCAGTTACACTGGCTTATTTTCTCTTCATTCCACCTGCAAGGCATTTATACCTGTTGTTTCCTTCATATTGAAGACTCTTCTCATTTCAACTAGTTTATTTCACTCTTTCTTCACATCTCAGTTCAATTGTCCTTTCTTTACATTTCAGTAGTTATGTTTTTAGGGAAGTCATTGATCCAAATTCTCCTCCTATATGCTTACACAGTCCTATATGCCACACCACAGTACTTACCTCAGCCATGATTTTATTTTTCTATACTTTTATTAATCTTCAGATGTCAACTTATTTGAAATATCAGCAGTAGTTGATATTTCACCACTCTGTCCTCTTTAAATTTTTAAGATTTTATTTATTCATTTGAGACACAGAGATAGAGAGAGAGAGAGAAAGCATGAGCAGGGAGAGAGGCAGAGGGAGAGGGAGAAGCAGACTCCTCGCTGAACCAGGAGCCCGATATGGGGCTCGATCCCAGGACCCTGGGGTCATGACCTGAGCGGAAGGCAGATGCTTAACCATCTGAGCCACCCAGGAGCCCCACTCTGTCCTCTTTAAAACATTGTCTTTGTTAGGCTTGCAGAATCCCACATGCTCCTTTTTTCCCTTAGGTTCCTGGATATTACTCCATCTCTTTTGAGATTCTTCCATACCTCCACAACTTTGGAATGTCAGAATGCCCCAAGGTCCACTCCAAAGCCTCTTTTATTTTCTACCTGCACTCATTCCAATGACTTCATCCTGTCTCAATGGTTTAAATAACATTTATAAACAAATGACTACCAAAATTAAGTTTATAGCTTGCATTTCTCTTCTGAGTCCAGACTTGAGTGTCCAAATGCCTATCTCCTTGGATGCCTAATAAGCAAATCAAATCTTTTTAGACAAACATCATTTTTAATACAGCATTCAATATTTGATATTAAATATCAGTCTGAGATGACTTTAATCTATAAAAGCCCTCTGGATATCTCCAGATGAGAGTAGATATTTGCATGAAAGTTGATGGTTATCAAACTGAGTTAGCCCAGAGAAAAACATTCAATTATATCTCAATACTGGAAGCTGAAAAAGGGGGAAAAATAACTTTGTATCCCTACATTAGGACAAGGACAGGGGTCTATCTTATTTACCATTATATATTTGGCATGTAGCACAATGATTGACATATAGAAGAATTAAATAAATAAATTTGACCTAGCCACTTAGTCTACTGTTGAAGACTACAAACTAAAGTGGAATGCAAGGCAATTCATGAAGGAAGAAAGCCAAATGGCCAATAAATATATAAAAAGATGACCAACCTAAAAAAAAAAAAAATAAAGATGATCAACCTCAGGGCACCTGGGTGTCTCAGTTGGTTAAGCATCTGACTGCTGATTTTGGCTCAGGTCATGAGAACAAGCCCCACATCAGACTCTGCACTAAGTGGGGAGTCTGCTCAAGATTCTCTCTCTCCCTCTCCCTCTGCCCTTTCCCCAACCCCTGCTCTCTGTTGCTCTCTCTAATAAATAAATCTTTAAAAAAAAAGATGATCAATCTCATGAGTTATCAAGAAAATGCAAATTAGAACCACAGAAAGATATACTTTCATGCTTGCTATAATTATAAAATTTTAAACTTTTTTTTTTTTAAGATTTTATTTATTTGACAGAGAAAGACACAGCCAGAGAGGGAACACAAGCAGGGGGAGAGAGAGAGGGAGAAGCAGGCTTCCCGCCGAACAGGGAGCCTGATGCGGGGCTCGATCCCAGGACCTTGGGATCATGACCTGAGCCAAAGGCAGACATTTAACGACTGAGCCACCAAGGTGCCCCTATAATTATAAAATTTTAAATATCTGACAATACTAAGTATTAGTAGGGATGTGCTGAAATAAACTTTTATATGCTGATGAATATAAATTGGCACAAATACTTTGGAGAGCAATTTGGAAATATCCTATGAAAATATGCATATCCTATGACCAGTATTTCCACTCATAAGCACATCATTCAAAGGAACTCTGCATAAGGGCATAACTCTTGCATAATGGCAAATGTGGAAAAATATTCATAGCACTATTGTTTAAAATAACAACATTCTGGGTGACCTAAATGGCCATTAACAGAATAAATGAGTAAATTGAGGGAGTATATTAATGCAATGGAATATTACTCAGCAGTGAAAACGAATGAAATATATATGTGTTTCAATACAAATACATTGCATAAACACATCATTGAGCAAAAAGGCAAGCTGCAAAAGAATACCTGGTGATAAAATTTACATTAAGTTTCAAAACATGCAAAGCAATACCATATTGCTTAAGAGATACATATTTAATGAAAGTATTCTAAAAAATATGGGAATGATAAATATTAAATATAATAATCTTTGGAGGAATAGTGGAAGAGGATATAATCCAGGAAAATTACATACAGTTTTAACCCTGTTAACAATGTTTTATAAGTCTTAAGCTGGGTAGGAGATATGTAGGTGTTCATTATGTTATTCTTCAGGTTTCCTGAATCTTTTTTTGTAATTCTGAAATCGTTCTTAAATTTTTTTAGCAATTAAAAAAAACCTTACCACATATGTAAGTCTAATAAAAATGAGTACCTAAAACTTAGGTCAAAATGTCTATAACCTTAATTCAATGAAATTTAGCCATTTCTAATGATGGCAGAGAGGATGTGGGCAAGAAAGTAAAAATATAAACTGGTAATGTTTTTATGATACTTTTGCATTTGTATTTGTATATGACACACATGTAATATGTTTCAAAAGCCTTAAATATGTTTATACTATTTGACCCTACACATTTGGATAACATAAAAAAATTTCTATGTGAATATTTCTAAATTTTTCTATAATAACATAATATTTGTATAATAAACTTTTTCTTAAAAGATGAAATTTAGAGTAAATAAAAGAAACTGAACTGGTGAAGTGAACTATTAGACATTATATAGAAACCTAATTCTAGCAATGCTTTTGCCTTAAAGTCTATTAATATATCAAAACCAGCTTTTGGAGGGGGTCTCTGTATGTCATAATTTTTTCTTTTTCATTCTTCTACTCTTAAACTTTCTGTACCCTTTCATTTTAGATATGCTTATTGTACATAGTGCATAGCTGTATTTTGTCTAATCCAGTCAACCTTTGTTAACTAGTTAAAAATATTTAACTACAGCATTTAGTCTGTTCACATTTATCATAGTTACTGAAAAATTGTATTTACCATCTTATTTTTGCTCTTGTCCCATCTGCTTTGTAATTCTGTTTCTTTCCTTTCTTATCTACTTTTGGATTGACTAAGTGTTTTTTTATCATTTTATTTTTCTCCCTCAACTAGTATACTGTTCGTATTGTTTTGGCGATAACCCTGTTATTACCATTGCATCAGATGACCTGGTATTATCTAGTATTTGGTGCAAACTTATACAAGTTTTATATGAATATCTTTTATTCTCTTCCTGAACTACACAGGAACATCGCCCTTCTTTTGATATATATTCTGTTGCTCTCCAATATTTTATCTTTTTTATCATTAAATGTCATTACTTTTTTAGACAATGCTCTCTTTGTTCTTATATCTCAAACCTTTTATCTGGGATCACTTCACCTCTGAATAAAGTACATCCATGAGAATTTCTTTCAGTCAAGTTCTGCTCATTAGAATAGAGATTATTCTCTATTCTATAGTGATAATTTTCTAATTTCACTCTTGTTTTTGAAGAATTTATACCTTCAAATCAGGTATAGAATTCAGAATGGTGGCTATTCTCTTTTAGCCCATTAGAGATACCATTCCAAAGTCTGTTTCTGTTAATAACAGTAGCTCCTTTAAAAGGAGCACTGGGTGTTATACGCAAACAATGAATCATGGAACACTACATCAAAAACTAATGATGTAATGTATGGTGATTAACATAACATAATAAAATTAAATTAAAAAAATCTATGTGTAGATTTGTATTACCACTAATATATAAAAGTAAGACAATATATATTGACCAAAGCTTTTCAGGAATCATATATAAACGATTTTGTAATCTTCTTCCCTGTCACCTAAGCCCTAATGCTCTACTGCATATTTGGAATATAACAAGTTGTTGTCCTTGAAAATAAAGTTCTCCTATAAGAGGTATTAAAAAAATAATAATAATAAAAAATAAAAGTAGTTTGTCTTTGTTTTTGTTTTTCTGACGTTACACTCTGATCTATCTAGGTATATTATCAGTTCAGGGAAGTACTAGTTGTGCAACAGGAAAACTAAACACTCAGTAGTTCAATATGATAGGTAACAATCTAGGCTGCCTATTCCAGGTTGATAAGTGGGCTCCCACCCCACATTATTATTCAGGAACCCAGGTTCCTTCCATCTAGTTTTCCTGCCATCCCATGGTCAAAATCATGTTATAGGCATATTCTTGCTCCGGTTTACAGGAAGTTGGAAAGAAAATAGAGGTCGCCTGTTTATTTCTTAAGGTCCCCAGCTGAAAGTATATGTAAACACAAATCATTGAGCAAAAAGGCAAGCTGCAAAAGAATACCTGGTGATAACAGTATATAACCTATATAAGTAGGTAAGAAATTAGGCAATAAGTCACACTAACCATAAGGGAGACTGGAAAATATAGAGTAGTTGAAAAGTCATGACTCTGGTGCTTCCATTATTAAGCAAGAAAGGGAAACTGAAATTGGTAAATGCCTAGCTGTTCTTACCAGTCTACCTGCAGATTCCCTTTACTTATTTTCCATGGGATTATCTGAGCTATCTAATCTGTGGTATTTTTTATAATTTCTGTGAAATTCTTAACTATCCATTGTTGTAACAGAAATTTTTAAGACTATTATAGATTCATGCGAAATCTTAATAACCCAGCAAGATCCCATGTACCTTTACCCAGTTTCCACTAATGGTAACATCTCGCAAAACTATAGTTTGATATCAAAACCAGTATATAGACATTGATACAATCCACCAATCTTACTCGGATTTCCCCAGTTTTACTTGTACTTATTTGTGTATTTATTTCTACACAATTTTATCACATGTATAAGTTTGTGTGTTCACCACCACAGTTAAGATACAGAATAGTTTATAAGAATCCTTTGTGTTGTTCTTTTATAACCACTCCCACCTCACTCCTCTCATCTCTAACTCCTAGTGATCAATAATCTGTTCTTGGGGCACCTGGGTGGCTCAGTCGTTAAGTGTCTGCCTTCGGCTCAGGTCATGATCCCAGGGTCCTGGGATCGAGCCCCGCATGAGGCTCCCTGCTCGGCGGGAAGCCTGCTTCTCCCTCTCCCACTCCCTCTGCTTGTGTTCCCTCTCTTGCTGTGTCTCTCTCTGTCAAATAAATAAATAAAATCTTAAAAAAAAAAATCTGTTCTCCATTTCTAAGATTTTGTCTTTTGAAAGAGTTCTATAAATGAAATCGAACAGTATGTAACATTTTGGGACTATTTCCCCCCACTCCCCTCAGGGTAATTCCTTGGAGATTTAACGAAGTTGTTGCATGTATCAATAATTCCTTTTTATTACTGAGTAGTATTCTATGGATATACCAAAGTTTGTTTAACCATTCTCCCACTGAAGGACATCTGGGGTGTTTCCAAAACAGTGTATAATGGGTTTATACCACTGTATTATAATTGTCCAGGTTTTGTAAAAAAAAAAAAAAAAAAAAATCCAACATACATAGTGAGGCATCTTACATAGAGCTCTTTTGAAATTTTTTAAATGGCTTTTTATGTAAAGAGTTAAGATGGTTTAGTTTAGTTAATATAGTATAGTTTAGTCATTTTTAAAATGACAAATACATGCTCATTGTAAAAGTTCAAACAATATCAAAATACATAACAAAGTACATTGATTAAAAAGTAAATGTCCACCTTTATCCCCCAATGCTAACATCTCTCTTCTCTTCTCAGAGGTGAATAATGTTAACAGTTTAAGGTGTATATGTATCGTGGATCTGGTCAGATTTAAAAGTTTTTCAGTTGATTATTTTTCATTTGAGAGGACTCATAGTATCTGCTAGTATTTTCTTTTGTAATATTAGTATTGCTTACATTTCTTCCTTTATAATAATTTTGAAAATGAAAAAATAGGTAGCATCTTTAATTCCTCCTTTTAGTGTTTCTAACTTGAACACATTCATATATTTTAATAGGTTTTTCAGCAGTTTTCATTGTTTATATTAGATTGATAAAATTTTCTATGAAAAGACTAATGTTCATCCATTTGTATGAAAATTCATTATCAAAATACAACAAAATAGTTTTAAATATGTCCTAGTTGAGTCTGACACTTTGTTTATAAACACCTTAAAAAGCAAAAAACCTTGGAATAATGAGGTAGATGAAATCTACCTATTGAATTCTGACCTATTGAATATATAAGCTTTAGAGACTGTTATATAAAAGTAAACATATTTTTTCCTGGAAAAGAATGACATATCTTTAGTATTAAAACAAACAAACAAACAAGCTGTTCTTTGACTAGTATGCTAGAGACAGTTCCACTTGAATTAAATTTCACCAAGACCAATAAACTAATGTTAAACATACTCCTAACCTCTGAAGCCAGTATGTATGGTAGTGTCTGGCACAGTTGATATGGTCCTTTGGGTAGAGAACATGCTCAAGCTCCCTCCTCTTTCGCCTGGCTCTCCACATTTCCCAGGGAATAATCATTAATTTAATTAGTCATATTCCAAAGCAAACACTGGGCTATGCATGTGTGGAAAGATTGTGGGTGTGGGTCTCTCCCTCCCTTCTCTTCTATAAGGCTGGAATTGGTAGGAGGACCTGATTAGAAGTAGTAGGAATTAGGAACATAGTTTGACAACACCCCCCCCCACCCTTGTCTTATGTATTAAACTGCCTCAAACCCAAAGAGGCAGAATTTGGGCATTTATAAGTATTGGCCAAACACAGTACTGGCCAAAGACTGGGCAAACTCCAGCATCAACTTCTAAAATTTGGTGTAGGTTGGAGTGCAAAGCTGGGCATTATTTGGAATGGAAAATAGAACAGGCATGAATTTTTGATCTAGTTTGGAATTGGAGTTAATCAATAGCCTCTTACTGATTTCAAAATAGGCATCTCTGTAGGCCTGTTATACTTTTATAAAAAATAGTAGGGAATATCAAGTGACCAGCCACACAGAGGTGGGGATAAGGACCTTAATATCTTGACCTTAATGCCCTCTGGTTAGCCACGTGGTAGGTCTCAGTCAAGAAAACAAAAGCTGTCTGCATCAGTGTATTTCTTTTTAAAAACATAGTCTCTGCCAAAAGTTAACAAGCCTTAGTTAGTGTCCAATTATGCTAATGTATCCTCATCTCTGGAAAAAGCAAGAATCTTCTCTTTCAAAGGACAGCATCTCTCTTCTGCTTTACCATAAGATTGGATCCTAGCAATCACTGGATTAACAGATTAGAAATAAAAGTGTGTGTGATGGGAGGCAGGGAGGGGTAAGGGAACTCTACAGCTCTTTTTTTCTTTCAGTTCACTCCACCTCTTTGCTCTTCCTGAGTTTATTCATTTATTTTAAGTGGCTGACTAAGACATATATTCTACTCCAGTTTATCTGAGAACTCTAGCTCTATATTTGGAGTTTCAGATACAAGATAATCTAATAATGAGATGGATTTGGATTTTTCCACTTGCAGTTGTCTCTTATATGTATACTATTCCTCAGGAACCTTACAAGGATGGTTAGTTTACCCAAAGCAAGATTTAGGCACCTGGGTCTCTTGAACTAATACCTAATAGCAGGTGTTCAATAAATAGTAATTATTACTAGTTAATGATCAAACATATAGTATGTACCAAAGATAGAAATTAATATAAGATCAGTTTGGAATGGGTTCTGCCAAGGCAAGTTGAGCTCTGACTGAATAAAAAACATACTTGCATTCTTTTTTTTTCATTCTTTTTGATGCCTATAGGCAGAAGTGGCTCAGTAGTATTTTCGTGTGAAAAGAATGTGAAAAAAAATCTATGCAAATGTTACATTAAAATTCTTTTCATTTTATGAAGGGACCATTGAATATAATAAGTAATGATACCACAAATATTTCTGGGTATGTATTTTTTCAGTTCAAATGAATATAACATTATCTACTCTCTCCAATAAAGAAATTATAAATGGATTTTTAAGCTAATGAATCATGAAATATTTTTGTTGAGTTATAAGTGAACCAAATGGTCATATTTATTTTAACACCTGGAAGAAGTCAGGATGTGCACAGCTGGCTGTTAGCTTGTCACACATTCCTAAGTTTACAATTACTACTAGTGTTCTCAAAGTCCACTGACAAACAGTTGCAGGTGGCCAAGATGTTTTTGTGTAGAAACAGCTTTACTCAGCAAAATCTAATAATGTATCAATAATAGCATTTACTTTGGAAACTATCAGTATTTAAGAATGGCAATTTTCAAATATTTTCTTAAAATTATTTAAAGCATGCTTGGGACTGCTAATGATAAATTTATAAATATTGCTCAAATTTTTTAAAAAATTCAGTAAATAAAAGAACATTTAAGAATACTATCAAAGGAAAAAAAAAGAATACTGTCAAAGAAAAAGTTAACTTGTTAAAGTCTATTCGATCTATTTCTTACGGTGGAAATAGCCACATCCTTATACTATAAAGGGTTATCTATATAATTCATTTTCTAGAGCATTATTTCTACATGAAATGCAACTAGTATTCCAGAAGAGGGGAATAAATATCATTTTATAGAAGGATCATTTTCAGGTTTTTAGATGATATTAAAAAGCTAAATTTCTATACTAATTTAAATTGTTTTTTTTAATTTAAATTGTTTCATATAATTATTTTTAAATTTCCATTAAATATTGATAGGAAATATTTACAAAGTGTATTACATGTAAAGAATCACAAAAACAAATATTTACATACCATCTCTCAGTTTAAGAAAATAACATTACCATTGTAGTTCTTTGTGCCTTTTCCTGAACTCATTTCCCTCCCCTTTGCCCCTCTGAGGTAAACACTTTCCTGAATTTTGTCTATTTCATTTTCTTGCTTTTCTTTAGGTGGTACCACATAAGGTTGCCTCCTTAATCAACTATTGTTTACTTTTGAATATTCTAAACCTTATGCAAATGAAATAATACAGTAAGTATTCTTTGACACTTATTTTGTTCAACACTGTATTCCTTAGATTCACCCAAGTTATTGCAGGAAGCTGTAATTCATGCATTTTTATTGCTATATATAATTACATCATATAAAAGTACTGCACAGCATCCATTCTGTTATTGATGGACATTTGGCATGTTCCCAGTTTTTGCTATTACCTAGTGTTACTAACAACGATTTTGCACAACTCTCTTGGTTCATATATCCAAGAGTTTCTAATGTATATGTATATAGAGATATATACACACACACATATTTATAAACGTCAAATTTATATGTAATATACACATTACTTTATCATTATATCAAATTATTCTCTAATTTGGTTTTTACCAATTCATCCTTTCACCAGCAGTAAGTATTCCAGCCATTCTATATCCTTGTCAATACTTGATATTCTCAGACTTTAAATTTAAGCCAATATGGTAAGTTTATTAGCAGTATCTATCTGTGGTTTTAATTTGCAATTCTTCAATTACCAATGAGGTTGAGAAATTTTTTAATTGCTTAACAGTCATACTGATAACCTCTTATGAAGTGCTTCTCCAAGTCTCTTGTTCATTTTCCTTTCGAGTTGCTTGTCTTTTCCTCAACTGAACAGGGAAGAGTTATTTATTCATTCTAAACATTAATCCTTTGTCAATTATATATTGCAAATACCATCTCAATGGCTCGTCTTTTTACTTTTTGTGTCTTTTGATCAACAGTTCCTAATTTTAATGTAGAAATATTTAACCATCTTTTCCTTGTTCAAAACCATTTTCATGCTGTTATCACATATGAAAAAGTCTTACTTCAGAAGCTAAAAACCTCTACTATAGAAATTGAGAAAATGTCATAGTTGTTCTATCATATACTTTAAAAATTAAACAACAGATATTCATATGAAAAATTGTGATTCAGACAAAGGGCTAGTTGATTGTTTTTTCTGGGTTTGGTGGCAGTTGATATATTAACAAATTATTTGCTGATAAATCTGGAGCTACAAAAAAAACACACACACAGGTTTCTAAAAAGTTTTCTATAACATCACTTAACTCAGTAAAATACTGGTAAGTATTGGTTGTAAAGGACACATTTGTTAACACCTGAATTAATAATGGAGATGATGCCATTTATTTACCAAAAGGGATATATATGTATAAGCATAGAAAGTTCTATGTATTGGGAGTTTAGGTGGGTGAAAAGACGGATTTGTTTTTATTTTTCACATCCAATCTTTCTGTAGTATCTGAACATTATAACATAAGCATGAATTACCTTTATAATGAAAAACATGTCTGATATTCTTCAAGCTGAATTTAAATTTATTGTAAAAATATTAAAGTAAAAATGGTATGAAATTTATGATCTTATTATAGTGTAACAGAGACTAATTTTGTCATGTTTGTATGTAAGATTTGAGTCTTCCAACAGCTCTTAAAAGTATACTAAGAAAAATAAGTTAAAAACGCTGAAATATTATCAGTTGAAAATATACCATTATTTTAAAGAATTTTTTGAAAGATCTCTAGATAGACTGTGGATCCTATTATTTCCAAAATAGAGAGGCAGAATATATCAGCACTAGAAGTGATTTGTGAACATAACTTATATCCAAACTTAGAAGAACATAAAAATTATAATTTTTGGCAAGAAAACAAAGCAAATGGCTAACAGTGATATTCAGATATCTATCTGGTATTAAGTTAGAGCTATGTTAATTTTCTGAGTTACCTTAATTTTTAAGATACTTGCACTGGATTAAGTTTTTAAAATACCCTCAGTGAGAAAACTGAATGGGAAGAAATCAGAGAGGGAGACAAACTATGAGAGACTCTGGACTCTGAGAAACAAACTGAGGGTTACAGAAGGGAGGAGGGTGGGGGGACATGGTACCTGGGTAATGGGTATTAAGGAGGGTGTGTGCTGTGATGAGCACTGGGTGTTATACACAACTAATGAATTGTCGAACACTACATCAAAAACTAATGATGTACTGTATGTTGGCTAACTGAACATGATAAAAAAAAATTAAAAAAAAAAAAGACCCTCAGTGGATTGATTCAGCAAAGATATGAACTCTTTTAAAGCTTCTCTTCTGGGTGCCTGGTTGGCTCAGTCAGTTAAGCGTCTGCCTTTGGTTCAGGTCATGATCCCAGGGACCTAGGATCGAGTCCCATGTTAGACTCCCTGCAGGGAGTCTGCTTCTCCCTCTGCCCCTCCCCTCACTTGTTCTCTCAATCTCTCGAGCTCTCTCTCTCAAATAAATAAGTAAAATCTTTTTAAAAAAAATTTAAAGTTTCTCTTTCTGTTTCTGATAAATATTGTGTTCTTAAATCACATCCCAATAAGAATTTGCTAGCTGAATAAGTTAAAGAGAAAACTTCTAGAGGCCAGAAATACTGGTAATTCATACACCAGTAATAAATATACCCAGAAAAGTAGAACTGCATCATCTAATTCTGATCAAGGATGCAGAGATCATTTTTGCTGATAATGTTTGAATATTAGAAAAGTCACTGATGGTCAATAGAACTGCAATATTCTAAATCAATTTATATGAGATATGCCAACAGATGTCTGCAAAAAAATAATAATTAAGTAAACTGAATTAGTCACTATGATAAAAATGATGCAAAGGTGTGTTATTTGTAACAGAGTTAAAACAATACTTATTTAATATTCAAATACAATGTAATTTAATGTTTATATATTTCTAAGGTTTCTCACATAAATACAGCAACAAACCAGGAGAGAAGTTTGGTCAAACCATGTTACTGATGTTTTAATTTGCAAAATAAAATTTGATGAAGTAGGTGTACCTCTTAGCAGGTCATACCAAGAAGGTAAGGAAAAAAGGACTTGGCAGAATATTCCTTTTGCTTCTAGAAATACCTGACCTGAACTATGTCTCTTCTCTTTCTCTTGCCTTCCCCCTAACCTTGATCCCCAACCTTGATGATTTCACTACTATATCTTTACCCAGCCTCTCTGTCTCAACATACATTGCTATCTTTTTCAACTATCACCTTGAATTTCTAACCCTCCAACAATATTTTCATTTTGGTAATGCACTTGTGTGCTTCATTCATTCGTTCAACATCACAAACAATATACAAACAAAAGGTGTAGCTTAGTAGTTAAGAGCTGGACTCTGAACCCAAATGCTTGTTTGTATCTTGGTTCTGCCAGTTATTTATTAGCCATTAGACCTTTGGGAAAGTCACCTAACTTCTGTACATGTTTCCTTATCTGTAAAAATGAGGGTGTCAACAATACCTATCTCATAGGTCATTATGAGGAATGAATGAATCAATATTATGTAGAAGTCTTATAAAGTGTAGTAAGAATTATATAAATGTCAGTTGCTTTTATCAATATTATTGTTGTTATTTGAGCACTTATGTGCCGAGCATTCTATTACATATTCAGATTATATTGGTAAACTAGATAGACAAGACTCTTGGGAAAGTCTTTTCAGGTGCAAACTGTCCCCCCATTTCCCTATCTCAGAGTCATAACCAGGACAGAAAGTCTGTGGCTAGGGATGCCGTCACATTGGTAGGTACCAAAAATGTGAAGCCATCAAGAAAAGATACAATTCCTAGGACTGGCATAGATAACAAAGCCACCTGACCACTTATTTCTCATTTCTGTTGCTATTATTACATTCTTGTCCTCTGTTTTGACATTAATTCTAGCTCATGTTTTCTTCCTTTCCATCACTACAGTCTACCATTTATTTTCAAGGCAAAAGTTCTTAAAAAGATACATGCCTGTAATTATCCTACAGCTGCACATCCTAAGTAAGTGGAAATATCCTTCCTCAAAATGATCATAAAAATAACTGTAATGGGCTAGTTTTAGATATTAAAATGTTGCTCTTCCCATTCTCTATTGTTAACCTTCACTTACCCATTTCTTCTCATTTATAAATTTTGCCCTCAGGAAATAGAGCAGATAAAAAAAAGAGCTAATTTCCTGGCTTAGAATTTTAAAATAGAATCTTCATAGTATGGTTTTATTTCTAAGATCTAAGTACTTACTCAAGGAGAAATACTGTTTTGTTTCAATTCCCAATGGCATCTGATTTGGAAGATCAGAAGCTCAAGCTCTGAGGACATATCATTGACCACCTTAGGGCAGGGGAAGAAACAGGAGGCCAGCCTAGGCCCCTTTCTTGTTTTAAGCAAATGTTATATTAAAAACTAAGATAAGATGATTCTCTAACCTTAGACTTTTAGGCCTCGGAAGGGCATTTGGGGAAATATTTTGGGACAGTGAAATATAAGTCATAGCTATTTGGCTTACCTACAGATGTACTTCCTTACTGTGTGGTTTTGGCTTTCAAAGTACTTAAAGCATTTACCAAAGGATTAAAGAGTTAAATGTAAAAATGAAACCATAAAAGAACTAGCAAAAATATAAACCAATACTTAAATAATCTTGGGGTGAAAAAGATGTTTCTAAGTTTAACACTGAAAGTATACTAAAAAATTTTTTTTATCTTTTTCACTGAATAAAAATTTAAAATTCATATGACAGTAAAAATATCATAAATTAAAATTGTTGCAGTACTTTATTATGTATATGCTATATATATGTTAACATGCTATATATGTTTTATATGGAAGAACATTTAAACTAAAAAATAAAGGCCTTAATAGAAAAAGTCAAAGGGCAATATAAGGCAATTAATAATTAAAATGACACTATAAATTTAATATATTAACTTGTAAAGACATGCTCCTAGCATGTTTCTTGGAGTGGGTTATGTGTGTGTGTGTGAGTGTGTATAAAATAAATATGTATGTGAATACATAAAAAATAAGTAGAGCCCATAAAAGTACAGACTCATATTCATAGTGGGTATTGCTGGGGAGTAGAACTACATGTACTTTTTATTTTGTTCTCTGTATTAAAGTTTCTTTTTTTGGGGGGTGGGTGGAGTACATGTTATAGCAATAAGAAAAAAACTCACTTTAAAGAATTAAATGTACAAAACTAAACTTCAAAGGAAGATAGAGATGTACAGAAAGCCCTATGTCCTCTGAGCTGTACCAGAGACAAAATAATTCTTCTTCTGATATGAATCTCATTTTCTGAATGTGTGAAAACTAAGACTTGGTAAAAAATATTTTGTAAATTGTGAATTAATTTCTTCCTCTGTTAACTTTCAGGATTTCATTTGCTGATATACGGTGAAGTCAAGAATGCTAAAAGCATTTTTAATTTTCCCAACTTACAGCAATTTAATATTAACAAATTGATATTTATATACTGCTACAATGTATTTACCACTATGGTAAGTTCCACTGGAAGTAAACAAGGGTACTTATTATATGTTAAATATTTAATAATCCAAGCTTTCCACCAAGTCAGTCTGGCATGACCCAACAAATAATGATGATTTGGTAAACTTCCTGAGTCAAGAATCTCAGCAACATAAACATTGTTTCAAATTTCCTTGGTAAACTTCTTAGTCAAGAATCTCAGCAACATAAACTCACTGTTTCAAATTTTCATGTAACGTGCTATCTTCAATAAAGATAATACTATTGGTCCACCATCAACAAAATATACACTTTTGAATAATGGTAAAAGATTTATTCTTCACACAAATTTGAAAACTCTGGTTAGAATCAGAAATCAACAATGAGCTAACTTAATTTATATAGGGTTAAATCTGTAATAGTCATTTAATAATGATGATGCTATACAACTAACATTTTTTTTTTTTTTTAAAGATTTTATTTATTTATTTATTTGACAGGAAGAGAGAGAGAACACAAGCAGGGGTAGAGACAGAGGGAGAAGCAGACTCCCCGCTGAGCAGGGAGCCTGATGTGGGGCTCGATCCCAGGACCCTGGGATCATGACCGGAGCGGAAGGCAGACGCTCAACAGACTGAGCCACTCAGGCGCCCCTACAACTAACATTTTTTGAGTGCTTAATACTTTCCAGGTACCAAGCTAAACACTTAATCATTATCACTATTTAACTTCTTGAAAACTTTAGGCTCAGACATTATGCAACTTGCCCAAGGTCACATAGCTAGTATGGGGATTCCAACCTACTGCTGTCTGGCTAGTAAGTGCCACATTGCGTCTTCATTAAATATTTTATACATTTAGCTACTAAGCAAATACTAGACTAAATGGCAATGATTTAAGCACTAGTAAAATAGTTTAAAATCATATACTTGTAAAAAAATATGTGAATATTTAATAATCCATGCTTGAAAACTATTCAGAGCCAACAAAGTGCAAAAAATACAGACAATAGTCACACATCAAGCCAAAGCATATAAAAATGGATAGGATGAAACTTAAGTGATCAAACTAATCTTTTTTTCTGTTACTAGTTCTTCATATATATAGCAAAACAAAAATTCAACTGTTAGATCTAATAATTGGTGCATCGTTAAATTTGTTAACTTTGGGGAACAAAAGAAAATAATTTCTCATTCCTAGGTACTTTTGTTATGCTTGATCACTTAATCCTTAACTAATCAGCAATTTCATGAGATTAGGTATCATTCCTCCATTTTTAAAAAAAAATAAACTGGGGTTCAGAAAGTCTGAACAATTCATATATAACTGATAAATGACAAAGGTATTTGCTTCAAGGTCTAAATGACCCCAAAGTTGCACTAGGCATAGGCTAATGCCAATGTAGGAAAGCACAATTAGTAATAATGAGCTGTACTTTAAAGTAATGTTTATGTGTGTTGATCACAGATTACTACACTTATATAACTAAATTAGAGATCAAGCTAGCTTTCTGGCATGAAATGCAAGACTCAGGCATGAAAACATTTGCAAAAGTGTATAAATCATTTGCTTTTTTTTTTTTAATTCTCTACTTGAAGGTTTAAGAAAGAACTCCTTGATCAAAATACATGCACCCATTTTCCATGACTAAAAATCTAGTAATATAAGATAAATTCAGATTATTTCAGAATTTTGGACTGAAAAGATTTTAAAAGCTAAAAGGAAAAACAGGATGTTTACGATAAATATCTGAAAACAGACATTTTAGCTTCTACTTTTTTGCATCACAACATTCAATACTCCAGCAAAGCCAACATTTTCAGGTTGTTAAATCAAAATCCTCTTTTTTTTTTTTTTTTAAAGATTTTATTTATTTATTTGACAGAAAGAGACGCAGCGAGAGAGGGAACACAAGCAGGGGGAGTGGGAGAGGGAGAGGGAGAAGCAGGCTTTCCGCCGAGCAGAGAGCCCGATGCGGGGCTTGATCCCAGGACCCTGGGATCATGACCTGAGCCGAAGGCAGACGCTTAACGACTGAGCCACCCAGGTGCCCTCAAAATCCTCTTTTAAATACTTCTTTTAAAAAGTAGGAATTTAGAAACACATCACAGTGAACTACCTTGGAAGGTTCATAGCACCTATAGTCATTTCATATAAAATCAGAAATAGAAGCATTTTTTAACACTACATTTATGCTATTTTTATGCTACATATTATATTCTCACCATCCTTTAAAGTTCCTACTTCATAGAACCATAGATTTTAAAGTTATTTAAGACCACCTAGTTCAATAACTTCATTTTCATAAAGGAGGAAATTAAGATCCAGAGATCTGACTAATTTCTCCATGATTGTTTTGTTATGAATTAGTGCTGGAGTAGGGAATGAACCCTAGATTTCCTGATATAGAGTCCAAAACTTACTATATTGCACCACCATACCACCTTCATTTCTATTTTGGATAGTGTCAAGTAGTAACTATAGCATATTTAAATCCTGGGTCCCCAAGCAAACATTTCAGAAGTCCCCACTCTTCTATTGAGGAAGTTAAACATAATCTTAAAGTGGATGAGTACTTAATATTTATTCTAAATGTATACTGGTCAGGTATAACTTCTGAATAAACAGTCTCCTGATAAAAGGGGTGCAGATTATTAGTGGCCCCACCTACAATGTAAAGTACTCTTAGAGAATACTTAAAACAGTAATAACATATTTGGATACTTGTTTACAATTTACAATGTCATTTCACATATTATCTTAGCCAAAGACTCTCAACTAAGTTTGTTTTTAAAAATCTGTATTATTGAAATATAACTTAAATACCATAAACCAAAGCAAAACCCATTTAAAGTGTTTGGTTTGAGGTTTTTTGGTTGTAGTTTTTGACTTAAGACAACAAAGATTTACTAGCAGTGTATGTGAATAGGTATTTGGGAGTGCTTAGTTGGATGCTTCTGGCTCCAACTCTCTTATAAAGTTGCAATTAGGTTGTCAGCCATGGTATAGAGTAACCTGAAGGTTTGAGTGGGGCTGGGCATATGCTTCTATGATGGCTCACTCACTTGGCTCTTGGAAATAGGTCTTAGGTCTTCTAACCACACAGACCTCTTCACTGGGCTGCTTGAATGTCCTCACAATATGTCAGCTGGATTCCCCAAGTTCAATGAGTTCTGAAAAACAAACACCTGCATAACCACTTATAATCAAGACACAGAACATTTCTTTCATCCAAATAGTTCTTTCAGGAACCTCACCTCACTTCTGCCCCCAGAAGAGGTGTTTTTGTTGTTGTTGTTGTTGTTGTTTGCATTACTTCATGAAACCTGTTGCAGTCATAGACATATATCCATATACTGGGTTACCATATAAATTTATTTCTTGCTATGCAGTTCATAACTCTGCATTAGAGGGATGAAAGACCTTCAATATGCATATGAGGAAAGGCAGAATGGAAGGTTAATCTTCCCAACAAACGTGCTCTAATGTAAGCTGCTTAGAAATGGTAACATTCTCCAGTTTTAAAATTTTTCTTCATCACTTTGTTGACCTGGAATTCCCGATCCTGTTCAAGATGCTGTTCTAGTTTGGCTTTCTTCTGTTGCAAATGCATCAGTTTTCTGGAAAGCTCATTAGTGAGGAACTCTTCTTCCTTCTTGTAATTTACAACAAGGGTATCTTTGCAGAAGGAGAAACTTGGCTTTCTATTACTGTTGATTAGTTTGTATTTTCTAGAACTTCATGTAAATGGAATCACATAGAATATAACTTTTGTGTAGGGCCTCTTTCACTCTACATGTTTTTGAGATTCATTCCTGTGGTATGTATTGCTAGATCATTCCTTTTTATTGCTGAATAGTGTTTTGTTGCATGGAAATACCACAAAAATTATTATTATACTTTGAATTTTACCAATAAAAGATTATTGGACTTTTGTCTTGTTATGTGAAAACCTACATAATATCCTTATTGTGCAAAGTCTAAAATATTTGCTACCTAGACCCTTAAAGAAAAAGTTTGCGGACCTCAAACTAGCTGAATGGTCATGAGCTGAGAGCTTGATAGAAATGCAGAATCATCAACAATACCCTAGAACTATTGAATTAGAAACTGGATTTTAGGGACGCCTGGGTGGCTCAGTCGGTTTAAGCGTCTGCCTTCGGCCCGGGTCATGATCCCAGGGTCCTGGGATCGAGTCCCACATTGGGCTCCTTGCTCAGCAGGGAGTCTGCTTCTCCCACTCTCTCCCTCTGCTTGTGCTCTCTCTGTCAAATAAATAAAATCTTTAAAAAAAAAAAAAAGAAAGAAAGAAACTGGATTTTAGCAAGATCTCCAGATAATTCATATGTATATCAAAGTCTGAGAAGCCCTGCTGTTTTCTTTTTCTTACAATTCTAACAAGAAACAACATATATTGTATATGTAAAAGTGTATGAGCCCGTGCATGTGTGCATGTATGCATTGATAAGCCTAGAATCATTCATATCTACGACTTTCAGAAAATTATTACTGGTATCTAAAATAAACTCATAAAAAACAAAATATGGAGATATATGCAGGTTGAAAAGTCTTATTTTAAAATTTTTTAGATATAAACTGTTCATTATTTTACAATCTTAAGAGTATAAAATAATTAAAAAAATTCCTTGTTAGAGCAATTTCCAAAAGAACAAATGTAGCACAAATAAAAACCGTTCTGTCTTCTGTACAAGGATGTACCAGTGATTAGTAGAGATTAACAGATGATCATCTTCATGCATGTGATCAACAAGACCAAAAGGTCAACAGGGTTTTAGTTTACCATATGCTGCAAAATTCATGCTGCAAACCTACTTGGCATGTGCTTTCATTATACATCCTTCTTAATCAACAAATTAGAAGTTAGAGAACAAATCATTCACTTACATTCCTATTAACATTTGTTTAATAAGTACAGGAATATGAAGATTTTTCTCTTCTTTATGTAAAATAGCATGATAAAGATATTTTCAAAACCAGAGAGAACTAATTTATATGTAATTATTTTAAATATGCTATAAGCAGTAACAAATGACATTTTATTACTAAACTCAGATTTACAGTTTGTAATCATCTCATATAACCAACAGCTGTAACTTTTTGGGTTTCTTAGTTAACATTTGAAACTAAATTATATTTATGTAACTACCATTTTAGATAAAGAGTTTCATACTTTCACTGATTTAATTCTATCAATTCTAAGTTACTATTTGAGACTCAATAAAATTCTGCAAAATAAAGAAAACTTTAAATTTCTTTTACATATTTATTTCATTAATGCTAGCCAGAAAATAGCAATTTCTCCTTTTCAAACAATCTTTTCCAGAATTTCTTGATTCACTTTGTATCTTTTTGCACACATGTTAGTTCTAAATATATATCTGAACTCTAAATGACTTCTGTTCATATTAATAGTCCATAACAAGCTATTAAATCTTCCTTACAACAAGCAACAATATGCCAAAACACTTGCTCTGTATTTTGGTA
This sequence comes from Halichoerus grypus, assembly GCF_964656455.1. Classification (NCBI taxonomy): domain Eukaryota; kingdom Metazoa; phylum Chordata; class Mammalia; order Carnivora; family Phocidae; genus Halichoerus; species Halichoerus grypus. The sequence continues at coordinate 150,344,862 of NC_135715.1, read as the reverse complement.
CTTTCATGAAAAGAACCTGTAATTCCCCAAAAAGTAATTATAAAACAACCATTCCTTCATTATAATTGTGTTCTTCATTCATATAACAAAATTCAGCAATAATCAGAAACTGTCAAAGGAGTAATTCAAAGGCCAGGAGTTTTGGGGGTTTATTTCATCTCACTTGAAAATGTATATGTATTATGCTTAAAACAAGATTATTTGGTCTCTTTAAGTCCTTCAGTTATTAACTTCAATTAGTCCCACTTTAGAATGTGAAAGTTGTTTTCCACGTTATGTTAAAATCTTATCAGAAAACAAGTTAACACAAAAGTACATCTTTTTGTTTCTGTTTGGCACTCTACTCATATTTATCTCTCATTCTTCAGATAAAGTTGAATTTGTGATATATAAAATAGATAAATTATATACTATAATACCTAGTTTATAAACAAGAACTTACTAATGGTAAAAAAAAATATAAAAAGAAGGGTTACATTTAAAACTGTGTGCTTCTCTGAGAAATACAAAAATAAGATGAGAAAGATTATGTAAAGAGAAATACAAGCAAAAGTATAAAAAAGGCAGCTAAAATGAAATTCTAGATTTAAATATAGGTGTTTGGAGGACACATAGATTATAATGTAATAAGCCCTGATTTTAAAAAGTCATGTTTTTCACTCTGAAAAATACCCTTTCATATTTGTAAAGTAATATATGGAGAAAAATAGAAATCATTAATGATGCATGAGTCAGAACATTAGTTTAGAGTAAAAGCCAATTACAATTATGGAATCTGCATCTGTTCATTACAACTTTGTCAGTTTTCCAGAATATGAGTCTAGGCAGTTTTTACAAATGACGTAAATGGAAATGTGTTTAGAAACGGCTAAACAATTTGTGCAACATGTAAAAAATGTGATGTTACAGCTAAAAAGGAATTCACTCTTCTTCACATTACTATTTATATAGACTCCTCTTAGTTCTATTTCTATGGACTTTCTTCTTACTCTGTACAATTTTGCCATTAAGAGACTGACTCAACATTCCATGAATGTTTAAAATTTTGACTACTTTTTCTAATAGAATATAAAACATCTCCCACCAAGGTGTATAGAATGGTTTACAAAGAATCTAAATGACTTTGAAATTTTGCATTAAATTGTCTGACGAGTGTGTGATAAATGTTTAGATGAATAATCTTCCTAAAGCCATCTGTAATACATGGGCTCAGCTTTTTGGAAAATCAATGGACTCCATAAGACATGTCATTTAGCTGAAAAGAGGCTGTGTGGATTAGTAACAAAGAAAACATATTTTAGGCATATCAAGTGGACCAAAAATGACAGCATGATACAAAAAAATAATAATAATAACAAAGGAATTAGTGTAAAGAAAGTTAAGCAGAACTTTAGAGGATCAGATAAGCATTTCCTGAAGTGTGTTCTATGACACCACAGTCTCTAACAAACAGAAAATGGGTTTTATCATTAAATAAGCTTCAAAGATACTAAGTATTCTCCTTCCTCTAAGAGAGTCACAGTGTACAATAATAGTGTATGAAAGACTCTGTGAACAAAGTGCTGGAAAAAATATCAACCTGATTTTTGTGTATGGAATTCCCATCCCTTTTTGAAAATTTCAACACACATATTTTCCCACAGAAGACAATTTGGGAATGTTTTAATAGATAATTATAGATATTTAGGCAGCAAAGTGTTAAAAGTAAAAATGGCCCACATATGAAAAACTATTAAGTTAAAAAATTATCTGAAGGAATTTAAGATAAAAAAAAAAAAACAGCAGCGAGTTGAACCCTTCTTTCAGCCATTATTCATTCATTCAACAAATATTTAGAGAATACTAACTTAAGTGCAAAACATAATGCTAGGCACTGGGTATAGTTTCAACTTTCTAAGAAGTTGCTCCCACCTCACCTTCATATTTCCCCCCAAAAGACTAGGAATCTTTTTGAGTGATACTTGAATAAACTGCCAATTTCAACTCTAATGGAATGATAACCTTGTTTCACAAGGACTGATATTAGTAAAGGTATTTAACAATCAGGAAAATAACCAAATGCTAGGAAATGCAAAAATAAGTGGGACTACAACAGTCTAAAAAAGCTTCTGCACAGCAAAAGAAATCATCAAAATGATGGGAGAAAATATTTTCAAATCAAATATCTGCTAAGGGGTTAATATCCAAAATATATAAAGAACTTACACAACTCAATGACAAAAAACAATCCAATTAAAAAATGGACAGAGTATCTGAACAGATATTTTTTCAAAGAAGACATACAGATGCTCACATATACATGAAAAGATGCTCAACATCATTAATCATCAGAAAAATGCATATCAAAACCACAATGAGATATCACCTCACACCTGTTAGAATGGCTATTACCAAAAAAACAAGAAATAACAAGTATTGGAGAGGATGTAGAAAAAAGAGAACCCTCTTGCACTGTTGGGGGAATATGAATTGGTACAACCACTATGGAAAATGGTATGGAAGCTCCTCAAAAAATTAAAAATGTAACTACCATGTGATCCAACAATTCCACTTCTGGGTATTTACCCAAAGAAAATGAAAACACTAACTTAAAAAGATATGTTCACTGACGCGTTACTTATAAGAGTCAAGATATGGAAGTAACCTAAGTATCTATTGATGGATGAATGGATAAGGAAATTGTGGTATATGTGCATACACACACACACACACACAACCAGAATATTATTCAGCCATAAAAGAGAATGAAATCTTGCCATTTGCAACAATGTAGATGGACCTGAAGGGCATTATACTAAGTGAAATAAGTCAGACAGACAAATACTATATGATCTCTCCTATATATGGAGTCCAATATGTACAAAGAACAGACTGCTGACAGGCAGAGTCAGGGGGTGGAGGATGGGAGAAATGGGTGAACTGTCTTTTTTGCTTGAGTTTAAATAAACTGAATAGTAATAATAAAATTCCAGGGCGAGGGCATTTCTTTTAAACAAAAGAATCTGAAGTTACATCACTTCTGCTCACATTCCATTGGTGAAATCTTTGTGTCACATAACCATGACTTTGCCACAAGGGAGACTGGGAAATGTAGTCCCAGGCCAGGCAACCATATCTTAGCTATGGCTGTCTTGTTATGAAGGAAGGGAGAATACAATTTAGTGACTGTGCCTCCTCAATGTCTATATATATCTATAAACAAAAAAGACAAATTATCTGTTCCCTCCCTACCCAATATCCAATGGTGGTACGGGAATAGGATAACCATAACGAAACTCCTATTTGGAAAAAGGAAGAATTAGAAACACTAACAGTCACTGATCCATATCATTTGTTAAGCCCACTTAGCAGGTAATCCAAAGACTCCTACCTCTGACAGTAGATTAAATTCCTTGACTAGACTGACTACCCTGATTTTGCTGATGGGGAGAATTCCCATGACCACTATCCTCTAGGGGCCTGTCTTTGCTCTCTGGGAGTTTCTTCTTTGTCTATTATTCCCCATGATCACATATAAAGAGGAAGTTGGGGAAATATTCTTCTTGGGAGCTGTATCATTTTCATAACCTGGTTCTTGCTGCTGCAGGTTTTTCCAAACATTATCATCCTTTGTGTCACTTAGATGGTTTCTAATGTTGCACTGGTTAATGTTCAACTATTGTCTCTGGGATTTCCCCAACCATTGGCACCCACTATGTAAGTTCTGATGCTGGCACTTCTTGATCCTACCAGAATTTAAACCTCCACTAATACCAAATTTAGGCCTTGCTGCTCTGGGCTTTTTACAAATAGATTTTTTTTTTTTCATTTCAATGGCAACAGTATTATATTATATACTATTATATATAATAGTATTATATTTTTGAAATCTTTTTTAATGGCAACGGAACTTAACATATGTAGTATCAACAATGCATATAATGGAATGCCTGGGTGGCTTAGTCGGTTAAACATCTGCCTTTGGCTCAGGTCATGATCCCAGGGTCCTGGGATTGAGCCCCACATTGGGCTCCTTGCTCAGCGGAGAGCCTGCTTCTCCCTCTCCCCCTCCTTGTGCATGCTCTTTCTGACAAATAAATAAATCTTAAAAGAAAAAACAACATATAACCCAACCAAAGTGACGGCAATATGAATTACTTTGGCTAAATTCCGGCATGTTTCAACAATTACAAATACATCAGAACAGATGCTTGACAAACAGGGATTGTAATTCACTATCTATTTTAAGATACTCTTGATTTCCAGAATATTAAAATGTTAAAAAAAAGCGTATCTTAGAATTGATGATTTGAAGGGTATCTCCATGTTCACTGCAGCATTATTTACAATAGCCAAGACACGGAAACAACCTAAACATCCCATCAACAGATGAATGGATAAAGAAGATGTATGTGTGTGTGTGTATATGTGTGTGTATATATATGTGTATATATATATGACATATATATATTTAACAGAATAATATTCAGCCATAAAAAAGAGGGAAATCCTGCCATTTTTGACAATAATGAATGGAAGTTGAGGGCATCATGTTAAGTGAAATAAGTCAGAAAAAGACAAATACTGCATGATTTCATTTATATGTGGAATCTAAACAAACAAAAATCCCCAAAAACCCAAACTCAGGAGATCAGATTTGTGGTTAGCAGGGGGTGGAAGCAGGGAATGTAGGGGAATTAGATGAAGGTGGGGGTTAAAAGGTACAAACTAAGATAAATAAGTACAGGGGATGTACAACATTACTATAGTTGATACTGCTGCATAGTATATTTGAAAGTTGCTAAGACAATAGATTCCAAGAGTTCTCATCACAAGGAAAAAATATTTTTTCTTTTCTTTTTTTTGCATCTATACAAGATGATGGATGTTAACTAAACTTTTTGGGGTAATAATTTCACAATATATAGAAGTCATTATGCTGCACACCTTAGTGCTGTATGTCAATTACATCTCAATAAAACTTAAAAAAGAATTGATAAGAAAAGGAAATAATTAAGTGTTAATTATATGAAAACTCTTCTCAAAACTGAAGGGTGAATAAATTAGTGAATGTTTGCCCAAGTTAAACAGTAACAGAGCATCTTAGTGAAAACATCTTGCTCTCAATAATGGGTTTAAGATAGACGACAATCCAAAGATGAGATACAGGCAATCATATGATGAATAATATTTGAATTTAATAGTATAATGGCAAGTCAGATATTTTAAATAGGCTAAAGATATTCAGCAGATAAAGAATGCCATAATCTATATGACTTTTATCAATACGGCAAAAACAATCCCATTTTTATTAGGTGACATACTCTATGAATATAAATCAGCCTGAAGGGCTCCCTCTCACTGGTCAAACCTGGGATAATTTGAGCATCAAATAACTAATGATGGCAATGGATTTTAACCACAGAATGAAAGAATCCATGAGTCCCTAACAATAGAAATAAATTAAAAAGAAGGGAAAGTTCTTCTTAAAATAGAATTCCAATTAGTAACTGTGGTAGATTTGATAGAATTAGAAAAAAAATATCACAATTTGTCATGAAATAAAGAGAAAGACTAAGGAATTACCTCAGAGTGGAGGAGACTAACAAAGACATGATAACTAAATGCAATAAGGGATCCTGGACCAAAGTAAGAGCAATAGGATATTTAGCAAAATTTGGAACAACTCTTTTTCTTTTGCTTTAGGCATCAGTGGAACAACTGGCACAATTAGAATCTCTAGACCATTACTGTCTAATAAAACTTTATGTGATGATTCAAATGGTCTATATCCATGCTTTCCAATACAACAGCCACTGAACCGCTAAATGCTTGAAATATTAAGTAGTGTGACTGAGGAACTAAATTTCTAATTAATTTAAGTAGCCACATGTGGCTAGTGGTTATCATATTGGACAGCACAGGTATATAGATTAGACAATGATACTATATCAATATTAATTTACTGATTTTGATAATTGTATTGAGTTTGTCATACTGTCCTTCATTTTAGGAAATACATAGAGAAATTTTTAGAGGTTAAGGGACATTATGTGTGCAGCTTAAATACTTCAAAAAGTTTCAGAGAAACGTGAGAGAGAACTAAATCAAATGTGGTAAAATGTTAATATTTGGAGTATTTGGGTAAAGGGTATAGAATTCATTGTATTATTTTTGCAACTTTTTTGTAAGTCTAACATTACTTCAAATTAAAAGTTAAAAAGAGAAAAGAATAAAATAACCATATAAAACCAATGTTATTCTCAGAACTTATCATACATATAAAATTATTGAGTTCCTATTCATCTCTGTATTTTTCACTTATTTTTGAAATTTAAGTATTCAGCTAATTTGATTTTCATTAAAAAAAAAACAAACTCCTCCGACACTCTAAAACTAAATATTCACTCTTGGCCACCAGTGTGTATGTTCAGTTATTCTAAACTTTTATAGTTAGCAGAGAAGGAAAGAGAAGAAAGCTCAGATTTTGGGCTGAGTATTGAATGTTAAAAGCAGCAAAGGTATTTAAAAGTTAAGGTCATTCAGAAGAGCACAAATTACATTTTGAGCATCTCTCTGAGGATGTGGAACATATACAGTCATCCCTACAGAGTAAAATGGAGAGGCCTGCAAAGAGTAAGATTTAGTGGGTTCATTCTTGGGAAAATAATCAAGAAAAAATGGCTATATGTCTCACCTATATGTGATCAATCATATGTCAATGACAAATAATGCAAAAGTTGCTAATGGAAAATAAGCAAGAAAAGTTATCTAATTTTAAATCAGATTTCTTTTTTTCCTACATACTACTTAATCCAGTATAATCAAGTTTTCACCATTACTTCATTAAAACTATTCTCAGCAAGATCATTTATGTACTTTTCACTGAATCCATGGTTCTTAATATCTGGATAATGTTTGATAATAAAGACTATGTCTTTTTTCTTGAAACATTCTTTTCTCCTGACTTTAACGATATATATTTTCCTGATTTTCTTATCTCTCTACATCCTGCTTCCAATATCCTTTGCATGCTCCTCTTCCTTTACTGGTTTCTTAACTATTGATATTTCTCCAGATTCTGTTCTAGACCATCATCTTTTCTCATTATACACACTGTCCCTGGGTAATTTCATCCCATATTCCTGACTTAGAAAACTATATACTGCACATTTAGGAATGAATCCAAAGAGCATCCTGTCCTAAACCATTCCAAAGGTCCATGCCCATAGATGGACTCATGAGCATATCCAGTTGAATGTCCTTCAGGAACCTATAACTCAACATATCAAAAACTAAACTTATTACCTCTGACTCCTATGGCTACTGCCTCCCCATAAACTGTTCTTCCTTTACTCCTGCTCTTTAAAAATGGCACCATCATTTATTTGCTCATGATAGACCTGGGAGTTATTTTTTATTTTTCCCTCTCCATTACTTCTACTTAAAGGATCATCAAGTTTTGTACATTCCACCATTTAGAGCAGATTCTCATTATCTGCAGTCGTTATGCTCTACTAAAAGTATAAAGTAAATGCTATTGATTTAGGATCTTTCTTTTTTATAATGTAGCATTTATAGCTCCCAGTAGTTTCTAATACTTAAGAAAATGAAAGCCAAAGCAGCAGCAAGGCCTGAACTAAACAGAGTTTTTAAGTATAAAACCTATGTCTAGTTGCGATTTTTGGCTATGATTACTTATACATGAGACAAACTGGAATCAGCTAAACTAGAAGCCTAAGATCTATTTTTTTTTTAAAGTCACATACAGCACTTATAAAAGTGTCTATTTAGGGGCGCCTGGGTGGCTCAGTTGGTTAAGCGACTGCCTTCGGCTCAGGTCATGATCCTGGAGTGCCGGGATCGAGTCCCGCATCGGGCTTCCTGCTCAGCGGGGAGTCTGCTTCTCCCTCTGACCCTCCTCCCTCTCATATGCTCTCTCGCTCTCTCAAATAAATAAATAAAAAAATCTAAAAAAAAAAAAAATAAATAAAAGTGTCTATTTAACCCCTAAAGAAAATAATGGGCTCCCAAAAATGCAACAGCAGGAAGTGGTTCTTAAGTTTCACATTCCACAAGAGAGCATATTCTTTAATGTACACTTTAAATATAGCTATAAACAAGAACCTTCTAACAGAAAAGCCAGGGATCACAGAAGACAATGGAAAAAAAGATTCCTACCAACAAACAGAACTGGGGAGAGACAAGGAGATAGGTGATATTATACTGTATGTGGGAAGTAGTTATGGCTATTTGGGTGGTCTTTTAGTTATCTATTTAAGTGTAATAAATTACCACAAATTTAGCAACTTAAAACAATGTACATTTATTATCTCACAGTTTCTGAGGACAAGGAGTCCAAACATTGCTTAGGTGTGTCCCTTGCAAGGCTACAATCCACATGTTGGCTAGGCCTGGGTTCTCATCTGAAGGCAGCAATTCCTTAAGATTGTAGTCCTGAGCGTTATATACCACAGAAAACATCACAGAAAAGCTGTGGGCATACCCCCACCCCAAAGCCTGATAGATTTCCACTATGACCAGGTTATAACAAAGCAACCCTCAAACTCTGCAGAGCTGGAGTGAAAGAAGACCAATAGAGAACCAGGACTTTCATCCCCACTGGCTAATGAAAGGCCCTACTCCTGGGATGTCAGTGGAGGCCTTGTGAGGAGATGGAAATTGCACACCTACCCAGCTGTCATGAGAAGCTCCTCTCCACAATCCCCCTTGGGAATCAGGAGAGGACAATTGGGAAACCTAACATTTCTATCTCCACATGGCGGTAATGAGGCTCCTTCTCCTGCTGAACAGGAGTCAGAGAAAACCAGCTAAAGTAATAGGTTTAAATAATATTTGGAGTCTCATATTGCAATTCTGGACAAAATAAAAATGAGGTTTTGACTGAAAGTTACTCATCATACAAAGAACCAGGAAGATCTTAAACTGAATGAAGAAGACATTCAACAGATGTCAAAGCCCAGATAACAGAGATGTTAGAATTCTCTGACAAAGATTTTAAAGTGGCCATCCCTTCTTCAGGGAGCAACTAAGAACACACTTTAAACAAATAAAAATTAGAAAACTCAGCAAAGAAATAAAAGATATAAAGAACTAAATGGAAATTTTAGAAATAAAAAATAAATAACCTGACTAAAAAACTCAATGGATAGGATCAACAGCAGAATGAAGGAATCAGAGGAAATAATTAGTACACCAGTAGCTAAAACAACAGAAATTTCACAGTAATAGACAATGGAAAATAGGCTTAAAAAATGAACAGAACATAATGAACCTGTGTACCTATAACAAAATATCTAACACTCACGTCATCAGAGTCCTGAAAGAAGAGGAGAAAGAGCGTGGGGCCGAAAAAGTACTCAAACAAATAAAGGCTAAAAACTCCCCAAATCTGGAAAAGACATAAATTTACAGATTCAAGAAAGTAAGCCCCCCAAGCATAAACCCAAATAAGTTTGTACCAATACGTATTATAGTCAGACTTCTGAAACTAATGACAAAGAAAAAAATTTGAAAGCAGCAAGAAACAATCTGGATGACAGATTTTTCATCAGAAACCACAGAAGCTAAAAGGAAGAGGGATAACATTTTTCAAGAGCTAAAAGAAAAGAGCTGTTAACCCAGAATCCTATATCCATTAAAATTCCATCAGGAATGACAGATTAATCAAGACATTCCTTGATGAAGAAAAACTAACAGAACTTGTTACCAGCAGACACAGTGTATAAAAAAGCTATAGGAAATCCTCTAAACAGAAAAGGAATAATAAAAGAAGAAAAAAATATGGGTAAATACAGTACACTTTACTTGAGTTTTCTAAATTATATTTGAAAATATAATTTAAAATTATATTTAAAGTAAAAAAAAATGTTCAACTGACCCATAGAAAAGTGGAAAAAATAAAAAATGAAAAAATACATTAAACAGAAAAAGAGAGGCAGACTTAAGTCCAATATAGTCACAATTACATTAAATATAAATGGTCTTGCTACACTAATTAAAAGACAGAGATTGGCAGAGTGGATGAAAAACATGACCCAAGTATATGCTGTCTACAAGAAATTCAACTTCAAAAATAGTAATATAATCAGGTTGAAAATAAAGGGATAGAAAAAGATGTAGCATGCAAACACAAATCAAGAGAAAGCAGGTGTGGCTGTATTTAGTAGACTTCAGAAAATTACTAAATACAGACAGTAACATTATATGATGATAAAAAGTCAGTCCATTAAGACAATATAGCAATCTGAAATGTGTACACACCAAAGAGCAGAGCTGCAATATTTGAGATAAAAACTGGTAGAACTAAAAGAGGAAATAGACAATCCACAATTACAGCTGGAGACTTCAATACCACTCTCTCAACAACTGACAGAACTAGACAGAAAATCAGGAAGGATGCAATATCTGAACAACACAGCAACAAACAGGATCTAATAAACATTTATAGAATACTCCATTCCTAACAGCACAATACACACTCTATTCAAATGCCCACAGAACATATACCAAGATAGACCATATCTTGGGCTGTAAAACAAACCTCAAAAAATTTAAAAAAATTGAAATATAATAGAGTATGTTCTCTGACCACTATGGAGTCTAACTAGAAATCAAATATCAGAAGGATAATGGGAATATTTTCAAACACCTAGAAATTTTGTCAAAGACAAAGTCTCAACATAAATTTTAAAAAATACACGAATTGAATGAAGTAAGAATGAAACATATCAAAATATGCATGACTCAGATAAAACAGAACAAAAAATTATACCCATTAAGTGTATTCATATGAAAAGTCTCTTATCAATAATCTGTTCTCACCTCAAGATCCCAGAAAAAGATCAAAATAAATCCAAAGCAAGTAGAAGGAAGGATATAATAAACATAAGAGAAAAAAAATCAAAGATATTAAAAGCTGAAAAACCTATAGAGAAAAATAAAAGAAATTACAACTTGGCTCTTCAGAAAGATCAAGAAAACTGACCTCTCACAAAAGTGACAAAGTAAAAAACAGACAAGACACATATTACCAATATCAAAAATGAAATACTGATACCATAATAGACCTGCAGGCATCAAAAGGATAATAAGAAAATATTTCAAAGAACCCTGCACACATAATATGGTATCTTGGATAAAATGGTGCAATATCTCAAAAAACACAAAGTACCATAACTCATCCATTATGAAACAGATAATATCCAACATAATTATAATTACTTTAGATTGAATAACCCATCATCTAAAAAAACTCCCAATGTACTAAATCTTCAGGCCCAGGAGTCTACCAAATCTTTAAAGAAGAACTGACAGAAATTCTGCAATCTTTTCCAGGAAACAGAAGAGGAGGGAACACTTTGCAATTCATTTTATGAAGTTAGTAATACCCTGACTCCAAAATAAAAAACAGTATATAAAAAGAAAACTACAGACCAGTACCCCTCAAAGTATAGATGCAAACATCCTTAACAAAATATTAACAAATAGAATTCATCAGTATACAAAAAGGTTTTTTCACTATGATCAATGGGGTTTATTCCAGGGATACAAGGCTGGTTCAATATTTGAAAATCAATGTATGCCTTCACTATTAACAAGATAAAGAAAAATCACATGATCATAATGATCAATGCATAAAAACATTTGACAGAATTCAACACCTATTTCATAATTTTAAAAAAATGACTCAGAAACTGAGAATAGAGAGAGCTTCTTTAACTTGACAGGGTATCTACAAAAACCTACAGCCAACATTATAGTTAATGGTAAAACTGAAGGGAGAAACTTAGAAAGAAATCCCAAGATAGGGAACCAGTAAATGGAAGTCCTCTCTAAACTACTTCTATTTAACATGATGCTGGAAGTTATAGCCAGGAGAATGGTAGAAAAAAGAAATGCACAGAAACTGAAAAGAAAGAAAACTGTTCCTATTTGCAGATGACATGATTGTCTACATAGAAAATTCCAAGGAGGGATGCCTGGGTGGCTCATTTAGTTAAGCATCTGCCTTTGGCTCAGGTCATGGTCCCAGGGTCCTGGGATGGAGTCCCATATTGGGCTCCTTGCTCAGCGGCGAACCTGCTTCTCCCTCTGCCTGCCGCTCCCCCTGCTTGTTCTCTCTCACTCTCTCTGACAAATAAATAAATAAAATCTTTAAAAAAAGAAAGAAAATCCCAAGGAATCCATAAAACACTCCTAGAACTAATGAGTTCAGCAAGGTTGCAGGATACAAGATGAACATATACTAGCAATGACCACATAGACACAAAATGTGAAAATACAATACCATTTATAACCATTCAAAAAAATGAATTACTTAGGTATAAATCTAACAAGACCTATAGTACTTGGATGCTGGAAAGTACAAAATAGTGATAAAAGAGATAAAAATCCTAAATAAATGGAGAAATATACTGTATTCATGGATTAGAAGACTCAATATAGTTAAGATTTCAACAGTCTCCACATTGATATTCAAACTTCATTCAATTCCTATCAAAATCACAGCAAGAATTTTTGTAGATATAGGTGAGAATATTCAAAAATTTATATGAAGGATAAAGAAGCTAGAAAATCTAAAACAATTTTGAAAAAAAACAAAGTGACAGGAATAGAGCCCATTTTTAAGGCATGGCATAGATGTAGCAATCAAGACTTCATGATATTAGTATAGGGATACACACATAGATCAATGGAACACAAATAAGAATCAAGAAACACACCTATAGAAATGTGGCTAACTGATTTTTGACTAAAGTACAAAAACAATTCAATGAAGCAAAGACAGCTCTTTCAACAATGGTACTGGACCAATTTGGTGTCCATTATCTCCCCCTGACTCCCACCAAAAGAGAATCTACCAAAGACTTAAGTGTAAAATATAAAACTTCAGTACCAATGAAAAAAACAGATTTTACATTGCTTTGGAAACAACCCAGATGTCCTTCAATGGGTGAATGGTTAAACACAGTGGCACATCCATACTATGGAATAATACTAGTCAGCCATAAAAAATAAAAAAACTACTGATACATTCAACAACTCTCTGGATGAATCTCTAGAGAGTTATGCTGAGTGGGAAAAAAAAAAAAGCCATTCCCAAATGGTTACATACTGTATGATTCCATTTATATAACATTCTTAAATTACAAAACTATAGAAACAGAGAACACATTAGTTGTTGTCAGGGTTAAGGGAAAGCAGTGGGAAAGGAAGCAGATGTGGCTTTGTAAGGTTAACACAAGGGATCCCTGTAGTGCTGGAAATGTTCTGTATCTTGACTGTTTCAACATCAGTGTCCTAGCTGGGATACTGCACTATATAGTTTTGCAATATGCCATCATTAAGGGGAACTGGGTAAAGGGTACATCGTCTGTAGTAGTATTACTACTTAAAATTGCATGTAAATCTTCAATTATCTTCAAAAAAGTCTTCAAAAAGTATGAAAAAAAAGACTACAAAATACTTCTGCCTAAGAAATCTCTGTATTATACAAAATGATAATATTATTGTTTATCTTATATTCTTTGTGTTGGGTAATTAATTTTTATGGAGACACAAATAATTTGAATAAAATAGCAATGTTGAATATAGCATAGTGGATTAAATTTAGCAAAATATGTAATATCTTTATTCATTTAAAATTGATAACATGAAATATGACATTTCATACTCTTGTATGCAAAAAGATGTCTATTTTTCTTCCGATATTTCAGACAACTTTCATGCAAGAACATTTTGCCCCTAAAAAACCACCTTATAATGGGCTTCTACTATATTAAGTTTCTTCTAGCAATACCTCATGACGTTGTTGATCCTAGTTAATCTTATAAGCATTCTCATCAGTGTCAGGGGAAACTACATTGAAGTAACCATCTGTTAGAGATGGAAATCTTAAAGCTCTCTACAAAAATAATTAGCTGGACACTTTTAGACTTCTAGAGCTTTTTTAAAAATAAAATGCATACAAACATCATTTGCTAGCTGTGATCTTGACCAATTTATTTAATACCTCTGAGACTCCATTTCTTCGTATATAAAATTGCATACTTCCTACAGCAAATGACAAAATAAACTACAAGTATGGAAGTAGTAATGATATCTGGCAGTGAACAGTCATTTAATAAATTTCAATAATAACTGATACTTCTAGGTTAAGGCATAAATAATATAACATAGGTATAAATTACATCATGCTGCTCTTTAAAATCTCTTGAACCAAAGAAAGTTTCCTCTTTGGGAAGGGGAACAGATTGCTGGAGTGGTCTCCATAAAGCAGCACAAATAGAGTAAAATCATAAGGAGGGATTTCAAAATCTTTTCTAGTGTAGACTATGTCACAATACCTGTGACACCTCTGATGATGCTGAAGAACACTGACACAGTTATGTGGTGAGATAACAAGAACTGAAACTCTTCATCTTTCTCTGCATGTTTTAGTTGTGTTCTTTATTTAAGCAAAAGGACTAAATGAGGTAATTGTCACTTGGGATGCACAGAGTGGCTTCAAAAGAAGGACACAAAGTTCACTTTGCACATAATTTCTCTTCTATATAATGTTAGTACTAGATGCTAAAGGAAGGCAAAATGCAAAGTTGTTAAGAACAGGTGGCTTGGGGTGCGCCTGGGTGGCTCAGTCAGTTAAGAATCTGCCTTGGGTTCAGGTCATGATCTCAGAGTCCTGGGATCGAGCCCCTGGACTCTCTTCTCATCAGGGAGTCTGCTTCTCCCTCTCCCTCTGCCCTTCCCCCTGCTCGTACTCTCTCTCTCCCTCAAATAAATAAATAAATAAAATCTTAAAAAAAAAAAAAAAGAACAAGTGGCTTGAGGGTGAAAATGCCTGGGTTTAAATTCACACTTCCCAGCTGTAGACCTTGGTCCATTTACATTCCATCTCTAAAGTTGAACTTCCTCATCTACAAAAAGGGGCAAGAACATTATAATACATGTAAAGTTCTTTGCGTAAATCCTTTCAGATATTAAGAGCACAATAAATGCTAGCTATTAATAATAACAACAATCTTACCTAATACAGTTGCTCAAGTATAAAAGTGATAATTATTGACATAGCATATAAAATATCTTTTCTGAGAAGGTGAGATGTAAGGATTAAAACATAATTAAACTGCAAAAGGGCCACTAGAACTGAAATAATTTGCAGGGTGATTTTGCCTGAATGTGTTCATTATTCTAAGAAAGTATTATGCACTCTGCTCCATAAATATTTGATAAAAGAACCATAATTTCCTTTTTAGCTCATTGATGGCACTTTTCAAGCATAAAATTAAACAAAATTGTTACATTTAATAATCATCTTCATATTCATGAACAAATATATTTTTTAAAATACTTTTAAAAATTATTTATGCCAATTAGAATATGTTTAATAAATTAGTCAATTCAGAGAAACAATAGTTTTATAAACATATGAATCTGTCTCCTTAACAGTCAAATAAATTATCTTTAGAAATCAAATTGTAATATACAAACTACATTATGAACACTTTAAGATTAGAAATTAGATCTCATTTGGGCCTGGGAAGGGGAAATTAACTAAGAAATTCTATAATTGTAAGTAACAGCTGCACAGTCAATATTTAATCACTATATTGTGAGACAGTTCAGTAGTGGAAGACAGGATTAACATATTGCTTTAAAACATTCCATTACTTTCTGCATCTGTTTACTGATAATAAAAGACACAGCTGTTCTAAACGAAACACACTAACAGGTGTAAAGTGCCAATTTGGCATTTTACATAAAAGTTACTCCTCATTTCCTTTTGGAATACTCTAAAATTATACTCTAAGCACAGCTACCAATAACTTAAAGAATTTTTTATACTAACTTGGATTATTCTAGTCATTGAGGAAAAGATACGCTTCTTTCTCCATGAATTCAGGATTATTTTTAAACAGTACACATCCTGAACTAATTATAATTACCCCAGATGTTTTCCATAAAAATGGTCACACATTTGACAGGGTTTCTTTAGCAACTGTTCTATATCAAATTTACTGCAAAGAGCATCAAAATTATGAAGTAACACTGTATCAGATTTGTTATGTTTAAACTACAAATGATGATGAAGCTTGAGCTTATAATTTATTTTGACAAGTATCCCAGCTAATCTGTAGCTGTATGTATTTAATCCAAGGCCGCCAAAAGGAAATTCAATATTTTTATAATAAATTCTCAATAATCATTCACCTAAAGCAAGTCAAAGTAACCAAAATTTGTGAATTCCATAAATATAACTATATAGTTTTGGCTTTTTATGTTTGCTTGTTTTTAAAACATAATATACCACAATCAACTTAAAATATCCCAGGTAAAAGAACTCCATTCTAGTAATTTAATAAACATGGATAACTACTTTTTAAATTTTATAAAATACATTATGAGACAATTACAAAATCAATGTCAATGAAAATATTAATGTATTGGTGATAAGAAAGAGCACTGAAATATTTTAATTTGGCCATTGTATTTACTTTAATATATAAAACTTGGAGAGGAAACGTTAAGGTAGAATATCAAGGGAGTCCAAAGCGTTCCAGTCTCTTTCTTTTCTTTTCCTAAAATAAAGACATTTGTCAAATTAGCTTTAGAAAAAGAGGGTCACTAACATTTAAAAATACTTAGAGTCCTTGAGAATATGTCTATATTTTGAGATACACCACCTGAGGAAAAACACATAAAATATATACATTTTAATTATTTAAGATTATATAAAGCATTTAGATCTTCCCCCCAATAGTTCCTTTTCCTTGTTAGCTCAGGTACAAATTCAAATAAAATACAGCTTTACAGTAAAGTGTCCTCAGCCAGGTCATTTAGTTACAACAGCTTTTCTGGTCCTTCTGGAAACATGTTATTATCAATGAAAACTCTATTAGTTTGCTGCTTAAGCTTTGAAAAGAAACACAGGAAGCAAATTTTTACAACAAAAGAATAAAGAAAAACACCAATTTTACTGTGGAATCTAATAAAGCTTAACTCGGCCTATAATGTGGTAAAATTATGTTACCTAGAAACAACCCATGGGATTTACTGATTTGTAAAATAAGTCAAAGTATATAGTCAGTAATCTAAATATGATAATGAAATCTGTGAGTTGTTTATGTAGATTTCATGAGGCTCTCAGTCTTTCTAAATTTAATTACTACATGCAATGATTTATCCAAGCTATCTTAATCTTTATCATATTTATCAAGAAAGGGGCTTTTTACTTGGAATTGCATGGAAGTACATGCTGTGGTGTATCAACTAAAAAAGTTCAATGCATACCTTAAAAGAATTTTAAATTCCTTTTCCATACAAGATTATACTTAATTGTTTAATTTTTACTGTAACTGGGTATACTTACCTTCTAGTAATTACATATTTATTTTACATTCTTTTGTGTTCATAAGGAAAGGTGGACCACCAATTTGTATTATTAAAAGAAACAGTTGAGGTAGATATAAAAGAAAAACTAGGAGTAGAAAGAAAAATAGAGCCTCCCTTAGAAAACTGAGATTTTAAAACACTTGCTAGAGCAGTTAATTCCATTAATTCAGGGAAAAATAAGGCAAAATGGCAACCTAGAGACAAAATGACTTGTCAATTCATTAAAGATAGTAGGAATGACAGTTTAATGTCTTAAAAAGAATTAGTCTTCAAAGGAATTACAGGATGAGTGTTTCTAACAATGAAAAACTACTGAATTTTAAAAATGCATATTGTATAAATTTAGTCAAATTTCTATATTAAACTCTTGACTCTTCTTTTAGTATATATAAGTACGGTTAGAATCATGAGATACTGGCATAGGGTTTTACATTACACAGCACTTGAGTAGCCACTGTGCTTCATCTAACAGTCAAGTAATGAGTTACAGCTGTGGTTTGAAATATTTTAGGATGGTAAGAAATCAATAAATTCTCTAAATCTCTTTCATAATTCAGTAATCTTACTGCATGTATCTCCTAGATCAATCTTGAAAACCAATATATTTCCTCCAAAACTAGTAACAAATACATAATTGAACCCTATGTTCAAATGGGTTTTAATAAGATGGTATGTTAAGACTAGCAAAGCTCAGCTTCTTTGTTCTATAAAATTTCATTTAAAAATCTTTAAATATTGATTCTAATTCCTACAACCATGATGTAGCTATCCATCTGGTAAATTCTGAGGGCATTAATTATTAAGTCTAACTAGTGTGTTTTCCTTCCACCTTCTACTATGCAATTTTTCTTCAGATGAAGTAAAATTTTTCCTCCCATTCAGTTTTTCAAAAATTCAAATAAAAGTTTGCATCAGTATGTAAATCCATGTAGAGTAATACATAGGAGACTTCATTTAGAAAGGGTATATTAGAAGCTTAACTTAAATCCATGGAATAAATTCTGCCTTTCCTTTGCTTAAGATGTGAACAGTGCTTAAAAAGGAAAGAGATTGAGACATGTATAGTTTATATCAGATTACCTCCAATCTCTAGTGAAAAAAGTAAGTTATAAAATCGTGTTTATAAATACCTTTTATAAATACCTTTTAAAAAGTTACATGTTACATATCACCATTTTATAAGCCCAAAACAAAAGCTGTGTCTTTGTTTTCACTGAAAACTTAAATAGCTTTATTGCTACCATATTAGCAATTTAGTTTCTGATTTCAATACTGATTAACTTAACTATTGGTTAACAGTAAAGGAAATTTGATTATGCTTCAATTGTTACAACTGAATAAAACAAGACACTCATAAATATAATAGACTACAAATGCATATTAATCCATACTACTAATGCATATTAATTAAGCATAGAAAACTATTTTAAGAGGTAAATAAATAAGAGGTGAATTTTAAAGAACTGGAATTTCATTGTTAAGTGTATAGTATCAGAATAGGTCAAACTACTACTACTACCTGTTAAAAATTAAAAGGGATTTTCAAATTGTTCTATGATTGTGTGTGGTTTGAATATTTCCAGGTTTTAAA
Organism: Halichoerus grypus; assembly: GCF_964656455.1. Taxonomy (NCBI): domain Eukaryota; kingdom Metazoa; phylum Chordata; class Mammalia; order Carnivora; family Phocidae; genus Halichoerus; species Halichoerus grypus. The sequence goes on along the minus strand of NC_135715.1, from coordinate 150,325,877 downwards.
AAATCAATTAAAAATACAAACTCAGATCTTATATATGACATGTTTACACAAACTGGAAGATCATCAATGTATTAGTTTGGGTGTCAATGGAGAAGGATTAGGAGAGAGATTGAGAGAGATTGGGAGAGAGAACAGACATAGACCTTGGACCTTTTTGTTTGGTCATTTCTGCATACATTCCAAATTCTTATGATAGTACAATTTAGGAAAGTATAGTTTGGTATGGAGCTGCTGGCTTAAATTCAGATTGGCCAGCCCAGGTCCACTTTCAGGAGAGTATTCAGATGAGTATAACACTACTGTGAATCAAGACTTTTGTGATATGATGAAGCCAAAACAAAAAACAATAAAGAAATACACTGCAACCAGTGCTGATATAAGGCTGCAACTGTTACCTTTAACCTTGTTAAATTAGTTCCTAAAAACACTCTCTTGTTCTCAGACATTTTTATATAAAAAGTAGATATTATAAATTAACATGACTTTTATGCAAACAGTGCTTTTAATATTTGTTCTAAAGTCATTAAAATAGCTTTCATTTGTATATTAATTTACTTAGCAAAATTTCATAATTCAAAGGTAAATGTCCTATCCATTACAAATGATAAATTCTTAAACAAATAAAATTTGGATCATAAAGCTAAATTCAGAATATGTCCATTTTCAGAATAATATATTCATAGGGGGCTGATTCAAGCATGGAGCTAAAGCAAAACATATTTATTCTAGACATTGAACCTGTGTTATAGAGACCATTTTTATACTTGAAAAAACACCTTTAACACAATTCTAAAAGCAAAATTTTTGTAACTATCACTACTGAAATCAGTAGTTATTCATAAAGCATTTGAGGTACATAGAAAACAGTAATAACCATTAATATCAATAATTTTTTTGTTCATAAATATTATAGCTTACCATGTCAGTATTGACTTCTTTGCCTAAGAATAAAAGATAATTCAGATATCAAATGATATCAAGTATTGTCAGATAATAGGTTCAATTTTAAAAACTGAAAGAAAAACATCAATATTTACACAAGCAATCTAAGCTGTTCCTATGGTAGCTACCATTACTGGACACCTACTACATGTGCTAAGTACTGTGAATATAACTCTACATGGATTATTTGTAACCTTTAAATCATCTCTACAAGACTGGCATTTTCCAAATTTTATAAATAAGATGACCATGTGATTTACTGATAAAATTGGTACATTTCTGAGAATAAAGGCAGAAGACATTATTAATAATTATGCTAGGAGGACAGGTATAAATCATGACTATTCTAGGAAAACGACAATACATGGCCACCTTACCAATGAGGAAACTGACTCAGACAGACTAATTCAAAATGTATTCAATTAACATTTATTGAACAAATTTTGCACTATATATTAGTTAATGGGGATGGCACTCTGATTTTGTAGAACAGGTAACTGTCATATTTGCTTTCAAAGCTTTATCTCTTACTACTATATATACAACCTACAATTCATAAATAATCTAAATCTCTAAAGCTTTATGTTTTTAAAAACATTTTCACATTCATATACCCTTTGATTTTAAAGGTATACTTATATATTACCTATCCATTTCAACCATTAACTCCTATACTTAAAAAACGCTTGTAGAAGTTTGATATGCATTTTTATTTTCTACTAGTTTTGCTCTAGTTTGACATTATATATACAAAATTTAATACACCTCTAACTTACTTTGAAACATATTATGAGATAGGATTCTAAGTTTTTTTGGTCCAAATTAATAATGTAATGCATGAATATGGTTCTGAATAATCCATTACTTGACCAATGATTTATAGCACTTGCTTTTTCACTCTCACAGGTTAAATGTGAGTCACTAATTTCATTCCACTGATCTCTGCTTAATCCCATGTTATTAATATACTATCTTATTTACTGAAACTATATAATTATTACTTGGCCCTACCACTCCTTCTCTACTTGCTATTGTTGCCTGTTTATTTTTGCAGATTCAAGTTTGAATCAAGATAATTAAATTCCAAGAAAAAAACAAAAATTGAGAAAAAAGAATTCAGAGAGAAAAAGACAGTATGAGAATCAATGGTAAACACAGAAACTGCTAAGATTTTGGTTAACAACTGACATAACAATTCTATGTTTTGTGTTAAAATACTGAAACAAATTCTAGGTAATTTTAACAAGAAATTGCCTTGGGAGCTCTATGGGTAAAGTTAAATTTGTCTTATTCAGGGGTAGAGAGATGCTAACTAATTTTGTTAAAAAATATTAACAGTCAAGGATATATTTTAGGAGGACTTTCCAAGATGGTGGAGTAGGAGACCTTAGTTTTGTCTGGTCCAAGGAATTCAGCTAGATAGCTATCAGATCAGTCTGAACACATATGAACTCAACTGGATATCTAAGAAAAGAATTGCTGCAATTCTACAAATAGAAAAGCGATCACTTTCTGCAAGGCAGGAGGTGCAGAGAAGTGAATCCGAGGTGATATATTGGAAGATAACTGCGGGGGCAGGGAATAAGCCGGCTACTGGAAAGTGACATAGCAGTGGAGTGCAAAATCAAAACTTTTAGAAGTCTGCTCCAGTGAGGGACATCCCTGCCTGAAAGGCACTCATGTGGCAAAGGAGGGTGGAATCCTAAGTGGGACAGTGTGGTCTCAGGATTCCGGGGGTCACAGAAAGAATGGGGGTGGCTAAGTGTGGCAGAGTTCCCAGGCATCAGAGTGGGGAAGCCAGCTGCAATCATTGAGCCCAGGAGTGGGCTTTCAGCTTGGTGCTGCCATAAAGCGCAAACCATAGAACAGCTGGGCAACTACTCTCCAAGCAGGGGCCGAGCAAGTGGCAAAACCACAGCGTGACCCCTGCCCCCTCCTCTGGGAGGAGCAGCGAGGCTGCACGCCAGGAGTCTGCAGGGTTTGGAGACTCAAAGCAGTGTCACATGCCTGATGTAGAAATGCTCAGTCACAGGCTGGATGAGCAGAGTGTGGACAGAGACCAAGGAGAGAGGAGTGACTGACTGCTTTGCGCTGAGGATGCACTGAAGAGTGGGGGGCACGAGCTTTCAGCTCTGGGGCTGGAAATTGGGAGGCCACTATTTTCATTCTCATCCTCTAAAGAGGAATGGAAAGCCTTGAGGGAACAAAAGCCCCAGAGAGCAATCCAGAGCCACTTATTTAGCCTGGCTGCCTGGCAAGGGCAGTGCAATTCCGGCTGGGGCAAAGACACCTGAGAATCAGCACAACAGGTCCCTCCTCCAGATCAACAAGAACAGGCGACTAAGACCAAGTTTACCAATCACACAGAACTGCAAAAGTCCAGCACTAGGGGAAAATAGGATATAGAATTCATAGTTGTTTTCTTATGATTCTTTAGTCTTTCAATTGTAATTTTTTTCTCTTTCCTTTTCAACTAATTTTTTATTTTATCAACTTTTTTAAAAGTCTTCTTAAATTTTCATCTTACAGTTACATTCTGTCATTTCATTGTATTTAATTATATATATATAATAATATAATAATAATAATATTATTATTATTAATAAATATATATATAATTTTATATATATATATATATATATAAAAGTTTTTCTATCTTTACAATTTTGGGGTATAGTTTCCTCTAACAAACAGACCAAAATACACCCAGAATCTAGTGTATTGCTCTGTTCTCTTCACCTGTCTGATTATATTCTCTCTTTTTAAAGTCTTTTTTGATTTTCATCTTTACAGTTACATTCTATCTTTTCATTGTATTTAATTTTATTTTTGTACACATATAAGTTTTTCTTTCTTTACAATCTTGGGATATAGTTTTCTAGCGAAATGACCAAAATACACACAGTATCCAGTGTATTACTCTGTTCACCTGTCTAATTATATCCCCCCCCCCTTTTTTTTTCAGTTTTGGGTCTCTTCTGATTTGTTTAGTGTATATTTCTCTAGGGTCGTTGTTGCTATTTTAGTATTTTGTTCTCACGTTCATCTATTCCACTCTTGAAGAATGACAAGACAGAAAATCTCACCTCAAAAAAGAGGACAAAAGGCAGTACTGACTGCCAGGGACCTAATCAGTATGGATATAAGTAAGATGTCAGAACTAGAGATCAAAATACCAGTTATAAAGATACTAGCTGGGCTTGAAAAAAAGCATAGAGGACACTAGAGAATCCCATTCTGAAGAAATAAAAGAACTAAAATCTAATCAAATCGAAATAAAAAGGCTAATAATGAGATGCAATAAAAAACAGAGGCTCTGCTAAGATAAATAAGGCAGAAGAGAGAAATAGTGATATAGAAGACAAAATGATGGAGAATAAAGCTGAGAAAAAGAGAGATAAAAACTACTGGATCACGAGGGCAGAATTTAAGAGATAAGTGATACCATAAAATGTAACAATATTAGAATAATTGGGATCCCAGAAGAAGAGGAGAGAGAGGAGCAGAAGGTATATTGGAACAAATTATAATGGAAAACTTCCCTAATCTGGGGAAGGAAACAGGCATTATAGTCCAGGAGTCACAGAGAACCTCCCTCAAAATCAATAAAAATAGGTCAACAGCTCAACATATAATGGTGAAACTTGCAAATCTCAGAGACAAAGAGAAAATCCTGAAAGCAGCTTGGGGCAAGAAGTCCTTAACCTACAAGGGTAGAAACATTAGACTGGCAGCAGACCTATCAACAGAGACCTGGCAGGCCAGGAAAGAATGACATAATACGTTCAGGGGTTAAATGAGAAAAATATGCAGCCAAGAATACTTTATTCAGCAAGGGCATCATTCAAAATAGGACAAATGAAAAACTTCCAGGACAAACAGAAACTAAAAGAATTTGTGATCACTAAACCAGCCCTTCAAAAAATATTAAAAGGGATCCTTTAAGTGAAGAGCCCAAAAGTGGCACAGACCAGAAAGGAACAGAGACAATACATAGAAACATTGACTTTACAGGTAATACAATGGCACTAAATTTGTATCTTTCAATAGTTACTCTGAATGTAATTGGGCTAAATGACCCAATCAAAAGACAAAGGGTACCAGATTGGATAAAAAAGTGAGACCCATCAATATGCTGTCTGCAAGAGACTCATTTTAGGCCCCAAGACACCTCCAGATTTAACGTGAGGGGGTAGAAAACCATTTATCATGCTAAGGGACATCAAAAGAAATCTGGGGTAGCAATCCTTACATCAGACAAAGTAGATTTTAAACCAAAGACTGTAGTAAGGGAATAAAAGGAACACCATATCATACTGAAAGGGTCTATCCAACAAGAAGATCTAACAATTATAAATATTTATGCTCCTAACTTGGGAGCAGCCAATTATATAAACCAATTAACAAAATTACAGAAACACATTGATTATAATACATTAATAGTAGGTGACGTTAACATCCCACTCACAGCAATGGGCAGATCATCTAAGCAAAAGATTAACAAGGAAACAAGGGCTTTGAATGACACATTGGACCAAATGGACTTCACAGATATATACAGAGAATTCCATCCTAAAGCAACAGAATACACATTCTTCTCGAGTGCACATGGAACATTCTCTAGAATAGATCACATACTGGGTCACAAATCAGGTCTCAACCAGACTGGGATTATTCCCTGCATATTTTCAGACCACAGTGCTTTGAAACATTAACTCAATCATAAGAGGAAATTTGGAAGGAACTCAAATACATGGAGGCTAAAGAGCATCCTAATAAAGAATGAATGGGTCAGTCAGGAAATTAAAGCATTTTAAAAATTCATGGAAACAAATGAAAATGAAAACACAACTGTTCAAAACCTTTGGGATGCAGCAAAGGTGGTCCTAAGAGGGAAGTACTTAGCAATACAAGCCTTTCTCAAGAAATAGAAAACTCTCAAATACACAAGCTCACCTTATACCTAAAAGAGCTGGCGAAAGAACAGCAAATGAAGTCTAACCCAGCAGGAGAAGAGAAATAATAAATATTAGAGCAGAGATCAATGAAATAGAAACCAAAAGAACAGTAGAACAGAACAATGAAACTAGGAGCTGGTTCTTTGAAAGAATTAATAAGATTGATAAACCCCTAGTCTGACTTATCAAAAAGAAAAGAGAAAGGACCCAAATAAATAAAATCATGAAAGAAGAGAGATCACAACCAACACCAAAGAAATACAAACAATTATAAGAACATATTATGAGCAACTATATGCCAACAAATTAGGCAATCTGGAAGAAATGGATGCATTCCCAGAGAGTTATAAACTACCAAAACTGAACCAGGAAGAAATAGAAAACCTAAACAGACCCATGACCAGCAAGGAAATTGAAGCAGTAATCAAATATCTCCCAAAAAACAAGAGTTCAGGGCTGGATGGCTTCCCAGGGGAATTTAAAGAATTAATACCTATTCTTCTGAAGCTTTTTCAAAAAATAGAAATGGAAGGAAATTTTCCAAACTCTTTCTATGAGGCCAGTATTATCTTGATCCCAAAACCAGACCAAGACCCCACCAAAAAGGAGAATTACAAACCAATATTCCTGATGAATATGGATGCAAAAATTGTCAACAAGATACTAGCCAAAAGGATCCAAACAGTACATTAAAAGGATTATTGAGCATGAACAAGTGGGATTTATTCCTGGGCTGCTAGGGTGGTTCCATATCTGCAAATCAAATACAAAATACACTACATTAATAAAAGAAAGGACAAGAACCATATGATCCTCTCAATAGATGCAGAAAAAGCATTTGACAAAGTACAGCATCCTTCCTTGATTAAAACTCTTCACAGTTTAGGGATAGAGGGAACATACCTCAATAACATAAAAGCCATCTCTGAAACACCCACAGCGAATATCATCCTCAAAGGGGAAAAACTGAGAGCTTTTCCTCTAAGGTCAGGAACATGGCAGGGATGTCCACTATCATCACTGCTATTCAACATAGTACTAGAAGTCCTAGCCTCAGCAATCAGACAACAAAAAGAAATAAAAAGCATCCGAATCAGCAAAGAAGAAGTCAAACTCTCACTCTCTGCAGATGATGATACTCTATGTGGAAAACCCAAAAGACTCTACCCCCAAATTGTTAGAACTCACACAGGAATTTAGCAATGTGGCAGAATATAAAATCAATGCACAGAAATCAGTTGCATTTCTATACACTAACAATGAGACAGAAGAAAATGAAATTAAGGAGTTGATCCCATTTACAATTGTGCCCCAAACCATAAGATACCTAGGAATAAACCTAACCAAAGAAGCAAAGGATCTGTACTGAGAAAACTATAGAACACTCATGAAAGAAACTGAGGAAGACACAAAGAAATGGAAAAATGTTCCATGCTCATAGATTAGAAGAACAAATATTGTTAAAATGTCCATGCTACCTAGAGCAATCTATACATTCAATACAATCCCTTTGAAAATACCATCAACTTTTTTCACAGAGCTGGAATAAATAATCCTAAAATTTGTATGGAAACAGAAAATATCCCAAATACCCAAAGGAATGTTGAAAAAGAAAACCAAAGCTGGTGGCATCACAATTCTGGACGTCAAGGTGTATTACCCATTAGCTAACAATATCATATTGTCAAGGAGATGAACAAAACTATATCCCCAATTCTGTTAAAGGACTGGAGGTAGAGAGAAGACATGCTGCCATATGGTTTCAATCTTCTATACAAAACAGGCTGACAATTTAAATCTAGGGTGGTACAGACTCTCTTCTAAAATATTATTTTCCCTTCTCTCCCCATCAAAACACGGATCACCCATATTTAATACAAAGATCTCCCAGCCTCACTGGGTTTCCAAAATCCTGGTAGCCAGGATTACCCTTTAAGAAGGAAATTGAAATATTCTTCCCTTGGGAAGAGGACCAGCCCAAAGAAAATATCTGAAATCTGGCCTGGTTCCCCAAAGAAGCAGTCCTCAGATAACCATTTAAGGAAGGCTTCAATAAACAAGCCCTACCCAACTATCTATTTAATGTTTCTTATTCTTAGTGTAAACAGGCAGTCAAGGATCAGAAGACATCTGAGGAAAGCAACTAACATAAAAGACTGAACTGAAAAATTGAAAGAGCAACTTGGAAGGAACAAAGGGATATGAAACCTTCAAAAGAACTCACATTGCCTACTGAGAAAGAAGCACACTCATATATTATTAATGGAAGTGCAAAATGGTACAACCCCTATTGATAAGAGTTTGGCTATATCTAACAAAATTTTAAATGTATTTATCCTTTGACCCAGAGTTCCTATTTCAAGGATCCATCCTGAATATACATCTCTACCAGTAAGAAACAACATATTCACAGTTATTCATTGAGGCATTATTTATAATAACAAAGACCAGAACAACACACATAACCATATTAGGGTACTAGTTGAATAAACTGTAAAATATCCATATAATATTATGCAGCCATAAAAAAGAGTGAGGAAGCTCTCTATGTACTGATTTGGAATGATCTCCAAGATATATTGTTAAATGAAAAAAACCAAGATGCAACAACACAAGCTATCTCAAGAAACAAGAAAAAGCTCAAATAAACAACCTAATCTTATACCTAACAGAGCTAGAAAAACAAACAAAAAACAAACAAACAAACAAAGCCCAAAGCTAGTAGAAGGAAGGAAATAATATTAGAACAGAAATAAATAAAACTGGGGTGCTTGGGTGGCTCAGTTGGTTAAGTGTCGACTTGTGATTTTGGTTCAGGTCATGATCTCATGGGTTGTGAGATCAAGCTCCATGGTGGCAGGCTCCACGCTCAGTGGGGAATCTGCTTGAGAGTCTCTCCCTTTGCCCCCTGCCTTGCATATGCATGCTTTCTCTCTAAAATAAATAAATAAATGCTTTTTAAAAAAGAAATAAATGAAACAAGACTAATAAAATAGAAAAGATCAATGAAACCAGAAGTTGGTTCTTTCAAAAGACAAAATTGATAAACCTTTAGCCTGACTCATCAAGAAAAAAGAAAGAGAACTCAAATAAAGAAAATCAGAAATGAAGGAGAAGTAACAACAGACACCACAGAAATAAAGGATTGTAAGAGAATACTACAGAAAATTAATTGCCAACAAATTGGACAATCTGAAATAAATGGATGAATTCCTAGAAACAGATAATCTTCCAAAACTGAAACAGGAAGAAATAGGAAATTTGAACAGATTTAATACAAGAAATGAAATTGAATTGGTAAAAAACAAAAACAAAAACAAAACCTCTACACAAACAAAAATCCAGTACCAGATGGCTTCACAGGTGAATTCCACTAAAGAGTTAATACCTACTCTTCTCAAACTATTCCAAAAATAGAGGAGGAAGAAAAACTTCCAAATTCATTCTACAAGGCCAGCATTACCTTAATACCAAGACCAGATAAAGCGAATATGAAAAAAGAACACTACAGGCTGATATCTCTGATGAACATAGATGCAAAAATCCCCAACAAAATACTAGCAAACTAAATTCAACAATACATTAAAAAAATCATTCACCATAATCAAATTAGATTTATTCCAGGGATGCAAAGGTGGTTCAATATTCACAAATCAATAAATGTGATATGTCACGTTAAAGGAAAGGATAAAAACCATATGATCATCTAAATAGAGGCAGAAAAAACATTTGACAAAATACAATATCCATTCATGATAAAAACCCTCAATAAAGTGGGTTTAGAGGGAACATACCTCAACATAATAAAGGTCATATATGAAAAACCCACAGCTAACATCATACTCAATGGGGAAAAACTGAAAGCATTTCCTCTAAGATCAAAAACAAAATATGAATGTCCACTCTCACAACTTTTATTCAACTTAGTACTGGAAGTTGTAGCTGCAGCAATCAGACAAGAAAAAGAAATGAAAAGAATCCATATTGATAGTGAATAAATAAAACAGTTATTATTTGCAGATGACATGATATTATACATAGAAAATCCTAATGACCATCAAAAAACTATTAGAACTAATCAATGAATTCAATAAATTCACAGGATACAAAATTAATATACAGAATTTTGTTGCATTTCTATACACTAATAATGAAGTAGCAGAAAGAGAAATTAAGAAAACAATCCCATCTGCAACTGCACCAGAAAGAAAAAAATACCTAGGAGTAACTTAACCAAGCCAGGACTTTGAAAACTGTAACACATTAATGAAAGAAATTAGAGATGACACAAATTGAACAATAATCGACACTCATAGATTGGAAGAATATTGTTAAAATGTTCACACTACCCAAAGCAATCTATAGTCAATGCAATGCCCATCAAAATACCAACATTTTTCACGGAACTAGTACAAATAACACTAATATTTGTATGGAACCACAAAAGACCCTGAATACCCAAAGCAATCTTGAGAAAGAGCAAAACTGAAGGTATCACAATCCCAGATTTCAAGATATACTACAAAGCTGTAGTAATCAAAACAATATAGTACTGTAATAAAAACAGACACATAGATCAATGGAACAGAAGAGAGAGCCCAGAAATAAATACGTAAATATATGGTCAATTAGTCTATGACAAAGGAGGCAAGACTACACAATGGAGAAAAGGCAATCTCTTCAATAAATGGTGTTGGGAAAACTGGACAGCTACATACAAAAGAATGAAACCGGACCATTTTCTTAAACCACACAGGGAAATAAACTCAAAATGGATCTAAATGTGAGACCTGAAGCCATAAAACTCCTAGAAGAAAACACAAGCATTAGTAATCTCTTCGACATAGGCCTTTGCAACATTTTCTAGATATGTCTCCTCAGGCAAGGGAAACAAGAGCAAGAATAAACTATTGGGACTACACCAAAATGAAAAGCTTTTGCATAGCAAAGGAAACTATCAACAAATGAAAAGGCAATTTACTAAATGGGAGAAGATACTTACAAATGATATATCTGATAAAAGGTTAATATCAAAAAATACAAAGAACTTTTATAACTTAATATCAAAAATACAAATAATCCAATTGAAATGGGCAGAGGACCTAAATAGATATTTTTCCAAAGAAGACATACAGATGGCCAATAGACACATGAAAAGATGCTCAATATCACTAATCATCAGGGAAATGCAAATCAGAACCACAATGACATATTACCTTATACCTGTCAGAATGACTCGAATCAAAAAGACAAGCAATAAGTGTTGGTGGGGAACCCTTGTATACCATCAGTGGGAATGTAAATTGGTGGAGCCACTGTAGAAAACAGTATGGAGGTTCCTCAAAAAATTAAAAATAGAAGTACCATATAATCTAGTAATTCCACTATTAAGTATTTACCCAAAGAAAAAAGACTAATTCAAAAAGATATATACATCCCTATGTTTACTGCAGCATCATTTACAATAGCCAAGGACGCAAGCAACCCAAGTGTCCACTGATAGATGAATGGATAATGAAGATGTGGTATACACACACACACACACACACACACACACACTGGAATATTACTCAGCCATAAAAAAATGAGATCTTACTATTTATGACAATGGGGATGAACCTAGAGAGTATTATACTAGGTGAAATAAGTAAAATAAAGACAGACAAATACCATATGATTTTACTTATATGAGGAATCTAAAAAACAAAACAAATGGACAAAAAAACAAACAAATAACAACAAAAACACTCTTTTAAAGACAGAGAACAAACTACTGGTTGCCAGAGGGGAGCTGGGTAGGGGGATGGGTGAAATGGATAAAGGAGATTAAGAGGTATGAACTTCCAGTTATAAGTCATGGAGACAATACAGCATACAAAATATAGTCAAAATTATTATAATAACATTGTATTGGTAACAGCTGATGACTACCCTTACCATGGTAAGCAATGAATTATTGAGTCAATAAGTTGTACAATGGGGTATCTGGGTGGTTCCAGTCAGTTAAGTGTCTCACTCTTGATCTCAGTTCAGGTCTTTAGATCAGGGTCATGAGTTCAAGCCCCACATTTGGCTCCACACTGGGCATATATTTTATGTTAATTATACTTCAATTAAAAAAAAGCAACGTACAGAACAGTGAATAAAATATGCTACCTTTTATCTCAGAGAATAGAGATAAATTACATACATGTATCTATACTGAAGGTACAGATGCCTTCGGCTCAGGTCATGATCCTAGGGTCCTGGGATCGAGTCCCTCATCGGGCTCCCTGCTTGGCAAGGAGGCCTGCTTCTCCCTCTCCCACTCCCCCTGCTTGTGTTTCTGCTCTTGCTATCTCTCTGTCAAATAAATAAATAAAATCTTAAAAAAATTAAATACAAGTAAACCCTGAAAATGAAAACAAACGGAAGCAAAAAAACAAATCAAAACAAAAAAAAACCACAACCTATATTACAAAACCATTAGTGAAAGGCTTATCAAACATTCTTAGAATACGGACTTCGAGATATAGCTAAAACATGTGAAAAAAAATCTTAAATTTCCATCAGTACTTTCACAGTTAGCAATTAACTTTGCTATCGAATTTTAAAAGCTGTTTTACATATATTGTAAAATAAAATAAAATAACATTTTAATGTCATAAGAACCCAGATTTTTAGGATAAGAAAAACAATTTTAAGTATAAAAACAAAGCAGAAAAGGAAAAAACCTGAAATATTTCAGTTGAGTTAGAAATATACATTTGAATTCAGTTTTTTAAAAAATGGCATGTGTGGTGCATGTATATGTGTGTGTGTATCTCCATCCATCCTAGCTGCAGGCACTGAGAAAGCCCAGGATTATTAATACCATCCCAAGAAAGAATGAGTACACCTAAAATACCTGCCATTGATTTCTATATGCTATTCTGACAAAAAGGAGCCAGGAAAAATGGCTGATTTTCAAGGACGAGGAAAGTACAAGATGAGCCTGGGGCATCATATAAGTGAAAAGACAGTGATATGCTCAAAGACTATAAAAGGATAAGTCAAAAGGACACAAAATCAGCTTGAAAGAACTCTTAATGGACAGATTTGGAACAATTTTAGTGTTAAGAGTATATGTAGTTGACTGTAAGATACTGAATTAATAAACATTCAAGAATCCATAGTAATAGTCAAAAGGAAAGGAAAAAAATCTTTTGCCACCATAGGCGAGGACTATCACATCACTTACACAGTGAAAACTGGTAAATGTTCAAGAATTAGACATTCAACCTTTTTTTTACTCTAGTTGATGAGGGAGAGCTCTACTTCATAGAAAAAACAAGTGAGCTAATAAATATAAAAAGAACAATCCAATTAGAAATTGCCATTCTGTAACCGCCGGTGTAATAACGACTCAGGAATATTTGCACAATTAGCAAGGCACCTGGGTGGCTCAGTTGGTTGAGCATCAGGCTCCTGATGTTGGATCAGGCCATGATCTCAAGGTCGTGGGATCGAGCCCCAGGTTGGACTCTGAACTCAGTCCAAGTCTTACTTGAATTCTCTCTCACACTCCCTCTGCCCCTCCCCCCACGCATGGGCTCTCTCTAAAAATAAATAAATAAATAAATAAATAAATAAATAAATAAATAAATAAATTCATTCTTAAAAAAAAAAAGGGAATATTTGCACAATACCAAAGTATGTTCCCACAGATTACTTGCTAATTGCAAAGGGAAAGCACATCTTTACAATGAAGAGGTCAAGTAGTCACCACCTTCACCAAATGATCAAACTTAGCATCATGGATAGTGGAACAACCTGATATTACACCCTTCCATTATTATGTAAGATGAAATACCCAGCTATCACCTATGAAGTATTCTTGCCAAAATGATTTAACCTGAATCTAATACAAATTGAGTTTAGAAATACAAAGCATAGCACAAGTAAAAAAACCAAGAGAAAACAATCAGACAAATCCTTCTTCAAGACAACTTTCTTGGTTTCTTCAAAAGGACAAAGCTATTTAAAAAAATGAGAGAAGTGTTCAATATGAAATGAGACTAATAGATACAATAGCCAAATGCAACGATTAAATCTGGTTGTATTTGAATTTTATTTATTTTTAAAAGATTCATTCATCTATTTGAGAGAGAGCATGTGTGATCAGAGATAGGGGCAGAGGGAGAGAATCTTCAAGCAGACTCCCTGCTGAGCATGGAGCCGGATGTAGGGCTTGTTCCCATGACCCATGAGATCATGACCTGAGCCAAAATAAAAAACCAGATGCTCAACCGACTGAGCCACCCAGGTACCCCTGTATTTGAATTAAAAAAAAAAAAAACCAGCTCTAGAAGACATTTTTGGACTGGGAAAATCTGAGTATGGATGGATATTGGGTGATTTAAGGGATTAAAAATTTCTTACATATGACACTTGTTGGGGTTAATTAGAGCAATAAGTCATCCATAATACCTGGCTTGTTAAAATGTAACACAGAGGCCACTGGGGGCAATGGAAGGTTTCAGAGAAGGGCGTGGGTCTTTGGAATGCCAAGGCCTGCTGACCACTCTGCTGTAAGGATGCCGCAGGGAGTTGCCTTCTCTGAAGCTTTCTTAGCCCAAACAGCCACCCTGTGATCTAAGAGATGTATGCATTGTCCCTTAGGCTATGTTTAGCAGATTAGCATATCATATCTTTCCCATAAACAGATCGTCCTAGTTCCAGTAAGACCTCTTGTCACACATCACGTGCTTGAGAAACAGTGATAAGGATCTGTGATTATCCTGAAGGACCAATAAAAGCAGAGAGCACAGAAGGGCTAAGGATCTTTGTCTCTGAGCATTGACCCCCTTGCCTTCTCCTCTCTTTCACAGAAAAGTCTGCAGTAATCTTTCATCCGTCAGTACAGGATTGGTGGCCATTCCCGGCAGACACTAGTTTTATTTTTGAAGAAGAATATTTCTATGAAATGCATTCTTTCAGGAGATATATCCTGAAGTACTTAGAGGTCAAATGTCATGATGATTACATCTTTCAAATAGTTCAGAAAAAAATACAAATGTGAATAAATATGGCAAATGTTAACAACTGTAAATCTAGAAGGTGAGTATAGGTAATCACAGTACTGTTCTTTCAGCTTTTCTGTATGTTTAAAAATGTTCATAATAAATTATTTGAAAAAATACAGAATATGAGCAGTTGATATTAATAGATTAGCACCAATTTTTTTAAAAGTTGGAAAATGAAGTTGAGGAAATTTAGAAAATAGAGCATAAAGGCAAAGAGATAGAAATTATTCATATATATGTGTATATATATACATGTATATGTAGGTGTGTGCATATCTATCTATATATACATACATCTAAGAAGAGTTTCATAAAACAAATTTAAGAGAACACACACAGGAAGAAACCAACTAAAAAGTAACACAAGAAAATCTCTCAGAACTAAAGAACATAAATTTAAAATTAAAAAGGCTCAGGGAGTGCTCGGCACAGTGATAAAATCAAATCCTCACCAAGACACATTATCATGAAACTCCAGAATAGTTAGGATAAAAAGGTCCTACAAGTTTCAAGAGAGAATGAACTAGTCAGATTAAAAAAAAAAAAAAATCAAATGGCTTTATATAGCACTACCAGAAGCTAAGACAAAAAAGAGTAGTGCCTTTAAAGTTCTCTAAGAAATTTCTTCCACACTAGAATTTTATATCCTGCTGAGTATAAGCAATCAGATATAAGTGATTTCAGGCACTCGAGGTCTCCAAAACTCTAATTCTCATGTACCATTTCTTTTTTTAAAAAAAAGATTTTATTTATTTATTTGAGAGAAAGAGTGAGAGAGAGCATGAGAGGGGAGAGGGTCAGAGGGAGAAGCAGACTCCCCACTGAGCAGGAAGCCCGATGTGGGGACTCAATCCCAGGACTCCAGGATCATAACCTGAGCCAAAGGCAGTCGCTTAACCAACTGAGCCACCCAGGTGCCCCTTCATGTACCATTTCTCAAGAAAGTACTAGAGCATGTGCCTCACTAAAATAAGGTAAAAAACAGAAAAGAGAGACACTGGGATTCAGGAGACTGGATTCAACTCAAGAGAGATGTAAAATGAATCCCCAGATGATGGTAGATACCTGTATGGCTGTGTATGAGGCAGGAGAATGACCAATTCAGAGTAGAACAGGTCAGAAGCCTCCAGTGAAGTCACTTTAAGAAAACAAAAATGATAGACTACATAATGTGTGTAAATGTACGCAGAAGCAATTTAGACAACTGGGCAGGTTTCGTGGATAAACGAATGACAGATGTAAAACCCCCAAAGGAAAAAACCACATAGAGAATATATTCATATTTGATCTTGGAATACGAAAAGGTTCTTTACAAAAACCTGTTATTCATTAAAGTTAAATTCTACAAGTAATAATATTTGCTCTATATAGCAAAAAAAAAAAAAAGTATAGAAAATTATATGGGAGAAAATTAAACTCACCTAAAATTCTATTACTTAGAGAAAATACTCATTCATTAAACAAGTAATTATTCAACGCTTACTCTATGTCCTGCCCTATTTTAGTATCTGGGATTCAGCAATGACTAAAATAAATTCTTGTTTTCATAAAGTTTACATTTTAGTGAGTAGAGACAAACAAACCATTAAACATAGATTAGGTCAGTGGTAAAAAGGAAAAAAAGTAGGATAAGTAGGACAAAGTAATAAATAAAAAGGGAGGGATGGGCTATGTTTTTTTTTTTTTAAAGATTTTATTTAGTTATTTGACAGAGAGATAGAGAAAGAGCACAAGTAGGCAGAGAGGCAGGCAGAGGGAGAGGGAGAAGCAGACTCTCCACTGAGCAGGGAGCCCGATGTGGGGCTCGATCCCAGGACCTTGGGATCATGACCCAAGCCAAAGGCAGCCGCTTAACCGACTGAGCCACCCAGGTGCCCCAGGATGGGCTATGTTTTATAGATTGACTAAGGAAGTCATTGCTGATAAAAGAATATTCCGGAAGAAAGTTCAGTGGAGTCAATAAACAATGCAAATACCTGGAGAAAGAGCATTCCAGGGGAAAAAAAAAAAAAAAAGCAACTGGAAAGACCCTGAGAAGAAGATCATGGCTGACACTTCAAAGGAACATCCAAGGAGCCAGTGTGGCTAGAGGAATGAAACATGGAATCAGATACAGAATGTTAAAACCAGAGAGAAATGGAAGTTGGGGGATGGGAGGCATTCATAATGTAAAACTTTGTAGGGCATAGTAAGGACTCTGGATTTTACTCTGACAAAGCCGTTGGAAATTATACATAGAGAAATGAACTAATTGGTGTAGTTAAAGGATTGCTCTGGCTCCTATGTGGAGAAGAGATTATAAGGAAGCAAAACTGGAATTAAGAGATCAGTTAATCAGTTTTGTTTTTTTTTAATAATTCCAGTTAGCTAACATACAGTGTTATATTAGTTTCAGGTATACAATACAGTAATTCAACAATTCCATATATCACCCAGTGCTCATCCCAACAAGTGCACTCCTTAATCCCCATCAACTATTTAAACCCATCCTCATGGCCTCCTGCCCTCTGGTAACCATCAGAGGTTACCATAATTAAGAGTCTGTTTCTTGTCTTTTTTTCCCTTTGCTTGTTTTGTTTCTTAAATTCCACATATGAGTGAAATCATATGGTATTTGTCTTTCTTTGACTGACTTATTTTGCCTAGCATTATACTCTCTAGCTCCATCCATGTCTTTGCAAATGGAAAGATTTCATTCTTTTTTAAGGCTGAGTAATATTCCATTGTATATACACACCACTTCTCTATCCGTTCATCAATTGATGGACACCTGGGCTGCTTCCTTATCTTGGCTATTGTAAATAATAATGCTATAAACATAGGTGTGCATGTATCCCTTTGAATTAGTGTTTTTGTATTCTTTGGGTAAATACCTAGTAGTGGAATTATTGGATTATATGGTATTTCTGTTTTTAGTTTTTTGAGGAACCACCATACTATTTTCCACAGTGGCTGTACCAGTTTGCATTCCCAGTGTGGGAATGTTCCTTTTTCTCCATATCCTTACCAACACCTGTTGTTTCTTGTGTTGATGTCAGCCATTCTGACAGGTGTCAGGTGAAATCTCATGGTTGTTTTTTTTTTTTTTTGCTGACACCCAACACTTTATTACTGAGGAGCCTCGTTAGGGAGGGGGTGCTGGGATGGACAAAAGCGCCTAGCTCAGGGGATTCATGGTTGTTTTGATTTACATTTCCCTGATGGTAAGTGATGATGAATATCTTTTCATTTGTCAGTTGGCCATCTGTATATCTTCTTTGGAGAAGTGTCTATTAATGTATTCTGCCCATTTTTTATGGGATTATTGGGGGTTTTTTTGGTGTTGGGTCATATAAGTTCTTTATATATTTTGGATACTAACTCCTTATAGGATATGTCTTCTCCCATACAGTAGGTTCTCTTTTAGGTTTGTTGTTTCCTTTGCTGTGCAGAAAGATTTTTACTGTGTTGTAGTCTAAATAGTTTATTTTTGCTTTTGTTTCCCTTGCCTCAGGAGACATACCTAGAAAGATGTTGTTATAGCTGATGTCAGACAAATTACAGCCTGTTTCTAGGACTTTTACGGTTTCAGGTCTCACATTTAGGTCCTTAATCCATTGTAAGTTTATTTTTGTGTGTGGTGTAAGAAAATGGTCCAGTTTCATTCTTTTGCATGTAGCTGTCCAGTTTTCCCAACACCATTTGTTGGAGACTGTCTTTTTCCCATTGGATAGTCTTGCCTCCTTTGTCAAAGATTAATTGACCATGTAATCATGGGTTTCTTTCTGGGCTTCATATTCTGTTCCATTAACCTATGTGCCTATTTTTGTGCAATTACCATTTTGATTACTACAGCTTTGTAACATAACCCGAAGTCCAGAATTGTGATTGCCTCCAGCTTTGCTTTTCTTTTTCAAGATTGTTTTGGCTATTCGGGGAGTTCTGTGGTTCCATACAAATTTTAGAATTGTTTGTTCTAGTTCTGTGAAAAATGCCGTTGGTATTTTGATAGGGATTGTATTAAATGTGTGCATTGCTTTGGGTATAGAATAGACATTTTAACAATATTTGTTCTTCCAATCCATGAGCATGGAATGTCTTTCCATTTCTTTGTGCCATCTTCAGTTTCTTTCATCAATGCTTTATAGTCTTCAGTTGGTTAGGTTTATTCCTAGGTATCTTATTATTTTTGGTGCAACTATAAATGTGATTGTTTTCTTAATTTCTCTTTCTGCTGCTTCATTATTGGTGTATAGAAATGTAACAGATGGGGCACCTGGGTGGCTCAGTCAACTGAGTGTCTGACTCTTGGTTTTGGCTCAGGTCATGATCTCAGGGTTGTGAGACTGAGCCCTGTGTCGAGCTCCACACTCAGTGTTGAGTCTGCTTGAGATTCTTTCCCCCTCTGCTCCTGCCCTTGCCCATGCTCCAAAAATAAATAAATAGAAATCTTAAAAGAAAATGCAACAGATTTCTATACATTGATTTTGTATCCTGTGACTTTATTTAATTTGTTTTTCAGCTCTAGTAGTTTTTTTTTGGTGGTCTTTTGGGTTTTCTATATATAGTATTATGTCATCTGCATAGTTAAAATTTTTACTTCTTCCTTAACAACCTGGATGGCTTTTCTTTTTGTTGTCTGATTGCTGTGGCTAGGACTTCTAGTACTATGTTGAATAAAAGTGGTGAGAGTGGACATCCTTATCTTGTTCCTGACATTAGGGGAAAAGCTGTTTTTCCCCATTAAGGATGATGTTAGCAGTAGGTTTTTCATATATGGCCTTATATTGAGGTATATTTCCTCTAAACCTACTTTATTGAGGGTTTTTATCATGAATGGATGTTGTACTTTGTCAAATGCATCTACTGAAATGATCATATGGTTCTTATCCTTTCTCTTATTGATGTGACGTATCACACGGATTGATTTGAGAATACTGAACCACCCTTACTACCCCGGAATAAATCCCATTTGATCCTGGTGAATGATTTTTTAAATGTATCATTGGATCTGGTTTGCTAGCATTTTGTTGAGGATTTTTACATCAATATTCATCAGGGATATTGGCCTGTAGTTTTGTGTGTGTGTGTGTGGTGTCTTTATCTGGTTTGGTATCAGGTAATGCTGGCCTCATAGAATGAATTTGGAAGTTATCTTTCCTTTTCTATTTTTTTTTTCAATAGCTTGAGAAGAATAAATATTAACTCTTCCTTAAATGTTTGGTAGAATTTGCCCATGAAGTCATCTGGTGCTGGACTTTTTGTGTGTTGGGAGTTTTTCAGTACTGATTCATTTTCTTTGCTGGTTATGTCTGTTCAAATTTTCTATTTTTGCCTGTTTCAGTTTTTCATAGTTTATATGTTTCTAGAAATTTATCCATTTCTTCTAGGTTGTCCAGTTTGTTGGCATATAGCTTTTCATAATATTCTCTTATAATTGTATTTGTTATTTTGGCATTATTTCCTCTCTCTCATTTGTGATTTTATTTATTTGGGTCCTTCTCTTCTTTTCTTGATAAGTCTGGGTAGAACTGACCAATTTTATTGAATTTTTCAAAGAATCAGCCAGTGGTTTCATTGATCTGTTCTACTGTTTTTGTAGTTTCTATGTCATTTATTTCTGCTCTAATCTTTATTATTTCCTTCCTCCTGCTGGTTAGGGTTCTGTTTTTTTTTTCTTGGCTCCTTTAGGTGGAAGGTTAGGTTGTTTGAGATTTTTCTTGCTTTTAGGTTTGTATTGATATAAACTTCCCTCTTAGAACCACTTTTGCTGCATCCCAATGGTTTTGGCCCATTGTGTTTTCATTTTCATTTGTTTCCATGTACTTTTTTTTCCTGGTTGACCCATTCACTGTTTAGTAGAATATTATTTAATCTCCATGTATTTGAGGTCTTCTCATATTTTGGTTGTAGTTGACTTCTAGTTTCAGTGTTGTGGTCAGAAAAGATGTGTGATAGGACTTCGAACTTCCTGAATTTGTTGAGGCTTGTTTTGTGGGCTAATATGAGATCTATTCTGGAGAATGTTCCATGTACACTTGGAAAAGAATGTAAATTCTGCTGTTTTAGGATGGAATGTTCTGAATCTATTTGTTAAATCCATCTGTTCCTATATGTCATCCAAAGCCATTCTTTCCTTGTTGATTTTCTGTTTAGACGATCTCTCCATTGATGTAAGTGGGGTGTTAAAATCCCCTACAATTATTGCATTATTATCGATTAGTTCCTTTATATTTGTTATTATTTTTTGTATTTGGGTGCTCTTATAGGAAGCTTTTTTAATAACCTCGGTGAAAGATCACAGCAGCTATTAAGACTTTAGTGTAATTCTTTCTAGTCTTTTCCTGTGCATTTTTAGTGTATGTATAATTAATGTAATTGGGATTAAAATATGTGTACAGTTCAGTACCATGCTTATATGTAAAGTTAAAATCTTTCATGTAATTTAAAATTCTCATAAAAGGTAACAATTCTGTATCTAACAAATATTTTTCTTGGTTTCTTATATCCTTAAATTTATTTAAGTGTTAAATGATATATAGAAACTTTGAATAAAAAATTTGAGAAAATTATAACAATTGAAATAATCAAAAATAAAGAAATGTTTAAACAAATCATCTTTATATGCTGAAATACTGTGCAGCTATTAAAAACAATACCTAAAAATTATTTTTAACATATGAAATAATGCTTATATAATGGAAAGTACAAAAAACAATAAGATTATATATACCAAATATTCTCATCTATATAAAATATATATCCAAAACACCAGAAGGAAATATATACAAATATTATTTCTGGATGGTGAGATTATGGGTATTTTTCTGTTGTATTTTGCATTCTTCAAATTTTCTATAGTGAATTGGAATTAATTTTATAATTTAAAAGAGTTTTATATTGACAAAAATTAAGAAACACATAGAATTGACAGATATAAATTCAAATGTCTTATATGATACTAATCAGCTGTTTCTTAGATTAAATTCTCTCTTAAATATCCATTTTCTCACTTTGAAAATGAGGATAATAGTTTCATCCTCAAAGAATGGCTCTGAAGATTATATACGTTGAGTGCTCTCAACTCAGCATAATTCCTAACATATTCAATGCTTGATAAATGTTTAAACAAACAGGAAAATCTGATGGTCTGAGAATTCATATTTCAAGTAAAATGCAAACTCTCTCATGAAGACCCGATTTAAAACAAGTGAAAAATGTCATTTTTTCTTTCACTCTGTCAACTCTTATCTGCAATCCAATTCAAACTGAAGAAAAATAGATCACTCTAAAATTAATATAAAAGGCAAACCAAATTTCTACCTTCCCTCTTTGGGGCATCTGTCTGCCTAAAGTCCTCCCTAATATTGGAAAGAAATTTTCAAATTTTGCTGCAAAAAACTCTCTTCCTAAAGTTGAATGTAAATGCTGGAGAGGAATTATTTAAGCACTCATTTGTTCAAGCAGATGCTGACTGAAAAGAGATTAAAGCTCAATTTCCCACAGCTGATGAGAGCTTGGAAATTCATATATGGTACTGACTCAATTTAACAGATAATTATCAACTGATCATAGATTGGGATGCAAACATTTTTAACATAATAAATATGTAAAATTTTTAAAAATTATTTTTTAATTTTTTAAAAAAGATTTTATTTATTTATTTGACAGAGAGAGACACAGCAAGAGAGGGAACACAAGCAGGGGGAGTGGGAGAGGGAGAAGCAGGCTTCCTGCGGAGCAGGGAGCCCAATGTGGGGCTCGATCCCAGGACCCTGGGATCATGACCTGAGCCAAAGGCAGACACTTAACGACTGAGCCACCCAGGCGCCCCAATGTATAAAATTTTAATAGTGGCCAAGGATTCAAGGTAACTGTAGACATTGAAGACAAAAGATAAGAATTTCCTTTCACTAGAGGAATCTAAAATTACCTTATCTGCTACAGATTTTTTCCCATAACGATGAGTTTCAGATTTTGTTATGTGTGGGCAGGTAGGGCAGTTATGAATGTCACTCTTGTACCAACTCCGTAATCATTGCTATATACTTCACTCATTCAGCCCCTGACTGAGGTAAATGTCATTTTCACGCTTTTAAAATAAAATAATAAAGTTCAAAATATTTCTCTAAGCAGCTTCATACAAACGGAAACCTGAGACACTGTGTACTTGCAACTAAACCATTGGCTTTTTAGGAAATACAACTGCAGGTGTCCCTAGCTTCAAAAGACTAAAACTCCAGATTTAGAGGACAAATAAATTATGAAATTACTGCATTACACAGTGTATCTTACTCTTATCAAACACTATCAAATTTTCTTTTAGGTGGAAACTTCACTCCTGAGTTTAAGTATTTATTTGTAAATCTTACTTATTGGTGGTAGAGTTTTAATAACCTCATCCTTCTCTTTTGGATAGAAAAGTGACAGAGATACATAAGTATAGATTTCAGTAGCAATAAATGAAAAAAAAATTTATAGTGCTTTGATGTATATGATCTTGTTTCACCTGAATAATCCGATCAGACTCTTTTCCCCATTTTTAAGTGAGAATCTAAGGTTCAAAGAGGATAAATGACTTTCTGAAGGTCACCAAACTAGGAAGTACCAGAGCCATAATTTGAACACAGGTCTTTTTTCACTCTAAACAGTGTGTTTTTGGTATAAAAAAATCATCTCTTCTTTGCCACATTTTCTCTCAAGGTAGGCTGTATAAATTTAAGGATTAAAGGCCAAAGTACACTGATGTTAATAACTGCACAATCATTTAAAAAACCATTCCTTATTTTCAAATATCTTTTCCCAAAAGTGACTTTAAAAAACAAGTTTTGTCCTCAGCATGGCCAAGATGACTCACTAGGAAATTGTTTTTGCATTTCATATTAAGGAATCCAGTTAGGTAATCTTTTCCCATTCTGTGTTAACAACTTTAATATATTCAAAGATGACTAAAAGAAATAAATATTTTGTCTTTATAGAAAGTATAATTGTAACCATAATTCTGTAAACAACTCTGTAGAATGTCAGCATGGTGAAAGAGAAATGAACCAAGAGTAAAGAGATTTGCCAGGGACAAACCTTGGGTTAGTTACTTAATCATGTTGTACTTCATCTGCAAAACAGTAATGATCTATAGTATTTCTGTGAGAATTACATAAATATGTATATAATGGCAATCTGTAAGGCATCAAGCACTATATAAGACAACAGAATTACTGATTTGCTCATGTGTTTCCTAATGCAGATAGCTATCATTATTCAATCAAATATATAGTTAAACTTATTTTAAGCTATAGAAGAGTTACTGAAAATTGTACATAAATCAAAGAAAGCAAATTTTGAACACTCTTTTCACTCCCACCTATTACTTACAAATTAAAAATTTTTACATATTAAGAATGACTATAAAATTCTAAGTTTACTTTCTACAAATCATATATATAAGCAGTCTCATTACTTATCATCTGAAGTGTATCTTTACAGGCAATGTGTCATCTCTTTTTCCAATACAGAATAACAATTTGAATTAATCTAATGTTTACAATGTAAAAGCAGTTAAATACTTACTGACTCTAAAGGTGATGAGTGATTAATATTAACTATTAACTCTCAAAGAACTAAAATATAATGAATGAGATATACTTAATACAAACAATTAAAAAATTTAATCTTCCCTAAATGATAAACACTTCTCTTCAAGATCTTCCCCTGCTCTAAGAATTTTCATTATGTATATAAATTATTGTAC
This sequence comes from Halichoerus grypus, assembly GCF_964656455.1. Classification (NCBI taxonomy): domain Eukaryota; kingdom Metazoa; phylum Chordata; class Mammalia; order Carnivora; family Phocidae; genus Halichoerus; species Halichoerus grypus. The sequence continues at coordinate 150,301,206 of NC_135715.1, read as the reverse complement.
AGTATTTTAATAATAATTCAGCTATCTAACGCTAGTGGTTAGAAAATTAATTTATAAATGTGTTTTACATAAGTTAATACATGCAATCATTTTATTTTCCATATTTTTCATATTATTTTAGATTAATTTTATCGGCCTATATAATCTCCTACAATAATTAAAATTAAACCTAGTAACATATTTAGTATTAACGTTTTTATATCTTTCAAGGAAAATTGTGCAATAGAATATATAGTTATATAAGGTTTATAGCTATCTTGCTCAACTTTTACTTGATTTTCCATTTATAAATGCTTCCTCTATAGTTTACACTTCCAATTTTTCTTATACTTGAGATCCTTAAAAAGCCTATTTCACAGTATCTCCTAACACCTATCCTGTTAAACCATACTATTTCCTTCCTTCCTCATCTCCCAATTGTTAGTTTCTTTCTCTTCAGTTTCTCTCATCATCTCCTTAAGAGATAATTAACAAAGAATCCTTTTTATTTAAGGTATTTGAACAAGGAAAAGGAAAGAAAATACATGTTGCCAAGATGTGCAGGAAAACTGATAACCTTCCCTTCCCTATTGACTAAATTCAAACAAAAATTTGGAGTCATGAAAAAAAGATAGCAAAAGTTGAACACTGAAGTATGAGTTTTTCATGGTTGACCAAAAAAGGATAATTCTGATACCTATTACTCATAGATAGTGTTTATGTCCTATACATGTTTACCTTAATAGCATATTTACAAGCACTCATGCAATACTTTTAATAGTGACAGTACCTACCAGTTGACATATTGAATCCAAAGCTTTAAGGAAAAAATAAAAAAGAAAAGCTCTATGAGAAATTTCTAACTATGCAACTATCATATAGAAAATATTTCAGATTTTGCATTTTTTAAAAAAGACTTTTTAGATGAGAAAAGCAGGAATTACCAAGAATTTCCTGGTGATTTTCTGAATTCTTCATTTGTAATTATACCAAACTTCTTAATTCTCATATTAAGCCTCTGAAAATGAATAAAATATTTTATAAGCTTAAGAAACTGTAGTAACATTGGAAATAAAACATAACTAAAGATTACAACATACCTAGTAATAATTCTCAGGAAAAAACAACAGATAAAATAATTAAGAACAATTTTTAGAACCTCAGATATCTATATAATCTGTGGAGAATAAATAGTAAAGAAAGATAAGATTTTGGGCGCCTGGGTGGCTCACTCATTAAGTGTCTGCCTTCGGCTCAGGTCATGATCCCAGGGTCCTGGGATCCAGCCGCGCATCGGGCTCCCTGCTCCGCGGGAAGCCTGCTTCTCCCTCTCCCACTCCCCCTGCTTGTGTTCCCTCTCTCGCTGTGTCTCTCTCTGTCAAATAAATAAAAACCTTTAAAAAAAAAAATTAAAAAAAAAAAGAAAGATAAGATTTTACGAGACGAAGATAAATATAATCTCCTAGGCTTCAAAGAAACATGAAAGATGGAAATTTGCCTTACCAGATATTAAAATTTCTTACATATCAATAATTATAAAAAGTTTGGTTCTGATCACAAAATAGAATCAACAATGCTAATAACAAAACTTAACAATAATAATTCATTTATTGGGCATATACTATGAATCAATGTGTTAAGTGGTATATATGTTTTATTTATGTTTACATTTGATTTAATGACTCCTATTTAGCTCTTGCAAAAAATTTATCATCTCCATTTTATAGAAAAAGAAAAGTGCAGAGGTTAAGGGCATAGAGCTAATATACTTGAATGCATAATAATTTAGCATATGATCAAGGCACCATTTCAAGGTAAACATGAATTATTTATTAAGTTCGAGAGACAACTGGCTAACATTTTAGAAAGAAAAGATAGATATTCATGTCACTTCTCATACCAAATGAATTTCCATAGTTAAAGATTTTCATTAAAAATTTAAAAGGACCAATTTGAGAAACAAGACAGATGATCATAGGGGACGGGAGGGAAAAATGAAACAAGACGAAACCAGAGAGGGAGACAAACAATAAGAGACTCTTAATCTCAGGAAACAAACTGAGGGTTGCTGAAGTGGAGGGGGTTGGGAGGGATAGGGTGGCTGGGTGATGGACACTGGGGAGGGTATGTGCTATGGTGAGCCCTGTGAATTGTGTAAGACTGATGAATCACAGACCTGTACCCCTGAAACAAATAATACATTATATGTTAATTAAAAAAAAAAAAAACTTAAAAGGACCAAGGGGCGCTTGGGTGGCTCAGTTGGTTAAGTGTCTGACTTCGGCTCAGGTGATGATCTCAAAGTCCTAGGATCTAGCCCCGCATCCATCAGGCTCCCTGCTCAGCGGGGAATCTGCTTGTTCCTCTCCCTCTGCCCTCTCCCTGCTCCTGTTCTCTCTCTCAAATAACTAAAATCTTAAAAAAAATTTTTTAAAGTACCAGAAGAAAACAATAACATACATTTATATAATTTTGAATTGTGATTATTTGCATTAGGATACCAAGAAAAAAACCACTAAAAAGGCCTCTAATATATTTGATTACATAAAACCCAAAACATCCACGTGGTAAAATACACTACCACCAAGTTAAATACACATAATAAAAACTGATAATATTTTTTTCAACATACAGAACAAAGTTTTACTCTCTCCAACATAGGAATTGTACAAATAATAAAACTACTGATACTCTAAATAGAAAAAGAAACTGGTAAAAAAACAGAACAGGGCATTCACAAGAGAAGAAACAGAATGCTCAATTAACATATGAAAATATTTTAATCTTCACTAGTAATCAATAAAATGTATACTAAAATAATATCAAAGTATATTGCTTGCCTGATGAGCAAAAATAACTGGTATTGGCAAAGGTGTGGTAAAATCTCCACTGACAATTATTGCTGATGTGAGAGTTAACTACCACCATCTTTTCTGCAGGTAAATGTGGTGACATGTAAAACATCTTTTTAAAAAAGTTATATTCTTAGATGTAAAAATTTCACATCTTATGAATTTATCCTAAGCAAATTAACAAATAGGCATATATTTTTGTAAAAATGTTTGTGGGCTGCATTGTTTATAATGGAGCGAAATAACTAGAAGCAAACAAAAATCCAACAATTCAATACTGTTTAAGTAAGTTCAAGCAAATCTATATGATATACTAGGCTATGATTAAAATGGTGACACAAATCTATAGATACTGATATGAAAAGATGTTCATGATTATTGATAAGGAAAGCAAGATGTAGACCACCATGTTTAGTACTATCCTAATTTCATGAATACTGTATATGTAGACTAAAAGACCAGAAGACCAGAAATTAGGTCTGGATAGGAATTTAGATAACCTTTTTCCTTGTTTTGAATTTTCCACTTTTTCTAAAATAAATAGCAACCCTTACACAAATAAATTAATTGAAAAAAACAAATAGGAGGTATAAAGTAGAGAAGCAAATATAGACAATGCTTTTATGATAACAAGTTATAAAGGAGAGAGAATGAAGGTGATAGCCAAGGGGCTAATATATGAATAAAAAAGAGAGATAGTAGACTCACAGATACCAGGGATGAGAAGGGCAATAGCCAAAGGAAAACACATACAGCTTGGACCATAGAAAAAATATTTCAAAATTATTATAGAAACAGGTTTGAATCCATGGTCAAAGACCCCTGAACAAATTATGGATCAAAAAAAAGTGGAAGCAAAAAACCATGTATTATCCCATTTTTGACAATACAGTCACTAGTGATCTCAATGAAAATAAGAATGTGGTAGCTTAGGAAACATAGGAGTTAATATTTTCCAAGAATCTATATGAAGGACAGCCGTGAACTATAAAACAGAATGATTAAGCTAATACATGTGAAAGTACTTTGTAAACTGCTCAGATTTACAGCAATGATATTACTAATAAAAACTGAGTCAATGAATTTAGCTCAGAATGAAAACTGGCTTATGAAAACTGTTGAGGCAATGTAAGAAGCTTTTTAGCTATTTTTAGAACAAGAAGATGAACCAAAAAGGTGTTTGTTTCAAATGATATGTAACTCTGAGGAAAGTGACATAGACAAAATAACACAGATCAGCTTCTACTCTGCTTCCTTTTCCTTGCCATATCAAAAAAAAAATTTAACTTGGAAAAGGCATAACAAATATGCAAAACTGACATGGCAGATATGATGTAGATACGTTACAGATTCCTACAAATTCTTTGAATTAAAGGTCTCTAAGTAAAACTCAGATCATTCTGACATGAAATATATGTGATAATAAAACACTGGCAGCTCAGCCAGATCTTTAAACCTTCAGAAGCAGGGTTTTATATATACATAAGCCCCAGTTCTTGACAAAGAAAAATCAATAAATGCGATCATCTAGAACTAATGTAGCTTTCATGTTCATGGGTACATGGGCACACTAAATCATGACCTAACTGAGAAGAATATCCAAATTTCTTGGAACACTACATGACTTAGGTCTAAAGGGAAGTCTCCATTCCTTGCAGCTAGAAATAAAGTACTCTAAAGAAGCTAGATAGACATGAAGAAAATGAGGAAAAGCAGCTGAAATCTGTTCTTCCTCTACCAGCAGTTAAAATGTTTCCCAAAAGTAAAAGTACTATATGATGCACATCACTCTGCAGTTAAACAAAGCTAAAGTATGTACTTGACCTCAGCTACAAAGTGGTCCTCAATACTCCATTCCCATCAGCTCCTATTTTTATTTCCTCCTATCCTGTTTAATCCCATGTCTATCTCATTCTATTAATGATTCTCTCTCTTCTGCACCTTTACCCATTCTTCTCTATGCCTCTTTCCTAATATATAAACATGTCTATTTTTTTTTTTTTTTTTTACAACTTTAAAACAAAAATTCTCACTTGGCTTCATATCCCACTTTGGCTAACACACTCTCTCCTCATTATATTATGCTTTATGTTTACACTCTTCTTTCTTTTCTCATGAACTGCTCAACCCACTATAAGATAGCTATTCTTTTTGCTCTACTTAAAGTGCTCTTGCTAAGTTCCCCAATGATCTCTAAACTACTAAAACTAAAGGATATTTTGCAATCCTTGTCTTATTTGACCTCTCTTAAGCATTTAATACTCACTTTCTCCTCTCCTTCCTGAAATTAATCATTTCCCTTGGCTTCTAAGACCACTGCTGCTTACCTCCCCTGCCTCTGCAACATCTCTTTGGCTGCCTCTTCTCAATCTTTTGGGCTGATCCTGTTCCTTAAAATATTAGTACTGGTCAGGATTCCATTCTTATTTTCTAAGCAAATATATAAATACATGCAATTCTAAATTTTCTTCCTCTCCATATGCTCTTTGAGTAACTTATCTACACTAGAGACTTCATTTATATAACTATTACTTCAAGTCTGCATTTTCAGCTCTATCCTCTGTTCCAAGCCATATATATGGCTTACTAAATATTTCAGTGCAGATGTCTCTAGGTGCTTCAGGGGGATAAAACCAAAACAAAAACAGAGGATGACTTTCAAATTAGTAAAAAACAAACAAACAAAAACCTTCCACTGGAACCAGAAGTAAAAACATCCATAATCACAGTGAAAGATTTTAACATCCTCTTTCAGTATTCAATAACAAAGAAACAAAAAAAACTTCATGCATGTTTGTGTTAACACAATTAATGAGCTTGATCTGATCTAATGAAAGGGTGTGTTTATGTGTGTGTAAATCTGCACTCAACAAATGGATACTCTTCAAGAACATTTACAACAGATTTATTTTATAAAGCTGTAATAATTAAAAACAGTGTATTAACTCTGAGACAAAGAAACCAATGAAACAGAATAGGGAAATCAAAAATCAGTGGAGGAAGGATGCACCTCAATAACAATAAATATCATTAGGATAACTGAAAACTGATAATCTATATGATAAAAAAATGTGAATATATGCAAAATAAATTCTAGATGAATTAAGTTCTTGAGCGTAACAATGTTGAACTTTATCTGAGCCCTGTGTTCCCTGAAAGGAGTGGTAGTTGAAAAATCCCACCACTTTTTGTGTTCCCAGAACTGAGTAACTACAAAAGACCACTCTGCTCTAATGAGATCTATTCCTAGATATGACCCACTTCTACCCTTCCCCAGTGATTATTACTTCCTTGTTTACCTGCCTTTATAAAATTCAAGTCCCCTTCTTTTGAGATGTTCCTAATGATTGCTGTCACTATTGCAATACCCTCAATAAAATCATCTTAATTGTGGGTGCCTCTGACAAGTATGAAAAGCAAAGTGAAAACACTGTTAAAAGAAAATGTGAGAGAAAATCTTGGTAACACTGGGGCAGGTAAGAATTTCTTGACTAAGATAGATAAACTTCAATAACACTGTTCAAGTGAAAAAAAGCTGCAGAAAAAACCTTCATTTGTATATTGATATAAAACTTAAAAAAATGTATGTGCATGTGTGTGTAATTAAGGATCCAAACCTATGTGATAAAAATTTAAACTATGGACAAAAAGGATACATATCAACTTTAGAATAGTTATTATCTATTGTGAGAGAGGGAGGTGAATAGCATGGGAGAGGGGGAAAGTTTTGTTGGATATATATCTTCTTTTTAAAAATGATTTACAACAAAGTTTCAAATAACTTGGGAATTTTGTTAAAATACAGATTGAGATTCAATAGGATTGGGACTGGCGATGGTGCTGAGATTCTGCATTTCTAATAAACTCCCAGATGCTGTTAATGCTGCTGGGCCATGGACCACATTTTAGATCCTTGAATTTAAAGAAAATATGGCTAAATTTATTAAACCTAGATGGTAAGTATAAAAGAGTCTATTATTTTCTGGTATGTTTGAATTAGTTCATAAATAAATATAAAGTTGAAGAGAATTCCTACCAGCCTCATTGAGGTGCCACCACGCAATAGTAAATAAACCCTCTCTCAACTGTATATACATATAGCTTAAGGCTGTTCTCATTTTGTGATACATACAATATTATTTACAAATATACAAACACAAATATACAAAAAATAAGGAAATCACTTGGGATTCTAAAAATATGTCAGGACAGTAGCATAAATTCTTATTAAATAATTTTACTAATCTAATAAAATTATTAATAAAATCAATAAATTATTAATAATTAATTAGTGGTAAGGTTTTACTTTTTTGTCATTTAGTCCCTAAAAGTTGACAAATTTCTTAGTTAATTTAATCCTAACCTCTTCATCTGTCATTGATGAGATACTCCTGAGGGACACTTTTTGAGGTGTTCTTACACTATAAAAAAATGGAATATAATAGCATTAATTCAGATTAACATTTAGAATATAATAATTCAGATTAATATGTAAAGTAACATAAGTAAAGTAATTCACAAAAAAGAGAAAAAACTCTGCTTCATGAATGGGTATTTTCTGTATTTGAAGAAACGGATTTAGGAAGTTTACATCAATTGATTAAGACAATCATTAAGCATAGAATAAAAGGTCTCTGAAGGCCAGAGCTTTGGTGTGGCTAGTTCTCTGCTATTTCGTCAGCATCTAAAACACTCCTGGTATATAAAAGCCCTTGACAAATAACTGTCAAATAAATAAATAAATTTCATTTAGTGTTCCAATGTATCAGGATATTGTAAAGGCTATAAAGATAAAAACAAAAGACAGCCTTGCCCTTCAGGTGTCAAAATCTAGTGGGGATGACAGACAGAATTAATTTATATCTTATATATTATAAAATCATATATGTAATAAATAATATTGACATATTTAGAAATCTATATATTTTTATACAGTAGAAAAAAGTATGGTCATGTAAAAAAGGAGGAAAGATATGTATTCAGAGAGAGGAACTATATATAAAGATGTGTATAATGTGAAATAGGTGAGGTGGCAAGGATGGTAAAATATGTACAAGATGCTATGAAAAAACATTAAGAAGAGAATGCTCAATTTGCTCAGGGAGATCAAGAGTTAATTCTCAAGAATTAAATTATTTTTGAATCTTGCAGGATAAATCAAAGTCTGATGGGTGGTCATGGACTGACTTGGGGTAGAGCAGGAGGGATTAGGTTATTGGGAGACAGATATTTGAGAAAGAGGAATGTATAGAAAAGCAGGAAAATCAAGGTTTATTTTAGAAAACTTCAAGCAATTTAGGATGTCAGGATTTGGGGTAGAAGAGAAAAAATGATTGGAAATGATGCTGAAAAAGTATATTGAGGTCAGACTATGAAGTGCTTGATACATCATGCTAAGAAATTTGATTTATAACAATGATTATAAGCAAGAAGAGTGATTTGGTTAGATTTGTATTTGAGAAAGATTCTTTGGTAGCAACAGGAAATATGAAGTGGGTAGGACTAGAGAAAAAGAAAGGTTTTTCAATATGGTTGAGGCCAAAAGTGATTAGAGCTCGTGCTAAGGAAATAGTTTTGATGAGTGAGAAGAGATTCAAGAGCTTTCAGGAAGTGAACCGACAAGATGATCAGGGAGATGTTGAAATGGCTCCCATATTCCTGCCTTGGGAGTCTGGGTGCAGTGTGCAACAGTGATTATAAGTACACAGATGCATGTGTGCTAAAAGCATATGCATAAGACAGAAAGATGGGAACAGAGAAGCACATCAGCACACACGAAAGATGGGGAAGGCAACATATAAAATGTAATATATATAATGTGTATGTGAGAGAAAAGATGGAAGCAGATGGAAAAATACGTTTGTGGGGAATGCTTTTTTTTTTTTTTTAAGCAGTCCTCATTTTCATTTCAAGTCACGTAAAACCTATACTTACAATTCAGTCAATGTCTAGTTCTTTAAATGAGTTAACATATATAAAGGGCTTAGAATAGTGTCTAGTAAATAGTAAGTTTTGAATGAATTTTAACTATTTTATTATTACCCTGAACCACTGGAGACCTTTAGTCCCTACTCTCACTTTTCTACTCCATTCTGAGTTCCAAAGAAGATTTGGTAAAATCTCTGGGATAAATACAACTTTCAAATTCTTCAACATTGTCACCCAATTAAAGCATTTTGTTGAAATAAAGATGGTCTGTTTATTCAAAACAAGGAGAAGCTGGAATAAGAGCTTTCATTAATTGTCCAGATTTGTCCCAGGAAATATATAAAACTTACCCACCCCAAGTAGGGATTACAGTGACAGCGGTTTCAGATCTGCCTTAGAAAGATACTTTATGTCTTTGAGAGTTGATGCAATCTGTTTCTAAAATGGAGTTACGAGTAAGAGAAGAATTTGAGAAAAGGATAAAGAAATTCAATAAATTTCCAGAATTACTTGAGTTGGACCTTCAAAATGTTCTTATTCTTTTCCTTGAAGAATTAGAAATAATCAGACCAAAATGTCCATATACTACAGCAAATTTCAAAGAAAATATAAATTATTTTAACTACATAGGAGCTTTCATTAGCTTAGTAGAAAATTAACTGTAAATTCATAGTATCAAATTATTGTCAGCATCTAATTACTCTAAGATACTGTCATGATGAGTAACTTACCAAAAATGATATACATTTGTTATACTTAGATGTACAGTGACAAACTAACCATTTTTAAAATACTTTGTTTAAAAAAAAAAAAAAACAGAGAAAGGAAGGAAGGAAGCAAAGCAAGCAAGCAGGTAGGGGCAGGGCAGGTGGGCAAAAAAATAAAATGCTTTGTTTTTTAACTGTAATATCTCCTAAGAAATAGGTGAAAAAAGATAAGAGATGTGAACTAATATTCACTGAGTATCTACTATGTCCTAGGTATTGTACTAGTTGCTTTACATTTTCCCTCATTTTGTCTTTACAAAACTTGGCAAAGTAAATATTATCCCCATACAACATAGAGGTGGCACATAGAAGTTAACAGTCTATCATAACAGAGCTAGTAATGGAAAAAGCTGGAATTTAATCCTGAAGCTTTCCAACTCCAATGCCTACAGTCTTACAGCATACTGTACTACTGACTCTTAAATATAGGACATATATGTCTTATATTTGAATGAAAGTTATAAATTTTAAAGAAATTTGTATATTTCACTGACATATCATGTGCTTCTTTTGAACTACCATCTTCACTTATAGTTTCTGTTTCTTCCTCCTTTGGGGAAAAGAAAAATGTAATATTAGAACCAGTCTTAACATGTATATGAGAGTAGGTAGTTTTCCCCCAAAATGTATATCCCTAAATTGCCTGAAATTCAATAATTAAGATACGAATTTCAGAGCAACTAAATCCAAATATCCTAGTCATTCACAACATAGTTTTCCCCCCTTTATGATAGAATGTATCTTTTTATCATTCACATTGATATAAAATCCTTTCAATCTAATTCCTTTTAACACTTGGCCAAGATCAACCAAATTAAGAAAAAAGGAGTATAATCTGTGGTTGGGAAAGAAAGAACAACCAAGAGGTTATCTGGAAATATTCAGGCCCCTATGGAATGCAGGAGAAAGTATAGAGACAGCAATAAGGACATGGAACCCACAAAGTCTATAGAGAAGGATAACAAAATACATTTTCTCCCAAGGCTAAACGTCAAAATATTTGCTGTTATGAAAATTAAGACAAATTAAATAAATTTAAAGCATCTTTTTGTCCATGTGCACCATAAACTCAACATTCTTGTTAAGTATGGTTTGATCATCATCCAAAGTCACTAATGAACACATTTTACTGGCAAATATTAGAATGGAAAAATGGAAAATAGAAATATATGCTTTAAAATTTACTTCGACTGAATTTAAGTTTAGAACTAATATATTTTTTTAATACCTCAAGAATGTCAAATTCTTCTTCAAGCTCTTCTAAAGAAACTTCTTCTTCTATGTTGAATGAACACAATGAAAATGAGATGACTAAAACACTTAGACGTAACATAAATGGAATTTTAGCAGTGTGATTTTTTTCAACTAACCTTCCTTACTCCTTCCAATTCATTTTCAACATGTTTTAAACTAATATTCTTAATGCACAGTTCTGATTATGTTACTTTCCTGCTTAAAAACTTTTAGCTGCTCTTACTAAAGTTGAAAATCTTTAGCCTGATATTCAGGGCCCTTCAAAATTTGTTTCCAAAAGAATTTCTAATCTTATTTCCTGTGACCCTCCTTCGGATGAGGAGTAAGAGTATTGGTTAGTCAATATTTGCAGATTTGGAATTAAAGGGAAAGAGTGCTAAATAAAATGCTAACATTCAAATATACAGATAATTATAGATTGCCTTCTGGGTTAGGCACCATGCTAGGTGATAAAGATAAGCAGAGCTAAAACTATATATAAGAAAGATTACAATACTTAGTGACTTTAATACTAAGTATACTAAGCACTGAATGAATGACAAACATAAGAACTAGAGTTTACGGTTTACTTAACTGTTTTGAAAAAAAAAAAAAAAAAATAGAAAGATGCCCAGGCAGAGGTAAGAGTCCCATAAGCTATGAGTGAGAAGGAGAAAATGAGGGAAGAACTTTTGTGGTGACCAAACACAGGTTCCCTCCAAACCTAGGGCTTCTACCTTTCTTCCTATTGACTCTGGCTGTTGCTCTCCACCCAGAGAGCATTTTCATCTTGTCTTTTCTGTATTCTTTCACATTCTTTTACTATTTAATTTGAATGTCTTCTTCTATGTTAATGGTTTTGATCTCATTTTATTTGTTTTTTAATTGTAATCCATTGCAAATCCTTTTTGGAAATAAACAGTGATCAAGTCACATTTTCTTTACTGTTTCAATTTTTTTTTCCTTCAAAAAGCAAATAAACCAATTAAAAATGTATCTGAACAGACATTTTTCCAAAGAAGACATACATATGCTCACATGTACATGAAAAGATGCTCAACATCATTAATCATCAGGGAAATGCATATAAAAACCACAATGAGATATCACCTCACACCTGTTAGAATGGCCATTGTCAAAAAGATAAGAAATAACAAGCATAGGCAAGGATGTGGAGAAAAGGGAATCCTTGTGCACTGTTCATGGGAATGTAAATTGGTAAAACCACTATGTAAAACAGTACAGAAGTTCCTCAAGAAATTAAAAATAGAACTACCATATGACTACCATATGGCCCAGCAATCCCTATTCTGGGTATTTATAAAAAAAAACACAACAAAACACTAATTTGAAAAGATATATGCACCCCCATGTTCACTGTAGCATTATTTACAATAGCCAAAATACGGAAACAACCTAAGTGTGTATTGATGAATGGATAAATAAAATTTGTGGTATATATATATATATACACACACACACACACACATATATACACATACATATATATACACACACACATATACACATATATACACATACATATATATATACACACACACACACACACACATACAATGGAATATTATTTAACCATAAAAAAACATTTGTGACATTTGCCATTTGCGACATGGGTGGATGGCGCGAGCCAAGCTACTCATGCTGTTTGACAAAGTCCAAGTATGGGGGACGATCCTGAAAACAGGAGACTCCACAGCTGGCTCCTGCTATTCTCTTTCATTTTGTTTATGGCAATCTTTATAATTGTGGGACTATTTCTGGGGTTTCATGATAAAGTGACTACTCATCTTAGTTATGCCTATCTAAGCAATCATAAACTAATTCCACGGAGAATTAGTTTCTATAGAACAAAATAACAAAACAGTCACGCTCTGTCTAGCACCTTTCTCTTTGCGTACTGTTTTTTAGTTTTAGCGAAAGTCAATAAGCAGAAATCAATAAAGGTCATGTTAATCATTACAAAGGAAAAATGAAAGAAGGCTATGGCTGTAATCCAGAAAATGATCTAAGATTTGGAAAAACAAAAATATCCGAACATATAAATAAAGTTCCTCCGAGGCTGTGAAGAGGAGATGCTTGCAACCTGATCCTGTGTCTATGTCTCCTCATTCGCCTTTCCTATGAGAGACCCACCCCGGCTGGAGCTGGACTCCGGCAGGTGGACCAGAGGGTATGACCAGAGGGTATGATGTGAAATAAGTCACTCTCTGATCTCTTAAATGTGGAATCTAAAACACAAACTGACAGATACAGATTGCAAATTGGTGGTTGTAGAGGCTAGAGGTGGGAGGAGGGGGAATGGGTGTACTGTGCTTTTTAAGTTTAAATAAATTGAATAAAAAATTATTTTTAAAAGTACACTCAACATTATATAACCTATGATGAAAGAATGTGAAAATATTTCGTTAAAACTGGTGTGAAAAAAAGCGAACAAAAAACATGCAAGAAACTTTAGAAACAAAACAACAAAACAAGAAAAATTCCCAGCCCCCACAGCCCAGCTGCGCAATATTCCTCATGAAGCTGATCACCCTTGCTGATGTGATTTGCATTTATTCTGAACCTCCCTGCATTTTTCTTCCTCTCATTCAACATTGACTCTAACAGGGTTATCTGTAGACTATTCTCTTTTAATAGACAAAATCTTCCTGAAGGCAGAAATTATGTTTTATTAAATTTTGAATCCCTCTGTGTCTTGAATTCCCCAAGGTTTTGATAGATGTCTGGTAAAAACAGAGTGAGTGAATAAATTTGAGTAAGTTTTAAAATGTCACTAAAATCGTTCTTTATGAAAGAGGTAAATCATTCTTTATGAAAGAGGTCACTAAAATCATTCTTTATGAAATGGTAAATCATTCCCAGAGGAGAATGCTCTTAAGAAACTATTATGGGCAACAATATCTAGACAAATCATAGCATGAATCAAAGATAAAAGAAAAGTTAATATTCAGTAAAAATTATTAATCTCTTTCTCACTCATAGTTTGATCCCATGGATAGGTGACAACATGGGCAGGTAAGAATGGAAAATTCTAGTGATTATGTGGAAGAGCTGAAAATCAGATCTTCAAATAATCCTCAAAAGTAATATTATCTCCAATCTCAAAGGCATAATCATAAAACAACTTAAATATAAATTATTTTTAAAAATATAAATTATTTAATGCTAGAACATTTTCATGAGAAGAAAATAAAATGTGGGGCGCCTGGGTGGCTTAGTCGGTTAGGTGTCCAACTCTTGATTTCGGCTCAGGTCATCATCTCAGCTCGGGTCATGATCTCAGGATCATGGGATTGAGCCCCAAATTGGACTCCTCACTCAGTGGAGAGTCTGCTTCTCTCCCTTTTCTTTTGCCCCTCTCCCTGCTCATGCACATTTTCTCTAAAATAAATAAATAAATCTTTAAAAAATGGAAAAAAGAGAAAGAAAAGGAAAATGCTTGACATTTCATAAATAAATTTATATTAAAAAAAGACTACAACATTTTTGTATGAAAATTTCAGATGAATTTGCAATTCCTACACTGATCATTTTCTCAACAATCAACATGACATTTTAGTAATAAACCTTCTCAAATTGGCATAATGTAAGTGTTCTGTTTGTCTACCTCTGTATAATAAACCACATCAAAACTCAGTGGTTTAACAATTTATCTTTCATGGTCCTGGGGGTTGATGAGCTCAGCTGGGCGGTTCTCACTGGAAGTATTTCATCTAATTGTAACAGATGGCAACTGAGGCTAGAGTCATCTGAAGGCATCTTCCCTTACTACCTGGCACCCGAGCTTAGGATGGCTGAACAACTAGAAATAGGTAGTCAAGCATTTCTCTCCACCTGGCTAGCTTGTGCTTTCTTATAACAGGCTCAAGGTAGAATGGCTTCTTATGAGGTGATGACTTCCTCAGAGAAACTGTTTCAAGAGAGCCAGGAGGAAAGCTTCAAAGCTTCTAGGATTTCATCTTGGAAGGCATATAGTGTCACTTCTGTTATAATCTAATGGTCGAAGTAATCTAAAGTAGCCCAGATTTAAGGAAGTAGAGGAATAGTCTCCACCTCTTAATGGGGGAATGGCTTGTGGGTACAAGAAGGTAAGAATTGATGGTGGCCAGTTCAGAGCCAGCTACCTCAGTAACATTCTTGAGAATATATAAATCCAACTTCTTTTTTTTTTTTTTAAGATTTACTTATTTATTTTGAGAGGGAGAGAGAGAGTGCATATAGGGGGAGGGGCCTGAGGAGAGGGAGAAAAACAGACTTCCTGCTGAGCAGAGCCTAAGGCAGGGCTTCAGGGCTCCATCTCAGGACCCTGAGATCATGACCTGAGCAGAAATCAAGAGCCAGAGGCTCAACTGACTGAGCCACACAGGCACCCCTAAATCCAACTTCTTAAATAAAGAATGGTTGTCCCGTAAGAAAACCTAAATCTAACTTCCCAATTAAAATTGAGAATAGAGAACCATAAACAGATTCATAGTTCTGATTATTTGATTTTCAGTATACGTTTATATTAAAAATGTATCTGTATTCTGTTTTAAGAACCTAGCATTTGGCCAAAGGATTATGTGTACTCTTCCCGAACCAGTAGAAATGTTGGAAATGCAGAATATCAGATCCTGCCCCAGAACTATTGAATCAGACATGTATTTTAGCAAGATGCCCAACAAATTCACATGCACATTAAAGTTTTGGGAAGTGCTGTGCTCGCTGCGGCAGCACATATACTAAAGTTTTGGGAAGTGCTGACTTGGACCATATTCATACACTAGTATACACAGGGTATCCTTACACTTCTCATCTGAAGAAACCTAGAAAACATGAAGTATCCTTCTTCCAACTTTGGAGAAGTATTGTACATTTAACTTTGGTTTTAAGTGGAAAAAATAGCTAAAACTTGACTGCCCCTATAAAATCTTTGACAAGTTAGAAACTACATGTGTGGAGTGGAAATCTTGTTTTTATCTGGGACATCAAGGATTATCACTATGTATGTGGGAAAATGTTTGACCTATGACAGTTTTTTTTTTTTATGTAAGTAGGGAAGCTAAGGAGACAGACCCAAAAAGGTGCAAAGAACTTCAAAATAGATAATAAGTACCTTATGTACATTTAACTAGTTATATATAAAGTCACATGGAAATGTTTTTTGCTATTATTAGTGAATTACTCAAAATATATTTTTGGGCAGGACAGCATCACTGTCTTGCAAGTTAATTTGCTGTTATTTACCAATGTCTTTAGATTAAATGAAAGCCAATTTAAAACCAAAAATGTCCTTTTTAAATAAATAAAATTAACTTTTGAGAACATACCATTTTCTTCCAAAAATACGTTCAATCCACTCACAATCTTTTGCTTGTTTCTTCTTAACTCATCACTCATTTCTATGATCTAAATTATAAAACATAAAACACCTACAAGAAAGTTCTTAAAAAATCAGTTCAACATTAAAGATAATTTTTAATTTGCCAGCCATTACTTTGTCTTGCTAGGAAATATATTTGAATACTGAAGTCCTTTATAAATAAAACTATTTCATTTAAGGAACAGCTAGAAACTTTAGGTTAGTTTCCAAAAGGCCCCAGATACAAGCCTAGATTACAACTTAAACACCTGATTTAATAATTTTCTAAAAAGAGATTGAATGATTTTCCTAGTCTGTGAGAAACTCAAAAGAATTAGCTGCAATTACATTGACTTCTTAGTAAAGAAAGGAAAGGCAAATGAGCCTCCATTCTTCTAGTAATCTGGTATCACCATAAATTAGCCAAATGAGGAGAGACTTCTTTTCCACTTTAATTCTATTATGGCATCATGTCAGAGATGAGGGCCTCAATACCTGTCAAATAGACTCTCTTCCTTACTACAGAGCCTTTATCTCTTTCCATTTGGATCACTTACACTGTCTGAATTCTTAAGTAGCCTGCTAACTTGTTCTGCTTTTAACTTGGCTACAGTCTTCTGAACCTTACTGTGAACTTCCCTGCTTAAAAATTTAATGAAGGGGGGGAAATCTGAGGGGGAGATGAACCATGAGAGACTATAGACTCTGAGAAACAAACTAGGGGTTCTAGAGGGGAGGGGAGTGGGGGGATGGGTTAGCCTGGTGATGGGTATTAAAGAGGGCACTTACTGAATGGAGCACTTGGTGTTATATGCAAACAATGAATCATGGAACACTACATCAAAAACTAATGATGTAATGTATGGTGATTAACGTAATTTAAAAAAAAGAAAAAAAAAATTTAATGCCTTCCCACAGTCCTTATGATAAAATTTTCCAAATCCTTTGAGCGCCTAGATGGCTCAGTTGGTTAAGCATCTGCCTTCAGCTCGGGGCATGATCCCAGGGTCCTGGGACTGAGCCCCGCGACCTCAGGCTCCCTGCTCAGCAGGGAATCTGCTTCTCCCTCTCCTTCTGCCCCTCCCCCTGCTTGTGGTCTCTCTCTCTCTCTCTCTTTCTCAAATAAATAAAATCTTTAAAAAAATTTTTCCAAATCCTTAGAGGCCCGAGACCCTTTATGAACAATGTACTGCCTGTTATTCTTTTTTTTTTTTAAGATTTTATTCCTTTATTCATAAGAGACAGAGAGAGAGAGGCAGAGGGAGAAGCAGGCTCCCCGCTGAGCAGGGAGCCCAATGTGGGACTCGATCCCAGGACCCTGGGATCATGACCTGAGCCGAAGGCAGACGCTTAACCATCTGAGCCACCCAGGCGCCCCGTGTACTGCCTATTATTCTAATCCAATCTCCATTTACTCCTCAAGATCCAATGATATAGAATTCCCTGCATTCATCCATGTACTGACACATGCTATTCTGTCTGCCTGAAATACCCTTCTTTTCTTTCTTCTCCCAGATAATTCCTTATCGAGGTTCAGCTTACTAGTTTCTTCCATAGGTTTCTCCAAGTTGGAGTGGGTACCCTTTTATGCTTCCATAGTACATACTACATATCCTCCTAATATTCATATTGTACTGCAATAGTTTTCTCCTCTAGAGGGCAAAGAATGTCTTTGTAGTCTGTGTTCAGCACTGAGTGTGACACTCAGTAAACGTTATTGAATAAACGAAGAAATGAATATACAACTAAAGTAGAGATGGAGAGGTTTGTTTTAGTGTTTCTAGTCCAGTTTGAGTAGGGTGGAAGAAATCTATCCCCACCCCCACCCCCCCGATTAGTTTAAAAGAATTTATGGAAAAAGTGGCCTAGTTCAGAGGCAGTTAAATATGGTCAACAGTAATGTAGTAATAATTAACTGAAAAGAGGTTATTCCAGGTCCTGCTAATGAATGTTCAAGACAAAACAGGAAGAAACAAAATATGGAATGTTAGAAATGATTGTGCACTTGGGGGTCAAGTTCAGCATCTTCATTGCAGAGATGAAAAATGAGCTAAAAGAAATGGATTTGAGATTGTTGGGGAACTTTGATATAGGATAGGGCAGTGGTTCAAATTTGTGTGGCTCAAATTTGATAACCACTGGGACAGCATTTTAAAAACTAGAGAAAGGATCGTTATATTAATTTGTAGTGGTTTAAGGAGGAATAAAAAGTGTAATAAAAAATAAGCAGAGAAAATCTCAAGGTAGCAGTGGTGAGAATTAAGTGGTGTATTGCTAGTATTACTGAAAACAATAAAGGATTTGAAGACTAAAAATTCTTTAAGTTTAGGTGAGACTAACCAAAAGATCTAGACTAAGGTAACAGTTAGCTCTTAATTATTCATGCTTATAAAGTAATTGACAAATCAAGTCATTTTTTTAATTTGGCTTTGCAGTAAAATTTATTCTTTCAGTACTTTGTTTTGTTTATGGTAGTAACATTTGAAGTAGAACTAGTAGAGTAACTAGATCATCTGTGGGTACTGAGGCAAATCATTTAATTATTCATCTGTAAAATTATTTCGATTAGACCACCTCAAAGACTTTTTATTAACTATGAATCCACCAACACTGGTTTGCCATAATCAATCTACAATGCTCCAAGAACAAGTCTAATTCATTTAAATACCTTAATATCATTATTGGTATTTTAGTTTGCTTGGCAACTTTGGTTTTTAGGTTAGTGGGTCAACATTTGGGTGCCCAATAAATCGGTCATAGTTAAGAAACGCAGGCTGCTGGTGAGATAGATTGCAATTCCTACAATCCCAGCCCCAAAATCTGGGTAAGATCACAGAGAATCAAATAGCCAGTGTAAATAACGACAAAAACCTGTCCATCGGAATTAAGGCCTAACATTATCAGTAGGTTAAATAAACGTAACTTTGTAGGCACTGCTGGACCATGCATGGCTACCTTCAAGGCAAAAGGTCCAACATCGGGAGGCCTGCAGGCCTCGCCTCTGCATGGCTTTGGCACCACTTCTGTGCTATAGCTATGGCTGGGATGCTAAGTTAGGCCCTTGGGTCTCAAGAGCTCTTTGGAAAATCCACACCCTGAGAGTTCTCCCCCTCCCCAGGCAAACCCCAGCCTCGTGAGAAAAAGGGGAATTTAGGGTAGGCTTTTCTTTCTCTCCAGATGTCCTCCCCTCGCCCTTGATGCCCAGCGCCAGCCTCCCAAACTGCAGTGGCCGTTACCTCCACCCTGGGAGCCAGGGCTTCGCCGTCGCAGCCGCCCGCTCCAGCCATTTTGTCCCGTGGGGCCACGGCTGCTGCAAGGGCTTGTGGGGGAATGGGGAGGGCAGCCAGGGCAGCGCGCGGGGGCGGGGCTTCCGCGGCCTCCTAGGGAGCCAGGAGGCGGGGCCCCAGCTGAACCAGCCCGGATCCCACCCACCAAAGTCCCTTAGAGAAAATGCTGCAGCCCAAGGTTGAGCTAGCATTCCTTACAGTGGTGCCAGGGAGTGCTTTGTGCGCTTTCCCCCCAAATACTTTTGTTGACTTAACAACTCTATAGGGCCTACTTCTCAGGGCAGGCAGTGTAACAGTGGTAAAGAACATGAGTTCTAGGGATAGAGTCTCAATAGTACCTACAATCCTAAATTTGTTGTGAAGATTAAATGGAGATCATACAAGCTAAGTAAGTGCATCGTGTATCCAGCAGATAGGTAGTAAATACCTGCCGTCATTACTAGCCTGACTGCGCACAATCCAAGGCTGCAAAGAAAAAGCAAAGTAAGTTTATTCATCTTAGAGGCTGTCATGGGATCTCTTCCAACAATTGACTGTTACCAGCTAGAAAATGAGTCCTAAATTTTGCTTAGCGCTGGTACAAATGTGTGATGCAAATTTCGTCATCTTCTGTATCTCTGTGGGCTTCTCCTTCCTCAGTTTACCCAGTAATTTAAAAAGGATTACTCTCAGAAATGTCTCCCAGAGAAGGACCCTAAGCTTTCAAAGGGGATAATGGAAAAAATATAGTATTTAGGTTATGGGTAAGAGGATCATGTTGGCAGGGAAAAAAGGCTTGGCTACAGGTAGAATTCCATGTATCACAATTTGTACCTCTGGACACAAGGTTCTTAGGAATTGAAAACTTCTTGAGAATTATGGGAGATGACACTGAGTATGGAGACAGTGTAACCAGTATAACACATCTTACTTTATAAAACAAATATATCCATTAAAAAATATTTCAACTTTTTGTAAATCAAGTGTTTTGGTACTCTATGTGTGGGACCTAGTTTTTTAAAGGACATAATGAATAATCTTAACCTAAATTTTCTGTTAAATCTCTGGATCTTCCCATTCCTGACAAATGTTGACCCCAAAGCCCAATAATTTCCATATAAGAGAGAGCAATTTCTAAACTGTTACCCCAAGAGAAATGGCAGGATTTTGAAAGCTAAACTTTCTTCCTCTAAACTTCATTTTCTCACTTTCTCCCACTCCATCTCTCCATCCTACTTTAAACAACATGGACAACTTCTGTCAGATATGCCAGCTCAGTCTTTGATTTCTCTCTGCACAGGACTGACCCAGTGTATTAGTCCACTCAGGCTGCCATCATATAATACCACATACTGGGTGGCTTAAAAGAACAACATTTATTTTCTCACGGTTCTGGAGACTAGAAGTCCAAGATCAAGGTGTCAGCATGCTTGGTTTCTGGTGAGAGCTCTATTCCTGGATTATAAAGGGCCACCTTCTCTCTGTATCCTCACATGGGAGTTGGTGGGAAAAAAGGAGAGAGCGTGAGCAAAAGCTCTGATGTCTTACAAGGGCACTAATCGCACCATGAGGGCCCTTACCCTCATGACTTCATCTAAACCTAATTACCTCTGAAAAGGCCCCATCTCCAAATTCCATCACAATGGGGTTACGACTTCAACCTACGAATTTTGGGGACACAATTCAACCCACAGCCCTTAGTAAATCAACCACCCAAGAATACTAGGTATTTTCAGTTTGGAGTTTACAACCAATTAATTATTATGAAGGCTGGCTCTTGAGAATAAATTGAATAGTTGACGTTAGTTTAAGTTTTTGAAATTTTTTTATATATAGAAATCAGTGAAGCTTCACTTATAAAATAACTAACACATGATAGTACAAAGATGGTTTAAAAACTGACTCATATTATTTTATTACCAAATCAATTTCAATAGTAACAAATTTTCTTAAACATATTTAATCAGGTAGTTTCTGGAAGATGGGTTAAATGATGAAAAAATGGGCGACCATGAACACACCCTTTAATTTCATTTCCAAATTGGTCCTTCATTCTGTAGATAATGTCTTGGACGTCCTCTTTGGATAAGTACATGGGCAACTGTCTAGATAGACGCACTGCTTCTCCCTGTGAAGAGAAAGCCATATGTTTTACCATGATACACCCTGAAGCAGAAAACATTTTATTCCTGGCAAGAAAGAAGACAGAAAATAGATTATATTCTTATTATTCATTCACTCACATATTAAGTGTTAGTCACTACTGTAGGTTTTACACACAGTAGAGAGTAAGACAAACATCCTTGCTCATGTGAAATTTATATTCTAGTGCAAAGAAACAAAACAGATAAAAAGACAAAGAAAATTTTGGGGCATCTCGGTGGCTCAGCCAGTTGGGCGTCCAACTTTTGATTTCAATGCAGGTCATGATCTCAGGGTCATGGGATCGAGCCCCATGATGGGCTCCACAATGGGCATCGAGCCTGCTTGGGATTTTCTCTCTCCCTCTTCCTCTCCCCACACCCCCCTCTCCCTCTCTTAAGGAAAAAAAAAAAAAGAGTCCTGACATGAACGGGAGGTAGAGTCAAAACCTGTTGATGAACTGGTTATGAAGGATACAGAATCAAGGATAATGTCCACATTTTTGGTATGGTGATGCTGTTTTCTGATAGAAAAAACTGAGCATTTAGGGGTAAATGGTATTAGCAGACTGGTTTCTTTGAAGATTTATTAAAAAAAAACTGTACTTCAAAGAGCTTGAGCCTAATATTATTCTAACTACATACCCTCTCCCATTATCTTTCCAACCATCCTACTCCTTTCCAACTACACCTATTCTTTTCTTCACTTTGACCTTTGATCTCCTCAGTCCCTCCTTGTTGCTCTGCCCCACCAGCACCCTTCTTGTCATCTTTCCCTATTTAAGGCACAGAGAGTAAGACATTAAGGATACTATTTCTAGCTTCCTCTATTCCTTCTTGATTCCTACTAGAACGTAATTCAACTTTATATTCCTCTAGGACCTAACACAGTTTCTCCTATACATTACGGGTTCAAATGTTCTTGTTCTACCATATTCATCTTGTAATCCTTATACTTGGATAAACTGTACCATGTACTGTTGGAAAATCACCAAACTATCCTGGCTGGATCCAATATCAATGTCAGCTCTTATGAGTGCTCAATGCCATTTGAACATCTTAGTCTTCTCTAATCAATCTTCTCTTACAGTACCTACAGCTCTTATGTTCAGATCTTTTCTACTATACTCAAAAATCCCCAATGCCTCCCCAGCCTCCTCACTTGCAGTAGATAACTTCTTCTACACCTTCATCACATGTATCATACATGACTTCTCTCAAGTTTACCTCCAAATAATTTTACTTCCACTTTCCCTCTCTTCTGCTCTTGACTGAGAGAAGTTTCTCCTTTCTAAAACTTCTATCGTTATTCCATCTTCCTTCCTGCCTCTTTTGGAACATCTGCTCTCCAATCTTTTATGTCAGTCTTTTCCACTAACAACACAGACAAGCTAATCTCTCTTCTTTTTACCACCATATGACTTGCTGCCTACACTTTTTCACTAACTTCCCCACTCTTTAGCCATTGGTAGGTCTTCCATCTGGACTACTTTTCTATTATCACTGCCATCTAGCAGCCATACCAGATGGTCTTCAAGCAACTATTACTCTATAAAGAATCTGATACTACTTTCTCATTTTTAAATTTCTTTCCTCCCTTGACCTTTATATCTACCCCTCTACTGGTTTTTCTTTTACTCTCCTATCTTTATTTCTGATTCATCTTATTCAGCTTGACCTTAAATGGAAGTATTCCTGTAGATCTTACAGAAGTTCTTTTTTTCCTAAACTCTCTTCCATAATAATCAATCCACAACTGACTTAATGTAATGGGAGGTATAATATTAGTAAAAATATTTATATCTAATCCCAACCACTCTTTTTATTTTTGAAATCATATTTTTTCCTACATGGCTTTTCAATACACAAAACACTACCTCAACTCCTTCAACCTTCATTTAAGTTTATAATACCTCTTCCACAAGAAAAGATTGCTTTTGAAGTCATTAGAAACTATCAGTGTTAAATCAGAGGGGGAGACGAACCATGAGAGATGATGGACTCTGAAAAACAAACTGAGAGTTCTGGAGGGGAGGGGGTGGGAGGATGGGTTAGCCTGGTGATGGGTATTAAAGAGGGCACGTTCTGCATGGAGCACTGGGTGTTATACACAAATAATGAATCATGGAACACTACATCAAAAACAAATGATGTAATGTATGGTGATTAACATTACAATAAAAAATTAAAAAAAGAAAAAAGAAACTATCAGTGTTAAACTGCTCACACAATAGGCTAGGAAGTTCCACAAGTCAAAGCTCTTGAAGGACTTACAGAATGCTACTGAATACAATCTTCGGAAAGGGTAAAAAGTGGACTTTCCTGAAGCCTGACCCTCAGAATACAGTGGGTAGATCATTATTATAGTCTAAACAAAAGTGGCCCATTTTTTTTTAAAGGGAGAAAACAAATATTATTTACGTTTGGCTTGTTTTTGAAATAATACCAAACTTGAGGGATAGAACTTCAAACATAGAGACATTCACTATTGTTTTCCAACCACTATCCTATACTTGGGACATTTAAAACCTTATAATCTTCCTCCATCCCCTATTACTTCAGAACTTATTTTTTAACCCACTGTTACATTTCTCATTTGTGGTAGATATTCCTAGGTAACTAAAATTTCCTTTTATTCAATAATACATCTTTTTTTCTTCCCTTTTTGCTCTTGAAGAGATCAGGGATTGAAATCCCATTGTAGTTCTTTATAGACAGGTATTTGGTATAAAGAGAGAAATTTTGAACCCCTTCTTAAAAATCAGAAAGAACTTCACTATAAAGGGTCTCATGCATTAAGGCTCTTCCTCAATATGCACTCAAGAAATAATGTTAGAGTAAGGATCCATTATAGAGTTTACTACAACCAGTCTATGATATGAAATTTTTAATGGAATTTTTTTTTTAGTAGTATTTCTTCTTAGAAACAGATAATAAACCTTATAGAAACTTTACTATTTTGAAAATTTACTATTTTATTAAGAAATAGTTAAGTATGTTAAAACCTAACCAACCTACATAATCTAATGCATACCTCTAAATAACTTATCACTTTGCGAGGTCTACACTCATAAACTTCCTTTGCATTTTTGTTTAATATAGCATTAAGAATTTCTTTTAAGTCCATCACTCCATAGAATGGGAGACAATTAGCCATTTCTTCTATTTCCAAGTAGTCTTCGGCAATGGAAACACCTAAAAGAAAAATAAAACCACATGTAGATAGTTTTGTTTAAATTATATTCCAGAAAATGTCTATTAAAAACAAAATCACTGTTAAAACATTTAGTGAACCTTCCTTAGAATTTAATATAGTCAGGATAAAGTTTTGTTCCTTATTTGGAAAGCAAATAATAATTTCCCATAGGATTTCACATTAAGTCACAAGTGCTCATAGACACCACATGTGCTTTATATCACTTAATTTAATCTTAGTTATTGCACTTCTGTTCCCTACATTTGTTTAGAACATTTCTTTCTTTGGAGAGAAAATGGAGTCCCATGATATTTATTAAAATAAAACTGGTTTAAGTGTTTTAACAACTGCTGCTGTTCAAATTCTATTCTACTAGTTTAGTACTAACTTAAAGGCCTGAATTATTTCTATGATTATTTTAACTTACAAATTATAAAAATACTCACATAGTAATTTATTTTTTCCAGTTTTATTGAGATATAATTGATAAACACTAAGTTTATGGTATACATAGTATTGATTTGACACACTTATATATTGCAAAATGATTACCACTATAGTAACTTATTAATATATTACTAATTTGAGAGAATGAAATACTGTTTACTCAGTAATGTTGACTCAAAATATTTTAGTAAAACAATATTTAAAACTGACATTTATTAAACTACTTTAAATAATTTAGTGACTAAAATAAAACTAAAAACCAGCTACATGATTAGATATATAATGGGGTAAAATACCCATAACAGCATAAATTCCAAAGGATCAAATTTGGCTTTGGAATGCATTTTAAGATGTTGCAAAATAGCAGATATTTGACTTCTTTGGCTCTAACTGTGTAACAGTGTTCTTAATATTTAAGTCCACCATGTTACCCAAAATTAAGAAAATGAGACAGTTCAATGTTGGGTAAGTGGTAGTTATCAACAGATGAATAAAAAAAAAAAAGGAGTGATGTAGCCTGAAGAGTTTCAGATCCTGAGATGTCAGTGATCCTATCCCTAATCTGTTTCCAGTTACAGATCACTTCCTTGACCTGGATAAGATGCAATGGTGGTACACTAAACAGACCAGGCATCCCTGGAAACAACTGGAGAGTAAGAGAAGATCTATAATCAAGCATTAAGGAATAAAACACAGAGTTTGGTCAAGGGAGACAAAATGAGAATTTGAGCAACCAGGGGAACTTAAATGGGACTTGAAACAGGATTTACATAGGCAAAGAGGAAGAAGTAGAATATTATAGTTCACATCTTTTTACATATATAGATAAGGAAATTACAAAAATATTAGCCCAGAGACTCTTCACTATTGCTGGTTCTTTACCTTTTACAGAACAATTATATGGAAAAGTCTAATAGTGACTACATTTGCCCTGGAAGATCATAAACATTTCACAGAATTACTTGTGGATATGGGTAAAGTATTTGGCAACAGATGAAGAAATTGAGGAATATTTTAATCATCGTGTTTGCAAAATTCTGGTATGGGAAACTTACAGACATTTGGAACCATGTAACAATAAACTTTCAAGAATTCTAAGATTCTATGAAATGCTTCCCAATTTTCAGGGAAAATACTTCAAATGAGTAAGTGGTTTGACAAGTTTTCACTACTTAAAATACAGAATTCTTATTGATGTAGAACAAAAAACTATTCCCATGAACAAGCAAAATTCTCAGGATCACATTCAGAAACTTTTCCCTCAAAGTCAGATGGAGGAATACATCTCTTTTAAATGTCCTTATCATTCAAAGATGTTTTGTGACAACTGGAAAACTGCTCATCCAAAGTTAGTCCAAGACAACAAACTCACGAAGAGGAGACATGGTCTTTAAGAAAACATAACATAAAAATTAATGCAGGAAGAAAAGGCTTAAAAAAGAAGAAAACATGAGAGTTTTTAATTTGATCTGTTATTGCTAAGATAAATAATGCTGATCACAATCTAAGAAAAATTAATTCCAATCAAAATCAAGTCAGTTTGCAGATGACTCTTACTCATTTTTATATCGTTGGTGCCTTGCAAAGAACCTGGCATTCAACAGGACTTAAAAAACACTATCCACAAGCTAAGAGCTAAAAGCGTTTGTCAGACAGAAACTTAGTGGGTAACTAAAAAATAAACATGTTCTTGGAAAAGACAAGGAAGTAGTTATCCTAACCTTAAAAAAAATTGCTGTGATAACATTTTTCATGAAAAAAATGGCACCTGCCAGCAATACCACATAGTTAATTAGAAAAACAGATTAAGAAAAAAATACCTTATTACACACATACCTATACACACCCCTTGCTTCACATTTCAAATAAATTAAGAAGATGCTAGGGGTCTCAAGGAAGATTTCTGGGAGGACTAAATGGCTAAAAGAAATGACTGAAAGGGGTACTGAAGATGGGAAGAAAAGAGAATATTCGAACACCTACCATTGGCAAGTACTATGCTAACTGATTTCCCTAAGTAACTCTCTAGTGCTCACAACTACTTTATGAAGTAAATATCTCAAGTTTTGTAGGAAGCAATGTAACAAGTTAGTTAAAAGCTAGACTGTAAAGGTGCTTGGGTTCAAATTCTGGTTCTACTACTAACTGGCACCCTTAAGCAAACTTCACTGTGCCTTGACTTTTCCATCTATAAAATGGAGACAGTTTACTTCATAGGGCTATTAGGAAGATTAAATAAATTAATACATTTACTACTTAGAATAGTGTCCTGTAAATTATAATTATTCGATATTAGTTGTTATAATGAGAAAACATTGAGGCTACTCCAAATCTAAATATCCAAGACTGAGGTAGAAGGTATGAATGACCTTTTTGAAATATGATTGCTTTTACATAGCTGACACGGTACTTTTGGTGAGGCAAAAATATACCCTGATATATACATTATGAAACCCAAATGAAACTTCTGGAACAAGACTTATTTTTTCTAAGTCAGAAAACAGTAAACCATATAATCATACCTGGTATCCATTTTATCTTGAAACCATTTGCTGTGAGACGAGGATCAGACAGGTAAGTTGATCCACTATATCTCTGATCATCTGTGGTCATTTTACATAAAATCTCTAAATAATGAGATCCATTAAAAAGACTGAAAAAGAAATTATGGTCCTTTAACTTACTAAATATGTAAAATGAAATAAAAGGATTTATGGAAAAAAGTTAATGCAAGGGCCCCTTAAAAATGATCAGTAACCAAAATACAAAGATGTAAGTAGCCCTGTGAGAAATTTTACTTTTTTTACACCTCTGTTAATATCTTTTAGAAGACCTACTATATACAGTAAACAGAAAGAAGAATGGACATAAAAGAAAGTTTCTATCTTTTAGAACATTACAAACTAAATGTGAAATCAAAAACTGTGCTCTCTCTATATAATACAAATGAAAACTTTATAAATGCCATTGTTATATTATTATTATTTTATCATAAGGTTGTTGTGAAGATCAAAGGGCTTAGTAAAGTTCCTATCATATGGTAACTCCTCAACAAACATTAGCCATTTTTGTTATTACTGAGCTCTTACTTTCTATTTTATAGAGATCTAAATTACTCCATTGAGAGATAAACTACACAATCTGCATTAGAACCATAGTGAGAAAACTGAGCCCAATCAATAATTACGCTCTTTCAGAAAAACTTATATTAATTGTGATGGGCATGTCACATTTCAAAAGAAGGGTGAAAACAATTTTGAATTCAGCTTTGTTGTTGTCCATGTTCAAATAAGAAAGATTTATTTTCAGGCTAGTATGGGCCCCAAATAATAGTTTTTAATGTATTTGTTTTTGAATAACAGAATATCACAAAGGAAAACATCTTTAAAAACGTTTAATTTGTACAAGTACAAAATGATTTTTAAGATATAAATGAAAGTTCACAAATACCACTTAGAAAAGTAATCATATTTAAAATTTCAGATACACCCTAGCTCTTTTTAAGGGAAGAAAGAAAAAGTACTATCAGATTTTTGAACTGTTTAATACAGCAAAAATCTGTATTAATTCTTTTTCTAATTCTTTGACAGTTTGCTAAACCAATCTTAAGAGAATACTATGAAAGATGCTGGATTTAGGTGAATGTGATTACTGTTGCCTTATTAAAAAGACAGCTCTGACAAATGTTTTCCCTGTGTCCTGGCATTTTTTTTCCTTCTGGTAGCAGGGCTTTTTTTTTTTTTTAAATATAGAATTATATTGTATTTTTATATGTATCAAGAGCAGATAATTAGAAGATGAAATTCAAAAAATAACTCCATTTATATTAGCATCAAAAAACAAAATACTTAGGAACAATTTTTCAAAAAAACAATACCTTTATACTGAAAACTACAAAATGCTGCTGAGAGAAACTAAAGAAGACTTAAATCAATGGAGACCATTGTTCATGGATTGGAAGATGCAGTATTGTTAAGATGGCAATTCTCCCCAATATGATCTACAGATTGAAAGCAATCCTAATCATAATTTGGTAGCAGGGCTTTTAGCACAATTGTATTAAAGATTTTTTATTTATTCTTGGGAGTTCTGAAACAGAGTTATCCAGTGAAGTGTCGTAGAGAACAAACCCTCAATCTCTTTCTAATTTCAGGTTTTTATCTCCTTTTCAGACATAGGATTCTCTCCTGTCAGACCAAGAAAAGAAATATTAAATATAAAAAAGGGAAATGTTAATAGGCTAGCTGTTAGCTATTCATTTTTACACAAAACAATTTGCTCATGTAGGATATTAAAGGGAAATACCCCATTTTGCAATCTATAATAAAATCAGTTCAGGCAACAATCATCAATGGATGAAACCATTAGACGGAAAGGTTGACAGGGAATTTTAAGGTATGAGAGCAGGCTGTCAGCGGCTGAAGCCAGTGATAAGTACCTTTTGATGTGATGAAATATGAAGCACATATCACAACCTATTAAATAGTCATACCAGAAAGTAGAATCTAAATCTATTCAATCCTCCTGAGCTAACTTCCGTTTAAACATGGGAGAGGAAAAAACAAGTTGAACACTACCATGAGGAAGCAAAGGGACAATCCGAGACAACAAGATATTCTAACAAGTGACTTAGTATCAACAAGTTAATGTTGTGATATTTAGAAGAGATTTAAGAGACAGACAAAATGTAATAGCTGGATCTTGTTTAGTTACAAATTAAACTTAACAATTTAAAAACTATAAAAAAGTTATTTTGAGAAAATGAGGAATACTTCCAAGGAATTAATATTGTGAAAGATAGGAAAAAGTCGTTGTGGTTAGGTAAGTCATTTTTAAGAGAGAGAAATTGAAATATGTTTGGGTGGGAATTGTCTAAAAAAACTTTAGGTGATGGGTATTAAAGAGGACACGTTCTGCATGGAGCACTGGGTGTTATACACAAACAATGAATCATGGAACACTACATCAAAAACTAATGATGTAATGTATGGTGATTAACATAATAAAAAAATCAAAAAAAACTTTAGGAAATAAAAAGAAAATATGTGTGTATGTATATATATGCATAATATACATATATATATTTGAAAGGAAAAATAAACAAATGTGGCAAAATCTTGATAATTGTTGATAAAGGCATCCATTATATAATTCTTTTTGGTGTATATTTGAAATGTTAAAGAGTGTAAAATGACAGAGAGTCATGACAACCTAACTTCAAAATTATCCTAGGCAAGTCACTAGTGTACAGGAGAATTGAAGTTGATATTTACTAACTTTAGAAGTAAACTATCTAGAATACTCTAAAATTATTTATTTAAAAACAATTCCATTAAAGATTAGAAAATCAAGTTTTAAAAAAGATTTCTTTAAATAAACTTTTCCCTACCAGAAAACACTTCCAACTTTTTACTTTCAGTTTCTAATCTAGTATAGATTGATAAATGTTTTGAGAGTTAAAAAAAGAATTATATTATTTCACCATACTTCTCTGTTAATATAATGGGCTTTTCCAGTGGCTCTGCAGGAAGTTTATGATTCTCAATAAGTCTTTTAAATAGCAGGGCTTCTTCCACTCTGTAAGGATTTAATAACATTATCTCTGTTTTGGATGTAATTAGCCACGCATCAGGAAACTTGAGATTGTGAAGCAAGCAAAGTTCCTCCTTCTCTTCTAAGTCAATTTTATGTTTCTCAAAATTTTTTTTTAAGTTTTCCATAGAAAAGGGGATCTGAACTATTTTAACGTTTTGGTTCTTTTTTTCAATTTGGGATTGAAAGAGCTCATCAACTTTTGGCTGATTAGATAATGAAGTTTTCAATTTGTGCTTCTGTGCCAAATTCCATGCACTGGTGGGCTTTATCTTTTTTCTGCCATCCTTAAATGATATTTGTGGCTCCTTTTCAATGGCTCTCTTGATTTGCCTATTGTATCGTTCCAAATCTTTAGTAGCCTTCTCTTCGTATCTGGGAATAAAGATAAAATAGAACTAATGAGGTCATAATCAGAAATGTATTAGCCATCTAAAGTAAATTTTATAAAAACCAAAGAGCTGGTGTTCCAAGTCTGAAAATGATGAAGGAGCTTGTATTGGACTAACCCTCCCATATATAACTATAATTCTAAAGAAAATACAGAAATCAACTATTTAAAATGGACATGGAAGAGCAACCAAAAACAGGCAGATATTGGAATGATTCAACATTCGAAAAAGAGATCCATATTTATATAGCTTTTACCCAAAGGGCAGTTACCAGCATTAAAGGGAGTGGCAAAAAATCAAGCAATAAGCTACACTCTTTTTAAAAATTTTTTAAAATAAGTTTTATTATTTATTTTTATTTCACATTATATAAGTTGCACTCTTACTGGCTTGAATAACCAGAACAGAGTTCCTTGCTTCCAAAACAACTGGAAATTGAAGGAGAAAATCCCAGAAAATTCCATATGTGGAAGCCTAGAGGAAAACAACTGCTAGAATGTTAAATGAGCTAAACAGAGATTTTAGTGACTACCTACTGCAAAGTAAATGGAATTTGGAGTCTGAATTCTATATAATTATATGGCTTAATAAACACTTTGGGCTTTAAATTAAAACTTGATGAGGGCTACATCCTAGGGTGAGGGAAAAACTATGTCCTAGAACTAAGGAAGCTGCCCTAGGATTAAGAGCAAAATTTAAACAGTCTCTAAGGAAGTATAAAACAGGCTTCCAAGCTCAGTGTGATCTGTCAGTAACTTAAATAGTTGCAGAACAAACACCAACACTTTTCAGAAGAAGACAATAGAATCTAGAGTTTCTTTAACATATCACCCACAATGTCCACTAAATAATCAAAAGTTATCATTCAAACAATAAAACGGGAAAATATGAGTCATGATCAAGAGAAAAAGTGGCCAGTAAAAACCAACCTCAACATGACTCAGATGTTGGAATTTGGAGAAAAAAAAAAGTTATTTTTTAAATAGGTTTCCATAAATATTTAAGGACTTAAAGGAAAAGATGATCCTAATGAGAGAATAGAAGAGGAATCTAAACAGAGAAGGGAAATTATAAAAAAGAACCAAAGGGAAATTCTAGAGCTAAAATGTATACAGTATCTGAAATGAAAAATTCCCTGGGTAGGCTTAACAGCAGATCAGAGATGGCAAAAGAAAGGGTCAACAAACTTGAAGACAGAGCAGTAATTATCCAATCTGAACAAAAGAAAAATGAAGATTAAAAAAAATCCCTGTGGCCTATGGCACAACAAGCCACCCAACATATATGTAATTGGAGTCCCAGATAAAAAATATAAAAGTGAAGAGAGAAAAAAAAGAACATTTGAAAAAAATTATGGATGACAATTAGGCAATTTGGATAAATGAAACATTTTATAGATCCAAGAAGGTCAGTGAACCCCAAGCAGGATAAATACAAAGAAATCCACGGCTAGGTATATTAGAATCAAACTGCTGAGAAACAAAGACAAACAAAATCCTTGAAAACAGTGTGAGGAAAAAAAAAAAGACATTACAAAAAAAGAATACCACAAATGATGGATATAACTTCTCATCAGAAGCAATGTAGAGCCAGATGACAGTAAGTAACATCTTTTAAGTGCCAAGAGAATCCAGAATTCAATGATACAAAGCAAAAATGTC
Organism: Halichoerus grypus; assembly: GCF_964656455.1. Taxonomy (NCBI): domain Eukaryota; kingdom Metazoa; phylum Chordata; class Mammalia; order Carnivora; family Phocidae; genus Halichoerus; species Halichoerus grypus. Next base: position 150,268,390 of record NC_135715.1, on the reverse strand, counting down.
CTTCAAAAATGAAGATGATATAGACATTTTTGGATAAAAGAAATCCTAGAATCTGTTGCCAGCATAACTACACTATTAAGAGTTGACACCAGATAGAACTGTGATCTCTAGGAAAAAAATGATAAGCACCAAAAATGCTAACTATGTAGGTAAATAGCAAAAAAGGATCTTAAAAAAAAAAAAACTCTCATTTCTTTGAAAGATAACTTTAAATTTTTAAAAAATAGCATTTTGACCATATGATTTCACTCATGTGGAATTTAAGAAACAAAACAAATGAACATAGGAGAAAAAAAAAGAAAAGAAGGCAAATCATAAGAGCTTCTTCTTTTTTTTTAAAAGATTTTATTTATTTATTCATGAAAGACAGACAGAGAGAGAGAGAAAGAGAGAGAGGCAGAGGGAGAAGCAGTCTCCCCCAAAGAGCACGGAGCCCGATGAGGGACTTGATCCCAGATGGGCTCATGACCTGAGCCAAAGGCAGATGCTTAACCATCTGAGCTACCCAGGCGCCCCTTATAAGAGCTTCGTTAATAGAACAAACTGAGGGTTGCTGGAAGGGAGGTGGGTGGGGGGATGGGCTAAGTGGGTGATGGGTATTAAGGAGGGCACTTGCTGTGATAAGCACTGGGTGTTGTATGTAAGTGATGAATCACTAAATTCTACTCCTGTAACTAATATTACACTATAGGTTAACTAACTGGAATTTAAATAAAAACTCCAAACAAAAATAAATAAATAAAGCATTTTAGTGAGTTTTATATTGTATGTAGATATAAAATATATGACACCAACTGCACAAAGGACAAGGGTAGTAAGTGAAATTATACTTGCAAAGTTCTTATATTCTGTGTGTCTGGAACCCTATTAACTATAAACACATTATGATAAATTAAGGATGTATAATATATTCCCCAAAGCAAAAAATAATGCAAAGCCAATAGAATTAAAATTAAACATTAAATTATATTCTTTTAATGCTAAAGAAGGCTGCCTGTCTCCCACAAAAAGGAGGAACTGAGGAACAAAACAAAGATGAAACAAGAAAATGGTAGACCTAAACCTAACTGTATCAGTTACTACATTACATGGACTAAATATTCCAACTAAAAGGCAGAAATTGTCAGAGTGACTCTAAAAAGCAAAATCTAGGGCACCTGGGTGGCTCAGTCAGTTAAGCGTCTGCCTTCCCCTCAGATCATGGTCCCAGAGTCCTGGGATCAAGTCCTGCATCGGGCTCCCTGCTCAGCGGGGAGCCTGCTTCTCCCTCTGCCTGCTGCTCCCCCTGCTTGTGCGTTTGCTCTTTGACAAATAAATAAATAAAATCTTAATAAATAAATAAATAAATAAATAAAAAGCAAAATCCAACTATATATGTCTACAAGAGTTATACTTTAGACACAAATAGTAGTTTGAAAGTAAAAGAAAAGATACAACATGCAAATGGATAAGCATAAAAAAGAATAGCTATTGTAATAGAAGATGAAATAATTATCAGTTTCAAAACAAGAAATTATACAACAGATAATGAGGGAAAAATCATAATGACAAAAGGGGCTAACATCAGGAAGGCATACCAATCACAAATGTGTATGTATCTAATAACGAAGGTACAAATTACATGAATCAAAACTTACAGATCTAAAGTAGAAATAAATCCATAATCATAGTTGGGAGACTTTAATACCCCTCTCTCAGTAACTGGAAGAACTAGACCAAAACATAAAGAACAGTAAAGCTATAGAAGATTTTAGGAATCTACCTCGATTAAATTGACATTTAGAATACTCCATCTAATAGCTGCAGAATTCAGATTCCTTCTAGGTGTTATATACTTGGAACATTCATGAAGATAGATCATATGTTGGGCTTAATTCTCAGTAAATTTCAAAAGCATGAAATCTGACATAGTAGTTTCCCTCTCCATGACAGAATAAATTAGAAGTCGATAAGATATTTAGAAATACCCCCAAATATTTAGAAACTAAACAACTCATCTTTCTTCATAATAGCTCCAAACTGGAAACAATCCAACTGGAGACTGAATAAACAAATTGCAGTATATTTATACAATTGAATATTACTTATCAATTTCAAAGAATGAACTATACAAAGATATTCAACAAACATGGATGTAAATCACAACATATTCTGTTGAGAAGAAGTTAGATATAAAAGGGTACATGTTGAGGGCACCTGGGTGGCTCAGTCGGTTAAGCGTCTGCCTTTGACTCAGGTCATAATCCCGGAGTCCTGGGATGGAGTCCCACATCAGTCTCCCCACTCAGTGGGGAGTCTGCTTCTCCCTCTGCCCTTCACTCTGCTTGTGCTCTCTCTCACTTGCTCTCTTTCTCTCTCAAATAAATAAATAAAATAAAATAAAATATAATAAAATAAGAGTACATGTTGGGTCACCTGGGTGGCTCAGTCAGTTAGGCATCTACCTTTGGCTCAGATCATGATCCCAGGGTCCTGGGATCGAGTCCTGCATCAGGCTCCCTGCTCAAGGGGCAGTCTGCTTGTTCCTCTCCCCCTGCCCCTCCCCCCGCTTATGTGCTCTCTCTCTCTCAAATAAGTAGATAAAATCTTAAAAAAAAAAAGAGTACATGTTGTATGATTTTATATAAATGAAGTTTAAGTACCAGCAAACCCAAAGTAGTGTGATGGAAGTCAAAACAGTGGCTGTGTATGGAAATTGGCTGATAAGTAGCATAAGTGAACCTTCTGGGGTGATTAAAGTATTCTGTATTTTGTCTGAGGCAGTGGTTACATGGGTGTACACATATAAAAATGCACTGAACTATATATACAGTTAAGATCTGTGTATTTCACAATGCTACATTTTACCCAATTTTATTTTTTATTTTTTTTATTTTTTTTTTTAAAGATTTTATTTATTTATTTGAGAGAGAGAATGAGATACAGAGAGCATGAGAGGGGGGAGGGTCAGAAGGAGAAGCAGACTCCCCGCTGAGCAGGGAGCCCGATGCGGGACTCGATCCCAGGACTCCAGGATCATGACCTGAGCCGAAGGCAGTCGCTTAACCAACTGAGCCACCCAGGCGCCCTACATTTTACCCAATTTTAAAACCATTTATGGAAGCACTGAAGACACAAACACTAAAAAAAGAAAAAAACCTTACAAATAACTAAATAAAACAGTTAATTCTACATCTGAAGAACTCCTTACACATCTACTGTAACATCAACATGGAATAAACAATTTCCTGAGCACTACAAAAGAAAATCTGTACACAATACTCCATTTACTATTTAGATACTAGTAAAATTAAAGTCACTCTAATGATAGCAGGCAAAATAAAAATTTTATGATTAAATTTGTAATGGATTCATTGCTAAATATTAATTTTTTCAGTTGTTATTTATTTCTCACTTTAGAGTCATCAGTGAAAAAATAAATTCAAATAAACTCAATACATCCAAACCATTTAATTTAATTCAGTTTCAAAGGTACAAGATAATGGACACTTTAAAATTATACTGGGTAAAAACTCAAGACATCTTTTCTTTTGGGTTAATGAAACTTCTACAGCCAATCAAAGACAGTCTAGCATAGTGGTTATAGCAACCTTTTCTACAAAATTGAGATGCCTGAATCCCACCCTCAGATTTTCAAATTCTCCACGCCGAGCTTGAGGTTGAACAACAGTTTCTGAAAGGCTCCATGGATGATTCTAAAGCATACCCCAAACTGAAAACCACTCTTAGGTGTTCAGTAAAGTGTAGCGGTTAAGAGCACAGACCCTGGAGACTGACTGGTCTGGTGCTGCCGCTTAGTAGTTCTGCAAATCTACACAAATTATTTAATTTTTCTGTGCCTCAGGATAATCATTTGTAATATATAGATAATCTACATTTACTTCATAGTTTTGAAAAATAAAATGAGTTAAAATGTTTCAAGTACTTAGAATAATGCTTGGCACCACAGTAAATAATTATAAATGTTTGCTATCATTTTATATCAAGAAACACATCTTACAATGAATGGGGCACATGACTGACTAAAGGCCGGTAATTATTTAAGCAACTTTACTAAAAAAATTTTTAAATGCAGTTTTAAATTTGAGACTGGAGAATTAACGCTATTTCTAATCTTAAGTAACTCTTAAGAAACTGGTTAAATTCTATTGTAGGTAATATACATGAAACATTTTTAAGGAGAAATTTATATAGATAGGTGTTAGGAATGACATTCTTGGGCGAACTGTATTAAATTTTAAAATTGAGAGTAAGAGACAAGAGACCACAGTATGTTGTGTAGTTTGTACTCAGTACATGTTTGTTAAATACAGAAATGTTAGCTGGGTAAGAATGTAAAAAAGACCTTGTTTCACTGTAAACTAGGTGAAAAATGCCTCTCTGGTTACTTACCAGGCTATATTCATAATTTTGTACATGATTTTCTCCCATTTCTATTTAGAATCTGAAGTTCTGGATTAGCTACATAAAACAGATAATTTTCAAAAGTTTACTTTCAATACGTACTATAAGTAAATATTTTTAGCTCTGGGACATTCCAATTCAAGATTTTTCCCTTACGGTGAAAAATGAGTTCAAGATGAAGGTCACATTTGTAATTAATTATAATGTGCAAATTTTCACATATGGTACTAATCTTGTGATTTACTCAATAATTCAATTTAATTAGTTCCTTGGGAAATATAAAAAGCTATGTCCAAAGGAATATTAAGCAAATGTTAAGTAAAAACAGCTGCTACCTTTGACTTAATGTCATTAAGGGATTCAGTAACCTGAATGGAAAATATTAATTTTGATTTGACCAGTAATCAATTCAAATGTTTTTGTGACCAAAGATTACATGTAATTATAAAATTTATTTACCATTTTCAATACCCCAATTACAATATTATTCTTATTTTAAGTAGAAGTGTATGTTTACAGTACTGCAAATGAAAAGTTCAAGTTAACATCAATTGACTGAAACCCCAGTGGGCAGGCACAGACCTAAATCTGGCTTCTAATCCACCAGAGGAAAGGAGAAGAAAAGCAAAGGAAAAAATATCCAGAAAAGAAGAACTGAAAAATGAAGTACCCCCCACTCCAAAGTCTGCCCTAAGCTCTCAGCAGAAAAACCCTGATCCTAGGGCTTATTCAAATTCTTTATGATTTACAAAACCTTACATAATCTGGCCTGCCTTCCCTCAATTTACTTTACTATACTCTCTCATATTCTATTCCTGTCACAGAGAGCATCTTTAATTCCCTCAATAACACTATTTTACTTCTAGCTGTTTTATTTAGAAAATTCCCTATGCTCTTCTGATTATTTCTACTTAGGGAATCATTTCCTGTCTCACAGATGAGATTAAATCCACTGCTAAGTATTTTCATAACCCCTTATATTTATTTTAAAACCAACTCATTGTATTCTATGATTACTATTTGTTTGTGTCTTCCTCACTATACTGCATCATTTATGAGTAGAGAAAGTATATTTTACTTATCACTATATCTGAAGTGATTAGCTAGAGTACATAGGGCCTTGTATACAGAATGTCCTTAATAAATATTTCCTAACTGAAGACAGGTAGAAAGGGAGGAAAGGAGGGGAAGAAAGAAGGAGGGCAGGAAGGAAGGAAAAGAAAAGGAGAGGGCGCCTGGGTGGTTTAGTCGTTACGCATCTGCCTTCGGCTCAGGTCATGATCCCAGCGTCCTGGGATTGAGCCCTGCATCGGGCTCCCTGCTCTGTGGGAAGCCTGCTTCTCCCTCTCCCACTCCCCCTGCTTGTGTTCCTTCTCTCACTGTGCCTCTCTCTGTCAAATAAATAAATAAAATCTTAAAAAAAAAAAAAAAGGAGAAAGAGAAGGGCAAGAAGGAAGAGAAGGAAGAAGGGAAAGAAACAGGAAGAATAGGAAAATAGTGAAGGGAGGATAGGTGGAAAGACCCATTATCCACAGAAGAGGAGTCTACTCTGATATCCCTTAGCATTTCCTGCAGAATTTAGGATCATGGAAAGAATTCCAAGATAAATATTACAGAAAAGTGGTAGTTACTGTGATTGCTGAGTGTGATACCATTTTTGCTGCACTTTCTCACTGATCATAATTTTGGACACAGCCATCATGGTCCCCAAACCCCTGGCTCTGGAAGATTCTAACACAACATTTTGTGACATACAGTAAACTCTCTGATCCCAAAATACTTATATTTTCTTCTATTTCTGGCCTCCAAATTAAATTTAATCTTGACTAAGCAAGTGAAAAATAATGCCAATCACAAGAGAGGAATTTTCTTTTCACAGGTTAAGAACTCTGAGTAAGATCATGAACAACGTGCCAGTCATTTTTCTTACATCATAACACACAATATTTTATTTAATCCTCAAAACAATCTAGGAGATACTGTTCACACATTTTTACAAAAAAGCTAGCAGAGAAAGAAACTGGAGTTAAAACCCCGTGTAGTTTCAGAGGTCTGCTCTTGACCAACACTGCCTCTTCTGTCTACCTTATGGCAATAAGATAGAGAACATTTTGGATTCTAGAATACTGCCTGATGATAAACAAATTTTTAGACAAGGCCCATTAACCATAATCCTGTACGCTGATACCTTGGGGCCCACAAGAAGAAACAATGCTGACACTCCCCAAAAGTCAACTGGATCAATACCTGCTATTGTGAGGCTGTACGGGAACAGCTATCTTAAGCTGTTACACTGTCCCTACCTTCTAGGAGAAGGACACATCTATGCTTTTTTCCCTCCTTCTCAGATAATACATCACCTCCCTGGTCAATGCAATTCCACTTCTGTGGGCTTGCTGTACTAAAAGTTAAATGCACTGATCTTTAAAATGCCTATGTCATTTGGATAAAACTGAAGACAATCACAAGGTGTGAACCTTATTTGCATCCTGATTCAAATAAACAAACTTTAAAAAACTGGTATTTATTAAGTAATTAGAAATTCAAAGACTGAATATCTGATGATATTAAGGAAATCTTGTTTTAAAAATTATAATGATTGTATTACGGCTATATTTAAAAAAGGAGCATTTTTAATTTTTACAGATACATAATAAAATATTTATGAAATAAAGGATATTATCCTAGGATATGCTTCAGAATAATAATAGTAAAAGTGGAAGTGAAGTGCATGGAGGTATGGATAAAATGAGACTGACCATTAGATGATGGTTCGTGAAACAGGGTTATGGGTTCACAGTACTGTTTTGTCTACTTCTGTGTATGCCTGAAAATAGAAAAAACACAACCGTCCCCACCAAAAAAAAAAAAAAAAAAAAAAAGGTAAAGAGAGAGGCTAATTTATGGAGGTTTGCCTGTCAGTGTTTATAGTGGCACATGATGTGATGAGCACTGGGTGTTATATGCAACTAATGAATCACTGAATGTTACACCAAAACTAATGATGTACTATATGGTGGCTAACTGAATTTAAATTTTAAAAAAAGGAAAGTTGCATTCTACACACACACAAAAAATAGTGGTCATTATTATTTTAAATTGATAGTGTCTTTATAAGACAATAAGCGAATGAAAAAGTAAAAAAAAAAAAAAAATCGGTCAAGTGTCCATATTTGTCACCAAATAAAAACTCTGAGTGGTAAGTTATGTTTAAATTTTCTTCAAGATGTTTAACATAATATTGAGATACCCTACATAATAATATATGATTGGAAGTATAATTCCACTCTTTTGTTTTCTGGTGGGCTAGATCACTCAAGACAGTACTTTGTATTTGTAATAAGTGCCGTAAGTCAACTATAAACACTCATCATATTACCTTATAATATTTATTTAGTTCATCTAATCTAAAAATGGCAGTAAGTAGTTATATTCATCAAAGATAGATCAAACCACCTATTTACCTGCCAAAACACCCCGCCACAGTTTATAAGTTGCCAACAAATAAAAGATTTTAGAAGGAAGCCTTCAGTTTGTACTGAATAGGGACAGTACTGACTCCACTAAATTGAATCTGTAAAAATATTGTAATTTTCATATTGTGTTACATATTTTGGAGACCAATTTAAAAAAGGGAATAGTCAAGATATTTTTTAAAACCACCACTGTTATAATTGTTCTAATGTATAAGCTTAAAAAAGAGAAAGTCCTGTCATAGAAAGATCCTTTAACATAAAAGAAAAAGGAAATAGAAGAAAATACAGTTTTAAATTAAGAAGAATGGAAAGCCTTTAACTTCAAATTTTAATAATAAAGTAGTTAAGGCTTGTACCAAAAACAAAACAAAACAAAAAATAAAACAAAAAACTTCTCTAAATTTAAAAAAGTGATGCCAAAAAAGGTACTCTAGCCAAACCAAAAGGCATTTTCCATTCTACTTTTCCATAAATAAGAAGTTTAAATTTTTTTTTTAACCCAGTGAGTCATATACAATGGAAGTATCTCAGCATCAGGTCACACGCAAGCTCTGGAAACTTACTTCAGTTTTTCCTCTTCACTCAATGTCTTCCACAGTTCTTCAATTTGTACTGTTGTATCCTCCAAATTGGTCTTAGGATTTTCTGTGAGAAACTGAGCACGATGATCTTGAACAAAAAGGGCGCTTGCTGACATGGGTTTCTTGATTACCCGATTGCTAATTAAATCATACGCTGTAAGCTGTCCAGATTTGTTATCTACCACATTTGATTTTTTGTTACAGGAACCTTCACTGAGATTCTTTTGTTCAGGGCTTGGATAAGCATTATTACTGAGTTTACATACTGAACTTTCTTGAGGCACTAAAATTTTCACAGGTTCAATGTTTTCTCCCATTGAATTTTTAAGTGTATTTCCCTTGCTCCAGTCATCTGCACAGATTTCCAAAGACTTCTCAGGAACTGCTGCTTCCTCATTTTTCCTACTCTCATCCCTACTGTGTTTATTGCCATTTTCTGATTGGGTATGCTTAACAGAACTTACAAAACAAGTTTCACTACATTCCTTCTGGGCATCCTCACATGATAAAGTATTCATTGGGATCTGTTGAAATGTATTTCTAGTGTTTTTATCAACGTTAGAATTTTCACTATTAAAATTATCATAATGGTCATCAACATGTACCTGATGATTTAAACAATAATTAGTGTTTTTCCCAGATTTATCATTATGCACATCATTTTGGAAAGGAATGGCTGAAGAATCAACATTTGGATAATTATTTCCAGATGATTCCATCTTATTAAAAAGCACATCTGTTTCTGTTGTATTACTAACAACCATGTCAGCTGAGGAAACATCTGTTTTATTATTTTCGTAAGAATTTGTACTAGGTAGTGATCCATAACAAGTCGTCATCAGATTTTCAAGAGCAATTAAAACAGATTCCTAAAAATATAAATTAACAAATGTTAGGGAAAATTATGAAAATAATAAATAGGCAAGATTTAAAATAATATTTAAAAATATGTATAAACAAGCAACTCTCCCATGTGAAAATGGTGAGGACTGCATAAGTTTGTAAAAAACATAAATAAAAAAAATTATCCAAAAATTTACCTTATTCTGTAATAACACTTGACTTTTATCTGGTGTTAAATTTATGTCCACATCAGCTGTAGGAACATCAATTTTCAGAAAGAAAATGGGATACAAACGAGTAGATTCCTTTAGGCACTTCAGATTGTAATAATGTCTGATTAGCTAGAAATATATGTAATAAAGAAAAGATAAAAATACCATGTAAAGATAGTACCGCCATCCTTAAATATAGCCAAAAAAGTATAGTCAGCTGAGAAACTGAGTGGATGTAATTATTTATGAGGAAAAGCAGTATCTAAATGGTAAATACTCATTTGGAGGCCTTGAACTTACATGAAACACAAGCATTCATTAAGAAGTACAACTACCCAGTGCAACTGGCTTCACAGTTAAAAGATCATAGTGTCATGGATGTTTTCAAAGTCCAGGGTTCAAATCCAAACTCTGCTGCTTCCTGGCTATAATGGGCTTCTTAGTCACTAACTTCTTAGTTACTAACATTTCGGTTTCTTCACTATAAATAAGGATAATAATTCATCACAGAATTGTTGTGAAGTCCTATGTAAGACACCTAGCACAATGCTTAATAAATATTACAGTATGTTTATCTCCTTCTCCTTATTTTAGAGCAAATCCTTGGAAGTAGTCCTTATAACAAGCTGACAAATGACAGAGCTAGTTTTTATTTCTGATCCAAGTAATACTTTTTTTTCTAAAATAGATTACCTTTAATATGTCTTTTTGATGTATTGGTCGACTGTTTATAAAGATAAAACTCCTTTCTGGGGTTGAAAGACTTGTTAAAGAGTGGTCTGCATCATGCTTTGGAAGAAATCCACTTAGATAAATCTGCAATTATAATAAATAGTTACAGAACTAGTAAACACTGTCAACAATGAATGTGGGTCCAAGGGTCTGGCTATATACAGTACAAAAGGTATAAAAAAATAAAATGGATTTTCATTTTATGGTCTCAAGAGTCCTATACTTGCTGATAACCATGTCTTGAACATTAACCTTAAATAAAATACAGAAGCATATTACACTGGTGTTCTTGGCCTGAAACTCTCTCTTCCTACAACTTTTTTTTTTTTTTAAAGATTTTATTTATTTATTTAATTGACAGAGAGAGAGACAGTGAGAGAGGGAACACAAGCAGGGGGAGTGGGAAAGGGAGAAGCAGGCCTCCCGCCGTGCAGGGAGCCCGATGCGGGGCTCGATCCCAGGACCCTGGGGTCATGACCTGAGCCGAAGGCAGTCACTTAACCAACTGAGCCACCCAGGCGCCCCTCTTCCTACAACTCTTAAGGAAAAATTGGCATTCATAAAAGCTTCATGAATGGGCATATGTCTTACTGTCATAGGACATACAGCATAAATACTGCTGTTTGTTCAACCCTATCTTCTTTCTTCTTAAAATTTCTTTTACCATTTAAAAATTCTTCATATTGTGACTTTCTTTTAGATATTTATCCTTTTCTTTTTAGCCATCTTTTCCTGTAAAGAAGTGGCTGTTTCTATCTTGTGGAGTCAATCTGATGGGGCTTTCATTTCTCATTTAAAAATCCTTTTACTCTTTGACACCGATTACAGTACTTTATTTCCATTTTTGTTTAGAGAACTTTTCTACAATCAAACCAGTTATTTTTATGCTCTTTTTCTATTTTGTAAATGTATGAGAAAAGGAGGGAGAAAATGATGAAGGATCCTAGAAAAAAATACCAGAGAGAAGAGAGAGATTGAGGAGATAGAAGCCAAAAAACAAAAAGCTCCTATTTTTTACCTCTAAAGACAATACAGAGATTTGTAAAGAATACAGGACGGAGTCAGATTGACATGATTAAATCCTAGCTCCACTACTAGCCGTGTGATCTTGGTCAAATTATTTAAAATTTAAGCCTGTACTCTATCTGAAACAACTAGAAATAGATGTATTTATATTAACCTGTTAAGAAACACTAATAGTAAAATTTCAGCTTAGGTCTAGAAAAGTGAGAGTGTCAGTGGAGATGCTATTTTTAGGTAAGCAGAAACCATGAGGCTCTTTACCAACACAGTGGGTAGGCTGCCATCTATGTCTATGGCTATCCCTACCCTACCCTTGGAAATAAATGTTTAAGGAGATGCATTACCAATTTTAGAACACTAAGTGCATTATTGTCACAGTGCCAAACTGTGCCAATTTAAAAAATAAATTAATAAAGCTGGATAATCCATTACAAAATGCTACTTAATTAACTGTAAAACTTCACAGCATTTATAAATGGTTGTATAATTTACCAGGTAACATGAGACCCTTCTTAAAGCACTGCTGAGCATCAGGAAGCACCTGTTTAGTCTCTGAAAGACTTACTGGGTTTGTGGACTTAAAACAAAACTGCCCCAAATAGGTAGGAATGAAAAATAAAATGAGGAAAAATTGGTAAAATTGCTGGTGTTTTCCTTTTATACCACCTTAGTTGTCCACTGAATAATTATTACCATTTCCAAATACTGAGTTAAAAATGGCTTAGGATAACCTTAAGAACAAAGTATATTTAAGTTATATGGAAAAGTAAAATCAAAAAGCAAAGTCTTATAAAATGCTCTAAAAATAAAAATCAGGGTAGTTTATGGAAAAAGAACGTCTGTTAGAGACCGAATCAGTGCAAAAAAAAAAAAAGAAAGAGACTAAATCAGTGCAACCAAATAAAAAATTTGACCATACAAGATTCTGTACCTAAGTATTCCTCAACCTAGAAAGCGAAACAAAAATGAAAGGCAAAAATATAAACAAATTCTTCTCCCCTGATTGCTCTGCAACTATGGACCTCTCCCTCCTTCTCTTCATCTCCAACCCCCTATAATCTGGTTTCTACTACCTCCAATAACCGACTCCAATGGACACTCAGTCCTTCTCTTATTTGATTCTCTGCAGACCCTTGAGAATCCAAGATGGTGGAGAAGTAGGAGACCTAAATTTCATCTGGTCCCAGGAATCCAGCTAGATAGCTATCAAACCATTCTGAACACCTACGAACTCAACTGGAGGACAAAGAAAAGAATAGCAGCAACTCTATGAACAGAAAAACGACCACTTTCTGCAAGGCAGGACGTGCAGAGAAGTGAATCTGAGGTGATATATGGGAAGATTCTCTGCAGACCCTGACACTGATGACAACTCTCTCATTTGGGAAGCATCACCCTGTTTCAGCCTTCTCTTTTGGTCTTTCTGCTTCCTTCCTGACACTTTCTCTTTAGTCTGGTTTGCTGATTTCTCTCCCTTTGCTTACCACCTATAAATGATGATGGTTCCCGTGAGTTCCATCATCAAAGCCTTTTTTCTTCGTCTCTACTCTCTGAGTAATTTCATTCACATCTATACACATACACCAGTGATACTAAGATACAGATAAATAACCTCCATTTCTTTCACCCCCAAACGCTTACTATTTTTAACTAGCTATCACAAAAATCTTCTCAATCTCATCACATTCAAAACTTGATAAAATATTTCACCCCACCGCTGCCCTGCTATACAACTGGCTCCTCCTGTATTCCTTTAGCATAATAATGAGCCCTGCCAGCGACCCAATCTGTCAAACCCATCTCCTCTCCTCTCGGATTCTGCTCAGGTAACCCTGACTGGTCTCCTAACAGTAGTTTCCTCTTTCAGTAAACCTCAAGAACACCAGGGAGGGGCGCCTGGGTGGCTCAGTCGTTAAGCGGCTGCCTTCGGCTCAGGTCATGATCCCAGGGTCCTGGGATCGAGCCCCGCATCGGGCTCTCTGCTCGGCGGGAAGCCTGCTTCTCCCTCTCCCCCTCCCTCTGCTTGTGTTCCCTCTCTCGCTGTGTCTGTCAAATAAATAAAATCTTTAAGAAAAAAAAAAAGAACACCAGGGAGTTATGTTTCTAAAGTAATAATTTAAGTACTTCTGCTCAAGACAGTGGGACAAGTTCATGCAGAAACTCCCTTCTCCCTGATTCCAACTGCAAATACATAACAGTGATAGATAAAAATCAATTTTTACAAAAATCTCAAAAGACTGAACCATTTAAAAGTAAGACAACATAAAGATGTTAAGGATGCAAAACATAAGGGAGAGTGTTGGCTGAAATCAAAAGCCCTATCTGTTCCTGGATTACAAACCAGCGGTGTCAGAAAAAAATGTTTTTGTAACTATGTGTGGTGATGGATGTAACTAGACTTATTGTGGTGATCATTTTGCAATATATATATATATATAACAGATCATTTTGTTGTACACCCGAAACTAATATAATGTTATATATCAACTATATCTCAATTAAAAGAAGAAACCATCTGTGTCAGTTGGAAATTATATTCTGATGTGGAAATAGGAACAGAAAACACATACAAGGCAAGAGATTAAAATCAGTCTTTCCATGTGAAATGGGCTGCTGAGACAGCCCTCTTCCTCCCCCTCAAAAATGCTTAAAAATATTGTGACCACTGTTTATGGAGCTGCTTGCAAGGGTCACAAGAAGGAACATGGATAACTCCAAAACCAAAAATAAAGCTAAGCCAAGTCAGCTAGGAAAAGGGGTCTATAAAATCTTGGCAGGATGAAAGGCATGAACTACTAATATTAGCACCTGGTTTTGAACTGGGGCCAGAAGGGGGTGGTATCTGCCAAACCACGAGGAGAAAGAAGGTGGAGTGGGTAAAAACAAAATAACAAAAACAATAAACCTGCATGCATGATGACTGTGCAAATTAAAATTTCAAAGCATATAAAATAGCAGAGAATGAGAGAATATTCTCCCAGGAAAGTAGAAATGATAGAGCAATATGAAAAGAACTTTGAAATTAGTACATGTACCATGCTTTCAAAAGAGTAAAGAAAAGTTACATCCATTATTAAAAAAAACAGATGATAAAAAATTCAAGACTCGTAAGCTATAAACAAGTTTAGAAGAGAATAGGAAAATGAATAAATTCTGAATCCTGGAAATGTACAGTTTTAGGAATAAAAATCAGGCAGCATTGAGGAATTTATCCAGAACCTGCCATGGAAAAATGCAGAGATAAAAATATCAAGCGAAGATAGATGTCAAAAAAACAAAACAAAACAAAAAACAAACATGAAGCAAAATAAAATTTGAGGAGTTCCCTTAAGCTAACAAAGCCACATTGGGAAATTCCTAATAAATGCCATCATAGCAGTGATTCAGCTGGGATCACCATCCATAATTAAGAGACTCTCCAACATGAAGTGGCTGTAGTTAAAGAAAGGGACCCTCAACATTATGGGAAAAGATATATAAAGATTCTCTATATCCAAGGTTCCCAATGACAAATGCATCTGCCATCCCAGTACAGTGAAGGGGTCTTGGTGGCCAAGTTTCACAGCCTGAAGGTATGTAATGGGGATAGAAGTGAGGTGAGATCGGGCAACTATTAGCAGTTGGCAAACAACTTAAGATTGCTTTTGGCCAGGAATGAGAAGGGGTCAAAGAAACTCTGATATAGGACAACCCTCCTGACAAGCCCAGAAAGCATGGAGTGGTGATGGGGAGCTCCTGGCAACATTAAGTACAACACCCATTTAGATACACAGTACATAAACAGAAGAGGGATTTGGTTTTATGATCACTCTCACTAGAGACACACTCAAAAGTTTATCATTCTGACAACCCATGGAACTGGAACTATTCAGCAACACATGCTTTCCAAATTCCTAAATTACTCTGTGCAAGGATAACCACATTAAGGTATAGCAAAATCTATGATAGATTACCAGCAGCCCTCACACAATTCTATCTCAAGAGAAAATTTAAAAATCAGTGGGCAAACATAGATCTGGCAACACATCTCAATACAGATCACAGAAAAAAATTCCCATTGGGAAAATGATTTAACAGGATAATTCCAATCATACATAAAATTGTAACTGACCAAGGTCTAAATCAGTGTTTTTCATACTTGAATGGGCACCTGGGGGCCTTGTTAAAATACAGATCCTGATTCCCTATGTCTGGGATGAGGCCTGAGATCCTTCATTTCTAACAAGCATACAGGTAATGCCAATGCTGCTGGTCTTCAAACCAAACTATGACAGCTAAAATACCTAGAGCACAATACCAGAGATATCAGTCTGGATCTCCTGTCATAAGCTTCCTGGGTTACCAGTGTAGGCAACAAAGTCCCATGAAACCACAAGGGACCTGGGGGAATTTACTGTCCCAAGACAGTACCTTTATTATCCCAAGTCAGCCACCATAACCAGTCTAAGGTGGCACCAGGGTATATTGAAACTACTGAACAACTATTAAGGGAGCTCTGAAAAACAGGACCTATGTCACTCTAGTGCCACTATACGGCACTACAGTTGGCCCCTAAGGCTGGCCTGAATTGTTCCTCAGGCAGAGAGAACATCAACTGAGCACAAGCTCCCATCCAAGACTAATAAAATGATAATAATTAAGAACTTAATACTGTAAGCAGAATAGAAGAACTAGTAGCAGAAAAGAGATTTCAACAAATTATAAAAAAAGAAGAGAAGAACAGGGGCCCCTGGGTGACTCAGATGGTTAAGCGTCTGCTTAGGTCATGATCCCAGGGTCCTGGGATCGAGCCCCACATCGGGCTCCTGGCTCAGCCGGGAGCCTGCTTCTCCCTCTGCCTCTCCCCCTATTCATGCTCTCTCTATCTCTGTGTCTCAAATGAATAAATAAAAATCTTTAAGAAAAAAAAAAAGAGAGAGAGAAGAAGAGAGAAACCAACTGTCCAGCAGAACAGAGAGCCTTCAGGCTTAAAATGTGCAGACAAGCAAAAACTATAGACTCTTCTATTAAGAAACTGAATAAGGATAATCTGTCATGAACCAATTGCAATTATCTAATTTTGTGCGAGGAAGAAAAAAAGAAAAAGAGGAAGGGAAGGAACGGGGTTGGGGGGGGGGAGGAAAGAGATGAAATGAATTTCCTGAGAACTAGAGCAGTGAGTATGGGTGCAGTGTGCTAAGCCCCCACCCCATGATGGCACCTGTGATTCCCCAGACTGTGGGAACAGGACCAGGATTTTGATTAATTAATACTCAAGTGGGGCGCCTGGGTGGCTCAGATGGTTAAGCGTCTGCCTTCGGCTCAGGTCATGATCCCAGGGTCCTGGGATCGAGTCCCGCAGCGGGCTCCTTGCTCAGCAGGGAGCCTGCTTCTCCCTCTCCCTCTGCTTGTTCTCTGTCTCTCTCGCAAATGAATAAAAAAAAAAAAAAATTAATACTCAAGTGAAGCCTGACACTCAGTAAGTCCAAGCACAAACACTGAATTCCCAATTAGACTTCCATTCACAGAAAAAGATGGCTTGGAGGAAAAAGACCTGAAAAGCAAAACAAAACTGACCTCCTAAAAAAGAGATAATTTAAGGAACAAATAATTTAAAAATAGAAATAAAACTTAATATCTCTAGAGAGATTCAAGATTTTGTATCCATAAGACAACAATATGAAGTTGTAAAAAAGCAGTAAAATTTGAAAACTCTCTTGGAGGGGTGCCTGAGTGGCTCAGTCAGTTGGTTGAGTCTGACTCTTGATTTTTGCTCGGGCCATGATCTCAGGGTCATGGGATCAAGCCCCACATTAGGCTCCGTGCTGGGCATAGAGCCTGCTTGGGATTCTTTCTCTCTCTCTCCCTCCGCCCTCCCCACCACCCTTGTTCTCTCTCTCTAAAAAAATAAAAAAATGCTCTTGGAAATTAAACATAAAACGTTCAAAAAAATCCAGAAGGGATAAAAGAGAGTCAGACATCTCTAAAAACTTAGAGAAAAAGGAAAAGATACAAAATTGAGAAAAACAGTAAGAGAGAAATAACATAAGGTCCTAAACCAACAATAATGAGTTTCATTAAAAGAGAAAAATGATCAAAGTTATGACAGATGGAAGTACATAACCCAGAGCTGAAAAAGAAACAAATTTTCAGATTCAAAAGGTCTCACAAGTGCTCAGCATAATAAGCAAATGAGTAATAAAAGACACACATCTAGAGACATTCTTGAAAAACTGAAGAACAGAGACCAAGGAAAGATCCTAAGAACATTCAGAAAGAAAAATACTTATCAGCTAGAAAGAAAGAACTAGAATGAATTCATCTTCCCATCAGCAACAATGGACGGTCAAAGGTACTCAATGTCTTCAAAGTTCTGAAAAATTATTTTCAATCTAGAATTGTAGATCTACCAGACTAGAGAGAGAAAGTCAACAAGTCAAAGTGCAAAATAAAGTCATTCTCGTACATAAAAGTCTGCCTCTCATGTCCCCTTTCTGTGGTAGTTAACTAAAGATGTACATGAAAAAAATGAGAATTAATACTAAGAAAGAGGAAGGCATGGGATATGTGAAATAATGGAAACAACTAGTATCCCTATGAAAAAAATTCCAGGATGGGAGCTGTGTAGAACACCTGACAGGCAATCAGTCCAAATAAGAAATTAGGTTCTAAATCTAATGCTTTAAAAAAAGTGGAATAGAATAAATTACCAGCTATAGCTAGAATAAATAAAAGAGCTGGATTTAATTGCTGACATGATGAAGAAAATTTCTTCACTTGAAAAAAGGAAAAAAAAAAAAAACCAAAACCCAAACCTTGGAAAACCCAGAAAAAGCAAAACCTATGTAAGTCCATATATAAGCAAATTTTGAGCTGGTGATAGGAGAACAAGAAAGAAGATTCCATTTAATTGGGACAATAGAAATATTCTCATTTGTATAAAATGGACACATAACATGGATTTTTAGGAAATGTAATCCTAGCACAATACTTGGCTTTGCATTGAAAATTATTTTTAGTCATACAGTATACTCCAAATAAGTTTTCAACTTTTAGAATCAATTTTCAAACAAAAGATGGAGACTTAAAAATGGTTGCAAAAGACGACAAGTTATTAAGCTTGATAACATAAAAGTAGAGCTGACATGATTGAGAGAGGCAAGAGCAAGTAAAAGAGTGTGAGTGTTCATAATTCATAACCTCATCTAGCATTATAGGAACTCAAGAAGCACTGAAGCTGAGAGATCAAGAAAAGGAAGCTGGAGTACATATTTAGAATGGTAAAGGGAAAACAAAGGTAAGAAAGCTCAACTCTTCTTTATCTTTTTAACATTTTTTTAAAAAGATTTATTTATTTGAGAGAGAGCGAGCAAGACTGGGTGGAAGAGCAGAGGGAGAGGGAGAGAATCTCAAGCAGACTCCCTGCTAAGTGCAGAGCCCAAGGTGGGGCTCAATCTCACGACCCTGAGATCATGAGCTGAGCTGAAATCAAGAGTAGGATGCTTAACCAACTGAGCCACCCAGGTGCCCCAACTCTTCTTCTTTCATAAAAAGTAAATAGATAAGATCCTTTATTGAAAATCTTATAAAAAAATAATGTAACCACAATGTTTAAAATTAAAAACAAATAGAAAAAACAGGAAGTAGGGGTGGGGAGAGAGGATTAATATAAGCTGTAAATGTATTTTCTTTTTTTACCCTATACATATTAATTAAAATGTTACAAGAAAAAATTCTTGCCACCCCAAACCCCAAGAGAAAAATACTTTGACAGTTTCATTGGTAAACCAGAATTATTTAAGAACATTTTGTTGTATACCTGAGACTCTTCAGAGTGATACTGAAAGGATTCCATATTGCCCATAACGGCAGTCCCCAGAACAGACATGAGAGCCATCTTATGATCAGATACTCTACTTTTCTGCCAAATAACTGCCTAGGAACAAAAAGACACAGACAACTTTTAACACAATTTAGATTTACTAAACTCAAATACTTACCCCATTTATTTCTGTATTTAGCATTCATCCCCAGCTTATAATTTCAGTATCATTTAGAAGAGATGCATGGGCCATAAAGTCAGAACTCTGGTTCTAAATTTTATCAACGTATATGTTATGGTATAAAATCTATTTAACTTACCCTAACCTCAGTTTTCTCCTCTCTACAAGATGACTAAGAATATTTATCTCCCAGAGTTGATGAAAGATGAAAATATATAATGTAGGCAAACACATAGGACAGTGCCTAATCCTAAACTTTATATATACCTCAGAGTATATTTAAATTAAATTGTTATTCCCAGTAAGGTATTACTATTTTATTGAGGATGGACAACTAAAAGCTATAAGATTTCTATAAATAGTCAAACTGGTGTAAAAATTTGGGATAATGCATGCTCTTTAAAATTATCTTTGCAATTACCGTGTACATACAGACCACTTAAAAAAGCTAACTGAACCTCATAGTCATAAAAAAGCTAAATGATGTGCTTGGATTTTTTTCACCGGAAATATGTAGTAGGGTAGTTCAAGAGAATCATGGTCCAGAAAGACTGGACCAAAGTTTGTGAAGTGCACCATCAGGTATGATATATTGCAATTTGTTCAGTTAACAAGGTCCAATTATAGTGAATCTCTTAAGAAACACAGACATAATTTGTTCATTAACAAATATTCACCTGGCACCTCCTAAATCCTGAGAAAAATCTGTAAAGGACATAGGAGAAAACATCAACATTCAAGGGACTTGGAGGAAGAAGAGGCTGAAAAGCAGTGGACACAGAGGCAGGTAAAGCTATAGGATAGTATGGTATACAGAACAAGAAAATTTTTTAAGAGGAAAGTATCATACAAGACCAATGTCAAGAGACCAAGGTAGGAACAGAGATATCGCCACAGGATTTAGCAATCAGAAGAGTGTGAGCAGTTCTAGGGAAGGAGAGTAAACGAAGCCAAATTTCAATTACTGAATAGTGATTATACAGAGAACATAAAAAAAATGAACATAGATAGCATTTCAGAAAGTTTCACTGTAAAGTGAAAGCAGATCGAGCAATAACTAGAGGCAGGTGTGGATCAAGGGTGGGTCTTAATATGACACACTTGAACTGGAAGCAGTGAAGAAAGATAAGTAGGTTTGTAGATTCAATGGCTAGAGGTTAAGGAAGTTCCTTTCTATTTTTCCCCTGTAATGTACAAAAGTTGTATTTGTTGTGAGTGAAAAGACAGTGATTTAAATATCTGATTGTAGAGAAGGTGAGAGAGAGAGAGAGACTCTAACTAGACCAGACTAGACCAAAGGATTCTGGCCAAATGAGCTCCTTAATACGACCAGGAACTTCTACAGGCAGTTTGAAGTACTAAGAATATTATATATAATAAAATGAAAAGTGAAGTAAATGGATTCATGTTGTCCTCTAAATGGCATGTTGGGGGAGAGCAGTGAAGGGAAGTGCCCTTCTGGACATGGCAATTAGCACTGACTGCATGTTGATGTGTATCATCTGTAAACCACTCTGTTTTTAGAATCTTAAAGACAAACCTGCTTAGGAAAACAGAGGTACTGTAACAACTACTCAATTAAGACAAATTACCTGAAATTTAGTGTAACAGAAAAACCTTTTACCTATTCCCAGGGTTTTATTAATACTAATCAAATAGGAGTTATGATTTATGAAGAACTTACCTGGCACTACTATTTTAGAAACCACTGTTAATTTTCACAACTTTTTCACATAGGTATTATTATCTCATTATACAGAGGAGGAAATTGAAGCTCAGACTGACTGATTTACCCAAAGAAACTTAGATAGTAGGTCATGGAACCATGATTTATACCCCGTCTTTTTGGCTCCAAACTTACTATTTTTATTCTGCTAACATCTAGTCAAAGACAGTAATAAGTTAGAGCCAACACCAGACCCTAACTGAGAATTCTCTAAGACAAATGCATTTTCATGTATGATTACCCTCCACGGCCATGTGATACACTCTACTCTCTAATCAACTTGAGGGTATTATTGCATTCTCAAACCAAAATTATTTTTAATCTATTCATTTAAAATAAATAAATAATTGGGGTCTCCAAATCAAAGAAGCCACACCAGAATAATAGAAGTCCAAAAAGATTGGGAGCTACTATCCTAGCATCGTAAAGTCAGAATATTTTTGAGTTCAGTTGTCAGTACCAACCTTAATCTTGTTATACAGATCGTTATACCTAAGGATTTCTAAATTTCCATTAATTTTCATTCATTAATATTCATATAAATAGAGTTATGCAGTAATTAGGACCAAAGTGCACAGCAAAATGACACAATTAGAAAAACAATTCAGGTATTGTTCCATCCTAAATTTCACCTTTCCACTATTATCTATTGCTTTGAAAATGATCTGAATTAGAAAAAATAAAGTACATGAAGAAATCAAAGTATAAAAATAAATTGTAAACAATTAAAAACTGAGGTATATGTTCAATGTGTATATTTCCTCTCTTTTTTAAAGTTTATTTATTTGAGAGAGAGAGACACCACAGAGAATGAGCAGGAGGAAAGGCAGAGGGAGGGAGAATCCCAAGCAGACTCCACACTGAGCACGGAGCCCAACGTGGGCCTCCATCTCATGACCCTGAGGATCATGACCTGAGCCAAAACCAAGAGTTGAATGCTTAATCGACACACCACCCAGGTGCTCCTCAATGTTATATTTCTAAACAAAAAATTTTATCTTGGTAACTACATTTATTCTTAAAGGACAATACATTAGACTATTTAAAATTGGAACTGCTCCAGGAAATATGGGATCAGAGTCACAAATATATTTTTAATCTTTAATTTTATCACATACATAAATACTTGGGCTAAATTAAAATTTTTGGAGGAACTCATTTTGAATTTTTTTTAAAGCTCTATTTACTTTTAGAGAGAGAGAAAGAGAGCACGGGGGGAGAGGCAAGGAGAGAGACTCTTAAGTAGACTCTGTGCTGAGGCCGGGGCCAGACACAGCACTCAATCCCACCACCCTGAGATCACAACCCGAGCAGAAACCAAGAGTTGGAGGCTTAACTGACTGCACCACTCAGGTGTCCCACTCATTTTGAACTTATTCAGCAAATACTTATTGAGCATCTACTTCATACCACATTCCATGCTAAAAGCTGGGAAATCAAAGATAAAAGGATAAGGAACTGGCTCTTAGGAGCTAAAAATATAAAAGGAAAACAAGATACTAAAATAATTATAATGCATTATAAAAACTGCTATTATAAAACATAGTAGAGGCATTGTAGTAGAAACCTAAGTCTACTTCAGAGCGACTGCATGTGCAATGAGACCTGAAAGGAGGCTGCCACCCATGACTCACGGGACAGGCACTGCTGGCAGACAGAAGGGCACATGCAAAGGCATGGAAGCATAGAGAATATGGGTTGCTGGAGATGAAGCTGGACAGAAAGGAGCAAGATCATGAATGACCAATCATATCACACAAAGAAGTTTACAGTTTATCTTATTTGCAATGCAGAGTTACTAGAGAAAGAAATCTAATTGGGAAAATGCTTGATCAGATATGGATGTTAGAAAGAGATCTGTGGACTTTAAGGACATTATGCTAAGTGAGAGAATCAGATAGAGAAAGACAAATACTATATGATATTCATATGTGGAATCTAAAACCAAACTCGTAGAAACCAGAGAATAAAATGATAGTTATTAGGGAATAGGAGGTGGGGAGATAGGACAGATGTTGTTTAAAGGTACAAATTTGCAACAAGTAGTAAATAAGTCCTAGAGATCTAATGCACAATATAGCAAATAATTAACAATAGTATTGTATAATAATCATCAAACTTGCAAAGAGACTAGAACCTAATTATCCCAATCACTAAAAAGAAATGATAATTATGTAATATGATACAGATGCTAATTATTGCTACAATGGCAATCCTATTACAATATATAAATGTATCAAATTAACATGTTATATACCTTAAATTTACATAATGTTGTATGTCAACTATATTTCTATAAAAAAGATCTTTTATAAGAATGATTTAGTGAGAACTGAAACTAAAGCAATATGGATTTTTAAAAATGTGATTAAATTAATCCAGCTCAAAGATCCTCACTTTTACTGAGGACATGCAAAATGGATGAAGGTCACATTCACAAAATATTTCAATATTTTCAATAGGCACCGAGGATTGTGTAATTTTCCTGGCACACTAGCTAAACTGCTACCACTTTTTGACTTCCAAGTCACTTCCACTGACTTGGAATGCAAGTCAATGAAAGTGACAATTACAGGATTATTCCTCTAATTATTTTAAGGTAAAACATTTGCATACTTTGGTATTTACTAATATTAATACTGTGGCTGAGGGGTGCCTGGGTGGCACAGTCAGTTAAATGTCTGACTCTTGGTTTCGGCTCAGGTCATGATCTCAGGGTCATGAGACTGAGTGCCAGGTTGGGGTCTGTGCTCAGCATGGAGTCTGCTTAACACTCTCCCCCCTCTGCCCCTCCCCCCATCAAATAAATAAATAAATCTAAAAAAAATACTGTGGCTGAGATTCACTGGACTAGGTAATAGAACCAAGCATATTGCTAAGAGGGAAAAGAGAGCACAGTGATAAACTAAAGGATATAAAATAGACTTGATGTGACTTGGTGATGGCATGTGGAGAGGAAGAAAATAACAATCGGGAATGTGCCTGAGTCCCTGGTATCAAGAAGTGTCAGGTACCCAATAGGGCCCAATAAACGATTTGTTGAAGGAGTGAACATTTGCAGAATACATTTTTCTAGAGAAAAGTAACCCCAGTGGAGTTGAAAACTACCTCTTTATTTTTAAAAATTAAGACTGCTGATTATCACACCACTATATGGGTTAGAAATTATAGTCTTTGTCTACTCATTTACTTTAGGAAATCCAAAGTAGCCTTTGTTTTTCAAATATTACAGTCTTATTGAGATATGATTCATAAACCATACAATTCACCCATTTTAAGTAAACAAGTCAATGGTTTTTAGTATATTCACAGGGTTATGCAACCATCACAACTAATTATAGAACAATTTTATCATTTCAAAGAGACACCCTGTACCCATTAGCAGTCACTCTCCATTCCCTGCCACCTTCACCCAAGTAATCACTAATTTACTTTCTGTCTTTATAAATTTGCCTACTTTAGGTTTTTCATATAAATGGAATTATATAATACATAGTCTTTTATGAGTGGCTTCTTTTACCTAATGGAACATTTTCAAGGCTTATCCATGTTGTATCAGTACCTCTTCCTTTTTTAAAATGGCTAAGTAATATTCCATTGTATGGATATACTTTTGAATTATCCTTTCATTAGATGATGTATATTTGGGTTATTTCCACTTTTTGGCTATTATGAACGATGCTGCTATGAACATTCATGTACAAGTTTTTGTGTGAAATATGTTTCCATTTCTCTTGCTTAATATTCCTAGAAGCGAAATTGCTGGGTAATATGGTAACTCTTTCTTTACCGAGGAACTGCCAGACTGTAATCTTTGCATTTCCTATGTGTGTGTTTGTATGTATGTATGTATGTATGTGTGTGTGTTTGTGTATGAGTGTAAAAAGACAAAGAAGTGCTGGCTTCTGTTATTACAGCTGTTATTTTAAGCCAGCTAGTAGCTAGTGTTGTAAGGAACGATATTCAAAATAACAGAAAGTAGGTAAGGTTCTGAATAATCTGCTGTATGGGAATGAAGTGCCCTTGTTTCGTACTTACCATACCACAAGTTACTTTAAACAAGGAACAGCTGAGTAACAACAATTTATTCATGAGAAGTTTCTCTCTCTAAAGCTATACTACATCTCTGATACAAACGTGTAAATATATTTAAAGTAAGTAGTCAAGAAAACTTTCAAGAAAACTAATGTTTTAAAATTCCAAAATTTCCTGCACTGATAACAGACATAAAGCCTGGGTTAGTTCTAATGTAAACATCATATTATCTTAGTTTACATTAGAGTGTTGCCTCAGGTGATGCCTAAAGATATAAATCTTAGCTGCTGATTAATGCAAAGATGTTATTTCACTGCCTAACCTGCTGAGTAGCTAGCTAGTGCACAGAATTGTAAAAAGATCACTTGAAGAAATGGGTTCTAAAAATGCTGTCAAACATGAGAATCATTAAATGAGGAATTTCATTTTTAAGTAAATACTGGTAATAGTTCTAGAACATTATTTCACAGTAGGCAATTACTGCATCAGATCAAGGGGGTAATTTAGGAGGGTTTTCTAAATTAGTTACAGTTGGGACAGCAATAAATGATTACAGAGATCTGCCAACAAGTTAAATCTTCACTATTGCTCAGGCAACTAAAATTCATTTTCAAAACAGCACCCATTATCAAAATGATGGATTAAAATTTTTTAAAATGTGGTAATTAAAAATTAAAGATCTTTATTTTTTAAAAAACTTAATTTTTAAATACTGTATTTACTACAGCAAATAGTTGTTCGTTTGCTTTTTCTACCATTTCATCAATTCTATATTATTTTCTAAAACAGATTTTCTTTTCACTTCCTAAAGTTTTGCATATATTTTGCCCTAAGGCAGAACTCTTAACGTGCTAAAAATACGTGCACATACCCCCATATGTTTTCTATCTAGGTCACACAAAGTTGGAGCATCTGGATGTGCCAAGTAAGAATCTGACTCTAGTCAGTATGATGACAGTGCAAAAACACCTCAGTAAAAAATATATTATTACATGCACACCAAGTAATTGGTTGACAATAGCCAAATATATCTTGCCACTCTTCCTACTTCATTGACATATACTATATGAAGGAAATGATCAGATGAGAATGCATTCAATATTAAATTAGTGAATCTCAATTGTGAAGGCAATTTGTGATAGCAGGAAAGAGGAGGTTGCACACAGATGATATAGAATTAACTAAAAAGTGCAGTGCTACTAAGACTGCCTGAACAAAGGTGACTCCTTCTAGAAGATGTAATAAAATATATATATTGGCCTAGAATGCAATCAAACCTTTCATACAAATTACATGCACAAATATACTAATAAGTTCACATCTGAATTTCTTTTAAAAAAACTTTACTTCCATTATAATATCATTACTATTATTAAAAGAATATCACATTCTATTAACATAAGCATTCATATGATTTGATTCTTGCTAAGCAGACTCAGACTTTTAAAAAGAATTCTATCTTGGTAAAAGTTATTCAGCACAATTCTGAATTTAATATCTCTTATCCCTACTTTTAATCAGCTTAAATATCTCTTATTTTATATTCATTTTTTGATATAGAGTATACATAATTACTTTTCCTGAAGATTGCAAAGAAATTAGTAATAGTAACTTCACCTATGGGAGAGGAAACTTACAGGGACTAGGTAGGTAAGAGACAAAAATGAGAGTAATTTTTTTCACTCTACCTTTTCATACTTTTTGGTTTTTGACCCCATAAAGATATGATTTATATAAAAATTTAAAAACATAAAGTTAATTTTTACATAACTTTCAAAGGGAGACTGTAGATATTCTTTGTGGTCCTTAAAACAAGAAAGATTATTTCCAAGATTGGATTAACCTTGTCTTATCAGAAATGTTTTTCTTGTCTAGACCCTCTTCTCCATGCTCTGTGCAACTGCCTTGATTACTGAACCAGCTACTTGTATTACACAACCACTAAACATAATTTGGCCCACCCTCCAACTGCAATGAGAATTATCTTATTTTGTTAGTCTCCTAATGAAATGTTTGTTCACAACCTCCTTAGGGGCTTCCTTGGTTAATCTGAAACTGGCCCCTGTAGGTAGAAGGCAGAAGAGACCAAAGAAAAGAGGCCAACCACTCCAGATTGGTAGGTGGTGGTTTTAATAAGCAAGGGAACTTATGAGGCTTATGAGGTCTTGGGTGGCTGCAAGATAAGTAGATCTCTGCACCCACCCTCCTGAATTTTAAATGTCTATATAAGGCCTTAACTGGGTTGTCTCGCACAATGTCCAGATGGTCTCAACAACACTTTACTCTCTCAGGGCTATGTCCTTGGAACAGCTCCCACTGTGGGAATGGTAGACAGAGCAGGCACTGGGGCAGAGGCGGAGGAATGGGAGGGGTGCGCTGAGGAGCTACAAATTGCCCAGGGTCCAGCTCAAGGGTCAACCGGCGGTCACATCCTCTTAATTACCTCCTCCAACATGAAACTACTTATTTTATTTCCTTTGGCCACACGGCAAGAAGTCCACACTCCCATATAAGGTATACAAGGTCCTTTAGAATCTAGACCCAAGCACCTTTCCAGCCTCATTTTCTATTTTCCTACACCAGCTTTCCCTGACCTCTGAGGACTCTTTGGCTTTGTATGTGCTTTTGAATGCCTCTGCTCAACGTCCTTCTCAAAAACCACTTCTAGGGGCACCTGGGTGGCTCAGTCGTTAAGCGTCTGCCTTCGGCTCAGGTCATGATCCCAGGGTCCTGGGATCGAGCCCCGCATCGGGCTCCCTGCTCAGCGGGAAGCCTGCTTCTCCCTCTCCCACTCCCCCTGCTTGTGTTCCCTCTCTTAAAAAAAATTAAAAAAAAAAAAAAAAAAAAACCAGTTCTAAGGCTACTTCCTCTGAAAATACCTTTTGAACCTGAGAAGCATTTAATAACTGCCTCCAGATTACTGTCTCAATACTGTTTACAGAAAACCCTTCAGATCAGCCTTTCTGATAAGCTCTTTCGTCTTGGAACTCCGAGGCAACCATTACTTTCACCCATATTTAACTTTACAGAAAAAGTTAAGTGCAAATCAAGCTGCTATTGCTTTATAACAACATCTCATTTCAGCTTTTCCTCTTTATTCTCACTGAATAGAACACCTTACCTATTAATTTTTTCATGAGATTTTTATTTTCCAAACTTGCTCATACTTCTAAATGAAGCTACCTCAACTATCTCTTCTGAAATGCAAATCCATCCCCCACATGGTTCTCTAGTTGTTCTCTTTTCAGATCAAGACCAGTAATGGATAGAAAATCCAGACAGAAGATTAATAAGGAAATAGAGGACTTGAACAATACTACAGACCAAACAGACCTAACAGACAAATACAGAACGATCCACCCAACAGCAGCAGAATACATATTCTTCTCAAACTCACACAGATCTTTCTCCAGGATAGACCAAGTGTTAAGACAAAACAAGTCTTAACAAATTTAAGCAGACTGAAACATACCAAGGAATTTTTTCTGACCACAATGGAATGAATCTAGAAATCAACAGGAAGTGGAAAATTCACAGTATGTAGAAATTAAATAACACACTCTTGAACAACCACTGAATCAAAGAAACAAAAAGAATATTAGAAAATACCTTGAGATAAAGGAAAACACAACATACCAAAACTTATGCGCTGTAGTACAAAAAGTACAGTTTATCCATAGCAACAATGCCTACATTAAAAAAGAAAGATGTCAAGCAAACAACCTAACTATACACCTCAAGGAGCTAGAAAAACAACAAACTAAGGTTAAAGTTAGTAGAAGGAAGGAAATAAAGATTAGAGCAGAACAGAAATAAATGAAACAGAAAATAGAAAAAGAGCAGAAAAAAAACAAAACTAAGACTTGGTTTTTTTGAAAAGAAACAAAATTGACAAACCTTTAGCTAGAATAAGAAAAAAAAAAAGACCCAAATAAAATTAAAAATGAAGTGATATTACAACTAATGCCACAGAAATAAAAAGAATCATGAGAGACTATATGAACAATTATATGCCAACAAACAGGATAACCGACAGGGTTCAATTCCTAGAAATATACAACCTACCAAAACTCAATCATGAAGAAAGAAAAAGTCTGAACAGAATTACAACTAGTATAGAGACTGAATCAAAAATCAAAAACCTTTCAACAAAGAAAGCCTAGGACCAGATGGCTCACTGAGGAATTCTACCAAACATTTATTTAAGAATTAACACCGATCCTTCACAAACTCTTCCAAAAAACTGAAAGAAGAAAGACTTCAAAACTCATTTTATGAGGCCAGCATTACCCTGATACCAAAGCCAGACAAGAACACTGTGAGGAAAGAATACAGGCCAAATCCCTGATGCATATAGATACAAAAATCCTCAACAGAACACTAGAAACTGAATCCAACAACATATTAAACAGATCATACACCAACAGGATTTATCTCTAGGGTGAAGGAATGGCTCAACATATGCATTTCAATTAATGTGATACACTATATTAACAAAATAAAGGATAAAAGTCACATGATTGTCTTAATGGGTGCAGAAAAAGCATTTGACAAAACTTAATACCCTTTCATGATTAAAAACTCAATAAAATATGAATAGAAGGAAAATAACTCAACACAATAAAAAGCCATCTTTTTGGCTTTTATCCCATTGCAACCATCAAAAAAAAAAAAACTGAAAAGCTTTTTTTAAAGAAAAAAGATCAAGAACAAGACATGGATGCCTATTCTTGCCACTTATATTCATCATAAAATTGAAAGTCCTAGCTAAAGCAATTAGGCAAGAGAAAGAAATAAAAGGCATCCAAATCAGAAAGGAAGAAGTAAAATTGTCCCTGTTTGTAGATGACATGATCATCTATATAGAAAACCCTGAAGACTCCATCAAAAAACCGTTAGAAATTCAGTAAAGTTGCAGGATACAAAATCAAGATACAAAAAACAGCTATGTTTCTATACACTAACAATGAGCTATCTGAAAAAAAAAATTAGAAAAACAATCCCATTTACAATAGCACCAAAAAAGAATAAAATACTTAGCAATAAATTTAAAGAGGTGAAAGACTTGTACACTAAAAACTACAAAACACTGATGAAAGAAATCAAAGATGACAAATGAGAAGGCATCCTGTGTTCATAGATCAGAAGATTTAATATTGTTAAGATGTCCATATTAGCCAAAGCGATCTACAAATTCAATGCAATTCCTACCAAACATCCTAATGACATTCTTTGCAGAAATAGAAAAACACAATTCTAAAACTCATGGAAGGAGTTTTAGACCACAAATAGCCAAATCAATCCAGAGATAAAGAACAAAACTGGAGGCATCATACTTCCTAGTTTCAAAATATATTACAAAGTTACAGTAAGCAAAAACAGTATGGTACTGGCAAAAAGATAGATATAAAGGCCAATGGAAAAGAATAGAGAGCCCAGGAATAAATCCATGCATATATGGTCAACTGATGTCTGACAAGGGTGTCAAGAATACACAATGGGGAAAGAAGAGTCTCTGCAACCAACAGTGCTGGGAAAATGATATCCATATAAAAGAATGAAATTGGACCCTTATCTTACATCATACACAGAAATCAACTTAAAATGGATTAAAGACTTAAATACAAGACCTAAAATTGTAAAACTCCTAAAAGAGAAAAGCTTCATGACACTGATCTTGGCAATGATTTCTTTGATATTACACCAAAAGCACAAGCAATAAAAGAAAAATAGACAAAGGGACTACATCAAACTAAAATGCTTCCGCACAGCTAAGGAAGCTATCAACAGAATGAAAAGCCAACCCATGGGATGGCAGAAAACATGTGCAAAGCATATACCTGATGGTTAATTCCAAAGTATATAAGGCTTTCCTAAAACTATTAAAAACACTAGTAACACAAATAAAAAATGGGCTAAGAACTTGACAGACATTTCTCCAAAGAAAATATAAATGGCTAACAGATATGTGAAAAAATGTTCAATTTCACTAATCATCAGGTAAACGCATATCAAAACCACACTAAAAATCACCTCACACCTGTCAGGATGGCTATTATCAAAAAAAGACAAGATAAATATTGGGGAAAACGTGGAGAAATTGGAGCCCTTGTATAGTATTTATGGGAATGCAAATACTATGAAAATAGTATGGAGGTACCTCAAAATATTAAAAATAGAGCTACCATATGATCTAGCAATCCAGCCTCATGCCAGAATATTTATTCAAAGGAACTGAAAGCAGGCTCTGAAAGAGATATTAATATTAGCACTCCCATGTTCATTGCACCACTATTACAATAGCCAAGATGTGTGAACAACTTAAATGTCCACTGATGGATCAATTGTTAAAGAAATTGTAGTATATACATTTGACAGAATATGATTCAGCCTTAAAAAATAAATTCTACGATATATGACAACATGGATGACTCTTAAGGACATTATGCCAAGTAAAATAAGCCAGTCACAGAAAGACAAATATTACATGATTCCATTTATAGGAGGTATTTAAAATAATTAAATTCATAGAATCAAAAATTGGAATGGTAGTTATCCAGGGGATGGGGGAGGGGGAAATAGGGAGTTACTAATGAATGGGCATTAAATTTCAGTTAAGCACAATGAAGAAGTTCTAAAGATCTGTTGTATAACATTGTACCTCTAGTCAACAATACTGCACTGTACACTCAAAATTTTAAGAAGGTAGCTCTCATGTTAAGTGTTCTCAACAAAATGTTTAGAAAAGAAAGAAAAAGAAAGAAAGAAAGAAAGAAAGAAAGAAAGGAAGAAAGAAAGAGAAAAAGAGCAAATCCACAGATTCTGAGCTTCCAACACTCCCATCAGCTGGCTCCCTGGTACTTTCCTGATGGCATCTCTCTTCCCATGCATCCTATATTATTCAGATAAACGTCCCAATAATAACATTATTTTTCAAATTTTGTGCCTGCTTTTAAAAAACAAGCAGTAAGTTTTAAGGCTAACAAGTAATATCCAGCCTAGAAATGATTAGCTTTTCTTTCTTTCTTAACTGACTAGTTAACAAAACCTCTACTGATGAGGAAACAATAATTTCACTTTAAAACTTCACTTTTTGTTTGATTGTATTAGCTTTTTAGAGTGAAATCAAAATCATGTCAGAATAATACACATGAAGGTAACTACATTTTATTTAAAAGTGAAAGTCACCAGGGGGCGCCTGGGTGGCTCAGTCATTAAGCGTCTGCCTTTGGCTCAGGTCATGATCCCAGGGTCCTGGGATCGAGCCCTACATCGGGCTCCCTGCTCCGCGGGAAGCCTGCTTCTCCCTCTCCCACTCCCCCTGCTTGTGTTCCCTCTCTCACTGTGTCTCTGTCAAATAAATAAATAAAATTAAATTTAAAAAAAGTGAAAGTCACGGGCACCTGGGTGGCTCAGCTGGTTAAGTGTCTGCTCAGGTCATGATCCCAGGCTCCCTGCTCCCTACATCAGGCTCCCTGCATCAGGCTCCCTGCTCAGTGGGGAGTCTGCTTCTCCCTCTCCCTCTGCCTCCCTGTCGCTCCCCCTGCTTGTGCGCTCTCTTCTCTCTCTCTGTCAAATAAATAAATAAAATCTTTAAAAAAATAAATAAATAAAAGTGCAAGTCAGATGCACCCATCCAGGGATAAAAAAGGGATGGTGCCTTACATATTCCCAGGCATGTAAATTAAATAAATCAGGCATCCTCAAATTTTTTCTATTCATTTTCCACATGCAGTCAGCCAACCAGTCTCATTGATTCTTCCTCATAATAGCTAACACAGACACCCTTTACTTTCTATGCCCAATGTATTTATCCTAATTCAGGCCCATAGTGCCTGGACTTTTGTTACAGCTTAAAGTTTTAACACTCACTGCTTAAAGCCTCCTATAATTCTTCCCTGCACACTACTGCCAAACTATTAGAGTTAACACCTTGACCAAGTCACTTCCCTACTCCCATTATTCTATTAAAAAAGAAAAAAAAAAAAGAAAGCAAAAAGGATTCAGCTTAGCATTCAAGACCCTTTATAATCTAGCCTCAAATTATCTTTCACTATCTTCCTCTACTCCTTTATACAAAATATCTGACTCACCTAAATTGACTTAATTGCCTCTAAATGTGCTCTGCACTTATCTACCTATACCTTTTATGTTCACACTATTTCTCTACCTAGAATGACCTTGATCCTTTTATCCACATTAACAAATTCTATAATATATTAGCAAATACCGTAATAGAATACCCCTATGACTCACCCACCCTGGGGTGGGGGTGTCCTAGGTGAGATCACTTTTACAGGTTGTGTGTCTACTCTACTGAATCAATAACACTTACCTTTGCCTAGTGACCAAAGTCAGCTCTCCCTCTTCTGAGACTTTCTAGAAGTACCCAGAAGCAAAGTGTCTCAGGTCTAAGAGCTGATATTTGCTATTTTGCCACTTCTCTGTTCCAGCTGCTGTCTTTAACCCCTAGTGACCATATCTGCCAATATCTTAAGTGCTTAAATACCTATGTTCACGATCTAGAATGCACTAGGGCTACCCATGTGATGGAGCACTCCTGTCCTCCATGCTCCAAACCCTTGACTGCATTCATATACCACGTATTTTTTGAGCACCTATATGAAAGACTACTATAGGCTCTAGGAATACAGCAGTGAAACAATAGTAAAACACCTTTACCCTCATGGAAATTATATTCTAGAGAAGACAAAGACAGTAAATCAAGATAAGTATAGAATATAGCATATTAGATGGTGATGAGTTTTTTTGTTTGTTTGTTTTTTTTAAAGATTTTGTTTATTTATTTATTTGACAGAGAGAGAGAAACAGCATGAGAGGGGATAGGGTCAGAGGGAGAAGCAGGCTCCCCGCTGAGCCGGGAGCCCGATGTGGGACTCGATCCCAGGACACTGGGATCATGACCTGAGCCAAAGGCAGCCGCTCAACCAACTGAGCCACCCAGGCGCCCTAGATGGTGATGAGTTTTAAGAAGAAAAATACAGCAGGAAAATGTCTGTGAGGTAAGGGAAATGGTTGCAATTTTAGGGGGGCTAAAGAAAGCCTGAGAAGTTTTAAAAGACAGATATACAGAAAAGTGTTCTAGGCAAAGAAACTATAAATACAAAGGTCCTGAGTTGAAAGTATGACTGGCAAGGTCAAGGAAAAACAAGGAGGCTAGCTCAGCTGAAGCAAAGTGAGTGAGAGGAAAGAAAGAAATGAGATAAGACATAATGATGGATCAGATCATCTACAACAGGGATAAGCAAACTACAGCCCAAGGACTGAACTGCCTTTAAATTTTTTTTTGAAGTTTTACTGTCTGTGGTTGCTTTCTTGCTACAACAGCAGAGCTGAATAGTTGTAAAAGACTGTATCGCCCATAAACCCCAAAATATTTATTATATGGCTCTTTATGAAAAAAGTTTACTGACCCTGATGCAGAATTCATAGGCCATTTATAAAGGCTTTGATGTTACTGAGACAGAAACTCATTAAAGAGGAGTTGCATGATCTGACTTACATTTTTACAGGGTCACTCTTGCTGTTGGGATGGAAATAGACTGAAGACAGCAAGGAAGGAAATGGGGAGATCCAATTAGGATGCTATTACAAAAACCCAGGTGAGAGATGATGGTAGCTTGGACCACAGCGATAATCACAGACATAGTGCAATCTAGTTAGATTTTACATATATTTTGAAGGTAGACCTACAGAATTTACTCTGTGGCAAATGCTAATAAGTAAGATAAGGAGTGAGAAGTGACCACTGATTTAGCAATCTGGAGGTCAACGGCGACCCTGACAAGAACAGTTTTGGGAGAGTGGTAGAGGAAGCCTGAGAGAAAGTGGGTTCAAGAGAGAATGGGAGGACAATAATTGGAGACAATGAATAAAGACAACTATTTTCAGGAAGTTTTGCCCAAGTGAAGGAATCGGCTTTTCCTAGGAACATGGGGAGTACCTCCATAGTGACAAAGGGAAGGCTGAATATATGAGCACAGCTGCAGATAGGTGGGTGGTTTGTGGAAGTTCTTTTTATTGCCTCAATTTTCTCACTCAAATAGGATGCAAGATCAGATGACAGTGAAGACAGAGAAGAAGGTGTTGCCTGTCTGAGGAGAGAAAAGATGAAATAGCCATTTGGGACCTTGCCATTCAATGTGTGGTGCACAAACCAGCAGCAACCACATTACTTGGAGACTTGTTGGAAATGTAGAATCTCAGGTTCTCCCTAACCTACTGAGTAAGAATCTGCATTTTAATAAGATCCCAAGTTATCTGCATGCACATTAGTCTGTTTAAAGCACTGATGTAAGAGACCAGGAGAGAAAATGCACTAGAGAAACACAGTATAACTACCAGGCAACACTAAGATTAGTGATCATGAATTTAAAGTGGTACTACTTAGGATGGGTGTGTGTTTTCTTCCAGCACATCCAGCTTGGTTCAGGCACCAAGAAGACAAGATGGCTTTAACCAGAATTTGGTTAGTCAAACAAGTACAGTTCAGTGAGAGAAAAGCAATGATAATTAGAGACCTTGTAATTTAAGAAGAGAACTGAAGACATCACAGATAAATAGTTAAAAGACAATAGGATCAATGGATCACA
This sequence comes from Halichoerus grypus, assembly GCF_964656455.1. Classification (NCBI taxonomy): domain Eukaryota; kingdom Metazoa; phylum Chordata; class Mammalia; order Carnivora; family Phocidae; genus Halichoerus; species Halichoerus grypus. Next base: position 150,232,763 of record NC_135715.1, on the reverse strand, counting down.
GGTCCAATAGAGTCTGAAGACTGTTGGCAGGAGTACACTGGAGAGACAGAGGGTGATGATCAGAGAGTGAAATACTTAACACAAATCATGGAGGAGGTGAAGTTTTTGGCCATGACAAGGTCTATGGTATAGTCACTGCAATTAATGGTTGACGCAGGGTGGAGGGGGAAAAAAAAAAAAATCACTGGAGGAAAGGTAAAAGATTTGAGAAGCTAGAGATTTTGGGTTGGAGAGGAAAAGGAATGGTCTGGAAGTTGCAATGAGGCATAATGAGGTGAGGAACAGATGAGAGAAATCAGTCACCATTTGAAAGGGCTGCAGAAGATATAGTGTTCTCAGGGAAAGCCAGATTTCAGAGCAAGAAGATCAAAGAAAAGGCTAAGGACACAGGGATTTTACTCATGACTAATCATGAAATGGGGCATTTCAGGACATGGGGATGTGTGAGAGACAGAGTTAGAGGAAGCAATGATTTGTATGAGAAAAAGAGTCCAGGGCACCTGGGTGGCTCAGGTGGTTAAGCATTTGCCTTCAGCTCACTTAGGTCCTCATCCCAGAGTTCTGGGATCGAGCCCTACGTCAGGCTCCCTGCTCAGGGGGAGTCTGCTTCTGTCTATGCCTCTGCGCCCCCGCCCCCACTCATGCTCTCGCTCTTTCAAATACATAAATAAAATCTTAAGAAGGGTCCAGGTAATAAGGGATGAGTTGAGAGACTCAGGCTTCTTGGGTTGATTGACATAAATGAGAATAAAAACATGATGAGATTATAGAGCTGGTAGTCCCAAAGCACTTTGTAGTTTCCAGACTCTTGACTTTTAAGGGAAAGGGTAGAGAGGTCTTGCCAGGATTGAGAGTTCTGGGAATCCCATCTGATACCTGCAGACAAAAGCATGGAGGAGACAGGGATGATTTTGTTCTCAGAAGTGAAGATTCCCTAATGGTAACAACCAATGGACATCTACACCCCATTGCTCTGGGCTCTCACCTGGCTCCTATCAATAAAAACCTAAGGAGAAGTTCTCATTTTTGCATATTAGATATCTTCCCTCACTCATACGAATTTTTTTCAGAGATTTTGCTGAGCCTCTCTTCCCTTACCACCTATATTTAGTACAGAATTGAATCCCAACTATAAAGAACATTTAAGCTTACTTCCGTGAAGTTCTCAGGCCTTAGGCAAGTTCTCTAAACATTTCGTGACGGGTAAAGTGATGTTTTATCTGTTCCGAGCAAGAGAGAACTTGTGTTTATGGGGGTCAAACATACGGGGGTATCTCCACACACACATCTACCCCAGCCAAGACCTTTGTTAAACATCCACACAAAGATACAGATCAAAACACATCCACCATGAAGTCTTCCTTGACAATTCTAGCCTGAAGTAATCTTTCCCTTCTCCTACTTTTCATAGTATTTATCAATATCATTCAATAATCAACAAGTTTTCATTAGTCTTTTCATCTGTTTAAATGTTCATACACTTTCACATTTCCCTCACTTATACTGTAAGCTCCTATCACATAATTATTCCACAGGCCATCACATAATTATTCCATAGCACCTACTCAAAGCTCTGTATTTAGTAGTTGTGGAAAAGCTACAGCAAAGGAGAATGAACGTTACAATAAAGTCTAAGAGATCTGAACTTCAGCTCATCTTACGCTACATTAAACATTTAAGACTCCGGATCACATGAAGATAAAATGGGAAGGGATTAGAATAAAAAATACTCTACTTGCTGAAAGGTTTGGGACAGAACAAAAAAAGATTTTCAGTTGTCTTTTCCAGATGTAAAGATCTAGGAATCTAGGAGGTATAAATTCTTATTATTTTGTGATTTGATATATGAGTCACCTCTTTAGAACTTCTAGTGGTGGAAATGTGAAACTCCCAATTTTGTCAGAAAGAAATGGAAGTGCTCAAGATACATGCAGACCTCCTTAAATATCAAAGAGTTTTAGGGGCACCTGGGTGGCTCAGTTGGTAGAGCATGCAACTTTTCATCTGGGGTTGTAAGTTTGAGCCCTATGTTGCTTGTACAGATTACTTAAAAAATAAAATCTTAAAAAAAATCAGAGTTTTAGAGTTGAAAAGGGCCTCAGAAATCAACTTTTACAGGCCTAGGCTCAAAAAAGCTAGATTTGTGCAGAATTCTCTGGATATTACTGATTCGAAGAGAAATCTACTGTGTTAAAGTAGAGAAATATATTACGATAAATAGTAAATATATAAAATACCTTTGGTTAGAGGATCTGTAAAGGAATAATTATATACATAGTTCCATTTAACTAAGTTAATGGAAACAAAATATATTAAATTGATGGCTCTTAAAGACTATGTCCCTGTCAACTGTTTCCCCCACTGTCCCATCCATGCAGTCTTTATATATTTCCTGACTAGAAACAGACTAGAATAGTATGTATCAATACAAGTGGGAACATACTCTGTAAAAATGTAAGAGGTCATTGGAGAATCCAAAAGGATGAATCCTCAAAAAAAGAATTAATTTTATATAATATGAGGAAGGTGTGAAAGAAGCCAGAGTGTTCAAAACCTGGAGCTTTATAAATGTATGTGATTTTGAGTTTAGCACCATCTATTTCATTTAGTATTTTACTCTGCACTATGTTGTGAGTATTAAGGGGAATATGAGTAAGATGCAGCTCTTCCCCCCACAAGAGCCTACTGAGAAGGGGAGACAGGATGCAAATCACTGCCAACAAAGCAAAAATGACATAACAGAAATATGCAAATAATGTTACAGAAGAAGATGAAGAATAACTATGTCTTCTTGCTGGGGATGGATGGGGAAGAATTCAGAGATTCCTTCAACAGTATGGATAAACATCAAAATCAAAATAAACTACAGTAAAATGTGACTTATATAGGTCTCTCATCTTTTCTATATAATAGTTCACAGAAATTAGATGAAAAGTTAAAGAAATAAATATAAGAAAGAAGAAAACATGAGAACCATTTAAAAAATTTAGTTATTATTAATTTGCAAGTAGCAAAAACAACAAAAAAAAACCCCAAATCCCAACCAACCAACCAGTGAAGATTGATAATCAGCCTCAAGCTAACCTTAAAACTGTATTTGAATGGACCTCCACCTTTGTTAATTAAAAAAACAGAACAAAACAAAACAAAACTCAAACAAAACTTTCAAGGTTGGAACTGGAAGAATAATTTCTTCATAAGAAAAGGGCTTTGAACCACAGTCCTGAACTGGAATTTCTTGTTGACTATACTGCTTCCATAACCTTGCTTGGGATGTGGGAGGGGGTTAACCCTTTAACACTGGTCCAACTGTGGACTTTTTCTTGATTCCTCATATGGCACAGCTGAAACAAAACTGAGACATTTAACAATATTTGAGTAAAAGGCTAAAAGATGCAAAAAAGAATAAAATAAAATAAAAATAAAAGATGCAAAAATAAAATAAAATAAAATACCACTTTTTTATTTTTAGTTTATAATCAAATAAACATGTCCCTTTTTTATCATTCTTGGTCACTTGCTTCCTCCCAAATCTTCAGCCACCACCTCAAAAGAGTCTCTCTCCCTCTTAGAGACCCAGAGAACTATGTGTCAAAAGAGAGAGCCACTACACTCACTACCAAATCTCCAAGGCCACTTTCCTGGGTCTCTGTTCCCTGCTAAGGTCCTGCCTCTTCCCAGAGTGACTGATGCCAGAGATATTAAACTTTTTGAAGCTGTGTCATCATTCTTCCAGACCTCAAAAATAAATAAACTGATCCCAATAAGACTTAACACTCATGTGACATGGAGGTGGGGTAGGTAGGGGAAATCACTCCTTAAATTACTTCTCTCTTATAACAGTAAAAACCCTGTATCAGTGATTATCCAATTCAGCTTTTGTAATACAGTGGGCTTCTAATTATCAAGACAAAATTCAATTCAAAACAATTTTTAAAACCACGAATAGTATTTTAGGCAGAAGAAAATATTCACAAAAATCAACAAGTATGAAGTATGACAGTATCCCTTATTTGAAATCACAATTTAACATAATGCTCTGAACTAGTTGTCTACAAAACTATTCATGCACATATGAAAGAGCTAGAATACTAAATTAGTTTCAGACATTATCACATTGAGAAAAACTTTTAATTCTAGGAAATAACTACTTTATAAATGAAAATATACACAGCAGGACCCCACAGGAATTCAGTTATTACAACAAAAGCTGAATACTACAGTGCTTTTTAAGGAATGGCTCTAGCAATTTCTCCAAATAATATCTACTTTAAATAAAGTCACTGAATCCACTTGTAAATTATTTCCCTTTGGCTGTCTCATTATTCAATATGCTTTCAAGGAACATGGTGATGAAAGAAGAAAAATACCTCTTTCTAACATAACCATACTGGCAAGAACATCAATATTATCAGTATTCAAAGAATGTTTTGGCAGGTTAAACCTTCATAAAAAGAAGGAACACTATCTAATCCAAGATGTCAAAATAGCAATAGTACTTCTCATATTATGTGCAATATGATTGTTTCTAAAGAAGAAAAAAACTTCAAAAAAAGATGTCAATATCGTCATGTGTAAATTTTAGGCAAAGGCAAAAAATTCTTCAGAAAAGCACATAAAGAATGATAAACATGTTTAAAAGAAAAAGGCTAAGAGCACAGCAGGTCTCAATGTTCAAAGAGATTTATGACGTGCCACTGCTATTCTGGGAGGTTTAACAATATATTTCAACATTTGAGGCAGAACAGTACTATTAAGAAACAGAAGTGGATCAATAATTAGTACTAAGAGAAGAAAGCTTGAAAACAGTTTGCTTATTCTAATTCAGTCCTTGATTTCCTTGTGTAATAATAGCTAATACTTAATTTTACTTTAAGATTTTTGATAATCTTACATTATTTTCATGGTATAATACTCTCAGCATACTCTTTAGGATTTGAATTGCATCTGAAATTACTGAAGGACATCAAGGGACTAGTGTTTGTTCAATATCAGTTCAGATATGCTGTCTTCCAAAAATAATAAAATGCAGCATTTCATAAAATACTACTTTCCATTCTCAGAAGATAATGCATGCATTGATGATCTTATAGTGGTTGGGAAAATTTATATAAACTTACCCAAAACTTAGAAAATATGTATTTGACTTTAAATACTCATTTCCATTACATGAAGCAGAAATCTTGGTTTAATCTAGTATTACTTTCTCATGCTTAAAACTTTTCTCTTTATAATTGCTTTTCTTTTAAAAATATGTAGTTCCTATCATCATATTTTACCTTTTTCCATATGTCTTCCCTTCCTGATCACTGATTCTTCTGTCCTTGATCTTTTTTTAACCTGGGTACATTTAACTTTTAATTGCTAAATGTCCTTTGGATCAAGAGGTCATGGGGTTATTTATACTAGCAGGATGAGCTCCATCTATCAACATCCTGAGGAATCATAGCATGGTAGAGGTGGAAGAGATCTCAAGGTATCATGTGGTTGAGCTCTATGGCAGCAGGAACAGGTGGCTGACTAATCTTAATGTTCTTCTTTTTTGATTTTTTAAGATGATCAGAGATTTTGATCATAAATATTCTATCACAGCTGGCTTAACAGAGAATCTTCTTAATAACAAGTAAACAGACATAGAGTAGAAAGAAAACTGGATGAAAAAAGGGTTCTGACCTCAGTACTATTAATTACTGTAAAATATAAAACAATTTATTTGATTACTCTGAGCATCAGGTTCCTCATACAAATAGAGATAATGCTACCTAACTTACAAAGTTATTATAAGTGTTCTGAAACCTGGAACAGAACTATAAATATAATATAGTATTAAAATGGGAACACAAGACAGTAGGGTGTAAAGAGCCTGCACTCTGTAGGCACGTTAAGTTTCCAATCCCATCTCAACAATTCAGTAGCTGTGCGATACAAAGTTTTAAACCTCTCTGAGTTCAGTTTAGAGGACAATGGTAAATTAATATGTCTACCTCATTTAGTTGTTGCTGTGGATTATAGGAGTTTAATGGACCGGATATGATGTAGCATTGCACAGACCCTCAATAAATGTTAACTATCAACTCCCCATGAGGTTTCCAGACTTCTGCTGTGTGGTCCTACTCTCATTAAATATTTCAAGTGCACATGTGGAACTTTATGAAAAACGGAATAATCACAAAATACATAAACTTTTCTTTCCAACCAAGATTCATTAAGAAACAAGAATTTCTTAATCAGCCTCGCTTTGAAAAATGGAAAGAAATGAGGTAGAGCTTCCTTAAAAAAACAAAAAAACTCTTCCAAAGAAAAAACAGTTTGTAATAGAAAGTGAAAAACATCATTAAATTGTGAACTCCTTAAAGGAGAACATGTCTTACTCATCTTCATATTTAGGAAGCACTCAAACATTTCTTGGATGTCTACTTGAAGAATCACTGATGTCAGAAATTAAGAAATGAAAGGTTCAGATTTCATTTAGATATCAGATAAGAAAGTAAAGATGATCTTTATATAATAAAGATAAAACAAAAGAAATGTGGACAAATTTTTGCAAGAAGACTGTACATATCTGATTTAGATAAAATACATTTATAATAATATTACATACCAAAAAATCTTACGGAAGCATAATAATGGGAACGCCTGGGTGGCTCAGTCAGTTAAGCGCCTGCCTTCGGCTCGGGTCATGATCCCAGAGTCCTGGGATCAAGTCCCACATCGGGCTTCTTGCTCAGCGGGGAGCCTGCTTCTCCCCTGCCTGCCACTCCCCCTGCTTGCTCAGTCTCTGACAAATAAATAAAATCTTAAAAAAAAAAAAACAGAAGCATAATAACGCTTACCTTGTTATGTATAAAAACAATCCTTAAGTCAGGTTTAAGTATACCATAGCTTATGAGGAGATCCTGGACCTTTTTTATTTCATCTTTACGTTTTTTAGCAGTTGAGTAGAACTGCTTTCTTACAGGTAGATTCTTAAACAATCTTAAAGCAGTTACAGTTGTACCTGTTGGCAGATTAAGAGGAAAGCACATTTAGATGTGAAAAGAACTTCACAGATCTTCAAATCTATATACACCAGTATTTAACCCCTTCTATCACTTGTGTCTATTTTCTCTTTTTTAGGTCTCATAAAGCATTTGTTTTGCAAGAAAGTATTTCTGAAACTGTTGTTTATTCCTGCAATCAACACATGAATTACCAATTAATACACAAAATTTCCTGTCCAAAAAGGATCTGGGGAAGCCATTAATTATAAGCCACAACCTGTTTTCAGAGATGTCAAAATGTGACAAAACATGCATCTCAGAATTGACTAAGATATATTATCTGAGACCTACAGTATTCAAGTTACATATAAATGCTTATTCAATATCATCATATGGATGTCCCAAAGCCACTTCAAACCACCACACCCAGACCTGAACTCATTATTTTCCTCCTTGAGTCTGATACTTATACCTATTCTTTCTCATATAACACTGACATCAACAGTTTCCAAAGGCATATATTCTAGCTTTAACTGATTCTTCCCTCTACCTCTTACTGTATAAGCCTTCTAGGCCTATCTATTCTATTCTAAAAATCTCAAATTTATGTCAAGTCCCTTTCCTTCCTTCAAAACTCAGTTCAAGATGACACTTCTTATAATAAAATACAATTCATGGTATTATAATGTTCTGCTGGTTAATTTTGTAAATAACATGATTATTTGCCCTCTACCTAATAGGTTTCAGTGGCTCACTGTTGGCTATAAGAAAAGGTATAAACTTTTACTTTCAGTTCTAGAACTTTCATTTGGTTCTTTTTTAGAGTTCCATTTCTCTGCTGAAATTCTCAACCTTTTTACCAATTTTGACCATCTTTTCCTCTAAATTCTTTAACATAGTTGTTTTAAGTTCTTGTCTGCTAATTCATACATCTAGGTCATGTTTGTATTTGCTTATATTAACTATTTTTTTCTCTTGATTATAGATTCCATTTTCTTTGTTTCTCAGTATTTTTGTTTTTGCCAGACCTTGTGTACAAAAGAAAAATAAATACTGAAGTAGATAATATTTTCCCCCAGAGAAGGCACTTCATTTCTTCTGTCAAGCAGCTAGAGTGACGAGAGGATCTCTTCAATATAATTAGGAATGTATCTGGGTTGGAGCTGAGCTGTCCCTTTATTTAGCTCCAGTTCACTTCCAGTTTCAAATGTCTTAAGGATGGAATCAGGTCTTTTCCTCTAGCAAGGCTTTGGGATCCAAGCACTGCAAGAGTTTAAGATCTTTGTCCCTCTATCTCAGTCCCAATTTTCTTTATCACTGCTTACTCAGCAAAAGTCCTGATGAGATTTGGCATCTGGGAGGAAACCAGCTCTGTGTTTGAGGATCCCATCCTCCAATCTGTCATGTCAGCTCACATGTGGCTGTTAAAAGTTCAGCTGGTTTCTTCAAGGTCCATAAAAGATCCCTTATCCACAACAGAGACCACCTATGCCTCCAGACTCAGTTAATGCTCCCAGGGATGCAAGTAGCCACCAGTCTCTTCTTGTCTAGGAAGGGGTTATCTTCCTCTTGAACTTAGTTCATTTAACTTCCTTCCCCACTCCCCCAAGTTTTCATTTAAATTCCAGTTAGTTAACATACAGTGTAATATTAGTTTCAGGTGTAAGATTTAGTGATTCATCACAACACATGCCCTCTTTAATAGCCATCATGCATTTAACCCAACCACCTACCCACCTCCCCTCCAGCAACCCTCAGTTTGTTTTGTACCAGCAACCTCAGTTTGTTTTGTATAGCTAAGAATCTGTTTTATGGTTTGCCTCTCTTTTTTCCCATGTTCATCTGTTTTGTTTCTTAAATTCCACATATGAATGAAATCATATGGTATTTGTCTACTTTGTAACGTAGTTCTTCAATGGGTTTAAAAAAAAAATTCAAGTTTTTAAAAGTATGTGCTCTTTCCCTTCGCCATTCCTCTCTTGCTGCAAGGTTAAACGCCCACCCATTCTTACCTACCATCTTCAAACTCAAATGAAAACTTTTCTGAAGAACTCCCTAACCTTCCTCTAGGCAACTGATGGCTTCTATTTGCTGTCATTACTTAGTTAGTCATCTGTGTTCTCCACTACTCTGTGAGTTCCTTTAACTCATTTGTGTTCTCCACTGGCTGTGACAAATATAATGGCATAAATAGTGGCTGTGGACAGATGGTGAGAAGGAAGGCAGGCAAAAATCAATAAAGCAAAATATAAATGTATTTATGAAAAGAAAAGATACCTCTTGGTTTTTAAAATGAAAGATCACACTATAATCTATATATTGATAAACTATTGCTTCAGCAGCTAAAAATGTTCCCTTAGAGCAATTGAGAATTACCAATAAGCCAAGATTATATATGTTTGAATAAAACTTAACGATGGAAAACTTTGCTGATTCTAAATGAAATGTGTATCCTTAAAAAAAGTACCAAGTAATACTGGCCAATAGGGAGGAGGCCCTAGTATACTATCATATTTTACAAGAGAACTGCTCACCTCTCTAACTTTAGCACATTCTACAAACACCAGAATTAAATTGCAGTCCTATAGTATGGCTCCCTGTTATATTTTTACATGACCCTATGTTATGCCATTTATAAAGGCAGCTATTTATATTCCTAATGTAAAGATGTATGGTTGCTTGAATATATCAAACTTTTCTTAAACTATTTAATGATAAAAACTGCACTCTCCAGATGAAAAAAATCTTTCAATACATGCACAATCATACCCAGCAGGGATTTACAAAGAACACGATGCTCTACTCCAATAACAGGGTAAGGAAAGGAACTACCCTGATTACTTTAAATATACTACTTTTGATATCTGAGAAATTCCTAAGGCAGAAGTACTAGGAGGTGTTAAAAGAACTTGTCCAGGAGGGTAAATCAGTTTAGAAAGCTTATACTGATTAGGGTAAAGGAAATAGAAGTGATGACAGAAAAAAGATAGGATTAAAACAAATAATTTAGTAAGTTATTGGTAAAATAATTTAAAAGCTGGGGACTTATTTTTACATTTGTTAATTTTTAAAATGTCTTAAAATAGAAGTGAACAGAAGGGTAATTTAAAATGACATATTATTAAGCACATATATCATTTAAAATAGCTACATTAACCCATAAAACAAATACCTACACCCAGAAAAACCAGAACCGGAATCTCCAGTCAACTATTTTTAAACACTTTAAATATGTTTTTTTAAAGGGGTAACAAATTTTCCAATGCCTAAAAAAGATTTTGTTGTAAGCTGTCCCTGCATCTACAGTTAGGCTGTCTACAGGTGTCATCATCCGATCTATCGGATGACATGAGGAGTAACTGCTAAGCAAGGATGTTCACACCACCACTGCAGAAATTAATCTACAAGAACCCTAAATGAAGAACCCTTACATAGAAAATATTTAAATGGAAGTTGAATGACAGCTGTTGGTGAAATGCGAGTCTGTGATTCAATCACTCAAAAACTATCAGCCCTGGGCAATATAAATGTAAAAGGCTTTTGAAAGTATTTCCAGATTTCTATAAAATGTCCATCTATAGCAATTTGAAACTAAGAGCTTTATTCTTTGTTGCTTTCCTAGCCAATCAACTATAATTAGGAGATAAAAATGAATCACGAAAGGCAATTACTAGTTTTACAACTACTGACCTTCCAAGTGTATTGTTTCTTAAGAGGAATATGCAAAATAAGGCTCATTTGACTGCAGAAATTCCTTAATATGCATACCTAGTCTCAGTGAAAGTAGAAGACTTAGTCACCAAAAAAAAAAATCAATCAGCAAATGGGCAAAGATCAGAGGGATTCCATATTTAAGTATTGCTATTTCATAGTTCCCATAGAGATGACCATAGGAAAGTATGAGAAGAATGAGTGATGCAGAGCAACAGGCCATCCAGATTAGACTGGCTACTACTAAGATAAAAATAAATACATTTAAGTTTTAAAAGGTGATTAGATTACTTCAAAGTACTCTACGGATAGCCACCCAAATAGCTCCTAATGGTTTCTTAATTTGAACTCCTAAAAATTGGAGTCAGAGCATTTCTAGAAAGGGACCATACTAAAAAAAATGCCTTCTCTTTCCTAACCTTCAATACATAAAAAGAATCACAGTCTATTATTTTAATTAAAATATGTACAATATTATTATACATCAAATTAAACAGCTACTAGACTTAAGCTCATTTTAATTAACTGAATAAATGAGAAAAGAGTGTATTTTCTTAAGAGTTCTTACTAACTCTTTTGTGTGGATATAAAAATATTACTCTTAATAAGCAGGAATAATCAGTAACTAATTTGAAGATTTATAAAATAATAGAAAAAGTGAATTTGGTATCAGTATTAAGATATAAGAAAATATATATTTTTTAAAGATTTTGTTTATCTGAGAGAGAGAGAAAGCATGCGGGGGTTGGGGCAGAGGGAGAGGGAGAAGCAGGCTCCCTGCTGAGCAGGGATCCCGGATGCGTGCTCCATCCCAGGACCCCGAGATCATGACCTGAGCTGAAGGCAGATGCTTAACCAACTGAGCAACCCAGGAGCCCCACAAGAAAATATATTTCAATGAAAAAAGATGGTAATCATTAAAAAAATAAATCCAATAATTTAATATTAAAATTGAAAGAAAAAAGCTACAGAAAAAATATAGTACTTTAATAAATTACAAGGGACATGAAATTAAAAAAATGAATTTATGATACAAATTGGAAGAGAAAAATGAATTTATGATACAAATTTTATTGCAAACAGCAATAAAAAAACCCAGGGACTTTCAGATCAAATAATTCTTTTGAACATGACTCTAAAGAGTTCATATCTTCAACATTTTCTCAACTTTAAACATTCCATTACCAGAAGTTAGCAATATGAAAAAAATTAAGGGAGATACATGAAACTCAAGCCTGAAGAGATTTTCTTTTTCCTTATAAGTAAATAGTAAAGGAACTTAAAAACATAAGATGTCAATTAAAATGTAATAAAATTACAGAAGTGTATAAAACACTAAGAAATGTATTACAAATAGCAACAATAATTAATACATTTATTTGCTTCCAATAATACAGAAAGAGAAGGTAGGTAAGGGTATTAGATGAAACAACATTAGCAATGGGTGGACAACTGATAAAACTGAACAATGGGTACACTATTCTATTTACTTGCACATACATTTGAAGTTTTCCATAAATAAATATATTTTAATTATTTATATAATCATAGTATCTTGATGGTATTGTTTATTACCATGATTACCAAATCAATCATGTTTTAGGCATTTCAATAAAATATCATCCTCCACATACAAAGAAAACACTAGTGATCCAACAATAGTAAAACTGTTCTCACAGTTTTACAGAAGGGTGACTAATCCATATTTTTGTCCTAAGGCTTTTTACACAGTTCCTCTTGAGAACCACTCCAAGTATTTAAGAGATTGGTGACTAAAGTAAGGGTTGAATATATTCACTTGGAAGTAAACTAGCCTTTATCAAGACCAAACCTGAAGCAGCACATTTGAATTTAAGGAGTAACAATGTTTTAAAAAAAAGACAGGAAAGGCAAAGATACAAAGCTACTCTCTTACCTTGACCAAGATGTGAAGGTTTTTGAGAAATTATGTGGCCGCTGCCATCTAAAACATACTGGGTGCTAAAATGATCAGAAGCTGTCCTTGTAGTAATTAAAACCTGGAATATAAAAAAAAAAACAAATACTAATAAAATTATTATTTTAGATACTGCAGTGGACTCATTATCAAATTAGATTTAAAATAATTATACATTTACTTAAAACTGAAAAAAAAAGTTTTACTTGTTAAGCTCTTATGACCACTTCTCTTGTAATATTCCCTTAGAGTTATAATAATAATAGGCCACCGTATATTTTTTTAGGGGGCAAATTACTGATCTTTGAGTATTTAACTTTAATTAAAATGCTCATACACAAATCAGTGTATCTGAAATGGCTATTTGTGTTGTGTAACTTACATCTGTAAAATCAAATATTTTGATTGCATTAGGGAAACTTGCTTTTTAAAAGACAATTCCCATAAATTTGTTGGTAACATGAAAAATCCTTTTGTAAAATGATCATTCCCTCCTTTTTTATATTCTGTATAAAACTACACTTCTGTCTTTCAAGCTAATGGTTCAAAAGAATAAAAAATATAAATCATACACATATATATTTATGGACAATTTTTTTCTTAAAACGAAACTTTGAACTATTTAAATGTAAATTTTCTATTAATTGAAAAACACTTTAGCATTAAGGCATGTATGTATAAGAAAGGATTTCACTGACCATGAAAATATTTCCTAAAAGATGTTAGGGACAGAAGTAAAAGTTTAAGAATGTCTGCATTCAGGGTGCCTGGGTGGCTCAGTTGGTTAAGTGTCTGCCTTCAGCTCAGGTCTGATCCTGGGGTCCAGATTTCTAGCCCAGCGGCAGGCTTCCTGCTCAGCGGGGAGTTTGATTGTCCCTCTTCCTCAGACCCTCCCCCTGGCTAGTGCTCTTTCTTGGTATCTCTCTCTCTCAAATAAATCAATCTTTTTTAAAAAATAAGAATGTCTGAATTCTTGGGGCACCTGGGTGGCTCAGTCGTTAAGTGTCTGCCTTCGGCTCAGGTCATGATCCCAGGGTCCTGGGATCGAGCCCCACATCGGGCTCCCTGCTCCGCGGCAAGCCTGCTTCTCCCTCTCCCACTCCCCCTGCTTGTGTTCCCTCTCTCGCTGTGTCTCTCTCTGTCAAATAAATAAATAAATAAATAAAATCTTTAAAAAAAAAGAATGTCTGCATTCTTCTGAGCTACCCTCACCATCAGCTTTTTGTTTACCTATTTTTTGAGATGAGTGGCAGTCTAACAATAGTAAACCATTCCACTGTCAGAAAATACCATAGGTGGGGAGTGGGGATGTTCTAGGAAAGCACAGTGGATTCAGAAAAGGGTAGCCTTCTCACGCATTTTGTGAGCAATGATGATGCAAAATTGGAGCAATCTTTCTTGGCCATTCTTGGACTCAGCGGAGCTGACTGTAATTTAGGAAGAAGCCACAAAGACCCAGCTCCACTGCTGGAACTCCTCTAGATCCAGTTGGATCTACACTGGATTTGATGGTTCTGCCACCCAGTTCTAACCACGCACTGATTTACAATAGGCCATGTGGCTATAGAACATGTGGCTACCATGCAGGAAATAGCAAAGTTACCCCAAAAATGGCTTCTCTAGCTCACAATACTAGTAGAATCTATTAGATTCCCTCTGAGGTTAATGTCCATCAAATCCTTATCAGGGGCATTGCCTCAAGCTGCCATTTCTATAACTGTTCTTCAAAAAAGCTGCACCTAACACAGAGTTGTGAGTTTCTATATAATCTTAAATGATTTTTCTACTTCTTTCAAAAATACATTCCGTGGTTCAAAAGTTGTATAATTTTTAAAGTTTTCCTGGTAACTAATCTTAATCTTCCCTGCTACATCCCAACTCTATTCTATCCAGTAAAGATTTTTTCTAATAAAGCTTAAAACAAAGAGTAAAAAAACTTCTTTCCTGTCTCTAATTTAATTACTCTATGACTGTCCCTTTAAAAATAATTCTACATTTAACCAACCACTTCTCAAAAATGCCAAGGTCAACTGAATTCTATTTCTATTCTCCAAAGAGCTAGCCACCTACCCTAAAGTTGGAGTCATTGAGCAAAAGTAGCCTGGCTCTGAGTTCTAGTACTAACTACGCCAGTGGCTTGTTAGATGGCCCCGAATAAATGATTCCTCTATCATCTTTAAGGGGAAGGCAATGATAAGATGAAGATGATGCTACTTTACAAGGTTATGCGGGTATTTGTTTTAACTACTTTCAAAGCATTTTATAGTTATTAACTTCTTCATCCTTTAAACATATTAGTTAATAGTAAATATACTCCAACCTAGATGAATAAACCGATGTGCTAAAAAGCAAAATAGGATCTTAGTGGTCACACTGTAGTAATTGTATTAAAGTAAAAAATTGAATATTATTTTCCAATGTTAAAATTAGAATGTGTAGGTTACTATGAAAATTTATTTCGATAGGAAATGCTTTGCAAGTCACTGTGAAAGACAGTGAAGGATAACACATAAGCATGTTTCACAAATTCATGAAATACAATGTGTTCTTCAGAGGAAGGAATTGTATTTCAAGAGTTCATTTCATCATATGACTCTGTGTCCTGGGCAGGAAAACTTTTTTTGGACTAGGCACAAGCTTAGAATGTGTTAGCTCTGCAGCAACTAACACATGTGTACCTATAGTAACTCCACCATCAGATTCATCTCTAACATTACAAATTATTACTTGTGCTTCTTACTAGAGACATTAATGAACTGTGGCAGAATGAATCTGGTGGTGTCAAGAGAAGAACTAAAGAAATTTATTTTAAGAATTTTAAAAAGAGTTTATTTTAAAAGGTAAAGTTTTAGAAGTTCTCAGAGAACCTTACAGGTTATATTAGCTATCAGTCATTAAAAACTGATTTTTTGGTCCAATTATTGAGTTTCAAGGGAATAATACTACTAATACAAAGTTGAATTACATAAAAGCATTTAAACTTTAAATAAGCATAATTTTTCTCAATGTTTTAGATAAAACAAAAATGTAAAACTTAGCATATATGCTGTTAATTCATGCCAAAAAAAAAACCTCTCTTGGCAAAAATTCATTTAAGATAATTGTGTTAAAGTTTTGTTTTTATTTTTTTGCTGACTTTTGGATGAATACTTTGGCACAGAAACAGGATCCTGAAAACTAAGGTCAATGGTCTTCATGATTCAGGTGAAACATCAATTTTGCCTGGATCACTGAAGTGTCTTTTTCCTTCTGTGAGGATGCCTGCCTGTGCATAGTCGTACACTAATATAAGAGCTCTGATGTCAGAAGCTTCTCCCGGATCATTCACTGTGGGAGACTAACAACAGGGAAATCTTGGCTCTGGCTTTTCTCCTTTCAACAGAGTTCTATTACCTGTGAGGAGGCTGCATTTAGAAAGCAGGATACCCTACTGCTTCAAAAATTCCTATGCCCATTCTAATTAAAGCTCTACCACCATGGCTTTAAGTAACACAGGATGTACCCTACAGTATGGAACAGGAGGGAGAAACCATCAAAATGATGGTAGGGGCTTCCTCCTATCTTTTTACAGCTATGGGCGCCCACAATTAAGGAAGTCCCAACTTTCATATTCAAAACAGAATGGCATAGCTTCTCATTCTGCCCCCTTTAAGCCATGCAGGTTTAATGAAATGTAAAACAAAAATGAACCTACAAGAAATAGTACAGAGGACCATAGGGGAAGGGAGAGAAAACTGAATGTTAGAAATCAAAGAGGGAGGGGCACCTGGGTGGCTCAGTTGTTAGGCATCTGCCTTCGGCTCAGGTCATGATCCCAGGGTCCTGGGATCGAGCCCCCTGCTCGGCGGAGAGCCTGCTTCTCCCTCTCCCACTCCCCCTGCTTGTGTTCCCTCTCTTGCTCTCTGTCATATAAATAAATAAAATCTTTAAAATCAGAGAGGGAGACAAACCATGAGAGACTCTTGACTCTGGGAAACAAACTGAGGATTGCGGAAAGGGAGGTCAGCGGGGGGATGGGGTAACTGGGGGATGGGCATAAGGAGGGCACGTGATATGATGAGCATTGGGTATTATACGCAACTGATAAATCATTGAACACTACATATGAAACTAATGATGTTGGCTAACTGAATTTAAATTAAAAAAACCAAGCTACATATCATGTTATCCCACCAAAAAACTATGTATAATGAACTTGATGGATCAGAATAATACCCAGCACAATGTAAGCACTTAAAAAAAAAATGGATAAATGAATCAATAAACGTGAGTGTTATGCAGAGCATGGCTGGCACCTCTGTTAATTCTTCAGAGGGACAAACAAGAAAAAATAATGAACTTATGCTATAAAATAAAGACTTTTTGTGAGAAAATAGAAGGAATTTACCTAGAAATGTCTGTTATTAGGAAGGATTTCCCAAAAATGTTGAGTGGTCTGCATAAACTTTGAAAAGTAAGGTACAATACTGCTTGCCAACAAGGAAATGAACAAGTCTGATGATATTATCAACTTTACGATAGAGGTACATACTACTTTTCACGTTCAAGTCCAGAGTGAAAATAACTTTCATCTGTATGGCACATGACTGTATTCAAGATACCTCATATGTATTATTTCATTTGCCCCTCAAATCATGATTATCCTCACTAAATGACTGTCAGAAAAGTTGACCTGCTTTATGCCTTTGGCCAAGTCTCTTATTCAAACACTTGGTACTGAGAATTAGGGTTCTCTTTTTCAGAGTTTGTTCTGATTTTAAGAAAACAAAACTGTTCAGTACTTCTCCTAAAACTGAGGTGTAATTTAGCCTCCATTTAAAATCCAGGTCAAAAAACTTACGAGTTTCTTAAACATTTATTTGGAAGGCAAAAAGGTCATTTTTAATACAATGTATATAAAAATCAACCTAAAAAGAAATAAAATCTTTTATTACACGTTTTATTATGTGGTTTAAACAATATATACAAAGTCTTCACAAAAAAATTTTATAAACAGGTCAAAACAGAATTTTCACTATCTCTAGCTCATTCCAGTCAATATGCTTAGTAATCTGTACCAGGAATTAAACACTGGAGAAAACAAATACTTCCAAATTATTGCTGTACAAACAACAATGAATTTCAAGAGAAGTTATGCTTGACATGACTTTAAAGAAAACCGTATCAATCAATTTGTGATACATTAATCATAAATTAGGGAAGCGGTAATTCCACTTTTAAATACCAACAGGATACTCTGTGGGTATAAAAACAATGTTTTACTCCTTTGTACTGGTTAATTCTAAGACTGGAAGCCATTTTAAAATTGACAAATTAGGAAAACTGCCCATTTTTTTAAAGTATATCAATAAAGAATATAGAATTAGATAGGTTTTAAATTCCTCCAGTGAATTTTGCTAAAAGGCTACGTAATTTTTCTAACTAAAATTGACATCTTTAAAGTAATCTAATAAAAATAATTTCAACAATCAGAATTTTGGGTGACAGCCCCTTAACAGTGAGACAAAACTATATTCCAATTACATATCATCAATCTACTGAGCCTGAGATGATTTACATCTGTATGACTCTAAAATTACCTGCATCAGTTAGTCTGGCAGATCAAACCAAATCACTAATTTTTATTATGTAACTGTAATTTCTGCCCAAAGATTTTCAAAATAAATTGAAGCCTTTAAAATAAATATGCAACTTCTATATATGAAATTTCAGTTCTTTCTGAGTGAAGAATATTCATTAAATTTAAAAAGTGAACTTTTCTCCCCAAAAAGCACTCATTAATAACAAAAACAATAATTCCTCAATAACAATTTTTTTAAATCTAACTGACCTTAACAAGCATATATTACTTTCTGTATTTCTGAAATACTATTCAGAATCCTCCCACATAAGTCTCAACTTGACTACTCCTTGATATCATCTACTGAGCTTATGGCTGCAGGTCTGAGTATATTCATTATTTTAATATGAGGTATTTTTAAACTAATAAATACCTCTCTAACCATACTAGCAAGAAGGCAGCATGACCTACTGTGGAAAACTCAGTACTGGGAGACATGATATTGGAACTGAATTCTTGGCTTTGCCATGGACACATTATATGTCCTTAAATAGGTCACAATTTTCATATTCCATTTACTGCCCTGTGCACAGTTCTTCTAAAGTAAACTACTTAGCACAGCGCCCTGCATACAACAGATAAACAAACAGTAGCTGACTGATATTAGACTATGTTTCAAAGTTGGAGTAAGAAGACCTGGCATTTGGCCTCACAAGACCTAAGTTTCTTCATCAGTAATATGAGGAGACAGAACCATAGAAGACCTACATTTTAGGGTGGTTTACCCATAATACAGATTGAGAGGAAGACTAGTGAGCAGGAAGTTCATTGTGGGTGCTCCCGAGATGATCACTTGTGAGGGCAGGGCAGAAAGAGAAATGGGGCTCTGCAGTCACAAACAAGGACTTGGCTGACCCTGGGGGGGGTCACTTTGGACCAGAGATAGCATGGCAGAGTTGTTCTGAATTGGAATAGAACATTTATAATCCCTCATTAGTCAGTCATTGGATGCAGGTTGCCCTGTTCAGCTGAGGTAAGGGCAATCTCCAGGGAGAGACTCAGCTTTGAGCATTCAGTTGCCAATACTTGGCAGCTAGGGGAATGAGTACTCAGTCCTGACGAGGGGCATCTGGCAATGAACCAGGGTCCACTACTACTACCAGGATCCCTTCCAGTTCTAGATTTTTTGATGATGCTTTAGCTTTCAGAAACAATCCAACCCAAATCATCATCATAAAATCTATGACAAAATAATACATATTGTAAGATTTCATTTACATCAAGTTTAAGAAAGAACAGGTAGAACTAATCTGTATTGACAGAGGTCAGAATAGCTGTTACCTATTGGGAGGGAGCATGAGAGAAACTTCAGGGTTGCTGATCATGGTATATATCTTGACCTTGAGTCCATATATGTAAAATATACACACATGTATCTATGTGTGGTTTTCCCAAAGATTTACAAGAAAAAGAGATTACATAAAATGCTGTTAATATTTTGTAAGAGAAACACGTGACATTATAATGTGTAAACTGAATATAATTTTTAAAAAGTTTACAGCCATATATTATTCTGGTAGTTTGACAATTCCTTTATTCCTCCGTAATTTTGATAAATTATTTTAAGTATATATACTCAAGGCATTCAAATGCCTCAAAAATGAAACAAAATACAAAATGATAAACTTGGATAACAACTGGGCTTAAGTAATCAAACAAAATAGAGTACCACTGGACAGAGACTTGCAAAACTGCCATTTAAAATCAGAACTACAGTAAAGATTTGGATAAATCATACGGCTTATTACCATGTATGTTAAAAGACTAAGTATAGTGCTGCCACCTAGTAGACAAAGCTGATAATAACCAATTTCAGTTCTGAAAGGTTATATACATCTTATAGAAAATACAGAAATGCCTTTTTGTTTGTTTATTCATTTGTGGGTTTTTTCTTCCCCCCCTTAGATTCCACCTCTGAATGAAAGGAGATAATGGCTTCCAATTATATGGACTGAATAAGTCATGGGACGTAAGAGGCACAGCATAAGGAATATAATCAATGATACTGTAATAGCAATATATCAAGACATGTTAGCTACAGTTGTAGTGAACACGGCATAATGTATAAACTTGTCAAATCACTACGTTGTGTATCTGAAACTAGTGTGTCAACTACATTAAAATAAATAAATTAATTTTTGAAAACCTAGAAATGCTAAATTATATATTATTCAACAATACTCTGCCAAAATATACCTTAAAGACTACCAAGTTTGGACAACAGCTAAAGAAATCAAATAATTATGTTCTCAAATAAATTACATGATTTCTGGGGTGCCTGGCTGGCTCAGTTGGTTAAGCCTTCAGGCCTTTGGCTCAGGTCATGATCCCAGGGTCCTGGGATGGAGCCCCATGTCAGGCTCTCTGCTCAGCTGGAAGCCTGCTTCTGCCTGCCACTCTGCCTGCTTGTGCTTTCTCCCTCTCTGTCAAATAAATAAATAAAATCTTAAAAAAAAAAAAAATTACATGATTTCTAAAATAGCAACCAAGAGCTCACACAATAGTATGTGCTAGTACTGGGAGTTTCAGAGGTTCCCTGGTACAAATCTGAACCCATTTAAAAAGCAAACACTTTCTTTAAGATCCCAGGGCTGTAGGTTCCCAGATACATAGTCTCTAGGGAGAAAGATGGGCAATGCCCAGTTAGCTGTACCCTCTACTTGCTCTTCCCTAAAATCTATTTGGAGACTCAGTGAACTCTAAAATAAAGTAAGTGCTGAGACAGAAAGGGAAGCACAGAAAGCACAGAGTATGCAAGATTTGGATAGAGGTTTTAAGCAGAATGCACTTAAGGAGAAGTCCTTTCCTCCTTTAGCAATGTCTGAACATCTGGATTCTTCTTTTTATTTATTTATCTGAGAGAGAGAAAGAGCGTGCATGCACAAGTGTGTTTGTACACACGTGCACGTTGTGGGGGGCGGGGAGCAGGGGTGAGGAGACGGAGAGAAAATCTGAAGCAGACTCCTGGCTCAGCACCCAGCCCGACAAACACTGGGCTCCATCTCACAACAGCGAGATTACAATCTGAGCCGAAACTAAGAGTCTGACGCTTAACCAGCTGAGCCACCCATGGGCCCCTGAACATCTGGATTCTAACACATAAGGGCCTCTAGTCTACCTCTGTACTAGAACATCAAACTCTCCCACTTTAAACTCCACCTCCTGCCCCACCCACAATTTTTCTTTGTTACTTAGGCATCACCTTACAGAGCTCCAAAAGAGAAAAGTGAATACTGAGCAGGGACTCTTTTCACAAAAATGGAGAAGACCTACACTATGCCAGCACTCTAAGGGCAGAAGGAAAGAGAGAAGACCACAATAAGCATGGAGATTATATGACTGCTGTTATATCTGTTACTAAACAGACGTCCAAAGAATGAATGAAAAGAAAGCAACAATATCTCGTGTACATGGCACTTTTCTGAAACAGTAGGTAAAGTTCTATCATTTCATTGTATCTGAGCATTCTCACCCAAATAGTCGGCCAGAAAAGCACAAATGCAGGGATACGTAGCCAGTGGGCACACACAATACACAGATACTATCACACTATAAAACACAGCCTAATACACAGAATAATATAGTACAGCACAAAGAAACTAGTGCAGAGTAGTGTGATCAAACATAAATAAGACACATGGAAATGAACAGATCAAGGTTCTAGACAGGCTTTGCCACAAGCTAGTTATGAAATCTAGTGCGGAGGCAGTGAAGTATAATTGGTACTATGCAAACAAGTTAGTCAGGCACTGAACTGAGGGGTTTATAAACACTGAAGGCACCTAACCAGCGGCAGGAGAACAAAGTTCTGGGATCCAATCTGCCTCTGACTAGGTAGGATTTAGAACAAGTCAACTCATATCTCTAGAGCCCAATCTATCTGTATTGACTAGAATGATATTTCCAAAGTGGGTTCCACAGCACAGTAACAAAACAACAGTGATATGCTTATCAATAAAAGGGTTTCATAGTCAAGTACATGCAGGAAAATGTAACTACTATAAACCACCAACCTTAGAGATTCACAATGCACTTTAGTATAGTAAAATCTCTGAGAAGAGCTTATAATTAAGATAATCTGTTTAATTTTATTTAATATGTTTTTTTTTTCCCAAGCCAGTGGGTCACTAAAGTATTTTTTCCTTCTATAAATATTAACATTGTAAAACACACTTTGCCATTCCTCAAAAAATCAGAATTACCATATGATCCAGCAATTCCACTTCTGAGTATATACACAAAAGAAGCAAAAGCAGGGACTTCAATAGACATTTGCACACCCACATTCACAGCAGCATTATTCATGATAGCAAAAAGGTAGAAACATCCCAAATGTCCATCAACACATAAAAGGATAAACAAAACATGACTTATACATACTAGAAGATCATTCAGCCTTAAAAAGGAATAAAATTCTGATACATGTTACCTTGAAGACATTTTGCTAAATGAAATAAGCCTGACACAAAAGGACAAATATTGTATGACTCCATTAGTCAAATTCAGAGACAGAAAGTAGAATACAGATTAGAGGTGGGGAAGGATAATGGGGACTTAACATTTAACGAGCACAAAGTTTCAGTTTGCAATGATGAATAACTTCTGGAGATGGATGGCAGTGATGGCTACATGCACTTAAAGCCACTGAATTGTACACTTAAAAATAGTTTAAATGATAAATTTTATGTATATTCTACCACAATAAAAAAAAAAATCCACACTCTTTGCCAAAAACTGGGTTCATTTTCTCTTAATGCTACCATTCTGTGATTATGAAATCACTAAAGAAGTCAATATAAATTACCTTACCTCAGCTACACAACAAATTGATCCCAAGGCTTCTCCACGAAAACCATAAGTTGTCAAATTTTCAAGATCTTCATGACTACTTATTTTTGAAGTATAGTATTTTATTGCCATTACAGGTGCATCAATGGCCTTGATACCCTCACCATTGTCTCGCACCTCAATTTTATCAAATCCATAGTTCTCCTATAAAAAGAGAATACTTTTAGTATATAAAGACAGTAAACTGTTGTGCATTAGAAACAGAAAGAAACACAAGAAAAACAATTGTGTCATTTATTTTTTATGGAATCTTAATATTAAGAAAGAGTTCAAATTCCTAACTCTATTAATTCCTAACTATGATACAATGGGCAAGTCCCTTGTTTTCCCTGGACTCAGATTCAACTCTAAAAAAAGGAAGTCAGTCTAATCTTTAAGGTTTCCTTCAATTGTTTCAGCATCATGGATACTTGTGTTTAAATTCACATTTAAACTTGACTAAGAAAATTCTACTAAATTATATATACTTTTGCATATATAATCTCTCAAAAAAACCAAAACAGAATACTATCACCATTAGCACCTGGTTCTACCCACTAAGAGTCTAGCAATTAACATTATTCATCCTGATTTTTAATACTTTCTCCCTTTAACAACGTATTGCTTTCCTAAGAATTTTAAATATTTACTACATTATGACTTTCTAAAGTTCTTGCAAATAGAGAACAGAAAAATGCTAATACACTAATTTGGCAATCTCTGTGAGGTCTTTATTTGAAAAATGAGGGCAAAAAAAAACCCCAAACTCAATTCACAGCTTAGTATTTGTAGTCTAATTCTAGTATGCATATATAAAAAAACAAAATCTAAATTCCCATCAAGATCTTCCTACAATTACAATGACTCTAGTACTTAAAAATAATACATTTATAATAACCTAAATTTATATAATTCTGTATGTGTCAGTACTTTTTAGGTCAGTTAGATACGCAAGGTATTGAAGGGAAACCTTACTTAAGATTTAGTTCCTCATCTCTCTCTCTGTCAAAAATTAACATCCTGGAAACAGTTTGGCTGCTTCATTTTATAGAAAAATCATCAACTACAGAAACACAAATCTTGCAATACAAAAAAGAACACAAGGTATCTGAGTAAAATAACACAAAGATCTATTTAAATTTTTAAATTATATCAACTTTAATTAACTAATTGTGAAAACATTCTTAGTCAGGACAGTTATTATTATATGTAATCATAATAAAACAGGTCTTACTATATAAGCAAAATAATTGTTTATTTTAGAAAACTCTGCAAAGCAGAAACTGGTAAATATCAAGACACTAAAATACAAAGCCAGATAAAAATGTATACTTTACTTTTACAAGAGGACTTCCACTGGCTTTCTAACAATATTTTTGTGTTTTTTTAAGATTTTATTTATTTATTTGACAGAGACAGAGAGCACATCCAGATGGAATAGCAGGCAGGGGGAGAGGGAGAAGCAGGCTCCCTGCCGAGAAAGGAGCCTGATGCGGGGCTTGATCCCAGGACCCTTGGATCATGACCTGAGCCGAAGGCAGTCGCTTAACCAACTAAGCCACCCAGGCGCCCCTCTAACAACATTTTTAAAAACATGTTTTTCTTCCAGAGAGCTTTAAGAACAAGATATATGTCTGCCTACCTAAGTAAGATTCATAAGTGAAATCTACCAAATATAATTATCTAATCCTATTTATTATCTATTGTATTCTAATCAGACTGTACTATATGAAATGCCTAAAAAAAAAATAAGTTGCCTTTCTTTGGGTTTAATAAATTTCCATGTTTATAGAGCTTACAATACAGTTGACCCTTGAACATAGGGGGTCTGGGGTGTTGACTCCCACATCACCAAAAATCCATGTATAACTTTGACTCCTCAAAAACTTAATAGCTTACTATTTTTCAAAAATTTTAATTCTGGCATAGTTAACATAGTGTTATGTTAGTTTCAGGTGTATAATATAGTGATTCAAAAGTTCCATATATTACTCAATGCTCAACAAGGTAAGTGTACTCTTAATCCCATTCACCTACTTCACCATCCCCACAGCCACCTCCCCTCTAGTAATCATCTGTCTGTTTTCTGTAGTTGAGAGTCCATTTCTTGGTTTGTCTTTTTTTTTTCCCCTTTGCTCATTTGTTTTGTCTCCGAAATTCCACATATGAATAAAATCATGGAATTTCCTTTCCCTTATTTCGCTTAGCATTATACTCTCTAGCTCCACCCACACTGTTGCAAACAGCAAGATTTCATTCCTTTTTTATGGTTGAATAATATTCCATTGTATTTATACACCACTTCTTTATCCATTCATCCATAAATGCACAGTTGGGCTGCTTCCATAATTTGGCTATTATAAATAATGCTGCTAGAAACATAAGGGTGCATGTATCCCTTTGAATTAGTGTTTTCGTATTCTCTGGGTAAATACCCAGTAGTGCAGTAAGTGAATCATAGGCTAGTTCTATTTTTAACTTTTTGATAACCTTCATACTGTTTTCCATGGTGGCTGTACCAGTTTGCATTCCCACCAACACTGTAAGAGGGCTCCTTTTTTCCACATCCTTGCCAATATCTTTTGCCTCTTGTTTTTTATTTTATTTTTTTTTTTTAAAGATTTATTTATTTATTTGAGAGAGCGAGAATGAGAGAGAGAGAGAGTACATGAGAGGAGGGAGGGTTAGAGGGAGAAGCAGGCTCCTTGCCGAGCAGGGAGCCCGATGCGGGACTCGATCCAGGGACTCCAGGATCATGACCTGAGCCGAAGGCAGCCGCTTAACCAACTGAGCCACCCAGGCGCCCCTTGCCTCTTGTTTTTTAGATTTTGGCCATTCTGACAGGTGTGAGATGCTATCTCATTGCAGTTTTGATTTTCATTTTTCTGATGATGAGTGATGTGACCAGCTTTTTAGGTCTCTGTTAGCCATCTGGATGTCTTCTTTGGAAAAAATGTCTGTTCATGCCTTCTGCCCATTTAACTGGATTATTTGGGTCTTGCGGTATTGAGTTGTATCAGTTCTTTATGTATTTTGACTACTAACCGTTTACTGGAAATGTCATTTGCAAAGATCTTCTCCCATTCTGTACATTGTCTTTTATTGTTTCCTTTGCTTTTTTTTATTGTGATGTAGTCCCAATTATTGTGATGTAATCCAAATACTTTATTCTTACTTTTATCTCCCTTGTATCAGGAGACATATCTAGAAAAATGTTGTTAATGGCCAAAGTCAAATTACTCCTGTGTGCTCTTCTAGGATTTTATGGTTTCAGGTCTCATATTTAGGTCCTTAATCTATACTGAGTTTATTTTTGTGTATGGTGTAAGAAAGTGGTCTAGTTTCATTCTTTTCCATGTTGCTGTCCAGTTTTCCCAACACCCATTGTTGAAGAGACTGTCTTTTTCCCATTGCATGTTCTTGACTCCTTTGTGGAAGATTAACTGACCATGTAATTGTGGATTTACTACTGGGTTTTCTATTCTGTTCCACTGATCCATATGTCTATTTTTGTGCCAGTATCATACTGGTGTTTTTTTTTTTTTTAATTTTAATTTTTTTAATTATTAACATATAATGTATTATTTGTTTCAGGGGTACAGGTCTGTGATTCATCAGTCTTACACAATACACAGCACTCACCACAACACATATCCTCCCCAATACTGTTTTGATTACTACAGCTTTGTAATATAACTTGAAGTCTGGAATTGTGATACCTCTAGTTTTTTCAAGACTGCTTTGGCTATTTGGGGTCTTTAGTGGTTCCATACAAATGTTAGGATTCTTTGTTCTAGTTCTGTGAAAAGTGCTGTTGGTATTTTGATAGGGATTGCATTAAATGTGTAGATTGCTTTGGGTACAATTTTAACAATATTTGTTCTCCCAACCCATGAGCATGGAATGTCTTTCCATTTCTTTGTATTGTCTTCAATTTCTTTCATCAATGTTGTAAGTTTTCTTGTACAGGTCTTTCACCTCCTTGGTTAAGTTTATTCCTAGGTACTTTATTATTTTTGGTGCAGTTGTAAAAGGGATGGTTTTCTTAATTTCTTTCTGCTGCTTCACTATTAGTATACAGAAATGCAACAGATTTCTGTATGTTGTGTATTGTGTGACTTGACTAAATTCATTTACTAGTCCTAGTAGTTTTTTGGTGAAGTCTTTAGGGTTTTCTATATACATTATCATGTTATCTGCAATCCAAAGCAATTTGGATGCCTTTTATTCCTTTTTGTTGTCTGACTGCTATGGCTAGGACTTCCTGGAAATAGGCTGAATAAAAGTGGTGGGAGTAGACACCCTTGTCTTTTTCCTAACCTTAAGGGAAAAGCTGTTTTTCACCACTGAGTATGATGGCAGCTGTAGGTTTTTCATATATGACCTTTATTATGTTGAGGTATGTTCCCTTTAAACCCACGTTGTTGAGGGTTCTTATCATGAATGGATGTTGTTCTTTGTTCAATGCTTTTCTGCATCTATTAAAATGATTTTTGTCCTTTCTCTTATTGATGTATCACATTGATTGATTTGCAAGTATTGAAAAACCCTTGCAACCCAGGAATAAATCCCACTCGATTGTGGTGAATGATTTTCTTAATGTATTATTTTATTTAGTTTACTAAGATTCTGTTGAGGATTTTTGTATCTATGTTCATCAGAGATGGTGGTCTGTAGTTCTCTTTAATTGTGATGTCTTTATCTGGTTTTGGTATCAGGGTAATGGTGGCCTCATAGAATGAATCTGGAAGTTCTCCTTCCTCTTCTATTTTGTCAAATAGTTTGAGAAGAGTAAGTCTTAACTCTTCTTCAAATGTTTGATAGAATTCTGCTGTGAAGCCAGCTCATTCTTAATTTTTGTTTGTTGGGAGTTTTTTTATTACTGTTTCAATTTCATTGCTGGTAATCAGTCTATTCAAATTTTCTCTATTTTCCTGTTTCACTTTCTGGTAGTTTATATTTTTCTAGGAATGTATCCATTTCTTCTAGGTTGTCCAATTTGTTGGCATGTAATTTTTCATAATATTCTCTGACAATCCTTTGTTTTTCTGTGGTGTTATTTCTCCTCTTTCATTTATGATTTGACTGTTTTTTTTTTTTTTTTTTTTTGACGAGTCTGACTAGAGGTTTAACAATTTTGTTGATCTTTTCTAAAAACCACCTCCTACTTTCATTGTTCCATTACTTTTTTAGTTTCTGTATCATTTATCTCTGCTCTAGTCTTTATTATTTCCTTCTTTCTGCTGGTTTTGGGTTTGTTTGTTCCTTTTCTAGGTCCTTTAGTGTAAGGTTAGGTTACTTGAGATTTTTCTTGCTTCTTGAGGTAGGCCTGTATTGCTATAAACTTCCCTCTTAGACTGATTTTTGCTTCATCCCAAAGATTTTGAATCATACATTTTCTTTTGTCTCTATATACTTTTTTTAATTTCTTCTTTGATTTCGTGGTTGACCCATTCATTGTTTGGTAGCATATTATTTAACCTCCATGTATCTGTGCTCTTTCCAGATTGTTTCTTGTGGCTGATATCTAGTTTCAGTGCATTATGGTCAGAAAAGATGCATAGTATATGACTGATCTTTTTGAATTTGTTGAGACTTGTTCTGTGGCCTAATATGTGATCTATTCTGGAGAACGTTTCATGCGCACTTAAAAAGAATGTGTATTGTTTTAGGAGGGAACGTACTGCATATATCTATTAAATCCAATGTATCATTCAAAGCCACTATTTCCTAGTAGATTACCTGTCCATTGATATAAGTGGGATGTTTAAGTCCCCTACTATTATTGTATAAATGTTGATTAGTTCCTTTCTGCTTGTTATTAAACTGTTTTATGCATTTGGGTGCTCCCATATTGGGTGCATAAATATTTACAATTGTTATCTCTTCTTATTGGATTGTTCCTTTATGATTATATAGTGTCCTTTGCCTCTTGTTACCATCTTTGTTTTAAAGTCTATTTTGTCTGGGGTGCCTGGGTGGCTCAATCGGTTAAGCATCTGCCTTCAGCTCAGGTCATGATCTCAGGGTCCTGGGATCGAGCCCCACATCAGGCTCCCTGCTGAGCAGGGAGCTGCTTCTCCCTCACCCTCTGCCTGCTGTTCCCCCTGCTTGTTTTCTCTAATAAAGAAATAAAATCTTAAAAAAAACAACAACTCTATTTTGTCCAATATAAGTATTGCAACCCCAGCTTTCTCTTGACATACATTTGTATGAAAAATGCTTCTCCATCCCCCACTTTCATTCAACAAGTGTTTTTAGGTCTGAAATGAGTCTCTTATGCAGCATATAGATGGGTCTTGGTTTATTGTCTATTCCATCACCCTGTGTCTTTTGATTGGAACATTTAATCCATTTGCATTCAAAATAATTATTGATATATATTTATTGCCATTTTGGTACTTGTTTTGTAGCTTTTTTCTGATGCTTTCTTCTCTTGCTCTCTTTCAAGGTATGCTGGCTTTCTTTAATGATATACTGGGGTTCCTTTCTCTTTGTTTTTTGCATATCTATTACTGGTTTTTGATTTGTGGTTACCATTGGTCTGTACATAACATTTTCTGCATATAGCAATCTATATTAAGTGGATGGTCATTAAGTTTGAACCCATTCTTTACTTCTTCCCCCCCCAATGTTATAGATATATCGTATCATATTTTACATCCTTTTGTGAATCCCTTGACTGATTTTTACAGACATACTTATTTTTACTGCTTTAGTGCTTCCTACTTTTTTTTACTCCTACTTAGGGTCCTTCCTTCCCACTCAGAGTCCCCTTTAACATTTCTTGAAGGGCTGGTTTAGTGGTCATGAATTCCTTTAACTTTTGTCTGGGAAACTCCTTATTTCTCCTCCTATTCTGAATGATTGCCTCGATGGATAGAGTACTCTTAGCTACAGGTCTTTTCCTTTCAGCACTTTGAATATATCATGCCACTCCCTTCTGGCCTGCAAAGTTTCTGCTGAAAAATTCACTGATAGGCTTATGGGGTTTCTCTTGTATGTAACTATCTTCTCTTGCTGCTTTTAAGATTCTCTCTTTATCACTACTTTTTGCCATTTTAATTATTATGTGTCTTGGTGTGTGCGTCCTTGGGTTGATTTTGTTGGGGGCTTTCTGTGCCTCCCGGATCTGGATCTCTGTTTCCTTCCTCAGATTAGGGACATTTTTGGCTTTATTTCTTCAAACAAATTTTCTTCCCCTTTTCTCTCTCTTCTTCTTCTGGGATCCCTATAATGCGAACATTATTATGCTTGATGGAGTAACTGAGTTCCCTAAATCTATTCTTATTCTGCATATTTTTCTCTCTCACCTGTTCAGTTTGATTACCTTCCATTATTCTGTGTTCCAGTTTGCTAATTTGCTCCTCTGCATCCTCTAGCCTATTATTCCATCTAGTTATTTTTAATTCCATTTATTGTGTTCTTCATCCATGGTTCTTTTTTATCTCTTTGTTAAGGATCTCACTGATGGGGGCACCTGGGTGGCTCAGTTGTTAAGCGTCTGCCTTCGGCTCAGGCCGTGGTCCCAGGGTCCTGGGATCAAGCCCTGCATCGGGCTCCCTGCTCAGCGGGAAGCCTGCTTCTCCCTCTCCCACTCCCCCTCCTTGTGTTCTCTCTCTCGCTGTGTCTCTGTCAAATAAATAAATAAAATCTTAAAAAAAAAAAAAGGACCTCACTGATGTCCTCCACGATTTTCTCAAGTCCAGTGAGTACATTATGATCATTACTTTAAATTCTCTATCAGGCATATTACTTATATCTGTTTCTCTTAAGTTTTGTACTGCGGTTGGCCCTATTCTTTCATTTGGGACATATAACCTCTGTCTCCTCATTGTGTCTAATTCTCTGTGTCTGTTTGTGTGTGTTAGGCATGTCATCTCTGTCTACTGCTGTTGAAAGTAATGGCCTTATGAAGAAGTCCTATAGTGTCCTGTAGTGCAGTGTCCCCTGTTCACCAGAACCTGGCACTTCAGGGGGTGCCCTGCTGTTGTGTCCTGGCCACTTTTTCCTTCACTGCAGCGCTCTGCAGAGACTCTCTTTGTCTACTGTGGGCACTGTTTGGTCCCCGGCTGGGGCTGGGTGTGCAGTTTTAACAAAATGAGTGCTGGTCTGCTGCAAAATGAGACCTGCTGCCTCTGCCGGACTGGGTACCGCAAAGTGCATGGGTTGGGAGATGTGGTGTTAGGAAGGTCTGCACTAGTCTTCTAGGGGAGGGGACTCAAAATTCAGGGACTGAGGCATATGTAACCGGGAAGGGTGGATCTGTTCAAGCATGGCATTGGGGGGGTAGGGAGGACTTGGTGCAAGCAGTTAGGTAGTGTCAGTGCTACGGTGGTTCTCACAGGTGGCCGTGTGTTTATGCTGGGGGGGGGGATGGGAGATAAATGGTGTCTGCCCACTCCTTTGTTCCTGAAGAGTCCCTCAGTGATCCATGACCTCCGGGACATGCTCTGAAATGAGTAAACTACTGTTCCTCCCATTTTCAAACTGCTGCTTCTAAGCTATAAATCTGAGGGCTATTTGTTGTGCTCTCTTTAAGGGCAGGGATTCGGCTTCCTATTACCCTCCAGGCTCTCCCAGAATGGAGCCTGCTGATTTTAAAAATTCCAGGCTTGAACACCTGCTGGTTTTAAGAATTCATGAAATTGAGCCCCTCTGGCTTTCAAAGCTAAATATGGGGATTCATCTTCCCCATGCAGGTTCCCTAGTGTGACATAGTTTGTTTCTCTCCCCTCTCCATGGAACTGCTGCTTTCTCCCCTCCATGTAACACCATGGTCTGTTTCACTTCCCACCGCATTTCTGCCCTTCTTACTCTTCGGCATAGCTTCTTCTCTACCTTTGGTTGTGGTTTGTTCTGCCAGACTTCAGGTCTTTTCTGGGTTATTTACACTGATGTGAGTGTTATCTAGTTGTATCTGTGGAACAAGGTGAGCTTAGGGTCCTCTTAGTCCACCATCTTCCCAGCCTCTTTTTTTTTTTCCCCCAACAAATCAAAGTTTTTATTTGCATGGCCAATCATCATCTGTACTCTTTGCAACTTTAATATCCCTTTAACAGGTTCCAAGCTTTTGTTGCACACGGAATAGAAGCTGCAACACTGAAAACTTCCTTCAACAGCCACTCCCACAACACCTAAACATGAAACATGTAACAAATGACAACAGCACAAACAGAAGTACTAA
Organism: Halichoerus grypus; assembly: GCF_964656455.1. Classification (NCBI taxonomy): domain Eukaryota; kingdom Metazoa; phylum Chordata; class Mammalia; order Carnivora; family Phocidae; genus Halichoerus; species Halichoerus grypus. The sequence goes on along the minus strand of NC_135715.1, from coordinate 150,200,502 downwards.
GTTCCACCATTCAACAGTTCATCGGAAATGGAGATGGCTCATCTGTACTCACTCTGTGATGCATCCCAGCCTCTTCTTAATAGGCTACTATTGACTAGAAGCCTTACCAATAACACAGAAAGTCTGCTAACACATATTTTGTATACGTATTATATACTATATTCTTACAATAAAGTAAACTTTAAAAAAAGAAAATGTTATTAAAAAACCATAAGGAATAGAAAATACATTTACATTACTGTACTGACCAAAAAAAAATCCACGTCAAAGTAGATTCATGCAGTTCAAACCTGTGCTGTTCAAGGGCCAAATGTATATTATTTAAAACAAATATAGGTTTGGTATGGTATAGAACAGCTGTTCTCAGCATCAACTAGAAACCTGCTACAAATATAAATTCTTGGGCCCCACCTAAAATCTGAAATTCTAGGCCCAGTAACTGTTTTAAAAAACTCCCTGAAGTATTCTGATGCACCTAAATGTTATTAGAACCACTAGCATAAAGCAAAGATCCTGAATGGGTTTTAGAAACAGAAAGATCTGAACTGCAATCTCAGATTCACTACTTACTAATTATAGGACTTTGGGCAGGTTCTCAGAACCTTCATTATTGTAAAAAAAAAAAAAAAAGGTATAGTAGTATAAATCACAAGGTTTTTGTAAGGAGCAACTGCAACTACATATACATGCATATACATGCATTCTATATATAAGCTATCTCTGTGTATATATATTGAAAAGGTAAGTCTCTTTCCTACAAAGATTTTTTTTTTTTTTTAAAGATTTTATTTATTTATTTGACAAAGAGAGGTATAGCGAGAGAGGGAAGACAAGCAGGGGGGTAGTGGGAGAGGGAGAAGCAGGCTTCCCACAGAGCAGGGAGCCCGATGAGGGGCTCAATCCCAGGACCCTGGGATCATGACCCAAGCTGAAGGCAGACGCTTAATGACTGAGCTACCCAGGTGCCCCCCCTACAAAGATTTTTATCGGTATTATTTCTAACGTTGTAATACTGAATGTAAATATCTGATAATTAGAAGATTACCAAAAAATGTATTCTTATATTCACTCAAACAATTTATTCACCATTTATGTACCAGGCACTGGCCAGGTATGGAGGACACAAAAATGAAAAAATACAGACCTTACCTCTACAAGCTAGTAGTTTATAATAAGGGAGGTAGACATGCCAACTAATTGTAACAAACCATAAGAAGTGTCATAAGTCATATTAACTCAAATGATTTTATAGCATTTAAGATTTTTTAATGTGAAAATTATGACACAACAAGGGATTTAGTTTTGAAATCAGATTAGATGGAAAAGATAAAATGCAAATGAGTATAAAACAAATAAATATGAATAACCAAGAATAATTAGTAGAAAATATGGACAAATTAGATCCATGTTTTAGGTGATGGAGTCCTAAAGAATAAGTTTTAGTGTTACTGTAGTATCGATTTAAATTAAAATTTATTTTTAAGATTTTATTCTTAAACAAGACAGAAAATGCAATGTCCTAAAAATAATTTATTAGTACAAAGAAAGAAGAGAAAGGTAATAGATGTAAGGAGAAATCATCTGCCCAGCCCCTTTTTTCTTTAAAGGTATTTGGCTTCTCAGGGACACTCACCAGTTTAACATCTATGCTTGTGGCACCTGCATCCAAGGAGTTTTCAATGAGCTCTTTAACCACACTGACCACTGAAGTGATTATTTGAGAACTTGAAAGGAGGCGCACTGTTGCTGCAGGCAACTGTTTCATTCTAGCTTTTAGTAGAGTAGCTAAAGATAAAATTTAAGTTGTAAAAATAAAAATTGTTAAATATTTCTAACAGTTCTGATAGCAACAATAATTAATCGCAGCTCAAATTTACTCAACTTCCCACTATGTCAGGCTCTACTGTAAGCACACACAGTATTAAATCATTTATTTAGTACAATATTTTTTAAAATAAGTGGCATTATCATTTCTATTTTATAAGACTGAGGCACAGAGAAGTTAGCTGGTAAATCCATGCTACGGTAATAATTAAAGAGCAGTAAGAAAAATTGTGCTATAATGATATAATATATGATCTACCAGGGTAGGTAGGAATGACCAGGTGATGCTGATCCCCCTGGGATGTGGATAATGTCAGTCAGTCATGAGTCTTAATGGCAATCTCAAAAATCATTAGTCATCTATATGTTTTGGTGAATTACAATGTCTTTTTGAATTATTACTTTACTGGAGTTAGGGTACCTAGACCCTAGCATTACTGTTAATGTAAACTAGTCAGACATCAGACACATCACACAGCTCTATCTTTATACTACTGTGCCTAAAATATCATTCTAATCATGTGGCTCCCCAAGATAAAGCTCAAATCTCTGTGCTGGCATTCAAAGTCTTTTACATGCAATCCAACCTTACATCCAAAATCTCTCTGCCACTAATTGTTTTAGCGAAAAAAAAAAATCCTTTGTCTAAAACCCTTTCAAACAAAAAACAAACAAAAAAATCTCATATGGAAATCCCATGTGTAAAACATGCAGGGAGCAGTGTTTACTTTTGCCTTAATGCTTAATTTCAGAAAAGATTTCAGGATAATAAAAACACTAGGTTGACAACATGAAATTCCTCTACAGATTCAAGACAAAAAAATGGGGAGGAGGGGAACCCTAGGTACTTCTTTAATTTACCATAACTCACATGCTCACATGATTTGATCCTATGGAATCTAAATCAAAACAAAACAGCAATGCCAAAGACAAACAAAGTAAAAAGATATCCATTTAGGATTCTTTCTCAGGCAAATTAAGACATAAAACAGCAGAGTCATATAAAAAAATAGGTAAGAAATGGGAGTATAGCCAATATAATAATTACAGAGGAATTTAAGGGATGCATTTCTGGGACGAGATCAACACACTGAGTTCGGAGTGATATTAACTGGTGACAGTTAATAAATATAACTATGTTTTGCTTTATACAAGGCAAACCTGATCAGCACAGTAGAAAAACATACCAGACTGGAGTCTAAAAAACAGGTTTAGAGGTTCACCTTTAATACATGTAAAATGAAGCAAATCACTTAAATCCCTCTATAAAATCAATTCATCACCTCTATAATTGGAGACAGTGCTTCCTAGGTTTGTTGTGAGGATCAAATAAGCAAGCACATATAAAATGTTCTGTAGGGGCGCCTGGGTGGCTCAGTCGGTTAAGCATCTGCCTTCCACTCATGTCATGATCCCAGGGTCCTGGGATCAAGCCCCGCATAGGGCTCTCTGCTCAGTGGGGAGCCTGCTCCTCCTCCTCCTTGCCGCTCCCTGTGCTTGTGCTCTCTCTGTCAAATAAATGGAATCTTAAGGAAAAAAAGATTAAAAAATAATTTAAAAATAAAATAAAATGTTCTGTAAATGATAAGGCTATATGAAACATTCAATATTGTGATGTGAGATCATTATGGAAAGAAATGCTGGCAATTTTTAATACTAGCAATTTTCTTCTATTTTTTTAAAATAATTTATTCATTTATTTGACAGAGAGAGAGACAGCGAGAGCAGGAACACAAGCAGGGGGAGTGGGAGAGGGAGAAGCAGGCTTCCCACCGAGCAGGGAGCCTGATGTGGGGCTTGATCCCAGGACCCTGGGACCACGGCCCAAGCTGAAGGCAGACGCCCAACCAATGAGCCACCCAGGTGCCCCAGCAATTAACTTCTAATTAAGCTATATATTTGATTTAGTTTTGGGGTACAGTTTTAGGAAGAGTAGCTGTAAACAACTACCTCTCAATAGTTTTTGTGGCTCTCAAGAGCTGGGAGGCTTTTCCAGTCAGGAAAAAGTGTGGACAGGTAGGTTGCTCCACTATTCTACCATTCACACAAATTAGTGCTGTCACAAGCAAAAGGCACCCTCTGCATGCTACCCAAGGTTTAGACTGCACACTGGTCTAAGGATATAGAGCTGCATTGTCCAATCTCGTAGCCACTAGACAAATGTGACTACTGAGCACTTGAAATGTGGCAACTCCAAATTGAGATGTTCTAATACACTCTGGGTTTCAAACTTAATATGGAAAAAAAAAAAACTTTTATTAATTTCCTACACTGACTACAAGATGAAATGATATTCTGAATATATCCACTTACCTCAATATATTATTAAAATTAACTTCACTTTTTTTTTTTTTACTTGTTTTAATGTGACTACAAGAAAATCTAAAATTATATAAATGTGGCATACATCATAGTTCTATTCCACAGTGCTGTATAGAGTAGTGGTTAACAAAGCAGGCTCTGAAATCGTATCACTTTCATTATATCCTAGCTCTTATGCTAACAGTTATATAATGCGAACAAAGTCTAAAACTCAATCATCTAACCTACAAAAACGGAGATAATAATATCATATGATTGTGGTGGGCAGTAAATAAGATAACGAATATAACTTATTACAGTGTTTGGCATACACATGTTAAAGATTCTGGGATACGTGGACTACACTGAGTTTCTCTGAACTCTCAAAGAATAGGTTCCCCACCCCCATCTTCTAATCCCTACTCCCACAGGGGTTAACCCATGGCCTGCAATCAGATTAGGCTTGGGTTCAAGAGGTCTTCTACCTTAGTTTGAGAATGTCAAGGATCTAAGAAAACACTGATCAAACTTTGGGTATAAACCTAGCATCGCATTATCTTTTACTCTTTCTGAACAACCTCCTTATTAACCTCAGCATTTTTGCCTCATTCTCTACAGTCTCTCTTTCAAAATCTATTTTTACCCCAAGTCCCTAATTTCATCCCAATACGGACATCAAGGCAGACCATATCATGAACTCTATCTTCACACACATCTTACCTCCTCCACCCCACTGTGTCTTCTGGTTTCTTAAAATGTTGACAACTCTGCCCACATTCTTCTTCCCTAACTCCCCGGTCAATGTCTCTTCTCCTAAGAACTTTCACCTAATTTCTGCCCTTAGGCATCTTGACCTTCAAAGCAAAAACAAACAAAAAATTGTTCCTTCAACTCTATTACCCCAATGATTATCTTCTTTCTTTATGAAGCCAAACTAACCTCTAAAACTATATCCCCAACAGAGATCTCTCTCTTTCCACATTAAAACAGGCATTTCTAACAATCAGTGTCAAGGCTACCTCAAGATAATTATCTGTAAAACAGAATTTATCTTCCTGCTCCCCTACCCATACCCTCTACTTCACTTTGCAATTTCCCTTAATAAACACTATTCTTAGTGACTAAGATCAAAAACCTCAATCTTCCTTTGCCAGCAATCCCATACTCTACTCTCCTCCTATCGATCACTCTAGACTCAGTTCCACAGCCACTTGTAACATGGTCCTTTCTGATCACCCAACCAGGAATGATCCTTTCCTCCCCCTACATTCCTAAAGAATTTGGTTTGCATTACTCGTGGAATGTTTATCACACCTGTCCTGACCTGTACAACTTCTGAAAGCAGGCAATTACATATTATTTATTTCTGGATGCAACACAGAATAATCAGAGTACTTCACTCATGACAAGCACTTGGAAGAATACCAATCAAGGGCCACAAAAAAAATTTTTATCAGCACTCCAATGTAAACATTAGGAAGTGTCCTCCTTCCTAGCAAGTCACCACTGCCTTAACTCCTTCCCTTTATAAACTCTATTTTAACTGGCTTCCATATCAGCTCCTATCTCACCTATATCTCCTAACCAGACTTTTTTCTGGACTGCAGGACCTCACTTCCAAGAACCTTCTAAATATCATCATTTAGATAACTTGGAGGAACCTTACACTTAAACATGTCCCAAACCGATCTCAGATCTTTCTCTATTTAACTGTTTTTGTTCCTATATTTGTTTGATAATAAAAATAACAGCTACCATAAGTAACTTTACATATATATATAAAATCCCATTTTAATCCTCACAACAACCCTATCATTCCTCTACCACAAATGAAATTTGAAAGTTGTAAGATCAAGATCACGATTCGAGATCACAAAACTAGTCAGTGACAGATGCACACCTGCATATCTTGGCATGTTTGACTCCAAAGGCCATGCTCATCCAGTCTTACATGGCAAAATTAGAAATCCTGAAGTCATCCTAGAAATTCTCTTCACTTTCTACACCCTGCCACTCAGTCCTATCTATCCTACTACCTAAATATTTCTCAAACTAGTCCTCTCTTCTCTATACCTATAACCTCTGTTCAGCCCCTGAACATTTCTGCCCTGAAGTACTACAATAACGACCTAATTGATATTTTGCCTCAAATCTCAACCAATGATAGGGTTCTTTCTATATTTAAATCTCATCATGTTGCTATCCTACTTAAGATTTTATAAAGAGTTCCAACTGCTAATCAGGTGAAGTCCAAAATCCTTAACAACTGGATCTCTACCTTTCTGATCTCATCCCACTATTCCCCAAATACACAGTAAACTTGTCATACTACACTTTTAATGTGGTGGCACTCACTCGTTCCTTAGCTCACAAGGTTCTCTTTCTCTACCAAAGACTTCTAACCATCCTTCCGGATTTAGTACAAGTATCACCTCCTCAAGGAAGCCTTTCTTAACTGCTCCAACTTTGACCCCTCCCCACCCCAACAGATTAGGCATTCCTTCCTGGGTATCCCCATAGCACGTTTTCCTTTTTTCCAACCCAAAACTCATCATAGGCTATTCTAACTACCGTTTTTCTGTCTCTTCCTCCTGGCTCAGAGTTCTCTGAGGACAGAGATTTTATATTAATCTCATAGCGCTAGCATAACCTGTAGAACATAGCAAGCATTCTACTATATGTGCCAAATGACACCTTTTGAAAAGTGAAAGTTATCAGGCTTACATCACGGCACAGAATGTGTGAGAATATCAGAAATCAGTCTTCCTCCATATTTGCTGGGAGGGAAAGCAAACACTCCTGAAAGAGTACCGCCCAGGAAAGTCAGTTAAGGACAACAAGGTACCTAAAAGAGAAGCAGAGAAGTATAGCTATAGAAAAACACAATGAAATAATTTACTTTAAAAACAATAAACGTAACCCAATTGTTTTCAGAGAGCCAACAGAAATGCAAGATACATAGATATAATCAAACTTAACCTACACCAATTTTGAAATATTATTGCAAGTTACTTCAGCAATACAAATCATAAACTTTGTGAACTGCCAAGGTAATGAAATTCGATTTCAAAGATAATTCCAAATAATCTGACCTTTTCTCTCCATTCTCAAATAAGATCAATTTTTGGAATTCACACTTCCTTAGCATGTCATACAGATGCCTGTCTTCAACGTGTGGGTAAACCCAAAATGACACCAGTAAAAATCACGGTTAAGTGAGAGTTTGCTTGCATCACTTGTATGTCGCCACAACATACAATATATACTACATTCACGAGTTATGGCTGTCCGGAGTTAAAATGTCTGCCCGGCAAACAACTTCAAATCCTGCACTCAGAGGTTCTGGGAAATGGGCTGTAACAAAGGCCCAAGCACGATTTAGTTAGGAATGGCCAAACCAGAGAGAAACCGACCGAGCCCTGCTTAAACACCGCTCTCCACGCGTGCGCGCCCACGAGCCCGGCTTCGTCTGCTTCCCGCCCCTTCTTTGCGAGGGGGCGGGGGGAGCGGGCAGGAGGCACAAGGCTGCCAGTGGCGCTTTCACGGCAAACGGGACAAGTTGAAGGTAAGGGACTCTCGAGACTACGAGAAGATAAGAATGAATGCCCGTTAGACACACAACACTACCTTCTTGCTCGAGCGAACCATCCACTAGCGGACCAGCCAGCGTCCCGCCGACCTCACAGGCCCAACCTCGCGGATCCCGGACTCGCCCCCAGCGCGCGACTGGGCGGGCACTAGGCGCGCAGCACTTAGTCCCGCCCTGCCCGGGGAACGTGGGATTGGCGCTGCCCGCAGCCAATCCCCTGGCGGCGCGTTCGGCTCTGAACGCTTCCGCAAGCTGCGCTGCGCTGTTCTGAGGCTGATGTTAGGCGTTCGGCCTTGAAGAGACGCCGTCGCCGCGTAGCTGGTTGTGTTCCGAGCTGGCCGCCGGGAGTGGGGCGGCGGGTGAGTGGGCATGAACGTCTGTAGGGGATGTGCTGCTGTCTGCGGCGGTAAGGCGCTGTTGGCGGGCCAGGGTAGGCTTGAGGGGAAAAAGTGGACTACGGCTGCGTCCGCGGCTCCCGCTCTACTGGTGCGGACCAAGTGGCCCCCGAGGCTTGCCCCCAAATCCTCGTCGTCTTGCCCTGGTACTGGTGGGATGTGCAGCTCCGAGAGGGAAGGGGCGAGTGGGGGGGCGCTGCGGCGGTAGGGGCTGCCCGTGATTTTCTGGCTCGCTAGGGAAGTCCCCAAGAGGACCGGTCGCCGTCCTCGAGACACTCGCCTAGGCAGAGCCGAGAGGCTCTTCACAGTCGGAAGTCATTGTTTGCCAGTCCTGAAGTGGCGCGGCAGACTCCTTGGGAAGGTTTTCTGAACTGGGGTAGGGTCAGTACCACACCAGCTTTGCCTTCCAGCTCAGATAGAAATTTTAAGCCTCTTTCGAGCTTTATTTTTTTCTTTCCATCCTGTGGGAAATGGGAAAAGTATCTTGAGTTTTGGCATCTTCTAAGTATAACCTATAGCTTAGTGAAAAGAATGTATGATGTAAAATAGATACTTAAATTAGAAGAAATATTTGCACACGTTAACTTGAGACATTTGTGTCTTGTTAGTGTAACCAGCTTTCATCATCATAAGCCTTGATGCGTGTTCCGTAGATATTTGGAGAGAGAATGCGACATTTTACTCCGGAAACACTTGTTGGATGGGTTTATGAGAAATTACTCTTTTAATGACAACTCCATAATAGGGAGGGTTCATGTACTAATAAATCAGACCTGTTCCAAATATACTCTAACCATGCCACCCCCCTTCAGTCTCATTGGTTGGTTTTTACTGGGGATGATAGGTATTCTTCAGGACAGCTGTATTTTGTTCGAGGGATTCTTAGAACCAAGGAAACGTCAGCCTTAAAATAACTGGGAACTAATATCCTTTCTTCCTTTGGTGTTCATTTTGAATGCAATAAAGGGAAAAACTTAGAAAAAGAAAAACAACCCGAAAATTTTAGGGGAGTTGAAGAGTTAAAGGAGGAAAGACTCATTGTTTTAACCTTATTGTGTCATGAGATTGAGAAACAAACCTTATCCCTGGACCATGTAAATTTTTCGCCACATTATGTTCCTCCCAGGTTCAGTATTTAAAAAGAAGTGATTTGAACCTGACCACTCTTTGGAAACATTACATTAGATACAAGAATCTGGCTACTCAGAATAGACTGGGTGGATCCACGTTGCCTTTTTTTGTCTTTAATTCAAGTATAATTAAACTGTTATATTAATATCAGGTGTACAATATAATGATTTAACAATTCTATACATTTCTCAGTGCTCATCAAGATAAGTGTACTCTTAATCCCCTTTATTTATTTCATCCATCCCCCCCACCAACCCCCCCTCTGGCAACAACCACCAGTTTGTGCTCTGTATTTAAGAGTGTTTTTTGGTCTCTTTTTTTCTTTGTTTTGATTCTTAAATTCCATATATAAGTGAAATCATATGGTATTTGTCTTTCTCTGACTTATTTCACTTAGCATTATATCCTCTAGGTCCATCCATGTTGTTGCAAATGACAAGATTGCATTCTTTTTTATGGCTAAGTAATACTCTAGTATACATACATATGCATACACACACACACACACACATACACATCTTTATTCATTCACATGTGGGTGAACACTTGGGTTGCTTCCGTATCTTGGCTATTGTAAATAATGCTGCAGCTTTGCTTTTTTTATATTAGTTTTATTCTGTACATTTAGCTCCTGAGCTTTCACTTTGGTTTCATGATATAAGAAAGTGTAGGTTTTCTCTTTCAGTTTGAGTTTTCCTGTCCATTATTTCATTTAGTAAAACCAACATGATAGAAGACAAGCTTTAGGAAAGGGATTTTAATTTTTTCAATAAGAGCCATAAAAGTAAGTCTTGTTTGTCTTACCATGAAGTCAGATGTTAAGAATTATTTACTGCCTTCATTGGCATCTGCAAATAGCATATTTTGGTGGATGTGTTTGTTCTATTTCAGAACAACTAAAGAAAAATGATCCTAGTAACACTTATTTTGTCATGTCAGAATGAAGAGTGTTTAGGTTTCCAGTTATATCATTGTTGATTCATTTCATTGCTTTCCTACAGAGCAAACATGAATGTTGGAGTTGCCCACAGTGAGGTGAATCCAAATACCCGTGTAATGAACAGCCGGGGTATGTGGCTGACATATGCATTAGGAGTTGGCTTGCTTCATATTGTCCTACTCAGTATTCCCTTCTTCAGTGTTCCTGTTGCTTGGACCTTAACAAATGTTATACATAATCTGGTAAGAATTTTACTTTATACTAAGCACTTATAAGCCTAAGGTTTAGTGCTTGTCAGGGACTGAGGGAGGAAGAAATAGGGAGTTGCTGTTTAATGAGTACAGTTTCAGTTTTGTAAGATAAAAAGAGTTGTAGAGATGGTTGGTGGTGATGGTTGCATAACAATGTGAATGTACTTAATGAACCCAAGTGTTCATCCACATGTGAATGTACTTAATACCACTGAATTGTACACTTAAAAGTGGTTAAAATGGTACATTTTATGTTATGTGTATTTAAATAATTTTTTTTAAAAGCTTAAAGCTTTATGCTATAAAGAAGAAAAACATGACTTAGTTTAACAGTTTGAGATATAATTCATAATTATATAATACATAAAATTCGCTGACTTAAAAGTGTACAGTTTAGTGATTTTTAATGTATGTGACAATTTTGAAGAATTCTAATCTGGGATAAGATTATATTTTTTCTATTAATACTTTATATTTAAACATTGGGCCCTTTTTCTAAGTAAGACCTTTTTTTTCCTCTTTATGGTTTTATGGAATCTAGAAAATAGGAGGTCGTTTTAGCAAAAATTACAAGACACTGTAATTCAAGCTACTAATATATTGATTAACCAGAATGCTTCAGAAGTAATGGTTTTTGATTAACTGGAGATTAATAACCATCATTGATTTCAATCCTTGTTAAACTTCAATCCTTTCTAAATTGTATACATATACTCTCCTTCAGTATAGAAATTTTGAGCTTAATCATATCTTACGTGATTGAGGGTCTTATGGTGCCTTAGCTTTTTCATGTTGACTGTGGTTCTTCTGTATTATAAGATAGTTCTGCAAAGTATCCCACAGAGGTTCAGTTGATTGTACTGATCATATTATGCAGCCCTGGAAAATGTTTAAAAAAAAAAAACCGATAGTGACCTTTCTTATCTTTAACAGTCTATGAAAGCAGAATGAAAGGGGAGAAATCCATTAGTTGAGACTTTTTAATTGAATCCAGATTAATTATGTATTTGTTTAAAGGTATCCAGAAAATGAAGAACTTGGAACATTAAGGCAGGAAAATGTAGGAGAAATAGATTTTTTTTAATTAATATTATTTATTTCCTATTTTCTGAAGAGTATTTGAATTTGATTGGAGGAGGACAAGGATAATGTGGTGGTAAAAATAAATGAATGTCCACTTAGTCCATTTTATGCGATGGACTTTGGTAGGGCTATTTTTAAGTAGTGACTTCTCTGAAATACTTGACAAGAGTTATATCCTTCTTACCAGAATTCCTTTTCTTTGGCTTCCATGAGATCACTTTTTCCTAGATATATTTCTAATTTTTCCTTTTCTCTTTCTTGCACATTCTTCCTTCTGTTTTCCTCTCCTAAATATTGCTGTCCCCAAGGTTCTTTTCTTCATCTCTTTTTATTCTGTGTATTCTATCAAGATTACTTCATCTATCTGTATTTTCAGTTTCTACCTGTAGAATGATGATGCTCATATTAAAATTGGCAGATCACCTTGTACCTTAAGCCAAACAATTATAAATTAAACTCATTCCTGATCTGTCCCTTACCACTCACAACCTGTTCCTCTGGCTTTGTTCCTGATCTAACCAAAAGGCACCACTGTCTGCCCAGTAAGGCAAGCCAGATAGCTGAATGTCAAAGGTGAAGTGATTCATGTAATGAATTATCCAAACTGAGACTGTTTTGAGAGTAAAAGGGAGCTCTAGTAATAACTACTCCAAGAAAATAGGTGTAAATCAGGACCATTCATACTATCTAGTATATATGGTCACTCTAGTCTTAGATTAACTCCTTTTCCTCTGTATTCCATATCCATTTAGTCAAAGCCCTGTTTTACTGCTTTACTGTCTCTCAACTTGATCCCCACTGGCATTGCTATAATTGGTGCCCTTATTTTTTTCCTCAGGTGGGTGTCCTTGATGTTCCTCTACCGTCCTCCATTCCAACTTGGCAGAGAGTTATTTTCAAAATGCATATATGTTCAAGTCATGCTCTAAGTCCTTCTGTGATTCCTTATTATATGCATAGTAAAATAACAAGTTCCTTATGTGGCATATAAGACCAGTTGATAACAGTACAGAAGCAAGAAAAGGACTCAGTCTTATCTCATCCCATCTCCAAACATGAGTATTGCTTTAACAATAATGAAAATTACCTTGTTCTCACCTTTTTGCTTTGGCTTAGGCTCTTTTTCCACTGTTTTGATACCCTCCCCCCCCCTCCTCCTCTGCTGGGCTGATTCCGACTTGTCCAGGAAAACTACTCAAATATCTCCTTCTCCAGGAAGCTACAAAACTCCCATGCTGCATTCTTTTAAGTGTATTTATCATAGTTTTATAATTAGGAATTTGTCTCTTTATTTCCCATATCTCTAAAGACCTATGTAAATGTTTGCTAAATTAGTCTGTATTGTCATATAATTTTCCCTTCTCCAATGGCACATGTATTAAATGTACTTTAGAAGTCACCCCCTCCCCTTGCCTAGATGTTTTCAAGTTAGTTGACTGAGATTTTGAAGCACAGTATATGGGTGTGAACAAAGCATAAGGGAAGCGAACTTCCGACTTACTAGTTCACCACACTAAAACCCTAACTACCAGCCATTGATGTAGCAATTAACATGACTCCAAATTTAGTTTCTTTTGAAGACAGACTACATTAAACCAATAAAATGTGAAATACGTACTGAACGCTTTTAAATGGGAAAATAGACCTAGTTGTTATCCGTGGTTAGAAAAAATACTGTCTTTGCCTTTCTGAACCATATAGTAGAAACCTACAGTGATTGTTTTATTCATTTTTACAGTGGCTATAGGTCACTTTTAGAGGTATTAATATTTCACAAAATTCTTAGCCTAGCTTTTAAAATGAATGAGGACTTTCTGCATTTTGAGCCAGTAAATATTAACGGCCAACCATGAGCTACATATTTTTTCCCCAATTTTTTTGATTTGGGTATAAATCCTCCATCACTAAATTTTATAGAATAACTATTAAAAATAATGGGATAGAAGATATATGGTCAGTAAGATTTTATTCTGTTTGTGAAAAGGATATATAAGATATTATGTTTGAATATTCTAAACACTGGTGATGCATGTAGTTTGAAGGAAATAATGAGAGGATTGTATTTCTCTTTGATGATTCTAATACATGCATGGGTTAGAGATTCTTAATTTTTTTGGATCCTATACTCCTCAGAATTTAAAAGCATACAATTTCTGTTTTAATTGCCTCCTGTAAAGTCCATGTGAAAATGGTTTCCTTGTGCTTACAGAATAAACATTCCTTAGCTTAGTGTCATCTTGGTTTAATATCTAATACTTGCTGTGTACCAGCCCTTGTTCCTGAAGTATTCAGGCTAATGGGAGAACAAACATGTCAAAAAGTCTAACAAAATATATTGTGCTATAAATAAAAGTATTTTCAATAAAATTCTATACAAGCACATAGGCTACTACTAATGAGGGAGGCTTCACTAAGGAGTTGTCATTTGAGCTGAACCTTCAAGAATGAGATAGTTGACAAGATATCACAGCTTTTGCCTCAGCGACAAAGAACCTTTCCCTCTTCTGCATTGGCTGTGTGCTCTGTACCTTTGATAGCAGTTTCTGCCCTACATTCTAGTTGCTTATGCATATCTTTTTTTTTTTCTTACCATCTCTTAGAAGATTGAGTTTTTTTCAAGGCTGTGAACATTTCTTACTCGATTTCATGTGGGCATACATGTCCTCTGTGTCCTCTACATATAAGCCACTTATTAAATGCTTTTTGAGTTAAATCCAATTGAACATGAGTCTATTGCTATATAGCTTTGGTGTTATTGTGGCTAAACAACTTTTGAATTGCCTAATGGAATAACTAGAAAGTAGACTCAGCTTTGAAAAGAATGGCTCTCTTAACCTAGTTAGTAATATAAAATTTCAAATCACTAATTTTTCTTCTTTTTTCCATATATTTATTAAAAGTTGAAGAAGCAAAAATGACACCTCCTTGTGACTTCTAGGAGGAAAGACTGATGATAATGTTTAGGCAAGAATATTCTGTTACTGGTGCCTCAGACAGTGATCCTGCAATGAAGTACTACCAGTGATCTAAATAGAATAATAATCTCAAGGAAACAAAATCTAATATATATTGGTTTTTTTTCCTAATCACAAAATTAGATGTTCAAACATATCCCTAGACAGAATGGATTTAATAATGTTTTTTTACTTTCAAAAAAGATAACTTCAGGGCCAGCTGGATGGCTTAGTCAATTAAGCATCTGACTCTTGATTTTGGCTCAGGTCATGATTTCGGGGTCCAGGGGTTGAGCCCTGCATCTGGCTTTTCTCCCTCTCCCTCTGCCCCCCACCCCCAAATAAATAAGTAAATCTTCTTAAAAACTAACTTCAAAAGAAACACTATTGGGGCACAGTGGTGATTTTAAAAGCAAATTGAGTTGAACACTAGATCTACTATATAACCATCTTTGTTGTGTTAGAACTATTGAGACAGAGACAGTCTTAATAAATATTTTCAAAACCATTTTCCCCTGATGCAGAAATTTTATTATTTATGAATGTATGTTTTTATCATTTTGTAAGTATCATCGGATTTATTAATATGACACTAAATATTCCTACACATCAGGGATAAGATACTCCTGTTTCCTGGGGGCCTGGGTGGCCCATTTGGTTAAGCTATTGCCTTTAGCTCAGGTCATGATCCCAGGGTCCTGGGATCGAGCCCCACGGT
This sequence comes from Halichoerus grypus, assembly GCF_964656455.1. Lineage (NCBI taxonomy): Eukaryota > Metazoa > Chordata > Mammalia > Carnivora > Phocidae > Halichoerus > Halichoerus grypus. Next base: position 150,185,316 of record NC_135715.1, on the reverse strand, counting down.
GGTCCCCCTGCTTAGTGGGGAGCCTGCTTCTCCTCCCTCTGCCACTTCCCCTGCTTGTGCTCTTTGGCTCTATCTCTCTGTCAAATAAATAAATAAAGTAAAATTAAAAAAAAGACAATCCTGTTTCTTAATAGGAAAGGTATTAGAAAATCTAAATGTAATGATATAAAGCTATCCTGATGTTATTTTTTTGTGTATTTTCAATTTAATAGGAGATGAAAACAGGTTACTTTCAGTTGATCTTTTACTGGTTTTCACCAAATAATATTCATATGCCTCTGGAAGTTTTATTTTACTCTGAAGAAACTGGCCACAGCCTTTCACAAATAATATGAAAGCTTAAAATTTGAGCTGTTAAGTTGAATCACCCATACTGTCATAAGCAGTCCGGAACTATCTTAATGCTTGCTGACAAGTACTAATTTTATATTTGATACTGATTATGTATCTCCTTGCTTGTTTTCCAGGGGATGTATGTATTTTTGCATGCAGTAAAAGGAACACCTTTTGAAACTCCTGACCAGGGTAAAGCAAGGCTCCTAACTCATTGGGAACAACTGGACTATGGAGTACAGTTTACATCTTCACGGAAGTTTTTTACAATTTCTCCAATAATTCTGTAAGTGGTGGAAATTTTTTAGGTATGAAGAAGATTGGATAAGAGGGAGCTGTCCTTTTATTAGGTTGAATTTCAGTTAGAAACAGAATATTTGTTGAAACCTCTACCAATGAATAGCTACCACAGAGCATGAAATACAGGCAGAGTCTTTAACAGGCTGGTAATAAACTGTTTTTTATCTCAGTCAGTAATATATAGAGACAACATAGTGTGCCCATCAGTATGTTTAGACATTCTGGGATATACAGGTCAAATATATTCTAGTTCATATCCTTAAGTTGCTTACAAGAAAGATAAATGCATAATCTTATTCTGTATTCCACCATCAGATTAATCTCCCTAAACAAGGATTTTGATGATTTCAGATGAATTTCATTGACCATTTCCCCCCACACACACACCAATTTAGATGTTCAAACTCCTTGGGAGAGACTGCTGTATAGTTTATAGACAAGAGAAGTTAGGCTTTCATCGTAGAACAGACCTGGGTTGAATCCTGTGTTTATCACTCAACCTGCTTGGTTTGCTCATAATGAAATTCTAGCCAGTAGTACATAGTAGTACATCAGTATGATGGCGTAAGAAATAAATGAGATAATATCTATTTGTAAAGCATTTAACCTTAAATTACCTCCTATTACCTGATATTCAGGACCCTTCACAAAATGGTTCCTACCTCATTTTTCCTTTATGTGAATATTTTACCCCATCCAGCTTCCATGTGGTCAAGCTCTTCTAAGCAGCATTTCTTGAAAACTTCATGTGTAGTCCTAGTTCTGTGCCTTTGTTCAAATCATGTCTCCTTCTTTCTTAATTTATCCTTCTTTCAAGATTTAAATCCTACCTCCTCAATAGGGTCTTTTCCTTAGCACCCAACCTTAAGTAATAATGACCTGTTTTGAACTCCTTTAGTAGTTGTTACATATCCCTTATTTATGTCACTTTGTATTATCTGTTATTATAAATGATTTCTTTGTGCAAAGAATTTCTAAGTGTATGGATTGCTTTGAATTCCACACTCAGTATAGTTGTATGCATATAATGGATGTTTTATGTATATCTTGATCAAACACTGTATACCACATAGCTTGTATATAGTAATGCATCCGTGATAAAATCAGTGCAGTCTGGAGTAACTGGAAAGACTTCTTGGAGGCATTAGGATTCCTTAAACTGGGACTTAGGGGAAGGTAGATTTTAGATAGATGTCCAGAGAAGGGAAGGCATTTTAAAATGAAAAGAATAAATTGATCATAAAGTGATAGGTTTCTTTTTTCTTATATTGATAGCACTTTGAGGAAATTTTTTAAATTTTTATTCCAGCCCCATATAAAATTAACATCAAGAGATAAATGATTTGTATGATATAACAAAGGTAAGTGCAATAACAGGAACAATAGTTATACAAACAGCCCTAAATTTGGATTTTAGCTCTACTGCTTTCTAGCTGGGTGACTTTTGGCCATTTCTTTGAAAGCCTCAGTTTCCTCATCTATAAAATGTTGAGGATTGCATTATAATTAATGTAAAAAGCTGAAATTTATACTGAATTATCAATAAGAGCTGTCACAAAATTGTCAACTAAGAGGTACCTGTGTACAACATCCATATTTCTAAAAATATATTTTTGACCCACAGGTATGATTTCAAATATTCTGTGATTAAATTCCTTATATAACTGAAGAAACAACATTAAAGTCATCTATATAATATTGATACTTTTCAGAGTGCTTTCACATTTTCTTATTTGATCATCATTTGTCAGGTAGGTGGGGCATGCAATGTTATCCCAGATTTTTAGATAAAGAACTAGGCTCAAGTGCATTACCTTATTTCAGATCTTGCATCTAGCTAGAGTCCAGAGCCCAGATGAAATCCTAAACTTCAATACAGGTCTCTTTCCAGTATACCCTTTGACAACTGGAAATTGGCAAATGGAAATTTGGCAACTGGCAATTACATAATTCCCACCTTGGTTTTGCATCCCCTTGGAGGGTTGTCAAGGTTTTGTAAGAACCAAGTAATTTTCGTATAATTTACACATAAAGTTAGTTTTTATTAAAAGACATAAAGGGGGACATACGTTATAGTATGAGGAGAAGCAATTCCAAGAAGATCTACTATTTCCAACATATCAGGTTATACATTAAGCCCATAATGATTCTGGGAAATCAAGTGAGCTTACTAAATGCAAGTGGTATCCTATTTTGTTCAGTGAAGGAAGTATAAAAACGGTCTTCAGGTATATGAAAGTTGGAAGAAAGGATTTAGATAAAAGATTGAAGAATATGGTTTATTCTCCAGAAGTATTTTCTGATTATAGTTTGTGAAATAGGTGGAAAATTACAGAATTCCTCAATTTAGATGATTCTGAAAATGATATATATAGCTCTCTGTGATGTTTTTAGTCATACCTGAAAATAGCTGTTCTTTTCTAACCATATTACACAAGATGCTTTTCTCCCCTTACTAGAAATGAATGACAGTACTTAGATGAAAGGCTATTAGGATACTTTCCTGGCTCTTAACAGTACTAATTAGACAAACACCCATATGCAGACTAACCTCTTAGTTATGATCAAGTAAAGTATGATGTTTTAGTCTTTACATCCTGTCTATATTAGGATACTCTCAGTGGCCAGATGATGTGTCTGCACTCTGATGTACCCTTGGGTAAAAACTAGACAATTCTCACTTGATGATTTATGGTCCTAAAGGTAGCTTAGGCTTGTCAAAACAAATTCTCAGATGTTGAATGTCTTTGAATGTGTACATATGTTCAATTACAGCAAAGTAGTTGGAAATTTACAACAGTGTCTTTCAGTTTTCCAGTTAAACTGGTTGTCCACCTGTTCAGCTACAATATGGAAATGAGAACATCAAAAGGGCAATCAAGTATTTGTTTTCTTTCAAAGATACAGAATTGTACTAATACCCCATTTTCACAACTTTATAGCATTAGTTGTTTTTTTTTTAGTTTTATTTTGTCATGTTAGTCACCATTCATTACATCATTAGTTTTTGGTGTAGTGTTCCATGATTCATTGCGTATAACACCCAGTGCTCCATTCAATATGTGCCCTCCTTAATACCCATCACCAGGCTAACCCATCCCCCACCACCCTCCCCTCTAAAACCCTCAGTTTGTTTCTCAAAGTCCATAGTCTCTCATGGTTCGTCTCCTCCTCCGATTTGCCCCCCTTCATTTTTCCCTTCCTACTATCTTCTTTTTTTTTTTTTAACTATAATGTATTATTTGCTTCAGAGGTACAGGTCTGTGATTCATCAGTCTTACACAATTCACAGCACTCACCATAGCACATACCCTCCCCAGTGTCCATCACCCAGCCACCCCATCCCTCCCAACCCCCACCACTCCAGCAACCTTCAGTTTGTTTCCTAAGATTAAGAATTCCTCATATCAGTGAGATCATGTGATACTTGTCTTTCTCTGATTGACTTATTTCGTATAGCAGTAGTTTTTAATCTTTTGGTGGGTCACAAAACCCTTTGAGAATATAATAGATGCTTTGGATCTGGATCTTCTCTTCAGAAACATACACATAAATACAAAACTATACCTGAAATTTCAGAGAATATATGAACCCTAGTTTGAAAGACTTATGCTTTAAAGGATACTAAGTAGCAAACACATTTTTTTTTAAAAGATTTATTTATTTATTTTGGAGAGGGAGAGAGAGAAAAATCATGAGCAGGAGGGGCAGAGAGAGAGGGAGAGAGAATCCCAAGCAGACTCCATGCTGAGCACTGAGCTCGATGCAGGGCTTGATCTCACAACACTGAGATCATGACCTGAGCCAAAACTGAGAGCTGGGTGCTCAGCCAACTGTGCCACCCAGTGCCCTGCAAGCACATTCTTTTAAATGCATTTAACATAATTGCAGAAATGCAAAATGTGCATATATGCCTCCGTTAAATAAATTTTTAAATCCCAAATTAATTTAGGCCCCAAACTGTAAAACTCTTATTTTAGTGCTCAAAAGTGAATCTGCTTTTAGGTGTTTATGTTTCAGTGGCCTTTTTTACCTTTAAATTTTTTACAAATTTTACATGTTATATATGTTTTTAATTTTTATTTCTGCAGATATTTTCTGGCAAGTTTCTATACGAAGTATGATCCAACTCACTTCATCCTAAACACAGCTTCTCTCCTGAGTGTGCTAATTCCTAAAATGCCACAGCTACATGGTGTTCGGATCTTTGGAATTAATAAGTATTGAAATGTTTTGGAATGGAACAAAATTTTTACAGCTACTGAGTTTTCTGTAAGAAAGGAGTGGTTAGTAAACTGCACTGTTTCCATGATAATGTGAAATGAGAAGTATTTACATTGTAGGGCCAGTTGCTGGTTCTTCATATGCTGTTTTGAAGTGCAGATACTTACTAGAAGATGCCTCTGTGTAATGCATGTGGTATCTTTCTGAAGAGAGGCTTTATAGGCAGGCTGGGCAGGCCCAGCTTATAAGTTAAATGGCTGTAAAGTGAGGGTATAGTAGTAGATAAATCCAAGGAAATAAGAGATTTACAAGACACCAAAACCAGCTTGGCTTATAATAAGTGGGCATTATGTTAGGAGAAGAAAATTTCCAATCAGTCCGTTTAAGCAGACATACATGTAAACCAGAATCATCTCTTTACAAGTTTATTATAGATCATTTTTATTACCATATGTATTCCTTTTATGGTATATAAGAGGATATTTCCCTCTTGTTTTATACAAAGCAATCCCTACTTTATGATTGTGCATTTTTGGTTTTGCTGGCTCAACATTGTATTGAAGGATGAGGTCATTTTTACATTTATTAAGTTACTGAGTTCATGAAAGTCCACCTTCATGACTGGTGATAAGACAGCCAGGCATCTTATAAACAGCCTCTGAGTCAGCCTTCTAATTTTGGAGCAGAGTGGGTTTTGTTGCCTTTCCAGACACAAGGCTGCTAATCCAATTAAGAAAATAATTTATTTCACACAGTTAAAATACATGGTAATTTAAAGCTGTCTGCTTATTTGGTTGATAATCTAATTGTTAAAGTCTGCTATTGTTTAGAAAAGGAAACATAAAATGGACAACTATTTTAGCCAACCTGTGGTCTGGCAGAAACTGCTTCTGTAGCAGTAGTACCAAAGTAAATAATGGAGTCTTCTTTAGCGGGATTGCAGTAAAAGACAACATTGCCTTTTCTTACACCCCCTGCTCTCAATCCACATATTTTGCCCATTAATGTTTTGCCTTTCAATACATGGATCTTACTGTAGATTAAGCCAAAGTGGTAACTGTTTCCAAAGCAGCAACCATATTGAAATCTTGTGACATTAATTGCAAGAAATAACTACTTTGAGAAGGAAACATGTCAAAAACAAGGTTCTGATACGGGATGAAACTGAAAAATCCAGTAATATTTGTAAACAAAACCGAGTGAAAAGAGTTATAGACCAACTGAAAAATCAATTTGTTTCAATAAACTGACTTTTGGGGGGTAATGATCATTGTTTTGTATTTCAGAAGTACTGAGTTTAGAAATCAGTTGTATGATAATGCTTTTGTATGTTTGTCTTTTCCCATGTATTTTTAAACCAGTAATCTATACTTGAATAAAACTTTTCTTTCACGTAAGATTATTACAAATAATCTCTAAATTCAGTCAGCAATGTCACATTTATTTTTCAAGGTTTTTTTAAGCAACTGAATTTGTAAAATTACGATAGTTAAAAATGTTCCTTTGCTTTTCTTCATTTTAAAGGCTTATATTTTTGCACAGACTTCAGAGATAGAAATCTACTTCTGTTAATACAGGCCTTCTGCTTTTTTCCCCACTTGTCACCCTTCAATGTTTTAAAAATATTTATTCAATAGATATTTGAGGGCCCAGTCTAGTGTAGGTATTGTGGCTATTGTTTGTAAGTAAGACAGACAAAATCTTTTCCCTTACAAGCTTACATTCAAATTGGAGAACAGATAATAAATGAGTCAAAACATATTATTTCATGTAGTGATAAATGCCATGGAAAAAAAAATTAAGCAGGTGAAAGGAGAACCTACCTCAGAAAGCCTTCCCTAATGTTCCTAAGGTGATTTTTAGACTAGAAAGGAGTAATAAAGGAGGATGAGAATGGTAAAAAATGAGGTCAGAGAAATAGAAAGGGTTAGATCATTTAGGGTTCTATTGGCCAAGGTAATAAGCAAATTTTCTTCTAAGCTTGACAAAGCCATTGGATAGTTTTACATAGGAGATTAAAGGCTAATGTTGAGAATAAAGTGTAAAGGAATAGGAAGCAGGAAGAATAGTTGGGAAACTACTACAGGCAGGAGGTAGCTCAGACTAGGAAAATGGCTGTGATGAAGTGGTTAAGTGGTCAAATTTGGTGTACGCTTTTTTGGTCTTAACACCTGGGTGAATGGTTGTATTAAATATGGAAACTTCCGGGGCGCCTGGGTGGCTCAGTTGGTTAAGCAACTGCCTTCGGCTCAGGTCATGATCCTGGAGTCCCGGGATCGAGTCCCGCATCGGACTCCCTGCTCAGCGGGGAGTCTGCTTCTCCCTCTGATCCTCCCCCTCTCATGCTCTCTGTCTCCCATTCTCTCTCTCAGATAAATAAATAAAAAATCTTAAAAAAAAAAAAAAATATGGAAACTTCCCAGTTTCACAAGTTTGTATCGTTTAATGTGAAAAAAACTTTTTTTTTTTTTTTAACAAAATCTATAATGACTATTATTTGGGTCAAAACTAATTGCTGTGCTGTAATTGCTCCTAATTTCAAATCAGGAAACAGTGGCGGTCTCTAAATATGCCATGAGTTCATAAGTGCCACTAATTTTAGCATTCATTGGTGAATTTTCCCTGCAACAGTTAGTACTGTGGAGTTCCATGGTGGTTTTCTACATCCCTATTCCTTCTACATTTATTTATTGGAATTCTGTAAGGAAGATTTTTTTTCTTCTCCATTTATTTATTCAATCATTATATTATTTTGGACGTACAGATATTCTTTGGTTTATAGTTCATTATTATCATTACTAATTTGTTCAAATTGTTCTCCAGATTTGGCCATTGGAAGTCAAAGTTCCCAGTGATAATTTCCAAGTTGGCTTCTGTGTCTTTTTGACCTGCCCCCCCCACCTTTTTTTCTTAAGCATAGAACCATATTTTTTAGGTTTAATGCACTATGGTCTTTACTAAAGTACTACTAAACTATAAAGATCCTAAGGGGCATAACAATATCTCCTTAACTAATATCTGTATGAATTAGCCTTATGGAGTTATGATGCTAAGAGTTGGAAAAGACCTTAGAGACTATATAATTGCAACTCCTTACCTTACCTTGAATTTTCATTAACCATCATGCCTCCATTCAGTTCTGTGTTAGTGCTAATAAAGGAGGACTTACAAGGCTGCATTTTTGTAATGGAATTTATAACTTATTTTACATTAAGCCGAAATCTAATCCTTATTTTACACAACTCTTCAACTGTTTAACTTTTAAACTGTTACCAATAGCACTGAATAAACATTACCAGGGTCTTCACCATTTTCCATATGATATGGTTTCAAATTTCTCCTACTATCCTGGTAATTCTGCTCTGAGTTGCAGTTTATTATTATATAGTATTAGAGCTAACTACAAGAGGTGAAAAGATGTGATGTCATTACAGTGGTACCAATTCTCTTGTTCTGGATCCTTTTTTTTTTTTTTTTTAATGTAGTCTGATTTTAGCTATTTTAACAGCCACATATCACTGATTCACCTTACAGTCACTAAAACCTCAACTCTTCAACATGTAGTGCCTTTAAATGATGGCTTTCCCTTCATATACTTAATGGATTTATTAAACCAAGTCTAAGATTTCTTTTTCCTGTGGAACCCCATCTTGTTAGATTGAAACTTAATTGTCATGCAATATATTTCACCTATATTATATCTCCTTTATTAATATGTCATCAGTAAATAAGTCCCAAAATGCTCTCATGCTAATCCTGAAGAAGACAAATGTAGCAACCCAGCATAGACCAATGCAGTTTTGTAATGCTTCTAACAAGACAGAGTAATTTTCAAAACAATTACATGCATATTACATGTGGCTGTAGGAAATGTAAACAGGTTCAGTACTGGGAAGACAGGTCTAAGTAAAATAATCTAAAAGGAAGTTTGTAGTAGCACTGGGAAGGGAAGGAAGGTAGGTAAGAGAATAGCAAAGATAAACTCTCCCTTATTTTGCCTAATGTCAAAAAGAAGAGTTACGAAATATCTTAGGTTTTTATTTTACTCCCTAATTTCAGTTCCAGTTAAAAATGATTCAGCAGGTAGTTTATTATATGGGGTTTAAAATTTTTCATTTCACTTTAAATGAACACATGAGAATTATAAACTCAAATTTAGAATACTGAATATCTTAGTTATGTAGTACATGGTAGGCTTCAACTGTATTGGGTAATAATATTACTCTTAAATTAGTGTTGCGTTCACAGAAGTTGATTATAGTATTCTTGACACTTTCACAATCTGAAATATTTCATAATTAAAACATAGTTTAGTAGAAATATATTTGGAGTCTATGTTCAGCATTGTAATTTATTCTATTTCTTGACTCATTCAAGCCTTTGATAATCAACTAATGATGATGGAAGTGACAACCTGTAGCACTAAATTTCTATATAATTCTAAGTTTAGCAGATAGGCCAAGTTTATCACCATGACTGTTCACTCTAACTGTATAATTATATTGATAAAAATAAATTCTCAATTATAAGAACTATAGTAAAGAAACTGCATCATTAACACTGTAGAGTGAACTCTTTAAAAAATATGACAGGAATTTTATAGTATATAAAATTTCTGACTTGCCAATTAATGTAGTTATAAATTTCTATTGACAGCATTTTTTTTAAATGTCCAGATTTTGCAAAAAACTGTTGAGTGTATTATCAAGAAGATAACGGGTGCCTGGGTGGCTCAGTCAGTTAAGTGTCTGCCTTCCGCTCAGGTCATGATCCCAGGGTCCTGGAATCGAGTCCTGCATCGGGCTCCCTGCTGAGCAGGGAGCCTGCTTCTCCTTCTTCCGCTCCCCCTGCTTGTGCTGCTCTCTCTGTCAAATAAATAAAGTCTTTAAAAAAAAAAAAGAAGATAGGTATGCATCATCATGTTGTAATTTTTTATTTTTCAAAGATTTTATTTATTCATTTGAGAGAGTGAGAAAGAGAGAGAGCACATGAGAGGGGGGAGGGTCAGAGGGAGAAGCAGACTCCCTGCTGAGCAGGGAGCCCGATGCGGGACTCGATCCCGGGACTCCAGGATCATGACCTGAGCTGAAGGCAGTCGCTTAACCAACTGAGCCACCCAGGTGCCCCCATGTTGTAATTTTTTAAATAGGAACAGAGAAGCCAGATGACATAACTGGCATTGCTGAGAAAATACCAGTATGCCACCTACTACAGAAAACCTAATAACAGTGATTCTGCTTTGAGAAATTTGTCCCTCCTATGAATTATCAAGTCCTATGTTTCTATTATGGTACTTAACAGTCCTGGGGATTATATGGGAGCAACAAAAAGATTCACCCTTTCCCTCCTCTGCCAAAAATACACACAGACCCCACACACTTGAAAAATAAGATCCTATGGGTATGGCGATTCCTCAAAAATTAAATAATTACCATATGATCCAGCAATTCCAGTTCTGGGTATATACCCAAAAGAAGTGAAAGCAGGGATTTGAAAAGGTATTTGTGCAACCCATGTTTATAGAAGCATTATTCACAATAGTTAGAAGGTGGAAACAACCCAAGTGTCTATGGATAAACAAAATGTGGTATATACAAACAATAGGGTGTTATTCCACTTCAAAAAAAAATTGACATGCTACCACATTGGATGAACCTTGACATTATTGCTGTGTGAAACAAGCCAGTCACAAAAGGACAAATATTGTATGATCCCACTTATATGAGGTACCTAGACTAGTAAGAGACATAATGGTGGTTTCTAGGGGCTGGCAGGAAGGGGAAATAAATTAGTGTTTAATGGGTACAGTTTCAGTGGGGGAAAGTGAAAAAGGTTTGTAGATGGATGGTAAAGATGTTTGCACAACAGTGTGAGTAAACTTAATGCCAAACTGTACACCTAAAAATGGTTAAAATGATAAATATTGTTGCATATATTTTACCACAATAAAATAAATCCTCTGAAATTTGTAAAATAAGCATAATGGCTCAGCAAATGAAAAAAAAGCAAATATTTTCCAAGGATGAGACCCAATTGACAGTATTACCATTAATGAAACAATTTCTACATCAAAGAGATATTTGGAAGTGTATTTTTAACACAATCCAACCCATGAAGAATGTAAGACAGGTGACTCAGGTGAAAAGAGATGCATCAGGCCTGAAACATTAGCCATTTAAAGCACCAAACTCATTTCTTTTGCTTCCGTTCCATATTTACCAAACAATCTTCTCGTTATAATTTGGATCTGGCTTTCACTGTAATTTGCTCAATACAGAGAAAGTGAGGATCAGCAAGCTTAAGTATCCTACCTCCTTCATCATTACATTTTTCATAAATTAACACCTTAGTATATGGTTTTTACAAAGCAGTTTCTTAGCAGATTGTGTGTCTCAGCACCCCAGAGTCCAGTCACCTCCAAATCTGATAAACCAGTTTCAAGCCTAGAAAATCAGATGTTGAAACCCAGTAATCACACCAAGGTCCTGCTAAGCTGTGGATACCTCTGTGGCAAGCTATACCACCTTCCCCAAGCAACTCCCCACTCTCAATGTACACTTTCAATAATGCTGTATTGTAATTAGACCCCATTCCTTGAAGATAGGGAGTGGATCTTATCTTTTATCCCTAACAACTGATGAAGTTTGTAGCCCAAAGGAAAGAACCCAATAAATAAGTAATAAATGAAAATAAAATCCAATTTAGTAAGACGTAATTAGGAAATTATTGTAAAGATTCTTCTATATATTACTTTCCTCTAAAACTTACAAATGGAAAGTTAGGCAGGCAATAGCAAAGACAAAATGAGCATATTTTGATTCTAAATTCAAGTGGAAGTTACATTAGTTAAGCCATATTTCTTTGAGAATGTCCACCAGTGGCATTCAAATCATATAATGTGATCTGTATGAAAGCCCAGGCAGGCCTCAGAGAGCATAAGTGCCTTTCCACCAATAATTTCTCCTCTAGTACAATAAAGAATATGGAGAATGTATACCTTCACTTGCCAAATATGTGGTACTGGTATAAGTGCCTTTTCTTTCTGCTGACATGCCATCAATCTAAGGAAGAATAAAATTCCTTCCTAATGTGTCCTAGAGTTTTGCTGTTTCACATAATGCAGCATTAAGACTCAACACCAGCCAAACGTGCCTGGATGAGGAATCTACCAATGATACCAGCACATAAAAAGTAACTCTTGACACATTCTTGCACAGAAGGGTATTGAGACACACCTGCTGAACATAATCCAAATTGCAAGAAAATGCCAGATGTGAAAGATTTTATGGTCAGACTAGATTTCAGCATATAATAGAAAATAATCTCTAACCAATCATATGCAGTTAGGAGAACTAATTTTTCTTAACCTTTTGGTCTTAATTTTTCTCCCCCCCCCTTTTTTTTTTTTAGCTCAGACACACTTCCTAGGGAAATATGAGTTATTTTATCTTCTAGAAGTTAAGGAAACAGTTTCCAGAACCAGATGGCCTAACTTATCTTTGCGTTTACTAGCTATGTGACCAGCAAATCATCAAACTCTGTGGTCCATTTGCATCATCTGTAAAATGAGGACAGTAACTAATTACCTCACGGGATTATAGTGAGGATTAAATTAATCTGCGACACTACCTGGCACAACGTAAGTGAATTGCTAATTATGGTTACTATTGTCACACATAAATTTTGAAAGCATGTTTCACCTAAAAAATTCTCAACATTTTGGTAATTATGAATGTATATATTTCTATCTACCACTAGACTGTAACTGTGACTTCCGACCGAGATTTCTTTATCTTCTGTACCAAGAACTTCATGCCGTTCGAGAGATTTATGTGATAGCCTTAACCAATCTTGCATATATTAAGTCCTTGCTTAGTAAGCTTAGTAAAACCTTAAAGTCTAGCAGGACTTTAGCAGAAGAAAGACTTGGGATAAATCTATTCATACAAATGACAAGTTCACATACAATAAAAGGAAAAAAAAAGACTGAAGGAGGTCCAAGAATGAGTACATATTTTCCTGAAGGTTGTGTACATGGTAAGCAGAAACCATGAAATGCATTGCGAAAATAGGATATAATTTTTTCATGGTAAATGAATATACCATAGCTCCTTCCCCTTTTTAATTACAAAAACGAGCCAGCCCCACACCTTTACTCCAAAAAGTGGGAGGGACGGTTTAGACAGTCCGATCGGAAGCACTTCCGTTCCCTCGGAACCCTGTACAAGTAGGTCCGTGGCGTCGTCCCTCCTTTCCACTCCGTTTCTGAAACTATTAGCTATTTCGGGCAACAACCTTTAGATTTGGTCATAGTTCCTCTAAAATGGAATGACGAATAATCTGCACCATCCTTTCCTCACAGTGGCGTCCAAATTCCAGCCAAAGGCAAACAAAATTTTCACGTAGCCAAGTGTTTAGAATTTAACGCTGTGTAGTCGGGCAAATCTACATTCGGCCTCCGCTAGATCGATCATTAGCCGTGTGACCTTGCAAAAGTCTTGCTACCTGTAAGTCTAAAGTAACGCATGAGCGCACGCACTGCATCTCGGACAAAAACAACATTTACGCTTTGTTTATACTGAGTTGAGAGTGACGCCCTCCAGGGCCATAGGAGCAGGCGCTGGCGCCGAGACGCTGGCACCGTGTTGATGACATCACTTCCGGAGCGACAGGTTCGGCCTCTCTTGCTCTTTTAAAAACGCAGTCGACCGTCTTTGCTAGGGGAACGAAACCAGTACTAGCCACTGTCGTTCACGAGGAAGGTGGGTAAAATTGCTCACCCCCTCTCTCACTGGTTCTTTCGCCTGCCTGGAAGGGCGATTCCAGTACAAACCTTTCGCTTCCTAGAACAGACTAGCACTGGCCAAGTACCCTGGTTCACTTAGGAGCCTTCGTAGCCCTAAAGACAAGTGCTTCGCACAAGATTCCCTGCCTGGATTTTAGTGACTGCAAATCTAATTTCTCCGAGTATGTGTGTCTGGGCTGCACTCCCCGCAGCTGTCCTCTGCGCAAATAGGTTGCTTATAACTCTAATCCCCGGATGCCCTCTGCCAGAGGGGAACAATAAAAATTCCAGTATTCTCTCATTTTTTTCCATTTTGTCCGTTACTGTGTAGGGGAAGGCTCTACGTAAGCATCCAGAAAGGTCTAGAACAGGTGATTTGGGGGCATGAAATTAGATACTTGGAATTGTGAAGATACCAGGGTGCTTCAGTGATGTACTGCTATTATTTTGAGGAGAAAAAAAGGATTTGGGGAGATCCTTACTACAATAAACCTGTGGTAAAATGGAGATTGAATTAGAAAAATTGTAATTAATGGATAAAATGGGTATTAGGTTGCAGTCGTTTTAGTCCACATGTGGTTCTTTTAAGATGAGCTTTATAAGAACACTTGTTTCCAAAGTAGATGACTAAATTGTGTGTGTCTTTTATGTGAATTGTTTTCAAACCAAATTATTAAATTTTATTTTGAAAGAGATTTCCAAGAAATGGAATGCATTTATTTGTATCTGTTCTGTTTTGCCTTTATCATTTAATTTTCTTAAACCAATTTTGTTTTAACTTAGCTATCAAAAATAAATAGCACTTTCCAGAAGACTATCCATGCAACTATTAGCTATTTTATAAATAATGAATAGTTTGCTAAGAACAGCATGATAATACTAAAAAATTTTATATCTGACTTCCTTGTTTTCCCCCTTGAAGAGCATTGTATTCATTCATACTGTTATTTATGTTCACAGGTTGCTATAGCCTTTAAAAATTTTTGCTTTTACAAAACTTTCCTATAATTTTGTAAAACTATTATATTGCAAAATAAATCAAGTTTTTGGAATTTTGCTTATCTGAATGGGGTAGTGGTTAATGTCAGTTCCAAATAATTAGTTTGTTTCTTCATTTCTTTTCTAGGAGTTATCTGTAGAGTAAGTATGCTAATACTGAATAAGACAACAGGAGTTTTTTCTAAACCATCAAGAAGGAAACCTTATGAATTTTTAAGAAGTTTTAATTTTCATCCTGGAAAACTGTTTCTTCATAAACTAGTATTAGGAATTGAAACCAGTTGTGATGATACAGCAGCTGCCGTGGTGGATGAAACTGGAAATGTTTTGGGAGAAGCAATACACTCCCAAACTGAAGTTCATTTAAAGTAAGTAGACATTATCTTGGTAGTTCCCACTTTTGGGAAAAGTAAAATGAAATAATTCTATTTATCATATATAAAAGTTCAATTTTAGGAGTTAAGTTCTTTTGTGCAAAAGCTTCTAATAACTACTATAGAAAACCTTAAACCGTACATCCTGGCCTTTAAGGCTCTCCATAATAAGCTCCCAACTTTAACTGAGCCTCTTGCCAAAAAGAACTAAGCTCATTCCCAACTCTAAGATTTATCCATGATTTCGCCTTAGTAATGCCTTTTCCTCTTTTGTCCACCTGTATGTTTCATGGTCTCGACTGAAGTCCTAGGAGAGCATGACCCTATCTCTAGCCTGTGTTAATCACTGGGAAAAAAAAAATCCTATTCACATTTATAGATATAACTCATGTTGGTACTTAAATAATAATACACTGTTGTATTAAAGCATAGAATGGTGCAAGGATTATAAACTCATCTCTTTGCAGAGGACCACTAGTCAGGCTACATAGGTAAGTGGGCTGGATATAAAGTGGAAGATACCTGGAGGAGGTCACTAGTCAGCTCCAGCCAATTGTTGCCATGGAGAAATGTAGGCCCTATGTTATTTGATCATCAGAATTTTCAAGAGAAAATGGAAATCCAGAATGTAACTGTAATATCTCCAGATTTTAAAATTAGTTGGTAATTCAAAATATATTAAAATGCTATACAGATCAAATACACCTTCAAGCCATCAATTTATAACACCTGAATAGTGAAAAAGGTTGGTATTTTGAGATCACAGACCTGTATTTGAATTATGAATTAGGCAATTGGTGTTGACTCTGAATTTAGGCAAGTTCCTTATCCTCTCTGATTGTGTTTTCACATCTGTAAAATGGGAAAGATAATACCTGCCTTACAGGATTGTGGGGAGTATAACAGAAATAATATATGTGAAGAGACAGAATAGACCTCTAACAGTTACATACTATATGAAAGGACTGTGGTAAGTGTTAATAAGGCATAGTGAAATACCAGAAAGTCCTTGCCTTCAAGGAGCTTAACCCAATCTCTGATATACAGACCTACAAGGAAACATACAGCATACAGTACAAGGCAGCATAAAGTAAGTATCAAACAAGTGGTGCAAACAATAACTATTACTACCATGCCTCAGTTCCACTCAGTATTTCTGAGTGTCCTGGACATTTGCACATGTAAATGTTGACTGTGTAGAAAGGCCTTCCCTGACCACTTTATCTAAATTCAGTATCCCTGCCATGTTTATTCTGTATCACCACACCCTGCTTATTTTCTTCATCATCCTTTTGATAATGTTTACATTTGTTTACTTATGTATAGTCTTTCCCCCAATAGACTCTAAACTCCATGGTGACGGGCTCTGTCTTAATTATCAGTATTAATCACTACACTATGCCTGATAGCCAGCATAGCATCTGATACACTGCAGGTGTCAGTGGCCTTGAAAATAGGTAGGCCTTCAATGAATGGAGATGAAAAAAATACTGTAGCACGAGTAAACATTATAGCAAAGGCAAAGAGGTGATAAAATACAGGACAAACGTTCAGTTTAGTGAGTGCATAGGGCACTTGAGAGATACACAGGAGGTAAACTGGTACCATCTACACAGCTCATCTCAGCATTTATTGAATTCCTACAGTTGCCAGGCAACATCTGAAGCACCGTGGTACAAATAAGACCAAGATATATAATCCTTGTCTCTGAGCAGCAGGTTTACATTCTGGTTCAACTATGAGACCTTGCACAGTTTTCTGTGCCTCAGTTTCCTTATGTGTGAAATAGGGATAGTAATGGTAACTAGCTCCTAATATTGTTGTGAGGATTAAATGTGAATTCTTCAAAGGCGTGTAGTGCAATTCTTGACAAGTAGCAAGAGCTCAATAAAAGCTACTTATTATTAGTAACAATCGTACTTCTATTCCATTATAAATGAGTGAAGAAGACCGACAGGTAAGCAAGTCATTGTAAAACAGCATGGGAAATGCATTAATAGAGGACTGCTTGGGTTGTGGGGGGGGGGGGGGGTCCTACCCTGAGGCCAGATGGTTTCCCTGACTTTTTATTAGCTTTAGCCCCTCAGTCACCTACTCTCCATACTGTGTACAAATCAATTCTTTTGAGAATAAAGCCATGGTCTTACTCATCTCTTTTGTCTCGAGTGCTTAGCTAGCATAATCCTTTTAAGATAAAATACATAAAAGAGGTACAAAAAGAAAGGGAGGTAGACAAGTGGGAGAAGGAAGTGGGAAGGAGAGGATTTAGACTTAAAGTTACCCAAATTTCAAGAAAGTAAATGCTTTTGAGTAGGAGAGTTATGGGGTCAGCATTTTGCTTTACTTTCTGGCAACACAATGTAGAATGGACTCCAAGGATCAGAAAATCTCTCTAGGAAGTTGCAGTTAGAAGGCTTTGAATAGACTGAGATAATGAGAGCTTTTTGAACTTGATGGTGGCAATTGGAATGGTGATACACCTAGTTGTGGAAAGTGAGATAAAGATGAAGCTAGAAACCCAAGTCATTAGAAGGCTGAAGGCCATTAACAGAGTTGAAGAATGTAAGAGAAAAAGTGGCTTTTAAGAATTAAGGAAAATAGTATTACTATATGAATGTGTTGAAATAAGGTTGTTTCTTTTATCGTTTCCCTCATTGCCTGATTCAATACATATTATAACTATTTTTTTTAAAGATTTTATTGTTTGAGAGAGAGAGAGCAGAGGGACAGAGAGCATGAGCAGGGGGAGGGGCAAAGGGAGAGGAAGAAGGCGACTCCCCCCTGAGCAAGGAGCCTGCCTCGGGGCTCCATCCCTGGGATCAGGGTCTGAGCCAAAGGCAGACACTTAACTGACTGAGCCCCCCAGGCGCCCCTGCATATTATAACTATTAAGTAAATATTAATTGAATGCCCCTATTGAGGGTTTTCATTTCTGTGTATAGAAGTCACAGTGTCAAATATTTGAAGATTTTTTTGAGATTAGAGAGGTGTATCTTGCAGATCCTGTATTTTATTGCTCTGCTTCTCTGATTGTAAGTCAGTCACATGCTGGCAAATTTTTTGCTAGCAACTTTGCCTCCTACTTCTTTACTCTTGACATTTGGAGTGGGTCCTACATAGACCCAAAATCAAAATTGTCAACTCTAAACACTAGATTCCCAACTGTATTTCAGGATTGCAAGCTGTCTGCTGTCCTGCCATGACCTCAAGTGCAATGTGTTTAAAAATAAACTCATCTTCTTCACAAAACTGTCTTCATGTTTCTCTGTTAGTATTGCTTTTCTCCTAGTCATTCCAGCTCAATATGTGAATCATCTTGGTTGCCTTGGTCCCCCTTCCCCTTATATCCAGTCAGTTATAACAGTTTTTCAAGGCTCTCTGTCCCTTTCTTTCACGTCCCATGATCATGTAGTTTAAGATGTAAACAAATACTTTTACAGTAACCTCTTTGAAAATTCTCCCTTAGGGGCATGTGGGTGGCTCAGTTAGTTAAGTGTCTGCCTTTGGCTCAGGTCATGATCCCAGGGTGCTGGGATTGAGTCCCACATCAGGCTCCTTGCTCAGCAGGGAGCCTGCTTCTCCCTCTGCCTGCCACTCCCGCTGCTTGTGCTCTCTCTCTCTCTCTCTCTGTGTCTGACAAATAAAATCTTAAAAAAAATTTTTTTTAATTGAAAAAATAAATAAAAATAAAAATTCTCTGTCTCCAGAGAGATTAATTTTTCTAAAATCCAGTTTTATCCTGTCCTTTCCTGGTTCAAGACATCTTCCATAGAATGCTTCTTAAGATTATTTTGGTGATGCCATTCATCAACAAATCCATAGGAATTTGTTGTGTACAATTTTGAAAAGTCAGACATTACACCCTTAATCACTGCATACTAAGTTCTTATACTGTGCTGCATTATAAGGTACACATACTTGAATATACTTGACTAACATATTTGGCTATAAAATAATTAATTTGAAAACATGCCTTCAGCCCTAATGTAAAACTTTTCTTACTCTATTTTGACAGTCTTGAAATTATAAAAAGCTGTTTTTTTATTTCTTCCAGAACAGGTGGGATTGTTCCTCCAGTAGCTCAGCAACTTCACAGAGAAAATATTCAACGAATAGTGCACGAAGCTCTCTCTGCCAGTAAAGTCTCTCCAAGTGAACTCTCAGCAATTGCAACTACTGTAAAACCAGGACTTGCTTTAAGCCTGGGAGTAGGCTTATCATTTAGCTTACAACTAGTAGACCAGTTAAAAAAACCTTTCATTCCCATTCATCATATGGAGGCTCATGCACTTACTATTAGGTTGTTAAATAAAGTAGAATTTCCCTTTTTAGTTCTTTTGATTTCTGGAGGTCATTGTCTGTTGGCATTAGTTAGAGGAGTTTCAGATTTTCTGCTTCTGGGAAAGTCTTTGGACATAGCACCAGGTGACATGCTGGACAAGGTAATTATTTAAGAATTAATTTCTCCATTCTTTTCTATTAAGGTGTCTATTTCAGTCAAATAATAATAGATACACTACTGCCATTTATCTAAATATTTCTGATTAATAGACTGAAAAAAATTTATATGCAGTAAGAAAAAAAGAAAAGTAGTACATAGTTTTATAAAAGACTTCTTACCCATTATGAGTGAAATGTAAGAGATTTAGATCAGTACATAAAGGCTCATATAGTTTGCAGATGCTGTTACGTTTTTAATCAAAAAATATATCTGAAAGAAATTGCCATGTAAAGTACGATAAAAATGTGAAATGAGGGTATATAAAGATAATAAAGGACATTAAAGATGTATAAAGTTTTGTGTGTTTTTTTTTAAGATTTTATTTATTTACGTGAGAGAGAGAAGAGTTAGAGCATGAGAGGGGAGAGGGTCAGAGGGAGAAGCAGACTCCCTGCTGAGCAGGGAGCCCAATGTGGGACTTGATCTTAGGACTCCAAGATCATGACCTGAGCCGAAGGCAGTTGCTTAACCAACTGAGCCACCCAGGCGCCCAAAGATGTACAAAGTTTTGTGACTGAACATCATAGTTGCTGACACCACCACCAAGCAGGTTTCTTTTTCCTTTGTTTATGAATCCTGAGCCTACTGCTATCTGCAGAAAGCCTACTGCCAGCAGCTGCAATGATTAGAGGAAATGGACAAGTTCTAATTTGAAGCTAATCATTAAGCAGTCATTGTGAACTTCAAACTTATTTTTCATCTCCAATAGAAGAGCAGAAGTAGATAGGGAAGCAGTGATTGACCCCTATTTTTTTTTTAATGTTTTTTTTTTTTTATTTATTCATGAGAGTCAGAGAGAGAGAGAGGCAGAGGCAGAGGGAGAAGCAGGCTCCCCGCCGAGCAGGGAGCCTGATGCGGGACTTGATCCCAGGACCCTAGGATCATGACCTGAGCTGAAGGCAGACGCTCAACCATCTGAGCCACCCAGGCGCCCCGATTGACCCCTATTGATCGGGCTGTGAGAAGGAGCAAGAGTCTGTCCTTACTGACTACTACCTATAGTCCATATATGTAAAAGCACAGCATGTCTTATTCACCCAGGCTTGTTGTTCTATTTTGGTTTTTGGTTGGATTTTTTTCTTTTTTAGTAAATTTCATTTCCTTTGCTTGTTTTCAAAATGTGCAGCTTTATGACTCATTACAAACATTTTTGTTTTTGATAGGTGGCAAGAAGACTGTCTTTGATAAAACATCCAGAGTGCTCCACCATGAGTGGTGGGAAGGCTATAGAACATTTGGCCAAACAAGGAAATAAACTGCATTTTGATATCAAACCTCCCATGCAACGAGCTAAAAATTGTGATTTTTCTTTCTCTGGACTTCAGCATGTTATTGATAAGATAATAAAGCAAAAGGAAAAAGAGGAAGGTATATTTCTAATTGGGAGAGTTGGAAAAATAAGTAATCCTGGATTGTGCCTAAAAATACCTGCTTATTTCTGCAGGGTTGCAGAGGGGGCAAGTCCTGTCTTCAGCCGCACACGTTGCCGCTGCGGTACAGCACACCACGGCGTGCCACGTGGCAGAGAGAACTCACCGTGCCATTCTGTTCTGCCAGCAGAGACGCTTGTTATCTCCAAGTAATGCAGTACTGGTAAGTTCTGTCGTCTCCTCTAACAATAGTATTCACACTTTTCAGTGTGTTACTTTTCTTCTAGGAGCTTAACTGATCCCGTGCATAGGATCAAAAGGCCTTTATGTCATACGCTAGCCCGGAAGTATGAAATTTTGCAGAATAAAGACTAACAGCCATTTCCTATACAGGTACGGCAGCTTTGTGGGACATCCGCACAGCCTGTGTGGCAAAAAGTCTCCAAGACTGCATCTCCTCATTGAATTTAGAAGTGGATTTACATTAAGAAATGAGATGCAGTAACTGCTATCATTATTTTTAGAAAAATAAGCTAGTTTCCTTCAAATTTATGTTCCTTTGACGAAATCCCTTTAAATCTGCGTAAAAGCCTTGATAAACTTCCTGTTTAACTATATCTTAAACTTCATCTTTTTGAAAATTATAAAATGAGACAAATATTAAATGATGGTAGAGTCACAAAATAGAATATTATGTGACTATCAAAGGCAATAGCTTTTTAAGAATAATGTAAAATGAGAAAAATGCTTATAAGTAAAAATGGCAGGGTCTAAAATATTGTTGTACTTTGATTATAATTAGAAAAAAGTTAGAAGAAAATGTACAAAAATGATAGTGGTCCGGGGCTCCTCGTGGGGGTGCAGTGGGTCAAGTGTCTGACTTCTGGTTTTAGCTCAGGTCATGATCTCAGGATTCTGAGATCCAGCCCTCGGTCAGGCTCCATGCTCAGTGTGGAGTCCGCTTAAGTTTCTCTCTCCCTCTCTCTCTGCCCCCTCCACCCCCTGCCAAAATAAATAAATAAATCAAAAAAAAATTATAGTGGTCATTGTATATTGATATTGAAATTGTTGATTTTCTTTTCCTCCAATTTTCTTTTCCTCCAAATTTTTATTATACAGATTGATCATTTGCCCATCTCCACCTATCAAAATGTGATATTTTCTTATTGTATAATGCTGGAATCTTCCCCAGGTTTAGCAAACAGTTTGGCTCATAGCCATATGTAATATTGGTTAATTTTGGTCTTTTCAATTCCTTCAGGTTGTATCTGGAGGTGTTGCAAGTAACTTATACATCCGAAAAGCTCTGGAAATTGTAACAAATGCAACACAGTGCACTTTGCTGTGTCCTCCTCCCAGACTGTGCACTGACAATGGCATTATGATTGCATGGTAAGCCACGGGATGTATGTGCTTCACTCATAATTTGCCATTTCATCATGCTACATCTTCTTCCTTTAAATCTTGGTCTGTTTATTTTATTTAAATGATTCTTATTTAGGAACGGTATTGAAAGATTGCGTGCTGGCGTGGGCGTTTTACACACCACAGAAGGCATCCGCTATGAACCCAAGTATGTGGTACCTTTTATAATCTCTATGCAAGTTGCAGTATAAAATTCAAAGCCTAAAACAGAGTTTAGTTAGTAGTGGGAGAAGGAATCTCCTATATTGATGGCCTAGCCTCAGGTAGAACATACTGTCTGATCCAGTGTTGCCTTCCTGTGACAGTGTTGAGGCAGAAGTTGATGGCTTTTTCCAGATTAGGGTCCAGTTGAAGCTGTATATTGGGCAACGTTGTAAAAAAGCAGAAATCTGAGGCCAAAATTATTTATTGAGGAAGAACAGAGAAAGAGAGTAGGATCTCAGACGTCTCCTGCCAGTAGTGACAGAGGAAGGTAGAAAAGGAGCAAGCCAGCTTTTGAAACCTCAGGGAAGAATCAATAAAAACCTGGGGAATTTCTAAAGTAGAAATGGATGCAGATTTGACTTCAGCTGTATGGTAAACTGTTTGTACCCTTTCAGCTTTGTAGAGAATTATAAGGCATTTTTATCATTTTTCTATTTCCTTTTAAGTTTTTATTTATAGTATGAGAGCAGAACTATTTCTTTCAAAAACTTCTCAATCCTCAAATTCATTGAGTTGTATACATTAAAGATGTCAATTATACCTCTAAGTAGTTAAAACAAATACCAAAATTTAGATTTATTAATGGGACTGGCCTTCTCTTCACCCATTATCCCTGCTGTGTTTGTATTCAAGAACCATCATCACAGATGATTGTACACAAGATAGGAACCGTTGTCAGAATTCTAAGCAAATAGTCTGCGGGACAGATCAGGAAGCAAGTATTTGAGATAATGTGATTTATCTGATTGTGATGCAGATGTCCTCTTGGAGTAGATATATCAGAAGAAGTTGGAGAAGCTGCCATAAAAGTACCACAGTTAAAGATGGAGATTTGATTTTTGCTTTTCAAAAAAATCCCTAAAGGTAGTATTTCAACATTAAGTTGTGATTTTTTTATATTTCAAATTGTGGAAGAAACATAGTATTAATTGTTCATCAAGACTTTCTTTTGTTTTTATGTTTGATGTTTCCCCTGCTCTTCTGAGAGACTAATAATATGTTATAGTTTTATAAGGGAGTGTAGATTTGTTTATTATCAAAATTAAAGTAAAATATCTTGTGGGGGTAAAGAAGGTACTGATATTGGCAGGTAGAAAGAAAACCTTGGAAGATACACAGTGAATCTGCTAAATCCTGGCCCCATTTTAAAAAGGCCTAGACCTTTTTCTCTTTCTCTCATATCAGGATTGTAAGAGCTATTTTTTTAGATTATATTCTATTTATTTTATTAAATTTATTTATTTTTAATTGAATTATAGTTGACATACAATATTATATTAATTTGAGGTGTACAACATAGTGATCCAACATTTATATGTATTACGACACCATGATAAGTACAGTTTTACCATCTGTACCATACAAAGTTATTAGAGTGTTATTGATTATATTCCCTGTGCTGTATTTTTCATCCCCTGACTTATTTTATAACTGGAAGTTTGTACTTCTTAATCCCCTTCACTTATTTCACCTACACCCCCCCCCCACCTACCTCCCCCTGGGAAACTGGTGGTTATCAGTAGAAGCTATTTTTTTTAGCTCCTTTTGAAACATTAGCCTAACTTTTATAATGAGAGAGCAATTTTAGAAAGGTAGCCAGGTCAAAGTCATGTCAAATCAGAGAACTCTAAATGAAGACAAAGAGTGACTGTCTCTAACAGAATGCATGTTATTAATTATAAAAATATATGTTATTAGGTATCATCTTCCCTGGAGCAATTGGGATGTCTATACATTTCTTAAAATCCATCTGAGATTTTAAGAAATAGGACAGGCAAGTAATCCTTCAAGTGTGTATTGTACTTTTTAGTTGACCATGTATGTTTACATGCATTATTTTAGAAACTGTATTTAATCAATGAAAATATATGAGATGTGAAGGTTTTTGGTTTTGTGTTTGGATAATTTCCTTTGAATCTGAAGCTTTATATCCGTTTATCACTTTTTTTCTGCCTAAAGTAACTGAATGTACTGTCCTTTGAATATAAAAACAATGCTACTGACTTTAATGTCCTTTGAGAGATTTTACCAGTAAAGAATTATATTATATCATCCATACTGGACCAAGTTGTTAATTTTCTAGTCAATGACTTGCTTTATTGAGAAAAAAGAGGGTAAGGATAAAAATCTAGACTGAAAAGATTTCTTATTTTAATCCTGCCTTAAGGTGACCTCCTTTTGGGGAAATTCCGTAAGTAATTTTTTTTTAAGAATTGTGATCATAGAGTATTGCTTTATGATCATCCATTTGGAAATAGAAAATATAATTTATATGAGGGAACATATAGAAACAGCCAATATTTATTTAAAAAACAAACTTTATATTCTTTGCTGTTGAGGTATAGCTCTGATAGAATTGGTTTGTAAATATTATTTAGAAGAAACTTAGTTTGTGAATTCACACTTTTCATTTAAATTTGTGTTCTGTATCATGTGAACTTGAATTCACAGAGAAGTAATATAAGTATTTCCTGTGGCTCTCACAATCAGAGTGCATACAAACTATGGAAGGAAATTGACCAAAATCTCTTCCCCCTATCACAAATATTATAAAATGGGGGTATCTACAATCTATGTTCTGAAAATTTTTAAGTATCAAAATTGCTACAGGTGTTACAAGCACACATGTCAAAATTGAGTTCATGATATAAATAAGAGAAACTACAGATAAAGAAAATGAGCATTTTGGGGAAGCATTCCATATCTGTAGGCCTTTAGTACTTGGCCATAAGGAAGAAGGGAAGGGAAAGAAGAGAGAAAGAGGGAAAGGAAAAGGGAGGGAGAAACACTGAATTCTATATGGGCAAGCATATGTACCAGAGTTAGCTAATTGTACAGGTAAAAGGCAATTTGCTGAAATCCTCTGTATCTTCAGGCCTTTCTCATATGTAATTTTAAAAAAGAAAAAATGCAGGGTGATAAAAATAATGTTTACTGGAGGAGCTGTACTTCAGGAAAAATACTGTGAGTTTTAGGACTAGTAGGATGGCCTTGGTAGGCCAAGAAACGAAGGAAGTGTCTTATATTATTGAATATGAAGAATCCCCTGAAAGTATTCTTAAAATACAGTCTTGAGCCCACCAGAAGCCAGTTCCAAAGCTCAAAGTTTGTAGTCTAGAGGGTTTTGTTTTGTTTTGTTTTACATCTGCAGAGGCTTAATACTTCCATTAATATGAATTCTTATCCTTAACGGTGCTGAATAAATGACTCAGTTTCTTATCATTTGAATTATTTTTCCCTTTGTAGTACAGAATAAGCCATTTCCCCCCATAGTTCCTATATTAGGGCATCCACCAGAATTAGAATTAAATTTGAAGATTGGAGAGGTCGCTTATTGTTCAATGGCAAAAAGCCTAGGATTTAGACTCTGGTGCATGGAAAGCCCTAAGTACCTGTAGCTGCCATCACCACCATCATTACTGTTTGTGTTAAGGCATGTTGGAGAAAATAACTGCTAGTTAATATATATGTTCAGTGTAGCCCAGAGCAAAGTGGTCAGAGAAAAATGAGGGCTTTAAAGGATACAGTGAAGCCCAGCTTGACTTTGTATCAAATCTACCTGCTGCTGTAAAATAGAGGCCGACCTACATCAAAACTTGTACCTACTGGAAACAGTACTCCTTGGGCAAAGACATCATGTGATTCTAAGCCACAGAGTGTCACACTTTCCAGTTGTAAACCAAAAATACTTGTAAGTATGGAAAATGGTCAACACTGGTAGCCACAGTTTTTAGCCATACTTTTGTACTTGGTGGGCAGTGATTTCAGATTTTTTTTTTTTAAGTCTTTTAAAAGTATACATTTCTACATTTTGGGTTTTAAAAGCCTCGTGCATTTGTAGTATTTATCATTAAATATCTCAAGGTACTACAGTGAGTGTTAACATGTGGGCTATTTTGAATCAGGCCTCTTTAGCCCAGCATACCAATTTAAAAATGGTTCTAACACTTGATATAGATATACTAATTATGCCACTTTTTTCAGTTGCTGTATTTTAATAGTGTTAAATGCAAGAAAATTCTATTTACTTTTTGAAACTATGACTCTGACCTGATGTTAAACTTCGGTAGACAGGCTAGAGAAAATCTGTTAAGTATCAATATCAAGAACTTCCATTCAAATGTTTATACTCAGTTATATGTATTTTACTAGAATTAGATTAAAATTAAAATAAAAAATTTGGGGGTGCCTGGCTGGCTCAGTCCGTAGAGCATGTGACTCTTGATCTTGGGGTTGTGAGTTGGAGGCCCACATTGAATACAGAGATTACTTAAAAATAAATTCTTTTAAAAAAAGTAAAGAATTTAAAAAGAGTGCTCAGGAATTCTTTTATACTTTCATATTAATGCTTTTATTAGCCTTCTGCAGGCTCTGGGTTAGCTTTCTGTACATGTTTCCCAAGTTGGCTCAAAAACACTATTCTTGGTCTTGATACTTCTATGATATCTGATGAAATTGCAGATGAAAAGGAAAAAATATTGTGAGAAACAGGGGTTTGTTTTGTTGTTTTGAAGAGTCCCATGAAGTTAGTTACAGGAGGTATTAAAGTCAAAGAATCTCTTGGTTGAATTTTAGGTTTTAATTTTCTTCGGTGCTCTTTCCCTGAAAATTAGAGAGCCACAATTAAATGTCTCTTTCTTAAGCCCAAGAGCCCTAGATATAGTCTCATTGCTTTTGGTTCTGTATAGTGCTATTTTCTTCAAATCACTAAAACATACTAAGAGAATGGATCCATACCTTCCAGACTTTTAGATGTCAAGGGCAAAAATTTGTGGGGCCAATATATGGTTGCCAACTTTTTATTATGCCAAGTTGAGACTAATAAAAGAATAAATGCCAATGTCATTTTGTAAAAGTAGGGATATCTTAACACCCAAGAGAAAGTATAAAAGGTACTCTCTCAAAATGACACATTTTATATATTGAATGAAACTAACTTTATCAGAAACTTACTATAGTGTCCTTATTTTTTCTTATGTTACCATAAACCTGTGAAAACATTATCAGACCATTAGTGGTACACAGATTGCTATGTAGAAACCAATATTGAAAAACAAAACAAAACAAGGAAACAATATTAAAGTGAAGAAAAAAATGGGACTGACTTTATTCCTTTGTGTAAATTAACTTACACTAAAGAAGCTATACAAAAAATATTCTTCTATTCATAATATTCATATATACAGCCTCCCACACAAACCTAGCTTTCCTCAGAGACTCCCTGAATAAGTGAAGTTCTCTCTTCTCCTTTTATTCTCTCCCTTTCCATTTGTGACTCTTACAAACGGATCTTGGCTTTTGAATGGTTCTGTCCTTGCTTTTGACTATAGGATAATATACCAAGAAAGACTCATATTGGTCCTACACATGAATAAGCACTAAGCGTATAAATTAAGTCAAAAAATAATTTATTTTCCCTATTACATGTCTAATAGGAACTAATGAGTAACTTTATAAGCTCTGGACTCTGACCTTGCAGACCTAAAATCACTCAGCCAACATCTACCAAATATATATAAAACTGTAGTGTATCAGTGGAGAAAATGTGGTCTCTACCCTAAGAACTGACAGACAAGTTGTACATGAAACAAAATAATAGCAAGATCGTAATTTAGGCCATACCTATATGTTGTTTCAATAATGACCTATTTCTATGCATAGCTTATAAGAAAAAACAAAGTAAGAGAGGGATTTCTGTTAAGTGATATGGTAGGAAAGGTCTTAAAAGAAATGATTAACGTAGTCTTGTAAATAGGAAGATATTTTAAGTATACAGAATGACAAAAGCAGAGTTTACAGGTAAACTTTTTTGGGGGTAACGTCTACATTTTGAATTTTTAGAAATGGAACACAGAATTGTAAGGTATCAGGGCTAGAAGTTACCTTAGAGACCAAAGAAAAATTAATTACCTTTTTTAAAGACAGGAATTATGGATGGTCCTCCATTTTTCTCTAGACTAAAAGGAAAACATATTGATGACAAAACTTTATTTTCAAAGCAAAGGTTTACCAATGAAGTGTTTAAAGGCAAAGAATAACAAGGTGTAGCTAGTTAATGTGGTGTGTGTGTTGTTACCCCCAACACACACACCATATGGATGGGTGGGTGGGTGGCTTTTAAAAGCAGTATTATTTTAAATCATCATCCTGTACATGTAACATAATACAGTTACAAAATTTCCCTGGTAATAAAATTTAAGTCTCGCTTAAAGTTAATATATTAAAGGTGGTTATCACAAATGTATAGCTGGTTAATTTGGTGAGGAACATTTGCTGTTGTCCACTTTAATGAGGCATAGACTTCAATCTGTCCATATGCCAACTTCATGGCCAAAGGGTAACATGAAACTAGCTAGCATTTAGGCTGAGTGCTTTCATACAGGGTCAGTTAACACCAGTAAAATTATGTCTTTCTCCATACTTCAAAATTTGCATATCCAAGGACTCTTCTAATCTGCTATTCTTGGAGCTGGATGGGGGAATGGGAATAGAGAAGTGGTATATGCACCAAGAAAATGCTATCATGACCCCAGCCACAATCAGTGTACTTGCGAGTGGTGGTATCCAGGAACATTTCGTGGAAGGGTATTGTTATCCATGCCAAAGTTTCCAAACAGGTCTTAATAATCTTTTAGCACATTTCCCATAGTTTCATTTAATCAAACTCCTTCACTGAATGGTTATGAAAATTAAAGGGAATGGTCCATGTAAATACTCTAAGAAGAGTTCATAACACTATTAGTTATGGGAGTAATTTTTTTTTTTTTTAAAGATTTATTTATTTATTTGAGAGTGAGAGAGAGACAGAGAGAGTACAAGCAGAGGGAGAGGCAGAGGGAGAGGGAGAAGCAGACTCCCTGCTGAGCTGGGAGCCCGATGTGGGGCTCGATCCCAGGACCTGGAGACCATGACCTGAGCTGGAGGCAGACGCTTAACCATCTGAGCCACCCAGGCGCCCTATGGGAGTAATTTTTATTTGATTACCAGTTCCACCTCACCTGGTAACCATTCTTACAAGTTTACTGAGCACTGGTCACTGCTGACAGTCCTAAAAGTTGAGTGTTCACAATTCCAGGGGGTGCCATTCACCCTCAGTCATTGTAGATTTGTAGTTATTACACCTATTTTTTAGCAGTTGACAGTGAAGTGTCCTGAGGAAAGGGCATCTTTCTCTAATTCCTGAAAAGTTGCCATATGGGCTAGTTGTCAGAGTAATTGTGTAAAATAATACTTTTCATTATTTATCCTAAATTAATTTTTTTTAACCAGTAAATATTATTTAACACTGTCAATTACAGGAATTTAATTTAGATTTCCCTGTTTTATTATATAACATGAGGTAATCAGTTTTGTGGTTTTGGTTTTTCCAAGAATTAAAATGAAGATGTACTAATTTTTCTCTATACTGAAATTGATTTATGGAACCATAATACAGTATTGGATCCTAGTTTCTTCTATTATCATAGAGTTAATATTGTATCTTTTTTTTTTTTAAGATTTTATTTGACAGAGAGACACAGCGAGAGAGGGAACAGAAGCAGGGGGAGTAGGAGAGGGAGAAGCAGGCTTCCTGCTGAGCAGGGAGCCCGATGTGGGACTAGATCCCAGGACCCTGGGACCATGACCTGAGCCAAAGGCAGACGCTTAACGACTGAGCCACCGAGGGGCCCCGAGTTAATATTGTATCTTGAGTAGTTCTGTTTCCTACATAAATAGTGCTAGTTGCAGAGAAGACTTATAATTCATCTACATCGACTAAAGAAAATATGCCCATTCTAAGGAGATTCTCCTCTCCGTTTACAGAAACTTAAGCTCTGATGAAACTCCAGCACTGAAGCAAAATCCTCTGGATAAATAAATGCCTGTCATACTTTGCCATAACTGAAGCCACTGGGTCTGATTTAGCCCTATTTCTACCCTGGGAGTCTGGCCTAGCTTTGAATGACGTTCAAAGGTCTTTTGAAACTTCTGAACATTTTTTGATGATGCCAAGGTCATGGTGGTATTCCTGGTTGGCTCGGGACTCTCAAGTATATCCCAAAAATGGTTTCCTGGATCAGATTTGGAAGCAACCAGAATCCCAAAAAGCTTTTCTGAAACGTGAATAATCTTGACCAAACGGGATCCCCAAGATCTGGTTGTATTCTTGCCTCCATAAGCAGTTTTGTTGCTAAATCAGAATTAAAACAGGCTTTGGCAGTGGACATTTAGGAGGAATTTTCTCTCTTCGAATCCAAGGCATATATTCATTCATATCAGGAATAGCTCCCCTTGTTTGGTCTTCCTTAAACTTTCTTTTTATTTTTTAAAGATTTTATTTTATTTTGACAGAGAGACACAGCGAGAGAGGGAGCACAAGCAGGAGGAGTGGGAGAGGGAGAAGCAGGCTCGCCACTGAGCAAGGAGCCTGATGTGGGGCTTGATCCCAGGACCCTGGGATCATGATCTGAGCCGAAGGCAGACGCTTAACGCCTGAGCCACCCACGCGCCCCAATCTTCCTTAAACTTTCTTACAAGTTCCTCTATTGATAATTTCACTACTGCAACTTCACAAATATAGGCACAATACCTTAAGGAAGGAAGTCCCACTCGTTGCTGCATTTGAAATTCCTTTAAAAATGCTGGGTTAATACTTGCATCTCTGTTGATATTATTTGTTATACGAAGGAACTGGTTAGGCTTATTTCTGCATTCCTTTAATAGGATGCGGAAAGCATTTGCATTGTAAGTTAAGTAGCCAAGAGCACAGGAGCAAGCTGTGCGAACCTAAATGAAGAAACAATTCCTCCGTTGAGCTTTAGTCTTAAAATATCTAACAAAGTGTTCTCACTAAACATTTCATAAGACAGTCTCTGTAGCTCTGCGGAGCAAACGTGCAGGTCAACCAGTGGCAATCTACAGATGGAAGCAGAACTGCCATATTTTTAGAGAAAGCTGTCAACTGCCATTGGTTTCTAGTAGTTGTTCTCAGTCCTGACTGCATTTTAGAATCACCAGCAGTTAAAAAAAAAAAAAAAAAAAAAGCCCATCAACTTTCTTGGGGTAGAATCTGGGCATTCATATTGTTTTTAAAAGTGCCACAGGTGACTTTAATCTGCAGCTAGAGTAAGAACCATTGAGTTTGAGCTAGGACAGTGGGTCTCAGTCTTGATTGTGCATTGGAATCCCCTTGATAGTTATGAAAATTACTTAGTGCCAGGGTTCCACCCCTAGAAACTCTAATTCTTTTGGGGTGCAGCCTGGACACTGGAATTTTTCAAAACTGCTCAGTTGATTGTAATAGGAAACCAGGTAAGAGGCTACAGGATAAAAATAAGTTAAAAAGACACTCAGGAAAGCAACTCAGTTTTCCACTGGCAAAAACAAAGTATCAGCCACAGGACTCCAGAAAAAATACCCTCTGCCTGTGACCCTGAAGTAATTAGGTTGTTCATATGATTAAAGTATATTCCTGGGCAGTTCTTAGAAAATCTGTTAGTGGTGGCCTAAGAAATGTCCTAGAATGAATATAAGCCAGGCCCATGCAGGGTACTAGAGGGCTGATATGCTAGTCTCAACACTGGCATCTGACTGCTGCATATGCCCATATATCTACCATACCTTGAACAGTGGCTCTCAATGTATAGTACTGATACCAGCAGCTTCAGCTTATAGGAACTGGTTAGAAACGCCCATTTTAGGGCCTAAACCAGATGTATTCAATAAGAAAGGCTGGGAATGGAGCCCAGCAATCTATGGTGTAACAAGTCCTCCAGGTGGTTCCTGCGTCCCCTGCAGTTGGAGAAACACTGCCTTACACCTGGGGGAGGGGGGAAGGGAGAGGGGAATATTCAGAGGCAAACCACTACCCTGGCTTTCTTCATACTGTCACCTCTGATCCTGCTTGGCAGATAAAGAAAACTGTCCAATGGATTCCACTTTCATTCATTCCAAATAATCCTAGAAATGACTTAGATCACAAAAACTGGTTAGTTACTAAGTTACTAACCAGTTTTTGTGAGATATTTTATAAATATTTTAATTATAAATTTCTATATCATCAATGTACTTATTTGTATATTGAATCTTAAGTACTGAAGTTAAAACAAATGTGCACATTTTGTGGGAACCAAAATTATGGATGGCAGATGTAATACTAGAAAAATCATCTAATTTTGAGTCAGTAACATGAACTATTACATAACATAGTTAACCTGTAGAGAAAGTAGCCCACAAAGTGAGAGGCAATTACATTTTTAGAATATTCAATTATAGAATTACTTTTGTTTTTACCTCTTCTTTTCCAGAATACAAATGATAGCAGAGCTGTTGGATTGTACCTAATGTGGTAAATGCTTCTGGGATACCAGCTCTAGAATGAGCCAGGCTAGCTATTAAATTCCCTGTAAATTAAACAAGAAAAAAAGTTTGTGTTATTTAATTGATATAAACTGATATACTGTACTTTTGTTCATTTGCACATATTATTAAAAAGGGTTGAGTCACAAGACATCTCTGTTAATGAAGAAAAGCTGAGAAAAAGCATGTATATATTAAATGTAGAATTCTTTCCCCAAAATTATGATTTGGTTTTCTGTCACAAACAATAAAAGTTATTTAAGAGTAGGGAATTTTGAAAATCAGAGTTTTTCTTCCCTATGAGTTCAGAATATATTTTGTTTTGAGCTTTAGTGTTTTTTTAATGACTGTGAACATAATGATTGAACTACCATAAAAAAAATTTAGTATGTCCTTTTTGCAGTTCAGATCGCTTTGAGTTAAGAGCTTAATAGTATTTTAAACCCAAACAATGTATTACTTAAATTTAAAGTCATTGATGTTTGTGCCATAAAAAGAAATGTTTGGAGATTGAAAATAATAAAGTAATTCAGTAATTAAATAAATATGCAACTACCAATTTAAAACAATTTCATTCGAATATGTGTTTTATTTTTAGAGCTTTCATATGATATTCTTTCACAATATTGTTGCTGTGTTGGAATAAGTGCAACACATTTTAAAATATAAATGTATCCACCCATATAAATGTGGATGGATACTTTATTGAGGTATTCATTGGGGTTTTGTTCTTGTATTTTTTTTTCTGGCCTTCTTTATAAACCAAGGCCTTTGTATTTTATTGTTTCAGAATGGGGAGGGATGGATTGTATGGCTTAAAGCAAAAAATGTCTAAAAATAACCTTTTTTTGGGCGCCTGGGTGGCTCAGTTGGTTAAGCGACTGCCTTCGGCTCAGGTCATGATCCTGGAGTCCCGGGATCGAGTCCCGCATCGGGCTCCCTGCTCGGCAGGGAGTCTGCTTCTCCCTCTGACCCTCCTCCCTCTCATGCTCTCTGTCTCTCATTCTCTCTCTCAAATAAATAAATAAAATCTTTAAAAAAAAATAAAAAAAATAAAAAAAAATAAAAATAACCTTTTTTTTCGGGCATATATTTTTAAAAGCTTATGTTTATAGAAGGCATTATTTTAGGTGAAAGGGAGAGAGGTGTCTTTAAAGAGGAGGAGTAAGAAATGGGAAACAATGGAGGCAGGCAGAGGATCTAAGATTAAGAAGGAGATAGTAGGAACAGGAGCTGTGTGTAGAGAATGGTTATGTGGTGCACATAGGAAAACTGGACACTTGGCAACAGAAATCCTAGTCTTTGTAAAACTTCCGTGCCTTTGGATTAAATAGAATGCTATTTAAATAACTATCAAGGGGATTCCAATGCACAATCAAGACTGAGACCCACTGTCCTAGCTCAAACTCAATGGTTCTTAGTCTAGCTGCAGATTAAAGTCACCTGTGGCACTTTTAAAAACAATATGAATGCCCAGTCTTTGTAAAACTTCCGTGCCTTACTCCAAAGGTCAGGAGCCTTTGGAGCCTTTGGAGCCTCTTCTGGGAACCTTGTCAAGTTAGACATTTGGCACAACACTTACTTTACATTATATCTGAGGCCCAAATATCCTGCTTTGCTTGGGATACCCCAGACATGCACATGACTCTGGAGATGCATAGGACTATGAATGCATATGGACGAAGAAAGCCCAGTAATTTTTGAGATTCAATTCCAACCAATCTGAGAAAATTAATATTTGAAAGCTAGTATAATATAGTATTTCTTGCACACAGGAGTTTGTGGAGTAAAATTTAAACCCACTACGACTGTTTTTCAGAGTCACAGAATTACTATGACTTGAATTAAGAATGCTATTTAAATAAGAATGTATTTAATAATTTAAACATGTTTCTTTCCTAGCTAGTTTCCATCAGAAAGTTTTCATTTGCATGAATTTTCCTTCCATGCCAAGTAAAAATATAATTCTGTAGCAGCAAGTGTAATTTCCTTTCCTACCTTCAGCGATCCATTTCAGTTAAAAAACAAAGACCTTATTTATTTTTTGGTAGTAGTCACTTCATATGGTTGTCATTCTGATACTGTTTCATGTTGTGTTGAGAGTGATATATCAAGTCAATTACCTAATTATTCATCTTGAATATTAGCTCGAGTAGATACAGTTACACAATTAGCATTAAGGTGCCAAGAACTGTATTGGACTATTTTGCTTTGCTATATTGCATAGCAACATAAGGAACTCTTAAATGTTAGCAAAATGTGAAGTTGATCAAAAGAAAACCAGACAGAGGTATAGCAGTATAAGTCTGCCATTACTATTATAAATCAGTGTGTAGATTTTCTGGTTAGTAGCTCAGAGTTGGAGTCTCATTTCATATTCTCAAAAAAATAATTAGGGGGTTGAAAAAGTAGCTAGGAAATCAAAAAGGCCATGTTCAGAGTTACCCGGCTTCTATTTGGGGTACAGAGTAGACTCACACTGTCCCATGTAGACTTTGTGTGGAGTTCCGTGTAGACTTAAACCAGTTCATTCTTCAAACCCTCTGACATAGAATCAAGCTTATTTTATTATTGTTCAGATTACAAAACTTTTTTGAAAATAGTTTTATGCAGATGTAGTTTTATGTAACCACCTTCCAGTTATTTCTTACCTGTCAAGACAATAGTAGTGGAATGAACTGAATACAGACTATCAACTAAAATAGTAACACCTCTTGCAGACAAAGTAATATGGTCCACATCTATAATGACTTTAGCTAAGATAATAATCTGAAAACAAAAAAGAAGCATAGAATCATTGAATGTTTTCTACTCTGCTTCTCTAATTAAGCTTTTGTTTTTTGGTATTTCTCAGGAAGGCAAGGGGAGTAATTTGGTATGAACCAGTAGAAGAAAACCAAGTGGCCGGGGTTTGAATCCGAGTAGTTGTCACTATCTGGTCACTGTGGTGAACATGGCAGGCCACTGTAATCTTCCTACAATATTTGTAGCTTTTGCATCCTTGAAGTATGGGTTCATAGAAAATAGTTCTTCTAAAGGTCATTGGATAGAGAAAGAAGCACCCAGATAGAATCAGTGTGATCAGCTAAAGATGTGCAGTTAGAGAACTTGTCTGTATACTGCCTTGTTTCTCTGTGTATAATACGGGCATGATGAAAATGATACTATCTGCCCATCAACCTGGCAGGGTTGTTATAAGCATCAAATCAAGTAGAGAGGCAAAAAGTGCCTTGTAACTTGTAAAATTATGTATAAATGAAGATATCCTCATAAATAATGGAGGTTTTTTGAGGTAGAAAGGGCTGGTGTGAAAAATACCGAATTTTACAAATTGGTAAACGCTTTTCCAGATCAAAATTTTTTCTCGTTTTTAAGTTTTGTCTAAAAAGACATACTTATTGGTTTGAAGTTTTAACTTCCAGTTTTATACCTGAAATGCTGCCATTGCCTTCTCAGTTTCAATTGTTGATTCAAGAAAAGGCTCAAAGATTGATATGGTCATTATTCCACTTTCCAAAATTAAGTATTGTTGAAGGCGATTATTGAAGGCAAAAAGGGTTAATGCATAGCCTGCCCTTAAACAAATATCCTAGAAATAGGAGAAACATGCATTATCTTTAACTTAGTTCATCTGTTATGTTACTCAAGGTAATAGATTTTGAATTCTTGCCCATCTAAATATATTGCATTCTTATCTCTGGGAGTAAAATTTGACATTATTGGGGAAAATAGGTAATGGAGTTAACCCAGAATGTTACTGAACAGATAAAATAGAGAAGTAGGTTGTGATATCAGGGAGAAGAAAAGAGAAATAATTTTAATTTTCAGAGGGAATGTTAGGTTAATGATTATGCAAATAAATATCTAAATAGTAACAGGAAATTCCATAATTTCATTAACCTTCAGGTTTTTTGTTTTAACATATTTTTATTTTTATTTTCATTTCAACATTTCAAAGTAGACTTGATAAATCAAAACTTCCCTTGTATAGCATGCTATATATTATGTTTTATGCATTGTGGGATGATCTCTATCATCTCTTAAAATAAGTTCATTTGTAAAATTCTGTACTATATCCTAAGAGGAAATAAAAAGATGATTTAAAAATCACATTTTAACATTCTGGGATTTGGCAAACAGAGCAAAAGCCAATTCTTCCTTAGAGTCCGTTCATTTGCCAAAGATGAACAAATATGGTAGATCTTCCAGAAAGACCAAAAAGAATTTTATCACTAAATCTTATTTTTAATATTTTGTTTGAACAGTATAGTACAGAAAGAACCATTAATCTCGTGAGTTTTCTTCTGCCACTATTAATCATTATATAAAAGTGCTATATGTACATACTAAAATATTTACCAATAAAATTATATGATGCCTGAGATTTGCTTCAAAAGTAATATAGGACGAGGGGCTCCTGGGTGGCTCAGTCGGTTGGGCCTCTGACTCTTGGTTTTGGCTTAGGTCATGATCTCAGTGTTGTGAGATCTAGCCCCACAGGTACTCCATGTGCAGCGGGGAGTCTGCTTGAGCTTCTCTCCCTATGCCCCTCCCCTTCTCTCATGCATGTGCCCGCTTTCTCTCTCTCTGTCTGTCTCTCAAATAAATAAATCTTTAAAAAATAATAATAATATAGGAAGAGCAAGTGGGTATATAGATGAAATAAGACTGGCCATGAGTTAATAATTATGGAAGCTGGGTCATCGAAATATTTAAGTTCATTATGCTACTCCTTTATTCTATATATGTTTGAAATGTTCCATAATAAAAATTATGTACACACAAGTAGTCACCTGATCATAAAGCAAGAAGAAAGGTATTAGGAATACACAAAGAAATAGGGTCCAGTAAGTGAAGCAGGTGGAAATAGGCTGGGAAGAAAAGGATAATTATTAGGAGAATAATTAGTAGAAGAAAAAGAAGAGTGTCCCTGAGGAATAGGGTAATGAGAATAAAATGTGGAGTGAACTGAGGGAGAAGAAAGGTGGCTTAGGGAGTTAGACCCAAATTCAGTCTCCTCACCCTATATTCCTCATATTATTACAGCAGCACATCTCCATTTTTTCATATACTACATTAGAGTACAATTCTAAATTAAAAAAAAAAAAATTATGCAGTGAGTTCATTTCTCCCCTTTTAGCCCTCCTTTCTTCCTCCCAAATCCCCCAGAACAGAACTGACGGAGATAGTTGGCAGTTTTCTTCCCTGATTGCTAAATGCACTGCAGACAACAAAAGTTCTCAAATTTCTCTGGGATTAGTGCTATTCAAAGTGTGGCCCATGGACCAGTCCACAAAATGGTTGGCAACAGGATTACAGAAACTGGGAATTAGCATTTAAAAGGAACAGCTTTGGGACTCCTGGGGGGCTCAGTTGGTTAAGCCTCAGCCTTCAACTCAGGTCATGATCCCAGGGTCCTGGGATCGAGCCCCGCATTGGGCTCCTAGCTCGGCAGGGAGCCTGCTTCTCCCTCTGCCGGCCGCTCCCCCTGCTTCTCCCTCTGCCGGCCGCTCCCCCTTGCTCTCTGACGAATAAATAAATAAAATCTTAAAAAATAAATAAAAGGAACATCTCTTCCTTATAGTTAAATACCAATTAATATACAAAGAAGAATGTTTATAGCAGCATTATCAACAATAGCCAAATTATGGAAAGAGCCCAGTTGTCCATTGACTGATGAATGGATAAAGAAGATACGGTACATATTTACAATGGAATATTACTCGGCCATAAAAAAAGAATGAAATCTTGCCATTTGTAATGATGTGGATGGAGCTAGAGTGTGTTATGCTAAGTGAAATAAGTCAGAGAAAGATAAATATCATATGATTTCACTCATATGTGGAATTTAAGAAACAAAAC
Organism: Halichoerus grypus; assembly: GCF_964656455.1. Classification (NCBI taxonomy): domain Eukaryota; kingdom Metazoa; phylum Chordata; class Mammalia; order Carnivora; family Phocidae; genus Halichoerus; species Halichoerus grypus. The sequence goes on along the minus strand of NC_135715.1, from coordinate 150,146,601 downwards.
AAACAAATGGGGTGGGGGAAGAGAAGAAAAGCAAGACACAGACTCTTAATTACAGGGAACAAACTGGTGGTTACCAGAGGGCAAGGAATGGGAGGATGGGTTCAATGGGTGATGGGGATTAAGGAAGGCATGTGTGATGAGTACCAGGTGTCATATATAAGTGTTGAATCACTAAATTGTACACCTGAAACTAATATTACACTGTATGAACTAAGTGGAATTTAAATAAAAACTTGATTTTAAAAAAAGAAAGAAGAAAGAATTTTTTTTAAAAATTGCCATTAGGCAAATACCATGTAATCATTGTTGCATCCGTGGATGCTAAAATTGGTGAGCAAAAGTGCATGCAAAACAGAATCATTTGCATGGGCTCAAAGTGTCTCACCTCAAGAAACTTGTTAATTAAAAAAGGAAAGTACAGTGACTTTACAGTGGAGAAATATGACAGTACGTTAACCAAGTACCCAAAGTTAGCACTGCCAGTTATAAGACGTAACAGCAGTATGTACCTCCTGAAATAATGCACTGAGCAGGTGAGTGAAGAAGACACATCATTTCTGTGGTATTCTTGCCAAAATGTACCACCTCAATTTAATCATGAGAAAACATCAGATAATTTAATTGATGGACATTCTACAAAGTAACTGGCATGGACTCATCAAAAATGTCAAAATCATGGAAGATATGTAAAATCATGAAAGACAAAGGACGGTGTTTCACATATTGAAGGAGACCAAAGGGACATAACAACTAGATCTAATAGGAGATCCTGGATTGGATTCCAGTAGAGAAAAAGGACATTGGTGAGAAAATTGGCAAAACTTAGATAAAACTTGCAGATTAGTTAATTGTATGGTATTGATGTTAATTTCCTTCTTGATATCCAGGAAAGCTGGATAAAGGATATGCTAGAACACTCCCTACTATTTTTGCAAAATTTTGGAAAATCTAAAATTATTTCAAAATTTAAAGTTTTTGTTTTTGTTTTTATGTTATTTTTTTATTGTTATGGTCAGTTAGCCAACATATAGTACATCATTAGTTTTTGATGTAGTTTGTTTTTAATTTAATTTAATTTTATTATGTTATGTTAGTCACCATAACCTCCCCATAAAAGATTGCTGGGGAAAAGCTTTCCTTCATCACACATAGTTTGAGAAGCACCACTCTGGAATACTGGGTAAGAAATGGATGACTGAGAGTTGAAAGGTCATAAAATTAGGAAAATTTTCAACACATCCAGGACAGAACAGATTTATTGGTTCTTCGAGCATTAAAACTGCTATGTTTCAAAGAATATGACAGCTATGAAAAATATGGAACAGTATTATTTCATCATTACAAACTAATGACCTACCAAAGAGATTTTACATTTCTTATATATTTAAGTATTGCTGTGAAACACTTATAATTTGACAATGTGGTCTAAAAACCTTTCTGCATGAGCTCTAACATTTTATAAAGATATACCTTATCTGGTGAGTGAAGAAGATAAAGGACATCGGCATACTTGAATCCTTCATTTTCTTGTAATTCATTCTGTAACAGATCATTCCTTAGGACAATGCATGCCAAGGAAAATGCCACTTCAACCTAAATATGTGATTTTCAGAAATTATTTTTTACTCGTGGTTTATCATGACATATTTCATTATACAAACATTCATATGGGATATACTAATTCAAAGATAATATATAATTCATTGATTCCAGTTCTCTAATATTTAGAGTGGCATTTATAATGTCTGGAGGAATGTCCCTTATAATTTTTAACATCTGGGAAAATATCCTTCCTCTGTGTGCCGTCAGCACAACCACACAGCTCCATTGGAGGGCATCAGGGGAGGCGGCCAGAGCCAGCCAGAAATATGAGGAGGTATTATCTTAAGTGCATAGTTGTATCCCTTCCACATCTAAAAAAATTTTAATTTCTTGGCATGGGATAAAATGCTGTTTTGAACTGCTTATTAGCTACTGACCATTGAGTTGTAAGGCTTCAATGGAATGCTTATGAATTAAGCAGAGCACTGGGGAGTAGTCCTGAGAAATACTCTATTTCGGGAGTCATTTGATGCACACTCTGACAGCCTTTTAGGAGGATGTAAATGGACCTTGTTTATTGTTGGGACTCGATACATTCTTTAAGTATTACATTATGCATTTCTATGAAAAATGTTAAGAATTTGAAAAGCATGATTATTATTGCAAAAATATATGTTTACTATAGAATCGTATTTGAAGAAAAGCATTGAAATGTATTTATGTTCTGTTCTTAACAAGTTGAAGAACTCATTGAAAATATATACTGAAATATGGATGGACGCAATTGAAGTAAACCGTTTTGCCTTGAATTGCATGTTTGAAAATAAAAATGTATTTTTATGTGGCATTTTCCATAGTCGTATGAAATTTGTACTTTGAAAGTCAGTGTAGTTTTTACATATAATCCAAGCCAAAAAATTGCGAGCATATGCTCCTTCCTTTGGTTTCCCTAATCAACTCCTATAATAGATAGAATAATCTCTTTCATAGCCAGAAAAGCCACATAACTTATAACATCTTTTCTGATAATACATTCCTTAAAAGAAATAATGCTGTATTTACTTACATATTTCTGTTTTCTCATTTCCAACAGAACTCATACCAAATTTTGAAGAGAAAATATATTTTTTGGTGTTATAATTTCCTGCCTGGCTAACTCTGGATGTCCTAAATTTCCAAAGTTTTGGTAGAGGATTTGAATAGACACGAACATCATTTTATTAAAGGCAGTTTACTAGAAGTAAATAGAAGAGTGAATGACTCTTGAACAACTCTTAAGTTACCGGTATTGAGAAAACTATTGTTGCTGGCCAACACAGACTGCCTAGTAGAAGGTAAAGCTGTTCTGATGGTGTAATACGGATAGGAATTACTTATATTTGAGAAATTTTGCTACATAAATCACACATCCTCATTATCCCCACCCAGTTTTAGCAACCAATATCTGAAGAAGAAGGGAAGAAATTCTGTGAATAATCAAATATCTGAGGAATAAAACTTATTTGATGAGTAAAGACACAAGATTTATTTGAAAATTTAACATTTTAATAAAATTTACTATTTTTACAGCAATTTTTAAATTTAAAACTTCTAAGATTTTGTTTAAAATGTTAAATTTTTTTATTATACTTGTGAATTTACATGAAGATACAAATTATTCTCAAAAAGTCATATTTCTGTTAATTTTTACTATATCAGAAAAAAAACAAAACCTTAAAAGCTTTTATATACCTTGATGTTAGGAGAAGGGTGATTTCTCAGTAGGTGAATAAGTACTGGAAAGGCATTTTCCTCTACAACGAATTGTTGACTGATAGGATTACTTGTATGGGCGACACCTATAAGAATATACATATCAATAAGAATATTTCTTTCCATCTTGGAAATGGTAAAGTCAAACACAGTTTGATATGTTGGGTTGATTAAGTGTCCTAGCATAATATGGTTAATAAATTACAAAAGGAAATGCTATATATTACTGAGTATTTACCCCAAAGATACAAACATAGTGATCCGAAGGGGCACCTGCACCTCAATGTTTATAGCAGCAATGTCCACAATAGCCAAACAATGGAAAGAGCCCAGATGTCCATCGACAGATGCATGGATAAAGATGTGGTATACACACACACACACACACACACACACACACCCACCCCACAATGGAATATTACGCAGCCATCAAAAAATGAAATCTTGCCATTTGCAACTATGTGGATGGAACTAGAGGGTATTATGCTAAGCGAAATAAGTCAATCAGAGAAAGACAATTATCATATAATCTCACTGATATGTGGAATTTAAGAAACAAGGCAGAGGATCATAGGGGAAGAGAGGAAAAAATGAAAAGACAAAACCAGAGAGGGGGACAAACCATAGAGACTTTTAATCTTAGGAAACAAACTGAGGATTGCTGGGGGTGGGGATGGGATAACTGGGTGATGGACATTGGGGAGGGTATCTGTTGTAATGAGCACTGGGTATTATATAAGATGAATCACAGGCCTATACCCCGAAACAATACATGATATGTTAATTAATTGAATTTAAATTAAAAAAGGAAATGCTATATCAACACTATTATACCTGAATTAATTTTTTAAAAAGCAAAATGAATAAACATGGAAAAATTACTATTAGAAGTGTGGATGTTTTCTACTAGGCACAAGACCAAGAAATGAGAAATGCTAGACTATCAAAGAATAATAATATAATAGCTATCATTTATTGAAGATTTATTATTTGCAAGGTACTTAAGCTTATAGTTGCTATTGTATTCCATAAAAAATTATTTTTATAAAAATGACTAAATCATCTGGTTAAAATTTCTAGATTCCTTAAATACACATACTTAAAAGATAATCTTACTGTCTCCTTTTAGAACATAATATTTGAAATTATAGGCCTAATCTCAGCTTAAAAACTTGTCATCTCTTTGTAGTGGATATACAAATAATTTGAATTCTGTTCTTTTGCCAACAAAAATCACAACATACACAGCAGGTTTATATACTTAAATATAAATACAAGATCAGACCTGTCTCTGAACAATGGAGAGAAGTCACTTATCATCTGGGGAAGTTTGAAGGAACTGGAGGAAATAGAAGGAGCAAAGAACATGTTTGTTCTTTGTCCCCTAACCCCACACTGGCCACCCAGGGGTGTACACAGACATTGATTACATGAATATTGTTGATTCAGCTGACAGGTCTTGGAATGCCTAATTCATCAGGAACTGAGGCAGGAAGTAGAGTTAAAAAGAGGAATTAGGGGGTACCTAAGTGGTTCAATCAGTTAAGTATCTGACTCTTGATCTCAGCTCAGGTCTTGATCTCAGGGTCACAAGTTCAAGCCCTGCATTGGGCTCCCAAAAAAAAAAAAAAAATGGAAAAGAGGAATTAGAATCTCTGCCTCCAAGGTGTTTATATTCTATAGGGGAAGCAACTATTTAAATACATGATTTCAGTACATGCAATGAGTGCTTTTAACGGGTATAGAAAAATACACTTGAAGCACAGAAAAGGGATTGCTCACTTCAGAGTAAGTGGAAAAGGAGTAAGCAGGGAGATTTCCAAAAGTAAAGGTGCTCAAGGTGGGTCCCCCCAAAATGAATACTTTTAATAATAATGATTATGATAATGATGATGGTAGTGTGATAAGAAGAATACCCTCAAATCTTTGAATCTGCACATGTTAATAATGAGATGAAACTCCATTAAGTTGGGAAAAGAACCACTACAAGCAGTAGGCTGAACAACTCTCAGAGCTCACACAGAGCTAGGAATAGTTTGTGTTCTGTGGCCAAAGTTTAGATACCTCATAATTCAAGGAACTATATGAGGAATTAAGTCCTTGGAACAATATCATCTTAATAGTGGAGTTAAGTTAGATCCAGAGTAAAGGCTACTCTAGACTTGTCCTAACAAAGCTTGAAAGCTAGCTACAAAAGGAGCAAACTGATCCTAAGTAAGATAACTGCATGCCAGAACAGAGCCCAACTCCCTTTAAAGGAAAACAGTAAAATCCAGCATCTATCAGTTTATAACTCACAATGTCCAGCATTCAATTAAAACCTATTATGCGTAATTTTAAAATACAAAATACCTAAGATAAAATATATACAAGAATTGTGTATTGGAAACTAGGAATCATCACTGAGAGATATTAAAGAAGACACAGCCAACTAGACATACTGTGTTTATGGATTGGAAGACTTATTATTATTGAGATGTCTGTTCTCCACAAATTTATTTATAGACTTCATGCAATTCCAATCAAAATAATAGATCCTTTTCAGAAATTGACAGATTAATTTTTTAAATTATATGGAAATACAAAGGACCTAGAATAGCCAAGACAACTTTGAAAAAGAATAGCAAGGTTGAAGGACTTATACTTCCTGCTTTCAAGTAAACTTCCAATAATTAAGACAGTATAGCATAAAGATAGACAAGTAGGTAAATAGAACAGAATAAAAAGTCCAGAAATAGACTCACAAAAATTCAATGGAGGAGGGTGCCTGGGTGGCTCAGTTGGTTAAGCGACTGCCTTCGGCTCAGGTCATGATCCTGGAGTCCCTGGATCGAGTCCCACATCGGGCCCCCTGCTCAGCAGGGAGTCTGCTTCTCCCTCTGACCTTCCCCCCTCTCATGTGCTCTCTCTCATTCTCTCTCTCTCAAATAAATAGATAAAATCTTTAAAAAAAAATTCAATGGAGGAAAAGATCATCTTTTCAATAAATGGGGCTGAAGCAATTGGATAGCCATATGCAAAAAAAAAAAAAAAATGTGGGCCATATACAAAAATTAACTCAAAATGGATCATACATCTAAATACAGAGGAAACAGAAAACCTTTATGATCTTGAGTTTGGCAGGTTTCTTAAAGAGGACACAAAACCTACAAACTAAAATATTTAAAATATCAATAAATTGGACTTCATCAAAATTAAAAACTTTTGCTCTTCAAAAGGCCCTGTTACATAAATGGAAGAATGCACCATAGACTGGGAATATGCAAAACATACATCTAACAAATGATTTGTATCTAGAATATATAAAGAATGCTTACAATTCAATAAGACAACACAATTTAAAAAATGGGCAAAATATCTGAACAGACGCTTTACCAAAGAGGATATACAAATGGCAAATAAGCACATGGAAAAGATGTTCTGCATTATTAATCATTAGGGAAATGCAAGTTAAAACCACAATGAGATTTACTACATACCCACTATAACGGCTAAAGTCATCATACTAAGTGTTGGCAAGGATGTGAAGCTGCTGGGACTCTCATACATTGCTAGTAGGAATGCAAAGTAATAACACAACTTGGAAAAACAGTCTGGCAGTTTCTCTAAAAGTTAAACATATACTACTATATGATCCAGCAATCCTACTTTTAGGTATTTACCCTAAATAACTTTTAGGGTAACTAAATGAAAACGTTTGTGTCTGTACAAAGACTTACACACAAATGTTCATAGCAGTTTTAGATATAATAGCAAGAAACTGGAAACAATCTAAATGTCCATCAGTGGGTGCATGGATAAACAAATAGGATATCCATATGTATTAGTCAGGGTTTTCCAGAAAAACAACCAACAGGATATGTATGTATTTAGGTAGGTAGGTAGGTAATAACTATATATATCATAAGACATAAAATTATCCATCATACCATACAATGGAATACTACTCAGCATTAAAAAAGTGAACTACTGATACAATAATATGCATAAAAATCAAAATAGCTATGTCGAGTGAAAGGAGCAAGAAAAAAAGTACATCTGTATAATCCACTTACATAAAATTCTAGAAAATACAAACTAATCTATAATGATAGAAACCATCAGTGGTTCTCTGGAGATGGAAGTGCAAAGAGGAGGGATTACAAAGCCACACAATGAAATCATTCAGGGTGATGGTTATATTCATTTATTTGACTGTTGTGATGGTGTCACAGCTGAATGCATATGTTAAAACTCATCAAATTGTATGGTTTAATGTATTTTTGTATTTTATTCTATTGTATATTTTATTTAAATATTTTATTGTGGGGCGCCTGGGTGGCTCAGCCGGCTAAGCGTCTGCCTTCAGCTCAGGTCATGATCTCTGGATCCTGGGATTAAGTTCCACATGGGGTTCCCTGCTCAGCAGGGAGTCTGCTTCTCCCTCTGCATCTCCCCCCATGCCCTCATGCTTGCGCACGCACTTGCTCTCTCTCAGAAATAAATAAAATCTTGGGGCGCCTGGGTGGCTCAGTCATTAAGTGTCTGCCTTCGGCTCAGGTCATGATCCCAAGGTCCAGGGATCGAGCCCCGCATCGGGCTCCCTGCTCAGCAGGAAGCCTACTTCTCCCTCTTCCACTCCCCCTGCTTGTGTTCCCTCTCTAGCTGTGTCCCTCTCTGTCAAACAAATAAATAAAATCTTTAAAAAAAAAAGAAAGAAAGAAAATCTATAAAAATAAATAAATATTTTATTGTATGTAAACTATTTCAATAGGTCTTTAAAAACCCACATTTAAAATTTGTAGGCATGCAAAGAAGTAGGAAAATATGATTCATAATCAGGAAAAAAAAATCCGCCAATAGAAAGAGACCCAGAAATGGTATAGATGTTGGAAATCATTACAGAGATGTTAAAACAGCTATTTTAAATATGTTATGTATGTTCAAGAACATAGAAGAAAATATGAACATGATGAGGAAGAAAAAGGGAGGTGTGTGTGTACGTATAACCAGTCTAAACTAGTAAATTTGAAATCAAGAGTTTTCTTCTGTAGTTCTGCTGGAGATCCCCTTGTCTATGGCAAATGTAGACAGGTTTGTAGACAGCTTTGAAGTGAAGTAATGAGAAGAAATTACATTCGTGTGTGCTCACGCACACACACATAACACACACACATACAGTATTTTTGTATATATGTTATCATCTATTAGAATTTTAGAAATCTCTATAATCTATACCATAGGCTCTGACTAAAAAAAGAAACATTATTTTGTCTGACTGACTGCCTTGGAGCTTTAATGAACTTCTGCAAAGTAGCTTTTTCAAGCAAGGAGAAAAACCAATTCCTACATTCTTCATTCAGCTAGACTATTTTTTGAGGAAATACAATCAACTACAAATAAAGATTTTTTTTTCTTATCTACAAGAAACAGTCTACAATCAGCTTCATACATTCATGAAGTTCAGCAAAGAACTCAAATTTTTATTTTTGGTAGATCAATCACTGACAATCCTACAACACTTTTACAGACATCCCAAAATGTTAGTTCCTTTGCAGTGAAAGGAACAACTAGACCTACTGGCCACTTTTATTTTTTTAAAAAAGATTTTATTTACTTATTTGAGAGAGAGTGAGCGAGAGAGAGCAGGAGGGGTGGAGGAAGAGGGAGAAGCGGACTCCCTGCTGAGCAAGGAGCCCGATGTGGGGCTCCCTCCCAGGGCTCCAGGACCATGACTTGAGCCAAAGGCAGATGCTTAACCAACTAAGCCATTCCCCCGCTCCCGGCCACTTTATAAAGAAAGAATCATTATGGAAAAAAACTGGAATTGAAAAATGTGCCCCAGCATTAGAAATTCTATATAAAACATATAGTTCTTAAGATTGGAAAGAAGAAATATTTTTCTCTTAAACTTAAAACAATGAGATTCCTTTAACTCAAAACAGCCTAAGCTCATTGTCCTCATTATCCTTTTTAACCAGAGTTGAAGGGCAAAGCTGATAAAAAAAAATTCCTAATTACACCACTTTTACTCATTAAGGTCTTAGAGAAATTTAAAAAATGGTAAGCCTTTTATAGATTAAGTATGATTTAGGGCTTTATCAATGGGGACAGAGAGGAAGGGAAGTATCTTACTGATATTTTAAGAATGGAGAAAAAATGTACAAACCAATACAAATGGACCCCACTGCTCTGATGACACTCAGAAGTGTGCCTTCAGCTATTTTACTAATCTTCAGTAAGCGAACCAACGGTGCAATTCCATTCCCTTCACATATTTGATTTTGATGCATCCTGCTGTCCTTACTTAGAGCTATGACTGCTTCACCTCCTGGTCAAGAAAAGCAAGAAATATATCTGATACTTCAATGTGCTGCTCTACATTGTGCAAATTTATGCATAGGAAATAACTTACCAACATACTGCATTTTAGCTGATGGTGACAAAAGCATGTTTATTATAAAGTTGTATCCAATCTGTTCTGCCATATACTTCTGTTGTTTCAGGGTTTGTCCTGCCAAGGCCCAGAGGGCTACAGCTCCTTGTTCCTTAACATCTGTTTGAAACGCCTATTAAAAAAAAATATTCCATTCTTTCAATGAGCATTTATTGAACACTGTAGGGATGTTTTATAAAAAGTCTATTCTAGGGGCACCTGGGTGGCTCAGTCGGTTAAGCGTCTGACTCTGGGTTTTGGCTCAGATCATGATCTCAGGGTCGTGAGATCGAGCCCTGTGTTGGGCTCCACACCAGGCATGGTCTGCTTGAGATCCGCCCCCCCCCCCCACCCAACACGCTCGTGCTCTCTCTCTAAAATAAATAAATAAATAAATAATAAATAAATAAAATCTTAAAAAAAAGTTTATTCAGGAATTGGTTTTAGTTTTCTTTTCACTTTACTGAATTCAGTATTGAATAGTTTGTCTAAGAAAAATGACAAGTTACCATAAAGTTCCTACCTTGAGGAGTTTTAAAAGGTATTTACTTAAGGATTTTTCCAGAAATGCTCTCTGTATACACGGGTTGTAACTAGCCAGTGATTCCACAGCCATTGCACCCTTCACTTGGACACTCAGTTGTTTCCCCTTAAAAAGAGCCACCAGAGGAGGAATGGCTCCCTCCATGGCAACAGCATCCTGAACATCCCTATTGGCACGCGCCACCTCAGCGATTGTAGCAGAAGATACAGCCTTCAACACGTCTTCAAATGAATTCAAGACACAGTTAAATAAACCTTTTAAAAATAGATTCCCATATTACAAAATCAAACTTATAGAGTGTATAGAAAATTGAGAAAATAAGAAAAATAGAAATAAAACTGTCCAGATTCTCACCACCCAAACAACAAATATTTCATTTACTCTCATTCGCTTTTTAAAGGAAAAGATATATTTAAGTAGTGTTATAGACATATTTAATATAGTTGTACTATAAGCACAACATCCTGCATTTTAATTTACCAGTAAAACATTTTCCCATTCTTTGTGAGCATCAGTGTCTCCTAAATGTTCCACTGATGAGTGTATCACATTTCCTTATCCATTCACCTTTTTAAAAAATACATGTCATTTCCAACTTTTCACTGTTTTAAACAATATGTAGGAGAAATCTTGGCACAAAAGGGATTTTTCCTTCCTGTTTTTTCCCTTAGTGTAGAGTCCCGGGAATTACTGGAATAATTTAATATATCACAGTAAATTACTTTCCAAAAATGATAATTGCATCTTACCCTTCCATAATCAGAGTATGAGAGTTTCAATGTGGCCTTACCTTTTTAAGTATAGATATCATCATTAAGAATAAATACGTACATTTAGCTAATTTGATAGGCAAAAAACTGTGTCTCCTTTTATTTCATATTTTTGGTTACTGGTGAATCTAAATAGTTTCATATATGCTTATTAACCAGTTGTATTTGTTCTCTTTAAAACTTATAGAAAAGTTGCAAGGGTAAGTCTGAGAACTCCCTCAAGATTTAGCAACAATTGATATACTTCCATATTTTTTTTTTTTTTAGCATTTTCTTACTTTCTGTCATTCAGGTTAGTTATCTCTATTAAGGCCTTCTTGTTCATACCCATTTATAAATATATATATATATATATATATGTGTACATGTATATATGTATACATGTATGTATGTATATATATATATATCACTTATATCAAATATATTAACTTTTTGTTATGAATATTTTCATCATTCAATCATTTGCTTTTGCAGCAAATACTTTATTGAGGAGCTACTACGTGCCAGGCACTGTCCTAGGCATTAGAAAACAGTGATGAACCGACAAGACAAAGTCCCTGACCTTGAGGAACAAGCCACAGGCCAGAAGTATGAAATAGCAATATGTTCCATACTACTTCAGAGTAAAATAAGAGAGGGAGGGAGTGATAGGAAGTGATGGGAAGGTCATTTCCATTTGGAATTAGAAGGTTAGAAGGGCATATAGGCTATGACAGAAATTTGGGCTTTATCCTAGGTGACAAAGAGCCAGTGAATGATTTAAAAGAGGGTAAAAATATGATCAACTTTGCATTTTACATACATCACTCTAGTAATACTTGAAATGTTGTTAAACCCAATAGGTTGGGGCACCTGGGTGGTTCAGTCGTTAAGCATCTGCCTTCGGCTCAGGTCCTGATCTCAGAGTCCTAGGATCAAGCCCCGCATCAGGCTCCCTGCTCAGCGGGGAGCCTGCCTCTCCCTCTCCCTCTGCCCCTGCCCATCCCTTTCTCTCTCTCTCTCTGTCTCAAACAAATAAATAAAATCTTAAAAAAAAAAACAAAACCCAATAGGTTACTAAAATTAAGAGAGTGTGGGTGGATCATTCTTTTACCCCATACTGCTGCGTCAGTCCAAAATGTGGAAATTCCTACACTCAGGCATGTTGCTCATTTCTCCCATAAAAGGAATAGTGAATTACATAATTTCTTTCCTTTTTTTTTTTTTAAAGATTTTATTTATTTGATAGAGAGACAGCGAGAGAGGGAACACAAGCAGGGGGAGTGGGAGAGGGAGAAGCAGGCTTCCCACGGAGGAGGGAGCCTGATGCAGGGCTCGATCCCAGGACCCTGAGATCATGACCTGAGCCGAAGGCAGACGCTTAATGACTGAGCCACCCAGGCACCCTGAATTACATAATTTCTTAATTGGAGAATCAGTCATCACAAATGCATGGCTTGGGTTATTTTGTTCTTTTAGTACTATTTTTTTTTTCTGTTTTCTCAAAGCAACTTTCCAGAAATATGGCTGAAGTTTTGATCTCTATTTGATTCCTGTGTCTACTTATCAACTGGATCCAAATTCTAAAGGGAGAGGGGCTATCTTAGTGCCTCAATAATCCAAACTAGCTCTAAAGCTCAGAGGAGAGGTCAGGGATTTGGATAGAGAACTGGGAAGAATAGATTATAACCATAACAAAGTTCTGAAGAGTAAATACAACTGCTTAGGAGAGTGTGCTGTATTAAAAAAAAAAAAAAAAAAAAGCAGACCAAGAACAGAGCCTGAGGAACTCCCAACTTCAAGAGTTGGATAGAAGAAGTTTCATAATGGAGATGGTCTTTATCTAAAACTCTTATGAACAGAATTCCAAAGTTTTCAGATTTCAGAAGGTAACGATTGCATATACTGTCTATTACTGGAATCCTAACATCCCAGGGAGTGTGGAGAAAACACATCTGCAGTGAAATGTGTCAATAATCATTCTAAGAAGGATGAAGTGCTCCTTAAGTTTTGCTGATAGTTTGTAGTTGAAAAGCATTTTGTATACTTTGTTACATATTTCAATTTCATACAGACCTTTGTCAATAACACAGAACAGGACAACTGTGTGCCATGAGAAAGATGAAATGTGAAGCATTACAGGAATGAGAGTATGCATGCAGTCACAAACATAAGTGGAAGAGTGTGAAATAAGCAGCTAAAGATCGGTGAAGCGAAGGCTTAAACCAAACCAAACTCAACAAAGGTTGAGGAACTCCTGGAGACAGGGGTCAAAACTAAGAAGATGTTAATAAATCCCTCATCTCAAGAAACTGCTGTGACTCTGCTTTGGGGCCATTTTACCTTAATGCATGAAATCTTAGAGTGGTTGAGAATGGTTAAGAAGATACTGGAATTAATAAAATTCCTTTGTGAACACCTACAACTTAACAACCCAGCTAACAGCCAAGAGAATTATTTGTTAAAGCATTAAAATTATAAATGAAGCATTTATAATTTATAAACGAAGAGAAAAATAATTAACTTTTTTTCCCAAAATTATCTTCCTCGGAATGAGATAATATAGATTATAGTATAGGATAAGTTACTTTCATTTAGATAAGGCAAGAACCCAAAAGAAACAATTTCAACAATTTATTTCTATAGCTTTCTTTCATGAATTTATTTACTGTTTATTTGTTCAAATGGCCTCTATAATTTGTGCTTTGTTCTAGCATCTAGGATTTGGAGGATGAAAAAGGATAGGGAAAAACTAGTTCCTGTCTTTACATTTTTTTAGGGCGGGGGAGGGGCAGAGGGAGAGGGAGAGAATCTTAAGGCAGCTCCACACCCGGCATGGAGCCAGACTCAGGGCTCAATCTCACAACCCTAAGATTAGGGCCTGAACTGAAATCAAGAGTTGGACACTTAACCAACTAAGCCACCCAGGCATGCCCCGCCCCATCTTTAAATTTTAATTAAGGAGATAAAACACAAATAATAAAATAACAATTATAAACAAGTAAAAATTCTATGGCTAAAATAAGCATAAAAGCTGGCTCTCTCTAATGCTATTTTTTTAAACTTCTTTTTTTTTTTTAAAGATTTTTATTTATTTATTTATTTGACAGAGAGAGAGCATAAGCAGGGGGAGCTGCAGGTAGAGGGAAAGGGAGAAGCAGGCTCCCCACTCAACAGGGAGCCCAATGCAGGGCTAGATAGATCCCAGGACCCTGGGATCATGACCTGAGCCGAAGGCAGATGCTTAACTGACTGAGCCACCCAGGTGCCCCTCTAATGCTTTTTTTTTTTAAATTGAAGCATAGTGGACAATGTTATATTATTTCAGCTGCATAACATAGGGCATAGTGATTGGATGATTCTATGCATTATCGCTAATGCTATTCTTAAAAACGATAAAGTAGGGGCACCTGGGTGGCTCAGGTGTTAAGTGTCTGACTCTTGATCTCAGCTCAGGTCTTGATCTCAGGGCTGTGAATTCAGGCCCTGCATTGGACTACACAGTGGCGTGGAGCCTACTTAAAAAAAAAAAAAAAGTAGAGCATAGTTATTGATGGAGGGCCAGTTAGAGCAGATGACCTTAGGAATTTGTAATGAAGGGAAAGGACTTTCAAATGATTTCCCCATACGGAGAGGTTCTTAGAAGATGATAATTTTTTAAAATATTTTATTTATTTGTCAGAGAGAGAGATTGAGAGCACAAGCAGGGGGAGCGGCAGGCAGAGGGAGAAGCAGGCTTCCCGCTGAGCAGGGAGCCTGATACGGGGCTCTATCCTAGGACCCTGGGATCATGACCTGAGCCGAAGGCAGATGCTTAACGACTGAGCCACCCAGGCGTCCCTAGAAGATGATAATTACTTTGAAGGTCTAAAGTAAGAGAAAGCTCTCTTCAACAACCCCCTTATCCATAACCCTATCTTACATGTTAACCAACATATTTTTTCTGTATTTATTCCTGAAAACCTAGAACAGAAAGATGATAAACTGCGGAGGAAGAAAAATGGGCAAGCTTTTCCCCAATTTTTTATCCCCTCAAATTTGGGGAAAACCATGGATTTGAAGCTTACCCTGTTATGTGTATGCTCACTGAAATGAGATAATTCTTATAGAACCTAAGAGACCATTTGCAGCGCAGACAAGAGCTACCTCATAGCTTGTGATGTTCTTGGTGCTGATATGTACTTCAGAGTGTGATAATTGGCCTAAAGACCTGATGACCTAGAATTTTGCTATCCAATATCTAACAGCAAATCTGAAGTTTTTGTGGTAACTTATAAAATAGTTCCCAAAGATCAATATATGTGTTATTCACACAAGGAGTTATCTACTCAAGTCCCTGGGTATATTAACTGCATTATTTTCATGATTTGTGCCAGTATTTCCATTTATAAAAAAGTCCAATTAAACTTTTATTTTAAACTATGGCTTTGAGAGTCAATTCCTTTTATAAACCAGCATTTGAACTTGAGTGTTCCAGATATTTAGTTTATATTATATATGTGTAGATCCATTCTAAGATAAATCCAGACATGTATTCATATAGGACAAGTCCAACCTGTATTGCTTCACTTAATATATCTGATGACTTAGGAATAATACAGAAGTTGAGGCTCACCTGAATCAGAACGCAGAAATGTGATAAGATGTTGGATGCCTTTATGGTCTCTCACTGCTCTTTGATTTTGTTCATTTCCCATACATA
The DNA here is from genome assembly GCF_964656455.1 of Halichoerus grypus. NCBI lineage: Eukaryota > Metazoa > Chordata > Mammalia > Carnivora > Phocidae > Halichoerus > Halichoerus grypus. Next base: position 150,130,897 of record NC_135715.1, on the reverse strand, counting down.
ACACCCGTATACAGTTCATTACATTTATGAGCACATTTTCTATGTCTAACTTCAAAAGACTTATCAGAGCTGGGATTCCATTCTAAAAATAAAGAAACAAAAAACTGATTGATGGGCACGTGATGTGATGAGCACTGGGTGGTATACGCAACTGATGAGTTGTATAACACTACATCTGAAATTAATGATGTACTATATGTTGGCTAATTGAATTTAAATTAAAAAACAACTGAATTATATAAGATTTATGCAATCTTTATTTAAAAACATAAGTCTATAATCTTTCTTGCTACAAATATCTGCTATGTAGGAGAGGATGATTGCCCACAAATGTGTCTACTGGTATGTCACATTAAATGACAGTTAATATAAGTTTGAGCATAAAGTGGCCTCCTCTCCACCAAAATAAATCAAGGCTACAAGTTCACTGTAACATTTAATAAATCTCTAAAAAGTAAAGCAACTGAGTAAGATTAATTGAATACACTGCCAATTTGGAAATATTTGCCATTGCAGGCATTGTGCTGGTAATTGGTAATTATATTTGTGCAACACAGAATATTTTTAAATGTGAATATAATTTCCTAATTTTAAATGGAGTAAAGATGGCATTTCCCTCTATTAACAGAAATAATGCAAAAGTATTAAGAAAGATAAACAGAAATGCAATCTCATTTTCCATGAAGGCAGGAGGCATCTATACTGTTGAGTCACAGTAAGTATGTGTGAGTTACCAGCAGAGATGAGAGAGATACCCCACGGCTGCTGTCCACAGGAAATGCTAGCAGAGCACAGTTTCCCTAAATGAGTTGCCTCTACTTTGAGGGTCAGAAAAAAGAAATACACAATTCTCTGTCTGAAACAATAGGAATGGGTATGCAGGCTCTTTCCTGGGTCTATTTAGCATAAAGTTTCAAAACTTAAGGAAGGCAAGGATTAGCAATGAATCATACTGACAAGGTATGTTTGGAAGAAGTAATCTATTGGTGAGATAAAAAGGAAGAGATGGACTCTGCATTGTGGAGGAAACAGAAGCTACATTGTGAGGTACTATGTACCAGTCTCTGTCGGCTTAGGGAAAAGTAAAGCTGAAAGGATCCATGCATCCATACAAATCTGTGGCATAAGTCATATCCTTGCTAGCCCAGAACTGGGCCCCTTCCCACATATACTTCCTGCAAATAGCCAGGCCAGAAAGAACGTATCTAATTCAAAGATGAGTAATGATCATAAAGGAACTAGAACAGCATCTGTCCAAATATATTTAAGAAAAAAATAGAAAACCTTATGGCAGATGAAAACGGCTCATCAAAAAAATATTGCCACAAAATAGATGAAATTGTAACCAAAAGTGGTATATTATTATCAATGAAAAAATTAATGAGGCAATCACTTCTATAAAACAAGAATGCACAGGAGAGACATCAGAGCTCAGGGAAGATTTTTTTTTTGAGACAGGGGAGATGAAATGAGAGCTGAAAAAGTTCAGGAAAGATGTGGAGAAATGTAAAAGCCAAACTGTAATCAACACAAAAATAAATCAATGCTGAAAAACATAGCAAGTGACAAGATAGGATTGAGAAAAAACGAAAAATGAAATAAAATGAAACAATGAGTGGAAAAGGACTAGAGAAAAAATGATAGCTATGTAAGACAGGAAAAGGTGATACAATACACAAATAATTAGTGTTTCCACAGATAGGTGGTCATTTAATTCAGACCAATAAATTCAGTGGTCAGTATTTGACTTTCACCTTACAAGAGCTTTGACACTATTGATCATTTTTTCCTCTTTGAAACACTTTCTTCACTTGGCTGATAGGACAACAGATTCTTCAGGTTTCCTCCTACCTTGCTGGCCATTCCTTCTTAGTCTCTTTTGAGGTCCCTCCAGATCTTTCAACTTTCCCACAGAACCTGGTGACTCAACATTCAAAATATAATACAGAATGTGATCACGTCTCACCATTTCCACTATTATCATCCTGGTCCAAGACATCATTATCTGTCATCTGGATTACCATAATAGTTTTTTAATCAGTCTCGCAACATCCACCCTTGCCCACCTATTTCAAAACAGAAGGTAAAGTGATATACATCTCTCCACGAACTTCCCAGAACAAAATCATTCAATGGCTTAACACACTCAGCATAAAAGCCAAGGTGTCTAACAGGTGCCCACATGGCCCTACCTGATGTGTTCCACCCCTACCCAGCTAAGCATCTCCTATTTCTCTCCCCTCAGCTACTTTTGCTTTCCTGCTGTTCCTTGAACATGCCAGGCACATTCCAACTTCCATTAACTTTGCACTTGTCTCCTCTGCCTGGAGTGCTCTTCCCAACAGAAAAACATGACATACTCTCTAACCTACTTGAGGTCTGTACTCAAATGCCAACTTCAAATGCCAACTCCCCCCTTCCCCTTCTCTGCTTTACTTTCCTCCTTATCACTTCTTGTCACCTAACATACTATATATTTGGTTTATTTGCTTTGTTTATTGTCTTGCTACTCCCAACTACAAGTCCCATGACACTGGGGTTTTGTCTGTGTCATTCACTGCTATCACCCCAACATCTAGAATAAAATCTGCCATCTAAGAAACTCACAAAAAGTACTTGTGTGAATGGACTAAAAGAATACTACAGGAAAAAAAAATACTTAAACATACAAATTCAGGAAAACATTCCAAAAATAAAAGATGAATATACATGTTGAAAAGTTATACCAAAGGAAAAATAGGTAACTAATGTTGATCTGTCAGTCCTGGGCTTTAAAGATAAAAAGAGAAAGAAGACACTGACCATATAGAAGATTAAAAAATAATAATAACAAACTATGACAGAACTAAGATTAAATGTCATGTCAATAAATGTAAATGGGTTATACTCAATAAAAAGTGAAAGGCAAAGCAAAACCTAAACACACTGTATACAAGGGACACACTTATCCTAACTCCAGTTAATTGTTAGGTTAACTGGAGATTTATAAGTTCTAAATAAATAAAGACTAACTATAGCGGTGGGCCTGGGGTGTCTATATTTCTAATATATTTTCCAAATGATAACAAACCAACCAACAGGAAATGACTCAAAAAAAAGTTAAAAAGGATAGGCAAAGCCAAATTAAACATGAGAACACAAAGGAAACAGAGATCATAAACATAATTCTGGACAAGATAGAATTCAGGGCAAAAGTATTACACTTGACAAAAAGAGTACATTTTATGATGTTAAATGACTCAGTCCCTGGTGAAGAAGCATCACCTGAAGAAAAGTATAAAAATAATCTTTTAACTATCTACTAAAAGATCTTAAATAAAACATTAGCAGACACAATAAGGTGGGTGTTAACTGAGGAACTACAGCATGGCAAAGACTGCTTGGTATTCACAAAAAGTAACTTTCTGGTATACAGTTAGACTACATTTTCCAGCCAGAACAGAAATAGCGAAAGTGGGAGTGTTTCGTATAATATCTTCTCATAAACAAGAAGCAACCACATCGTAGAGCTAAGTAGGTACTTGGCCTGCCTTCCACGTTATCCCAGGTGATAGTTTCACCAGATATTTTTGTTGAGAAACAGTCCTCCCTGGGCCTCTTGCACTCCTACATGTACTGGAGTGCGCCAAGATCATCACAGCTCTTTCACCTGAGCCATTCCTCAGGATTTTTATGCAGCCAGTAATCTTGAAAGGTGCAGGAACGTCTCCCTTCAAAGAATAGGCTGGCTTACTGACTGCTACCAAAGTGACAGGGGTCTTAAGCTCGAGATTCTTCTGGGGCAACACAAACCCAATGCATGGGTAGCCTCCCTTGGGGCCCACTGTGTTGCCTTGGGAGAAAGGGACACGGGAATCAGACAACTCTGCCGGAGCTCATGCCCTCTGCTGTGCTTGCTCTAGTACTATCTTGCTCTTGTTTACTTTTGGCACTCATGGGATTGTGGCAGGTTTGTTCTTTGCCATCTTCCCTGAGACTGGAGTTCTTCCCTGGGAGTTTCACCGCTGCATGATAACATGGGTGTGTACCTTTCTAGCTTCTATATAAGGGAATTATTGTCAGTCAAAATGATATTCTATGAAAAGAAACTTACATATTTGGCAATAACATCCTTGTTTTCAAGTTGAGCAATGTCATATAAAATGACCGCACAGCGAGAATGTAGTTCAGGCTCATCAGAAGCCAGCAGGTTGACGAGAGCTGGAATGCCTCCTGCGTCTACTACAGCACGCACTATGCTCGCATGGGTTGAGATATTACTCAATAACCCAACTGTTTTGCACTGTAATTTTATTTTGGAACCTTTTAATAGATTAATTAAGGCAGGAATGGTACCTGTAATGAAGAAATCAAGAAAAAAACATGAATTATTTGTAACCATTTATAGTTAACTTATTATGATAAAATCTAAATAATGGTTATGGTCATTGCCATATAAACAATTAGCAAATAATTCTATGAAATATTTATAAAATTATTTGAAACTATATGAATATACTTTTTTCTGTCTTCTCTACAGTTCAGGCAACTCTCATTGTTCACACATTTGATGTTCACACAGCACACAAGCCTATATTTCATATTGGCAGCTTGAAGCCACCTTGGAACCATGGACTTTTGGCTTAAGATGATGGATGAATAAATTCTTTGAGCTACCATATGACAGAGTTCAGTTTTGATATTTCATCCAATTTTTGGGGTGGTATTTGTGCAATTAGTTCAGCATTTTATTATATTTTACCCATTTTTTTTTGCAAGCAACTGAAAACAAAAAGTGCTGAATCTAGTAAAAAGCAACTTTAGCTTCATTAATAACAATTGATTCAAGGATGGAGATCACTGGATAAGATGAAAAATAGAAAATCTGGCTTCAGCTAGATGCTTATATAGCAGTTCAATGTAAGAGAAATAAAAGAACATCCTCTAGAGCACACAAGAAATGCTGGAGAATATAACAGGTAAAATTAGGGCTTTATTTATTTATCCACTTGAAATGAAACCTCCTTCATGACTTATCTATGGTTCGCTTTTTGGACACAGAGCTTTTTGTACATGTTTTTAGGAACACTAAATAGTTTTAGGATACTACCTATATTTTTTATTCATTCATTTATTCAGTCAACAAATATTTATGGAGCATTTCATGTGTGCCCAAAATCTACATTAGAGCTGTGGATA